>NC_136259.1:12862500-13529687 GCF_053564925.1 Oryzias latipes
AGCGGTGAGGCTCGCGGGGAACCAAACTGCATCTTACCCAGACGCAGAGCTGTTAGGTTTTGCTTTTGGCACATGCAGAGATATGCTGTTTCACCTGTTCTGCTTTTCCTTTGCTCTCCCTAGGGGCGGAATAGCACATTTCGGTTATATTAAAAAAAAAAAAACATAACTCGCCACAGGAATCGACCAGAAACGTGCTTGTTTTTTAAACATCCTTATAATTTTTACGCTTCATGACTGAGTCGGATTGAACCATCTGGCGGGCCGGATGTTTGACACCCCTGGTCTAAACAATATTAACTAAATGACTAAAGAAAATTAGGATAATACAAGTAAAAGAAAAGATAAACATGGTTTGTTTCTCCAAACCATGATTTGGAATGTGTGACGAATTGAACGATGAAACCCAGGAGCAGGAAGGACATAACACACTTCCTCAAATCAGGAAAGGTTTTAATAACCAGAGTGAACACGACTAAACTCAGGATAGGCCACACCTTATATAGGAGCTTGATGAGAATTAATTGCAGCTGTGACTCTCACAGGAGACCTCAGAGGAGGGGAGGACATCCAGGAGAAGTCACAGCCTGCTAGACTAATCAAAGCAACAATCAGGCATTTCATGACATAACCCCCGGCTCCCCCCGCTACGTCCGACTGTGACAGTCAGGGACCCATTGATGATCTGCAGGACCGTAACCCTCCCAGTCGAAAAGGTACTGCATGTCCTGGCCCACTCGTCTGGAAGCAAGTAGGGCTTCAATAATAATGGATTAGATTCATCTGCGCTTTTCCAGACACTCAAAGCGCTCAACAGTGTGTCCATTATTCATTCACTCCTCATTCATTCTTGGTGATGGTAAGTTACTGTTGTAACCACAGCTGCCCTGGGGCAGACTGACAGAGGCGTGGCTGCCAGTTTGCGCCTACGGCCATCACCAGAATCAATCATACACATTAACATACCTGTGGAGCTGCATTGGGGGCAAGGAGGGTGAAGTGACTTGCCCAAGAACACAACGACAGTTGGATGGGGGGAGCGGAGATTGAACCGCCGACCCTTTGATCATTGGACGACCTGCTCAGGCTGCTAAGGGAGAGTAACCGGAAGAATTGATTAGGGTATGGTAGGAGTACTCAGTCCAGGGAAGCTGAGACAACCACGTCTTGGGGTTCTTGAAAAACATGGCTTGTCACGTCGACTATAGATCCTGGTTCTACCGCTCTACCTGGCCATTAGTTTGGGGGTGGAAACCAGAACTTAGACTGACCCTGATCCCTTAGAGGTTGCAGAACTCCTTCCAGAATGTAGCTATGAACATTGGACCACGATCAGAGGGGATGTTTTGTGGAAGGCCATGCAGATGATGGCAGGCATTAACTGTAATTCTCTTTAGTCATTCTTTATCCAGAAAATTCCCATCTCCCATCCCTTCTGACTCTTTTTCTGCTTCTCATTTATTTTCCTCCTTTCTGCTCCCCAATCCGAGGGAAATATCCCGCCTCATCCACAAGTACAAACCATTGACATGTCTGCTCGATCCCTCCCAATATCCCTGGTTAAATCTTACCTCCCTTCTCTTTTTCCCTTCATTTATGCTATTATCCACTCCTCATTGAGATCCGGTATTGTTCCCTCACTTCTTAAGACCGCTGCTGTCAATAGTCGCCTCCGAACCATCAATTCAATCAAAATGATCTCCTTGAACCCTTTCAATACGGTTTTCGCTCCCTTCATAGCACTGAAACTGCCCTGATGAAAATCACAAATGACCTTCTCCTAGCAGCTAATTCTGGACTCGTCACCATCCTCATCCTACTTGATCTGAGAGCGGCATTTGACACCGTATCTCACTCCATCCTCCTTTACAGACTTTCAGCTTTCTGTATAAAGTACACCCCCCCTCGGCTGGTTTCAGTCATACTTCTTCTCAAGCACCAAGTGCAAGTTTATCCAAATGAAATCTTATAAATTTCAACCCTCACTCATTTTCTCTGGTGTTCCTCAAAGTTCTGTTCTCTGTCCCTTCTTCTTCATTACCCACCTACTGACCTCTGGCAATATATTCCGTAAATTCAACATTGATTTTCATAGTTTTGCGGATGACACTCAGATCTATCTGTCCAGTAAACCCAACTCTTCTCTTCGACTTGCCTCCCTTTCTTCCTGCCTGTCTTAAATAAAAACCTGGTTAACCTCAAACTTCCTCAAACTTAACAGTGTTAAAACCAAATTATTTCTTGTAGGTTCCAAATCCACTCTTTCCAAAGTTTCCAATTTTACACTTTCCATTGATTCCTCTCCAGTTGTTCCCTTCCCCTCAAGTAAAGAGTCTGGGTTTCATCCTTGACAGTACATTATCCTTTCAGTCTCACATCAATAGCACTACTCGGATGGCCTACATTGATTAATGCCATATTAACCGTCTCAGCCCCTCCCTCACGGTCCACTCCACTTCCACTTTAGTTCTTAGTCTGTTCATTTTTCGCCTTGACTATTGCAATGCACTTCTCTCTGGTATTCCCAATGAAACTCTGAATAAACCTTTTTTTTAAATTGTTCCAGAATTCAGCTGTCCGCATCATCATCATCCGAACTCCTTCCTTCCTTCCATCACATCACGCCCATTCTCCAGCAGCTGAACAGGCTTCCAGTAGCTTTCAGGATTAAATTCATACTACTTCTCTACACTTTCAAAGCCCTTCATAACCTGGCTCCTTCTTATCTTTCTAAACTCCCCCATATTAATAATAATGGATTGGATTTATCTGCGCTTTTCCTGACGCTCAAAGCACTTACAGTGTGTCCATTAATCATTCAGTCCTTATTCATACTTGGTGACGGTAAGCTACTGTTGTAACCACAGCTGCCCTGGGACAGACTTACAGAGGCGTGGCTGCCAGTACGGGCCAACGGCCTCTGACTATCACTGGGATCATTAATGCAGATTCATAGGTAGGCAGTGGCGTTAAGGGTCTTGCTCAAGGGCCCTCACTGGGTGATGTTAATTGCTCACATATTGCTCATATTCTTCTTCCTTTCAGCCTTCTGTCCCTCCAGCCCATATGGTCACCATGGGGGGCAGTGCCTTCAGCTGCTCAACTCCCAAACTCTGGAACTCTCTCCCTCCAGACCTCCGTAACATTCACTCCTTTCCAATTTTTAAATCCAGACTAAAAACCTATCAGTTATTCAGAAGTTTCAACTCGTTTATTGTTTTTCTGAAATATAACCATGTTTTAGAATAACAAAGTGTCTGGAAATACAGAAATACTTTGAAACTGTTACATGGGAGTGATCATCATTCTGGTGGCTTTGGCTGAGTAGGGGGCAGGTCCTTTCCAGGTGAGCCAGTGAAGACCTGAAGACCAACCAATGTTATCCCCCTTTGGATGCCAGTCACCATTCAGACTGGCAGAGCCACACTTGCTGTACCACCAGCCGCCACGTTTAGAATCGGTGCATGAATTTGTAGCAATGTCACCAAAGATGCAAGGGTTGCAGCCGTCACTGTCATGGTCAGAGGTGCTGAAGCCATAGCCATTTTGGTCGACGCCAGGATAGGCTCCTCGGATAGCATCACCTTAAGACAGAAACATTGATCAGTATTATTATCAGTATTAGTGTTCAAAAAAACAGACTGACCAGAAGCAAACATGATCAGTCAATGGCTCCTTTGCTGTTGTGAAACAAAGGTGCAACAAGGATCTGTCTTTGCTCCTTCTACAATGGACTACACAATGGACTTCCATCCTTTAGTATAGGGGTGGCCAACCCTGGTCCTCAAGAGCCTCAATCCTGTCTGTTTTCCAGCTCTCCCTGGACTACTTGATGCTAATTACCTAAATCAGGTGTGTTCAGTCAATCAGGATGTGAAATCACTTAAGTCAGCTAATCAACAGCACCCTGGTGAGGGAGAGCTGGAAAACAGGCAGGGTTGAAGCTCTTGAGGACCAGGGTTAGCCATCCCTGCTTTAGTATATATACTTTAGTTTGCTATTCAATATTAAAGCCACAGTGCACATGTTCTCACTTGTCCACGTAGTTACCAAGGACACAAAGTTGTCATGCATCTTTTCTTCTGTAACTATCACACTTTGATACTCTCAGACAACAGTCAGTTGTCTGGTATACTTGTAAGAAGAGACAAAGGACTAGGAAAACTGACACTTTCCAGACCTAATAATAAGATGTGAATCTAAGCTTGTTGTGGCGGGAAAAAGAAAAAAAAACTCTCTAACTGGGATGTTTAAAGGTATTTATAAGATTGAATGGGTGAAGAGTGGGTTTAGTCTTTAGAGATACCTTATATGCTTGTAAGTATTACACTATGGACTAAACCATAAAACCTTTGGGAGAAATTATAGGACAATATTTCTAATTCTTCCAAAACACAAACCACCAGCTTATACATTTTAAGTTCTGTCACAGACTTACTACACCCCTGCAACAATGTTTCCTATGGGAGGGGTTAAGAGCCCAAATTTTCATTTGTGTTCACCTAATTCCTTTGGCAGTTTTAAACATATGATGTAGGAATGTCCCCCTGTTCACAAGTTTTGGAATCCAATATCTGAGATATTGTCTGTATTTTTTAGCAAAAGTATTTCATGTGACCCTACTTTGCTACTTCTCAATGATAACTCTCAGCTAGGACTCAACAAGCAGCAGCTCCAATTGGTGCTGACAGGTCTTACAGCGGCCAAGAAATTGTTATTTCAAAGATGGCTGCCACCTCATGATCTTGACACCAGGAAATGTTTGGCGCACTTCCGTTACATTGTACTGTTGGAAATATCCACTGCCAGGATAAACAGAGTTAGTTCTCCAACACTGGTAATGCAGTCAGAGGCAGCGGTGCAGTCCCCCTTTATTTCTTTTCACAGTCAACTATTATTAGGAATATGAATGTGGTTTATATGTGTATGTATAAAACACTTTCACTTGTTTTGTTTTGACTAATTGCTGTTGTAGAGAACCCCTGGGGCTCTGCCGCCATGGAGGGTGGGGGAGTTTTTTTATTTTTTTATTGTTCAAGGTTTGTCCTGAAATGTCATTTGAAATGGTGCGATAACAAATTGTTCACAAAAAAACAAGACTCTGAAACTGGATGAGACCACATGCACCACAAGACAACTTCTGCAGATCATTTTTGCACTGTTCTCTTTTTTTCTGGTCACACAACAGAAAAAACGCTGACTAAATAGCTGCGGACGGACAAAAGTAATCGGAAAGAACGCCTGATCGGAAGAAAAATGTGTTATGTAAACACGCCCTTCGGAATACTCTGCCCTGATAAGACTCGTTCGGATCAAAATTTCTTTCCGATCGAGATAGGTGGGTTATGCCGATTGTTGATTCAATCGTGTTGCATATAAACAGTTCATTCCAATTGTGGGTCACAACTACTCTGGTTTTACATCGTGCATAGATGGTGTTTCGCTCCAGAGAAGGCTTTGGAGCTCAAACAGGACCGAACGGCTGTCTGCGGATGCCCGTGGACGCCTCTGCGCTCCACCCTTGCCCCGCGGGCTCCTCGCCTCTCCCAAGGGAGAGAGTGCTGGGGAGGAGCGCTACGTGCCCCCTGACGACGTCCGAACACTGCGGGGTCTGGGCCCGACTGCGGGTGGACCAAGTAAGCCATGTCTCTGATCAGAGCAGCCGGACTTATAGCTTTGTGTTTAAGGGGAGGGGAGGGGAGGATGCTTTGTTAAGTGTGGGAGGCTTTGGACTGCGATCCGTCCCGCAGCTCTTGGTGAATGAGCTGCCAAACTCAGGAGAACCGTGTCTCCCGGTAGAACTGAGTCTCCAAGCAGAGGAACGGCTTTGGGGCGGTGTGTTAGCTTTTCAAAGCAGAAATGCTGTTCAGTCCTTAGAAACCGTTCAAACAATCAATGTGGATTTGTGTTTCCAGTCGTGTCTCGACAAAATAAAGGTTAATGTTATTCCCACATATTTACGTGCAACCAAGATGCAGATTGCAACATTTCCCGCATGGATTTTATGTTCATCCAAGGCTAATGTTGTTAGCACGTGTTTGCCTTCTCCTAACCCTTCTTCTGACTACGTTCCACCACAAAAAAAAAACACTGAGGACACGGATTTAAGAATAAAATGATGTGCGAACAGGCGCTTCATAGTAACCATAACAATAATAAAAGCAGGTTTAGAAGATTATCTCGTATATTAGCTGCCACATGTTTATATGTGGCCCATGTACACGGTTGAATTCTAATCCGATCTTTGATCTGATCAAAACATTTTGCACATGTAACCACGGCTATTGATTTTTGTTTTTTCTAACTTGCTCTCTTGCAGTTGTGCAAACACAAAAGTAATAAAAATACACAAAGAACTCAGGTCAATTCAAACAAAGAACATCTCCATCTCATGGGTAAGATGGAGCAGTGTAACAAAAGTGTGTTGTGTTTTATAGAGGATAAACAAAAAGATGGCTAAAAAGCGTACAGAAGACCATCATGGTGGGCGCTACAGAGAAAAAGTGTGACTGGCAAGAATTTAAATTTTGAGGCTTTTATATTGATATTCGTTTAAGATTGCATCCGTACCTGCGGTTCCACTGTATCTGCCAACACTCAGTCTGTAGTTTGTGCTCTCATCTCCCACCCTGAAGTCTTCATACTCAGCATAAGCACTGCCACCTTCAAAGTCCCACAAGTCCACTCTCAGTTTCCACCTCTTGGATTTGTCTTTGGTCATAGCAGAAATCTTCTCCAGACCGAGCCAGTGATCCCCTGAAGGAATCAGGACAAGCAAAGTTTATACAGATTATTTTACACTCTTTACTGAGAGTTGATAGAACCCTGTTGTTCACTTTATGCAACATTCAGTTATATCGGAATTTGACACATTGTAGCTGGGATAGTTTAAGACCCAAATATCTCATTTTTTACATACATAAAGCAAATCCAAATCCATTCTTATATGCTGCCCATTCCCTGTCGAAGGCCACTGCTCCTCCAGTACGCTTCTGGATCACTGTCCAGATTCCATTTCTACCCATCTCACAGTAAGCCTGCACAGGAACAGATGAAGAGATTTAAAGTTAGTGTCCCATTTGTTTTCATGCATCTTGGTATGTGAAATGTGTTTTCCACATTTGATCTTTCCCAAGGAGCGGTGAGCAACAAACACACCCACTAGGCATGGACACATCTATTAGATATCTAAGTCATGGCTATTTCAAAGCTCACAGCTATAGATATGCATTATGCATCTGATAGACATCAAGTCATAGAGGTCTAATGCATCTCACTCTTTAGATCTTTGGCAGACCACTTTTCCGCAACTAGACTCTGTTGTTCAGCAAAAGGTAAGAAATTTGTACTAAACTCATTCTGATAATAATCTACTCTGACTATAGATTAAAATTTTTACCATCATTTTTTTCTACTAAGTGTTAAAAAGAGTTAAAGATCAAAGTGTAAATATAAATGTTGGAATGTTGTTTTGATCGAAGTTTCTGTGACCTTTAACCCCAGATACATTTCAGTAGAAATGTTTGTTGCTTCTTGGAATGTAGAACTTTGTGAAGACTAGTTGTCTGTCAACAAAAAGGCTGCACGGTGACATAATGGTTAGCTTTCATAGGTTAACTGATGTCTGCTAATTGCTAATAGAGTAACAAAAAAGAGTTGTCAGAGATGTCCTGTAAACATCAACAGTAGATGTACATTAGACATCCTGTGCCTAAATTGTCAATTTCCATGCGGGAACCTCCCAAATGGATAAATAAAGTTGTCTATCTATCTATCTATCTATCTATCTATCTATCTATCTATCTATCTATCTATCTATCTATCTATCTATCTATCTATCTATCTATCTATCTATCTATCTATCTATCTATCTATCTATCTATCTATCTATCTATCTATCTATCTATCTATCTATCTATCTATCTATCTATCTATCTATCTATCTATCTATCTATCTATCTATCTATCTATCTATCTATCTATCTATCTATCTATCTATCTATCTATCTATCTATCTATCTATCTATCTATCTATCTATCTATCTATCTATCTATCTATCTATCTATCTAGCGGGCAGCTGCACTCGATAACCATTTGGTGGTTTAACCCCCAATCCAACCACTTTATGCTGAGTGTCAAGCAGGGAAGCACTGGGTCCCAATTTGAGTATTTGGTATGACTCGGCCTGGATTTAAACTCACTACCTTCCAGTCTCAGGATGGACACTCTACCAGAAGGCCACTGAGATGGATTTATTCAAGCTTTTATCAAAAGATATCTTACAACAGGAATGAAGCTGATTTTAATTGTAGCTTCAAGGTTTACTGTTGACAGGATCTCAGTTTTCCTCAGTTTGATTTGTTAAGCAACTTCTAATTAGCAAACTATATGGAGCCATAGATGGAGAAAACCAATGCAGAAGAAGAAGTTAAGAACCTTCAGCTTTGTTTGTTACACTGTTATTAAAGGGTTTTCAAAATCCAGGAATGAAAAAAACCCAGTTCTATAAACATGATGCATCTTCATGGATGGTCTTCAAGGACTTAGCAGTTAACTTTTACTACACTGCACTGCTGAATAGGAGGCATAACATGTTTTAGCTGAAACGGGAACCAGATTAAAAGTGGCTGAGAGATTTTCTTTCTTCTTAAAACCAATTACCATCTGCCTTTACAAACTGATTTAGCTGGTATATACATGGCAGACACTATTTTAAAAATGTTATATTTTTGCCTCATTAACCTGGGCGGCAGTTTAGCTCAGGTGGAAGACCAGGTTGTGCAACAACCAAAGGGTTGCCGGATCAATCCCCACCCTCACCAGCCAGCTGTCGTCCCCCCCCAGCGCGGCCAGTCTGCAGCTCACCGCTCCCCCCAGGGGACAGAAATGTGGAGAAGAATGTCCCCATTGTGGGATAAATAAAGTATCAATTATATTATTATTATTAACGTTTCATCTTCTCTTGTCTCTAAACTCTGAAATCTTTCATATGTATTAGCAGAATATTAAAAAGGAAAAAATCACAAACTGCAATAAGAAGTCATGTTTGATACCTTAAAGCTGTTTCTGAATCCTTCAGGTTGGATGCTGTAAACCCCACTGGCTCCAGTTGGTGAAACTGTCCGAATGTATGAACAATCGAGTGGTCTACCTGACAAGAGAAAAAGAGATGACATTGTGAACAGTTTCTGGGAGTCAAATTTAAAAATGTATTAACATCATGTTCTTTACCTGCATTTACGGATCCACTCTTTATTAATATAAATAAAGAAAAACAAGAAAGGATGAGACTTAATCTATGGATCAACAGTAATTTTACACTGTTTTTTACACAACATAAGTTTTTAGCTTTCTTTACCCCAGTCTGCATGGAGAAGATCAAGAGGAGAGCTAACATGAGTTCAGACCAGCCGAGGAGACCTCCCATCTTGACCTGTGTTCAGGAGAAACACGTCTGTCTCACATTTTACAGAGTAAACTTTACTCAGAGAACGTTTGAAATAGTTCAAGTGAAATTGGAAAAGTCAAACCTATTAAAAAACACAACTTTTGAATATCACGGAAACCCATACATTTTGCTTAGTTGTCTCTTGAAAAACCTATTGGGTATAACCTCACAGTGAACACATACCTGTTTGCTGTGTGAAGCTTGAGTCGCAGCTCAAAGTCTCAGGACAAACAACGTCTTTTAAACTGTCTGGACTGCCACACCTCCTTCCTCATCACTGTTAATGTCCTCATTCCTGTTAGGTCAGGCTGAGTTTGAGGGAAGTGTGAGCATCTGAAGCCTCCACCTATCCTCTGAGTAAACACTGACTTTTCTTGACCTTTCACGTGTAGATGAGTTTCTCCACGTTTGGGTCATGACTGCCCAAGACATTTCTGCTTCCTGGACATCACTCACCTGGCTGCACCTGCCTGACTGAATGACATTCGACGACAAACCCAAAGAAAGACTCATGTTTTGTATTCAGTCTAACTCTGTAGTCAAGACGTTTTTGGATCACAGCTAACAAAGAGTTAAATTAACCCTTTAACAGTGGCGCTTTAACTCTCCTGTTGATGCTCTTTGACTCATCGTGACTCATTAACTGTTTACGCAATTATTGTAACTCCAACGGACTCTAAAGCAGAGAAAAACAGCCTCTCCCCGATATCCAACACTTATCAGCTTAACACTGCTCTGAATCCATTGGAACAATAATTGCATAAATGTAGTTCAAAGAGAATGGGTTATTTCTTGTCATTGGCTATAGCTCCTGTATTAATAGGCTGCATGCCTGCCTTTATTTTCAGCACACTAGACAGTTTCCTGAGACTCTAGTTTCAAGCTGTGTTTACTCTTCAGTCCTTATGCGTCTCTTGGATTGAATAAGAGAGACAACAAGTTCATTCAACACAACTCGATGGTGCGCGCATCTTTAGCATACGTTAATGCATTGAGTCTATATATCCCTAAGGGTTCTTCAGGAATGGAATGAAAACACCTTCAACCTGCAGCATCTTTTTTGTGAGCTCTTGCTGTGAAGGACTAGTGTTGTCAGGAATTGACATTGTTTTGGGATTGGATCTACAAAGTTGGATTTGAACATAGAAACAGGTGCAAAGTTAACCTTATGAGTTGACACAAGAGTGTGAGACCAGAATGGACTACAAAACCATCAGCAAGAAGCTGGGGCTTAAGGTGACAACTGTTGGTGCAATTGTTGCACACTCTTGAATGATGATAATTCAGGCGTTCGTGATTTTTTAGAACTTTCTTTAATCAGTCTATTTTTTTTACAATCTTTGCTCAGACCTCACGACTTTCGCCAACACGTGCTTTTTCCTTCACTCTCTCATGCCCCTAGCGATCACACACAAAGAAACATCTCAGGATCTCTTTTCAGGACCATTTAGCTGTCCAAAAAATGCCTGAATTTTAATACCCCTGCACTTTACATTTTTAAAACACATTAGATCACATGTGGTTATCTGTGATCCCCCACACAATTCTGTCAAACTGATGAGGATCGCTGGTTTGTCCCTCTCCTTTCTCCTGAAAAGTGGGTGGCAGGTCTCAATGGTATTTACATTCAAGGAAATCCCTTTAGTGAAAAGTGATTCCATTTGGTGTTCCAGAGACTGTCCATTGGTCCCAGTTTCAGAAGAAATGCTAGAAATGCTGACACTATTAGCACTGGCAATGCTAGCTCCAGCTGCAGTTAGCTTTTCCTGAGGTAAAATCTGTAATCCAATGAGAATAACATCCTTGCTTGTTGTTCCATGTCATCCACTCTTTTCTCTAGAATGTCAAACCGGTTATCTTGTTGCACGTTTTGAGCACTGAGTCTCCGGAACTCTTCTACTAGCTCCATGAGAGTGCAGCTTTAATGTCATCACCGTTACCTGTTGAGTGGTTTGTCTTCGGGTCCGTGGTCGGCGGTTTTTCTTGGAGACAATCAGCTTTTAAGTCGCTTGGCGATCATTGGGAGAGCAACCGGCAGGTAAAACGTGTCAGTTCGTTAACCCAAAACCGGAAATCAAAGTTTGCCAACACACGCTCATGACTTAAAGAGAGATGAGGAGAAGGATCTGTGGTCAGATCAGACCAACTTGGAGTTCTTTGGCATCAACCAACCTGTCCTGTATGAAGGAAGAGAAATGCTGCCTATGACCCCAAGAACACCATCTACACTATCAAGCATGGAAGTAGAAGCATTATTCTTTGCTAGTCTTTTTCTATACAGGGCTGCTTCACCGTGTGGATGGGAGAATGGGCTGAGCCATGTACCATCAAATGCCGAGTGATAACCTCCTTCCCTCCTTAAGCCAGGAGGCTTAAAACGGATGATGGATGAGTCTTCCAACAGGATAATGACCTAAAACAGGGTTCCAGACTAAGGCCCGGGGGCAGGACCTCAAAGTCTTGACATGCATGCTGGCACTGAAGTTGTTGCTAATAAAATTAAACTTTCATTTTAAAGCTGTCATATAATACGTACCACAAATAATCAGTTTAAAAATTTACATTTTGGTAACCAAAACCTCTGTTATAGAGTCTGGATCAGAATGGGAACACATTCTTCTGGCTTCTCTGCACCCAGCACTAGTGACCTGGACACCTTCCAATGCCCCTTACCACCACAACCATGTTTCTCTTTCATAAGCAAAAGTGACTGGCATGCAGTCAGGCAGTCAGACTTCCGTGGACTGCAGTGTACCAATATTATAGCAAAAGCTCTCAGATCAGTTAATCTGCACTGCAGGTTAGGGTTCAAACTTCAATGTTTGAAAATCTTCCTTTTAAAGACAAAGATACCTCTCTTCCATTGTTCTTCCTATAGTCGTTTTGAGGCTTGTCCTGTTAAGACTGCTGGGACAGTCACAGATGAGAGCAGCTTGAAAGTGGTGGTGTTTTCAAGGGGTAATGTGTGCCACAAAACCCAGGAGACAAAAAGCAGGCCAGTCTGTGCTGATTCACAAAAGACAACCGCAAACATACTGCAAACGAAGCATCCCCAGAGCGTATACTTGGAATCTATTCTCAGTTTCCCACCAACTGTAGTATAATCAGGGTGTAGGGATGATGCAGTGAGCACAAGTGTATTGAAAAATATAGCATGGACTCAGAGGTAGAAGGAAAGACCACTGATACTGAGGTCCTGCATAAAGTGATGGTGCACCCCCCCATCTCTGATTTCTATCGCGCCCACCCGGATCGCCACCCTGGACCGCCTGGAAGCGGTCGTTGGGGGGGGGGGGGGTACTGTTATGGTGCCTGTCAGTCTCCCCCCCCCCCCCCTCTCCTGCTCTGCTCCTGACTTCACCAGCTGTGAGCAATCCACCACATCACCTGCTGCAGCTCAAAAGGAGACCCAGCTCCAGTATTCAATGCCAGTTCGTTACCCCTTATGGTGACTATAACCTGGTCTCAGTCTAAGTTCAAGTTCATGAATTCTAGTCTTGCCTCGACGCTAACTAATCTCTCCCTGCCTCAGGATTCCAGCCTTCAAGTGTCACCAGTGTGGAAGTCAGCCCGAGCAGTCCTACAATCCTGTGGAAACTACAAGCTCTGCAAAGCCGTGCTATTATCTCCAGCCACGCCTCAAGCCGTAGTCCTCACCAGCTTCATACCAAGCCTGGAAGGAAAATAAAAACTCTTACTTACCTCTCACCTACCTGTGTCCTCATTCTGGGTTTCACCATCTAGGTCTGTCCATCCTACAAGTCATGAAAGTTGTCAAAGAAAATGCTCTCCGTGTTTTACAGAAGATGCAAAGAGGACATAGTTTACTTGGATGCAACAGGCATCATCATTAAAAAAAGCATGCAAAGTCCACCTTACTGTGTGTACGAGCTGGTGGTGAGAAACCCATCCAAGGGTTTATCCCCACTGCCAGTAGCCACACATGGCCTCAGCCATATGGTACATGTGATCACAGCCCCGCATCGCTCACATATTTTCTGCAGGCCTTTCAGACTGACCTTGTGAGACTATATGGACATGGGGTAAACAAGAGACCTGTCATGATCATCTGCGATGGCTCCATTGTACTACTAAATTCTATCTCCATGACCTTTTGCCACAGTGCCCTGGAGCAGCGGTCCCCAACACCCGGGTCATTTTGTACTGGGCCGCACAGAAAGAATAAATAACTTCTGTTTCTTCCGTTTTATTTATTTCAGAATCTGAACGATGTTTTATTTTGAAAAATTGCCCAATTCTCTATTACATCCGCCTATGTCACTCTTGACGCAGGCCATGGTACTCTTCTCAGTCACGTGATAGGTTACCACTAAAATAAAACCCAGGAGCTGGTAAAATGAGTACAAAACAAATGTCTTTGGAAATTTTCTTTGCCAAGGGGAAAAAGCTCAGCTAGGAGACAAAAGAGGAGCCTTTAACTTCCAAAAAAAAGAACGCTACATTTAATAGACAGTTCTTCTTTTTTGCCTCATGAGTGTGGGAAGGGCAGAGGAGGATGACACCTGTGTGATGTACGAAGCCATGCCTGTCAATTTAAAAGCTCAGAGCTCACTTTGTCACATCTCTGTTCCTCCTTCCTCATTGCTGCAAAAATCCTCTGCCACATCTTTAAGACCGGTCTGCGAAAACTTTGTATGACATCATTCCGGTCAGCAGCATAAAAAAGGTTTGGGACCACTGCTCTGGAGGATCTCTTGTGTAAATATTTTCAGCTTATCATTATTTCGGTTGTCGTATATTAATGCAGCAGATAGATAACAGTACTTTAGTAACCCTTGTGCTATCTTAGATGACCCCACCCTAGATTTCATGTAATCCATGGACACCAGTGAAGATCACAAATCATTGAAGAAAAAAGGTTCAGAGCAATGTCTAGTGGGTCTAGATGACCCAACTCCCAATGTTAAAGTGCCTAGGATAGCACAAGGGTTAATCCTGAGGGAACTTGCATATCCATCCATTGCTCCTCAAAATACACAATACATTCAACAGAAATTTAAAAAGAAATTAAGTAATAGTCATAAATACATAAAATAATCAAACTCACAGAGTAAAAAGTATCAGAGCAATAAAAATGATAGAAGTAAAAGTATAAAAGTGGTAAAAAGTAATTGCCCGTTTAGTGACTCCTCCTCATCCTCCCTCCCTTCCCAGCAGCCCTTAACAGTCTAACTGCACTCAGTGCAAAGGACTTCCTAAGTCCATATGCCCCTTCCTGCATATGGAGTCCATGTTTGCAGACCAGTTCAGCTTCTTCTCCAGGAGGAATCCGAGTTATATGAAGTTTTCCACTACCTCCACCTCTGCTCCATCAAAGAGGATGGGTTGAACCGTGGCAGGTGTTCGATAGAAGTCCAGCACCATCTCCTTTGTCTTGGTGGTGTTCAGGTGAAGGCAGTTTCGTTGCAGTGCACAAAGTCCTCCACTAGGTTTCTGTATTCCCGCTCCTCACCCTCTTTGATACAGGCCACAATTGCTGTGTCATCTGAGAACTTTTGCATGTGGCATGCATCAGAGTTGTAGGGGCAGTCTATTTTGTTCAGATGGCACGGTCAGTACTGGAAACATTCCCAGACCCACTAAATATTGGGTTCCAAACCGCAGTGATGGAGATGGCACAGCAGCAAAGAAAACTGGCTCTTGCACTACTTCAGGTTTCAGGTGCATGCATTACCTCTCCATCTTGGCCCACTGTACTCTCACTGATCATTGACGTCACTTTTTGAATTTCAGTTTTCAACATGGCTAACGACTGTGCTATGTACTCCACAAGCTTAAGAACTGGACCCTCTCAGACAGACTGGGAAAGCATTCAATATTGGAGGTAGTTCAGAAGGACAGTGAGTGGAAAATGGTAAAAGGCCACATAAATTTGAAAACCCAATGGCCTTCAGGAGATGTCTGATCCTTTGTCCTCATTTCATCAAATTATGTCATCAGAGCCATTGAACAAAGATTTATGAAACCTGGTGGTGAGTCACGCTGTTGTAAACCTTCAGTAAAATAAGTTACACAGCACCATGACTTGCAAGACCAACCAAGCAATGATGCCACAATGGTGCAGTGCTGTCTGAACAAGATTCATTCTCTAATTTAGGCATTTGTGTTTCTGACTTGCAGATACAATGTGATAAATGCAGCAGGTGGTGCCATGCCCAGTGCTTGCAAATGAATAAAGCACAGCACAGTACGAAGACACGAAGATTAAGGAGTGGAAATGCTGTTTATGGGAACAAGTCATGGAGATGTCCTTCCTTTAACCCATCCTGTCAGCCATTTACAAGATAACTGTTATTTTGATCTTTTAAAGTAAAAGCATGTTTGTGGTTTTCAAATGCCTTTTAACATATGACAAACTTATTTGAAAAGTACTACTTTTACTTAAGCACTGACTTTGTTTTCTTTTCCAGACCCGTGTTCCTGATCTGCTGTTGCTGTTCACACATATTCCCTGCTCCCAACCGACCAAGGCAGCTGGCCATCCATTCTGAGCCAGTTTCTGCCAGAGGTTTCTTCCTGTAAAAAGGGAGTTTTATTCCTTCCCACCCTTGCCTCTTTTGGTTTCCTAGGAACATCCACCATAGCTGTGTTTGGGTTTAACAGCTCTGAAATGAAGTGCAATTGAACGGACTTCCCAATGGTGTATGTCGTGTTTTGTTCTGCCACTAGGCAATCAGTAGGAAACGGTTACAGAGGTTTTTACTCAAGAGAAAAACCTCCCCATCATGTACATTAATAGTTTGAGTAAATAGGGGAAACCGATTCCAACATTCTCTTCTTGCATTTCTGTACTGGATCAGAGGTTTTGGACAAGTCAATAACTACCGATGGGTTACCACAGCTATCCTGATTTCCGCAGTAAATTCAATAGCATACTTACGAGTGCCATGTGGGTAATGGATGTAATTTAAGCAGAAACAAACAATAAGAACATGCAGCTGATTTAATAGTGTCAAATGTTTGTTAATGCAGACACTTCTGTTAAATAATTGTTTGAAGTACAGTTCCTCTAAGGATTGTTTGAGGTGGCTGTATTTTGTCCCAGAAAAGCCTATTACTCGTTATGGTTTGCACAGATATGTAAAAGAATATTTATTTATTTAGCAATTGTAATAATTTAAATTCTTTAGTCATAATTATGATGTGTATTTCTGTTTACCTTTTGAATGCAGGCAATTCTGTGCTACATTTTTTTTGAGGATTCCTTTGCTCATTTACAATTCCAATAACATTGTTCTAGGATGTTTTTTTTTGCAAACGGAAAGACAAACATTTATGTTACGGTTTGCACGATTGTCTGTCTTTTTTTTGACACGTTAACACACTTTTATATTGAGTAACACTGGTTTTGGCATTTGAAATGCCCAATTTTGATGAATTACAATAAGCTGTAACTATTTTAGCAGAAATTACATTTACACTGTTACCTACGACAGATTTTTAGTGCCACCCACCCGCAATGTGGTGTGTTTACTCTCCTCCCCTCTGGATGGAGGTACAGGAGTGTGAAGTGCAGCAACACCAGTCTCAGGAACTCATTCTTTCCCTCTGCCATCCGGCCCCTTAACAGCTGATGGGAGTCTGGAACAATTAACAGCACCTTTGCACACTCATTGTTTATAATTACTTTGCTTACACCTTAATATTCGTGTGTGTATAATAAATTTTATTTCAAGCGCCTTTCAGGTCACCCAAGGTCGCTGTACAAGGTTAAAATAAGAGAATAAAAACATCAATTAGAAATTATCAGAGTAAAACATGAGTGAACATAAAGACATAAAACAGGACAAAAACAGGATAGAAAAACAGACAAATGAGCTTGTGTTACCTGATTGGTTTACTGTATGATTGTTTGAAGAGATGAGTCTTGAGTTTGGATTGGAACAGTGGCAGCGTGTCGGTATTGCGTAAATCTGGAGGAAGAGAATTCCATTGCTGGGGGGCGGAGCGACTGAAACCTCTGCCCCCCATGGTGGCAAGATGGGCAGGTGGGACATGGAGTTGGAGAGAGGAAGTGGAGCGGAGAGATCGCGAGGGAATGGAAATGTAAAGGTCAGAAATTTACGGGGGAGCCAGGTTATGGAGTGCTTTGAAGGTTATGAGGAGAATCTTGAAACGAATCCTTTGTTTTATGGGAGCCCAGTGTAAGTTTTGGAGAACTGGTGTGATGTGTGTTATGTTGTGAGGTCGTGGAGAGATCACACGGTCAATCTTTTAAGATGACCGTTGAAAAACAGGAACACGAGCACCACGTCTCTTGTCTGTGTAAAGCTTCATCTTCTGTTGTTTAGCAGCGACTGAGTCAGCCGATCGAGTCACAGCATTGTCGCTAGGGTCAGGGAGCAGGACATGCAAACGAGTCCTCATATTTCTCCCGAGAAGCAGTTCACAGGGAGCAATCTCAGTTGTAGAGTGAGGAGTGGAACGATAGACTTGAAGGAGGTCTGTCACAGTCTGACGCCAAGGTTTGCTTTCAAGAATGGCAGACTGACTACAACTCTCTGTGAAACCTTTCAACCGCACCATTTGCAGCAGGGTGGTAAACGGAAGTTCGAATATGCTTTATGTCTCTGGAGAGCAGGAACGCAGCAAACTCAGCAGAAGTAAACTGACTTCCATTATCAGAAACAACAGTCCCTGGATTTCCAAATCTTTTGAAAACTGAAGAAAGAAAATAAATCACTGTCTGAGTCGTAACAGAAGCTGCAAAACCCACTTCTGGCCATTTACTGTGATAATCCACCAGTGTAATTGCATATTTACAGTCCTAGGCAGCAGTCTCAAAAGGACCCACAACATCAATTGCCACCTTGAAGAAGGAAATGACACTGGTACAAGTGGAGCTGCAGCAGGAACTGCAGTTTTATCGCTACTTTGACAGAGTTGACACCCTTTAACGTGTTGTGTCACTTGGTCATCCATGCCAGGCCACCAGTACAAATCCCTGAGTCTCTGCTTGGTTTCTAACAATGCCTTGATGACCTTCATGTGCCAAAATGATAAGTTGGTGACGTAAACTGATTGGGACAACCAGCCGAGAACCTCTGAACACATAATCACGTTGTACGGAAAACTCCTCCCTCAACTTGAAGTATGGACGCACAGTTTCAGGCAATGCAGCAGATGAACAAGGAAAACCCTTCTCGAGTTGCAAGCGTAAGGCACACAACTCAGGACATGCAGCAGAAGCAAAGTCCGCAAGCGATATTGCAGTCATGGCAGCTGACAACATTGCCACAAATTCCGGCTCTGGATCAGCACAAACATCCGAATCTGAAGAAAGAGGCAAACGTGACAGGCAATCGGCAATGCAATTTTCTGAACCTGGTCTGTACACCACATCATAGTTATAACACAGCAGGCGAGCAGACCAGCGTGCCAGACGCATGCCTGCACGATCAGTTCCCTTCGAAGTGAGTAGTGTGGTTAGAGCCTGATGATCTGTGCGCAGTGTAAATCTACGACCCCATTAATAGGTTCGCCAACGTTCTACAGCTCAGCTGCATCCTAGAGCTTCTTTTTCAATGGTGGAGTAATAACGCTCCACAGCAGACAAGGTCCTTGCAGCAAATGCAACCACACGCTCTGTGTTACCATTAACCTGAGTGAGAACAGCACCTAAGCCATAATCAGATGCATCGGTTGAAACAGTAGTAGGCAAAAGTGGATCAAACAAAGCCAAAGCTGGACTGTCAACCAGAGCTCTTTTCACACTCTCAAAACTCTGTTGTGCCTTTTCTGACCATTGAAACTCAACCCCTTGACGAATGCAAGCACGTAAAGGTTCAACCATGGTAGCAAAGTTTGGCACGAATTTATTGTACCATGACACCAGTCCTAAAAAGGAACGAAGTGTAGCTACATCAGAAGGGGGTGGTGCATTGAGGATAGCAGAGAGGTGATCATCAGTAGGTTGAATGCCCTGTGGTGTAACAGTGTGACCCAAGAAACACAAACTGACATTTGTCTTTGTTCAGTTGCAACCCTGACTCTTTTAACCGTTTTAGTACAGCAGCAAGAGCAGCATCATGCTCACTTTGAGTTGCACCCCACAGAATGATGTCATCTAGATAATGTGCAACATTCGGTTTTCCAGCCAACACTGTAGCTAGCATTTTCTGAAAAGCAGAAGGCGCTGAAACCAACCCGTACGGCACTCTGCCAAATGTGAACAAACCGTCATGGGTGATAAAGGCAGTCAGGTCCCTGCTTTCTTCATGCAAAGGTAGCTGAAAAATAAGCAGACTCTAAGTCAAGAGTAGAGAAAACAGTTGCATTTCTGAGTTTGGAAAGCATTTCATCAATGTGTGGAAGTGGATAGCTATCTATTACAACAGCTTTGTTTGGTTTTCGCAAGTCCACACGCATCCTGATGTTACCGGATTTCTTTTGAATGACAGCAATGGGGGAAACCCATGGAAAAGCATTGATCTTTTCTATTAACCCAGCTTGCAAAAGTTTTTCAAGTTCTTTACTCACAGCATCTCGCACTGACAGAGGTAAACGTCGCAGCTTTTGTCTGACTGGAGGGACACTTTTAGCGACTTTAACTTTATGTACAAACTTAGTTTGCACATCCCAGAGAGGGCTGTTGAGGCTGAGATGACAGACGCATCACAGGAGCAGGTGGTAAATCATGGCAGGCACCTTCGACAGTAGTCCCAGTAAAAAGCAGTCCCAGGCCTTTGATGAGATCCATGCCTAGTAAAGTGGTACCAGAGTCCACAACGAACAGCTTGGTTGCATAACAAGCATCATCACGTGACACAGTGACAGGCAGACATCCCAGTACAGGTATAGGAGAGCGAGAGTATGTAACCAGAGTAACATCTGGAGACTGCAAAGCATCACTGCCGAAATGGGTCTCATACTCACTCCTGGATATGATAGAAACAGATGAACCTGAGTCCACAGTAAACTGTATAGGCGCTGAAGTAGATGCAGTTGTAATGGTAGCAGTGCAACGGATCCTGTCAGGAGACTCAGAATTGTTCAAACAGGGGATTTGAACCTCCGGTAGTTCCACTGTGTTCACTGAGCGAGTCTGTGTAGAGCGGCATACACGGGCAAAATGACCCACCTTCTGACAGTTTTTACATGCAGCTGCAGCAGCTGGGCATTTCGGGCTGTTTGCAAGATGTTTATCAGCACCACAGCGGTAGCAGGAACGTGATGGTGAAACATTGACGTGATCTTTTGGCGTGCCTTCTGGAACCGCCTCCGGTCAGCCGATGGTTTCATGTGAACAGCATGCATAGGAGCCGTCAGGGTGGAAGTTGAAATCGACCTGGCCTGCTCCGTAGCTGCTTCGATTTGAGTGGCCAGTGTAACAGCTTTATCCAATGTTAAGTCAGCTTCCAGCAACAGTCGTTCACGTGTGCGCTGATTACGTACATGTTCAACCAGCTGGTCCCGGATCATTTCATCCTGTTTATCATCAAAGCCACATGTTGCAGCTAAATCTCTCAGAGCAGCCACGTACCGCAAAATGGATTCAGTCGGTCTTTGGGCGCGTTTTCGAAAAACATGGCGCTCTGCAACGGCATTCCGCTTTGGATTGAAGTGAGCTTTTAAAGCCGTCATGGCATCCTCCATTGTAGTTCTTTGTTCAGGAAGAGTGTAAAACAGCCACTGACCTTCTGTCCCCCGCGTGTGTAGAAGAAGCGCTCTCTTTCTCTCCTCTGGCCATTCATCACCCGATGCCACGAGCACCAGCAGGTAATTTCGGAACATTTTCTCCCACGTATCAAGCGGTATGCTAGGCTCACCCGGGCACAGGAGAAAAGGCGGTGGAGATGGCGTTGCAGCAAAAGCCATTTCGTAATCAAGTAGATCCTCTTCGAATCCTCGTCGCCACTTGTTATGTTGTGAGGTCGTGGAGAGATCACACGGTCAATCTTTTAAGATGAACTTTATCATTCATTTCAGAACATGTCGGCAGTACAGGAAGTTCACTTCCTCCTCTCTCATTTCTCCTTCTTCTCCTCCCTATATCTTACATCACCCCCTAGTGGCTACATCAGAACACAACAATGTGGTGGGATAACAGGGTCCTGGGGATGATGTGGGCGGCAGAATTTTGGAGAAGCTGCAGTTTCTTGAGTTTTATTGGGCAAACCAAACAGGAGGGAATTACAATAATCAATCCGAGTAGTGACAAGACTATGAACAAGTCCAGCAGTTGTATGAGGTGTGAGAGAAGGGCGGAGAAAGCTGGGTGTCATCCGCATAGCAATGGAAATTAGTGTTGTGTTTATGGAAGAGAGAATCAAGAGGGAGGATGTAAATGATGAAGAGAAAGGGACCTAGGAAAGAGCCCTGGGGAATACCAGCAGAGAGTGTGAAGGTGTTTGACATATGAGGTTTAATCTGGATAAATTGACTACGATCTGATAAATATAGGAAAACCAGGACAGAGGGGTGTCAGAAATGCCAATAGTTTGAAGTCTGTGAATAAGAATATTGTGGGAAATGGTGTCAAAAGCAGCAGTTAAATCAAGGAGAATGAGAATGGACAGTGAACCGGAGTCTGAAGCTAAGAGGAGGTCACATTTGTGATTTTTAAAAGAGCTGTTTCTGTACTATGGAGTGGGCGGAAACCAGATTGAAAGTGTTCGTAGATATTGTTACTGGAAAGATGAGCATAGAGCTGAAGAGCAACAGTCTTTTCAAGGATTTTGGAAATAAAAGATAAATTAGAGATTGGGTGAAGATTATTAAAGTTGTTTGGGTCAAGACCAGGTTTTTTCAAAACTGGATTAACATAATAAGTATGTTTACCACACAAATAAGTACAGCCAAAATGCACAATAAGCGTGTTTGAGATCACCCAGGTGGAAGAAACACAGCGCAGATCACCTGGGGTGTGACGTATGTTTTTTCTCCAACATCACCTGTCAATCATCACAAAAATATCACGAGAAAAGGGCGGGAGCAAGGCCTCAACCTAAGCGAAAGCAGCTAGATATTTAGTACTGCGTTGACTGTAAGCTGCCCTGATGACTACAAAACAATGCATTATGGGAAACGTATCCTGAGTTTTTGTAGATGAGTGATCAATTAAAACAATTTAAAATACCTATTGATAATACATAGCTACATGCATTACAAAACATTACAATAATTAAAAAAGATATAATAACTCAGATCATTTGAATGTTAAAAACAACTCCAACTTTCTGTTCTCGTTCAGTGTCGCTGCAGCGTCGCCTTCATCTCATCCCCCCCTTGCTTGCACACGCCTGGTCTCACCAACGATCCAGTGTTCCCCTGATGCTTATTTTAAGTTTCAAGATGGATTCCAGAAGTGAGTCAGGTGGGCAGGATGGGAAATGAGGGAATGAAGTTGAAATAAAGCTTCGAAGTTGAAGAAATGGGATATTGTATTTAATTACAAGTTGCTCAAAGGATGCAAATATACCATCAATGAATACGTTTTTTTTTTTATTCATTTTCATAAAAAAAAATGAATGAATAGGTCCTCAAATGAAACAATGCCTCTTCTGTTTCATTCCCAAAAAGCTTTATCTGTAGTCAAAGTTATAAACCTATGATTTTTATTTGTGGGTGTACATTCTGATTGTTTTTTGAGGGAAAATACTTGCTTAAATTGTCTACAAATTTTCAGAGATTGTTATGGGATTAGAGGAGTAATTCGATATAGTTTCAGAAAAAGGTCATTCTGAACAAAGCAATGATTGTAGAGAGGTATGAGGACAAGAAGTCCCTTCCATATATAACCATTTTGGGGTTGTGTTTTTGTTAAATTGTAAGTCTTTCCAATATAACATGGATCTAATGTTGGCAGCCTACTAGTAATATTGGAAATTAGGAAGGGATAATCCACCTTGTTGTTGCTGCAAGATATTTTTTCTTATTCTAAGTTTTCCTTTATTCCACAAAAACCTGATATTAATTTATCCACATTTGTAAAAAAAGGATTTAGATAAATGTAAAGGGATGCATTGAAATACAGTGATCCCTTGCTATAACACGGTTTGCTTTTCACGGTTTCGCTACTTCACGGATTTGCATTGTGCATTGTGTTCTGCATTCTGATTGGCTAAAAAGTCACTCCGCTTCTTCTCTACCTGTGCGTCAATAACGTTGCAGTTTAATATGTGCATGTACGTAAATCAGCTTGCCAAATTTTCATTACTACGTGCAAATTCTCTTGATGGTGGCATGTCGGTGTATAAGGATCTTTTTGCAAAGCAGAAAAAAGAGCGACAACAACTGCCTATCACTATGCTCTTCTCCCGAACAAACACACCTGCACCGCGGGCTTCAAAAGAAGAAAACACTGCAGAGCGGAGTCAGGATGCAGCGGCTCAGTCTGCAGAGCAGTGAAATACACCTGAGTCACTATTTGTCCCACTGTACTTTGTATTTTTTTCATAATCATTTTAAATTTTCTCCCGTTTAATCCAATACTCGGGTCGCGGTGGGCGGGGCTAATCTCCGCGATTTGAAGCCTTCTGTTCACATTCATTAAAATTATTATTTGACAGTACAGTACAGAGTTATTTGTTGAAAAAAAGGTTTCTAAAGTACTTTTATTTGTGAAACAAATGTTTGAGCCTGTAAATTGGTTTGTTCTTTCTTTTCAATGTATGATAGAGTATTTAATTGTATAATAATAGTTTAAATAAATAAAGGTTTCTACTTCACGGATTTTGCCTATCACGGGGTCTTTTTGGAACGTAACCACCGCGAAAAACAAGGGTTTACTGTATATATAAAAATTTTGGGAGCACTTTCATTTTGATTGTGTTAATTCTCCCTCCCAGTGAAAAGGGTAATAGACACCAACATTCCAGATCTTCTTTGAGCTGAGTTAATAACGGTATGTACTTAGCCTTAAAAATATCTTTAAATGAGTGTGTAATCCAAATACCTAAGTATTTAAATTTTTGTGGACTAACTTTAAATGGAAATAGGTCCAAATTTTCTTTTTTTAGCTTCTGGATTCACTGGCATAATTTCACATTTGTGAAGATTAATTTTGTATCCTGATATTTTACCAAACTCTTGTAAAATATTTAAAGTGACTGGTAAGCTTTTTAAAGGGTGGGACAAGAATAAAATGCTTATCGTCTGCATACAGGGATATTTTATTCCCAGTATCACATCTTTGTTTTCCTATTATGTTGATTTCACGACGTATTGATATAGCCAGTGGCTCAATCACTATGGCAAATAAAAGAGGTGATAGAGGACAACCTTGTCGATTGCTGTGTTGAAGGGGAAAGTCAGGAGAGAGGTTATTGTTAATACAGACAGCTGCCAGAGGCGATGAGTATAAAACTTTAATGCAAGAGATACATTTTTTGCCCAAACCAAATTGCTATAAGATATAGTCCCACTCCACTCGATCAAAGGCTTTCTCAGCGTCTAAAGAAAACAATATTTCTGGAATATCGGGTGAAGTGGGACCATAAAGAATATTGAATAGACGCCTAATATTGTAAAATGATTGGCGGCTTTTAATGAAACCAGTTTGGTCATCCGCTATTATCGAAGGCAAAGCCAGTTCTAAACTTTTGTTGTCCTCATTAAAAAGCGAAATACTATACCATAATATAGAGATGACTGCTTGTCGCATAGTCAGGGGGAAGCAGCCTGTAGTAATTAACTCCTCAAAAGCTAAAAGTAAGATTGGGGAAAGCTGGTCTTCAAACCTTTTAAAATATTCAACTGAAAATCCATCAGGTCCAGGGCGCGTTTGTGCGTGCAGCGGGAGAGAATGGGGGCGGGGGCAGTGTGGGCGCGCATACATGTTGTGTGTTACGGAGGAAGGACAACGGTATTAAAAGAAGGTTTCCACCAGAATAAATGCTATGGACTCTTTATTAACCCGTTCTGGAGAATACTGGAGAATCTAAGGGTCAGAACAGGGAGGAGGAGGAGGATCCGCCTTGGGTCCCCCGCGCTTCTGACCACGGTCGGAAAGGGGAGAAAGAAAGAAAAAAGTAATCGTGGGAAATGTTCAACACCACGCTCGGCCATTTTGCTGGAACTTTTTTCAAAAACCGCCCAGTTGCGATAAGATCCCTCGAGTCTGGCCTGAATAGAGCTGTCACCCCAAATAATAATCAAATCTGTGACCTCACTTCCCTTCCACTGACTGGTCTCTGATGCATCGTCCGACATGGTTGCTGTTTACGTTCCCGTTCCCGCCTATTTCAACGCAGAATGATGACATTTGTTGTGTATCCATGAAGTAGGCCTGGCTGGTCAGACGGCGGTCGCAAGTGAAAAGATCGTATATGTTTCAGATTCAGGACGGCATACCCAAGTGGCCTGGGTCACATTTGAAAAGATCGGATCTGTGTCGTTCAGACTGTCATGAAAAGATCGGAATTGGGCCACATAGGGGCAAAAAAATCGGAATTGGGTCATTTCAGCCTGCAGTGTGAATGTAGCCTAAGTGATCTCTGTGCTTAGCACCCAAGGGATAATTTATTTCAATAATAGATCTGCCAGCAGTTTCTTGATGAAGTTGTTGGGCTAAAACTTTTCCCATTTTTTCAACATGTTCATAGACTTTACTTTGTGTCTTCTAGTTTTCAACATGTCTGCTTGACAGCAAATTAAATCCTGTTTGAAGATTCAATCTTAATTTGAACATGTCATCAGAGGGGCTAACTGCAAGTGCCGTGTCCAAATTAAGTATCTCATTTTTAATTTTTCTAGTTTTAAACTGTGCTTTTTTCGCTGTTGCACACTGAATGATATCATTGATATGCTTTCATCGATTCCTACACAGTAAGACATTCCAGGGGTTTAATTATATTTCAAGAAGAAAGATATAAATTTCTTTCAAGAAGAAGGATATAAATTTAGTAAAGTTTTCATCGGAAAGTGATATATTATTAAGCCGCCAGGGGCGGTAAATATTGCATGAGACTGGTATGCATAGTGTGAGTATTAGAGGGGCATGATCTGAGATAACTAT
Organism: Oryzias latipes; assembly: GCF_053564925.1. NCBI lineage: Eukaryota > Metazoa > Chordata > Actinopteri > Beloniformes > Adrianichthyidae > Oryzias > Oryzias latipes. The sequence continues at coordinate 12,888,928 of NC_136259.1, forward strand.
AGCTTGATATTTACACTTTTTAACCAGGGAAAGGAACCGTATATCCAAAAAAAAGGTAATCTATGCAGGAGTATGTCCCGTGGACAGGGAAAAAAAAAGAATAGCTTTTAGATTTGGGGTTTAAGAATCGCCACGTGTCAACAACGCCATTTGTATTAAGAAAGCGTTGTAACTGAAGAGCTGTACTGGATAGGGATGCTGATCGTGATGAGCTACGATCTAAACTAGGTGACAGTACACAGTTCATATCTCCTCCAAATATTAACTACTGAGTGTTCATGTTTGGGATTTTGCCAAAATAATCTAGGAAGAAAGAGCTGTCGTCCCAGTGTGTCCCAGTGTGGTGCAGAGACAATAACTAGGACAACTGGCATATTGTATAGTCTGCCTGTGATAATCAAGTAGCGCCCAAAGGAGTCCGTTTCAACTTTGGACATTACAAATGGGATGTTTTTATTAATAAGAATAGCAACACCTCTACATTTATAGTGAAAGTTAGAGTGAAATACTTGTCCAATCCACCCTCCCCTAAGTCGAAAGTGATGAGTATTTCGAAAATGAGTCTCTTGAAGAAAAACTATTCCTGCTTATTTGTTTAAAAGGTTCATTAGTTTTTTACGTTTGACTGGGGTATACAAAGATTTAACATTCCAACTTATAAAATTTACATCACATCCAGCTGGTTTGTTTAGGAAATCTACTTTAGTTGTGGTCATATTTGATTAGAAGTTGAGTTATTGGTTTGTCACTTATATGAACGTTGCTGTAGGCGAGCTGGAGCCGACGGTCTCTGGGACATTCAGTATGCGGATGTTAGAGCGCCTCATTCGACCTTCCATGTGCAGACATTTCCCTTGCAGGTTTTTCACTTCTGATTCGAGTTTTTCAACCTTGGTTTGAAGGGACATTACATCATCTGACTGAGATGAAAGCGCGTGTTCTATGTGTGTCATTGTTGCTTTCATCGTTTCTAAATCAGAGCGGACTGCTGCGGTGCTGCTGGTCAACTCGGTCTTCAAAGCTAACAGCTCCGTTTTGATGGCTTCAAAGTCCTCTGTGAGCGCGGCCTTTAGTCCCTGCCTGAACATTGCCACACTGCTTTCAGGGAGGAAATAATTTCAGCCTTCAGAACCGACGGGTCCATTTGGACTCCAGGTTGTGATGTGGTAGCTGTTGGTGGTGAACCCTCACAGGTCGATGTTTTGGGTCCTGTTGTTGGCGCCGCTCCGGAGTATTTGAATCTTCGAAGATTATTGGCCATTTTTGCGATTTTAACTCGTTAATATACAATATTCTTAGAGATTAAGATGACGAAAAGTAGAGTTCTGGTGTTTTTTCTGGCATAAAGTGTCTGAAAAAATTAATTTAATTTGTTTTTAGCAGAGCTCGTTTTCAATGCTGCCTACTCCTTTGCCTGCTCCATAGCGCCCCCTGAATGTAAAAATTTGACGCAAAGTAATGACAAATTCATTTTATTAAATAAAGTGTGTACGTGTGTGAGTGGGAATTTGTCAAGTGCTGAGTATTCCAAGCAAAAGCTGTTGTAGCACTGATCAGAGGATGTACTAGGTAAGATGTCTGCACCCTACTTGTTGGAATAATGTATATAGGTTATCTCATATTTGCTTATTTTATGCATCACCTTGCTATATATGTATAGGTGATTTAATCATGTTTGCAGAAGTGTCTGTGTGTGTCCAAATCTGTTTCACAGGAAGGTGGAGGTGACACCCTTGGGAGAAAATGTTTATCTTTGCGTCTTTTCAGCATTCTCCTGAGAACCTGTGTTAGCTATGTCTAAAATGAATCGAAGGACGCTCTGTGTTAGTTTATCTGTGAGAAACGGCTTTGCAGGTCCAGAGATGATTTGAGAAGACTGTGGAAGGATGGACATGTTGTAATAAATGCTTTCTGATAGCGCTGCAGCTGTGTTTTTATCTGTTTCCCCTCCTTAGAGCTCAGCGCATGTGTAACTTAGGGACAACCCAAATCAACTTATTAAAAGAGGAGGCAGCAGAATTTGCGCCAGAGTGGAGAGAGATTGTTTACTGGGTAGATCTCTGTCTGCTCTCCTCGTAAAGGTACCTTTGTCCGTTGGTCTTTCTTTCCTTTTTGAATTGTTATGATGTTGCAGGTTGTTTGAACCCAACATTAATTTGGTCCCTTCGAGCCGGATACCAACATACCTGAGGATTTCAGCAAGCGTGGTGGGCCCCAGGAGACTGTGGCCACAGCTGACTCCTAGGTGAGTCAACCCTTTGTTGGAACTGGTGCCCATCCCGTTGGCTGGAGTCCAAAAGGTTGACGGTATACCGAAGGAGAAAGACAACGGAAAGGACGACGGAGTCCTGTGAAATTCCGTAAGTACGGACGGCGGGGTCCTTGAAATCCCGTACTATTTGGTTGGACGGCGGAGTCCGTGAAATTCCGCGTTTAAAAAGAAGTAAAGCCCTGAGAATTCTAGACACTATCAGGCAAGGACGGCGGGGTCCTTGAAATCCCGTAACATTTGGTTGGACGGCGGAGTCCGTGAAATTCCGTGTTAAATAAAATAATGAAAAGAATACATATATGTATGAAAAGATATGATATACAAAATCCCAGTACCATAACTTTCAGATGTAGGAATTAAAGATAATTAAAAGGCCGGCATTTATAAATTAGTAAAGAAAAGAGTGTGTGAATGTTAATGTGATTTTGTGTGCAAATCGCCGTATTTGCTGTTTGTTTCTTGTTGCTGTGTTTTGTTGATGTTGTGTTTAGCAAATCGCTGAATTTGCAGATTGTGTTTTTTGAACTGCTAAACAAGTGTTTTTTGTTTAGTTTTGTTTTTAAAAATGAGAAAGGCACAGAGTAAGGAAAGTCCAAAAGAAAGTTTGCAGAGCAAGGATTAGAAGTATGTGGGAAGTCTGGATCCTGCAAAAAACGAGCATTTGGATAAATGGGTAAAAGACTATGGATTTAATGGAAGGTTAAACACTCAGAAAATAATTGCATTACAGGATGCGATTAAAAAAAAAAAGACAGGAAAAGATCAGAAGAAAATGCAGAAAGCAGGATTTGAGTCTACAGAATTTTGGTTGAGAGAGGCGGAAAGAAGAAAAAAAAAAAAAAGGGCAGTGCGGCTTCAGAGAACAGGAGAGAGCAGAGGGAGGGGGCGCGTGCACGAGCCTGCAGGAAGGAGGACGAGAACGTGCAGGAAGGAGGAGCGCCTGTTCCATACGGAGCAGATGTTAACAGCTCTCTTTACCCCCAGTTAGTAAAGGATCCCCCACCTAATGATGGGGAATCCTCTCAAAAAGGAATGTTGACTAGATCACAGACAGGGCAGAAATTACAGTGGTCAAAAACAATGGGAGAGAGACTTTCTCCTCTCCCGTCTGAACCTAAAGACACATCAGCAATGACAGAATCATTTCCAATGATCCAGGTTGCAAACCCTCAGGCAGGAGATGATCAACTCCGACTATTTTAGTGTATAGGACATGGACAATGGAAGATGTTAAGAAAGCTATAGAAGGTGTGATTTCTTACAAAGCAGAAGTGAATCAGTTTGTGCAGGACATGGAAAACTTGAGTGGAAGTGTTTTATCATGGTGGAGGCAGCCGAAGAAGGAGAGGTTCCAGAGAGGACATGACAGAAGAGGTTTGAGATGTAGTGAGGTTGTCAGAGAGGAGCTTATGGTTACCCCTTTTCAGGGAGTTGGACCTGTGGAAGAGAAGGAAAAAGCATGACGAGGCCAGGGGACAGGGAGCTTTGCATTTTTTAATGCAGGACTCCCTGAAAAGCAGAATGATGAGTCAGATGGAGATGATGAGGTGTTGATGAAGTTCTAGGATTTATTGGCTTATGCAGATGTGAAATCAGAAATTAAATTAAGGATAAATGGGAATGTGATGATTTTTTTGTATGACGATGGTGCATGTAGGACAGCTATCAAAGAACAAATTCCAGGAGCAAAGCCTGCAGCCACGCGAGTTTCAGTGAAAGCTCAAATGGTGAAATCGTGTGTATTTCTCAGTTAGAGTTAGTGCAACTAAAATTACTTTTACATAATTGTATGCAGTGCAGCTGTAGCTGCAAAAATGGGGGAAAACATGTTGAATTTTAAATCACCTTTGGCATGTCTTCATGCTGAATGGGCACAATCAGCAGTGGCAGGATCTGGGGAATATGGTTAGGATGGGGGAAAGTGCTGATGACTGATTCCAACACTATCACCCCACATCCAGGGAAGTCCCTCAACTGGACTGACTCGAGTGGCTTTGTTTGGACAACTTCTTTTAAAATGGATGTACATTTGGAAGAAAAACTAAAGGATTGGGCCAGATGATTATTAGCATTAACTGAGGAGGAGGAAGATCTGTTAAAGGATCTCCCTGACACTCTGTGGTCTAAAGGACCCACAGATGTAGGGTTAATTAAAGGCGCTTTACCAGTTCAGATTAGACCAAAAACAATATACACCATGTGTTCGACAATACCCTTTAAGACCAGATGCACAAGAATGTATTAAACCAGTAATTTCAGATTTAATAGCTGCAGGAGTAATTATAAAGTGCAATGACTCACCATGTAATACTCCTATATTTCCAGTGAAAAACAGGCGTCCTCCACTGGTTGGAGGATGGTATGAGACTTACAAGCAGTAAACAATGCAGTTATTCAAAGAGCACCCTGTGTGCCTGACCCCTATACATTACTGAACTCGTTAGGATCGGATGCAGCCGCCTTCACAGTGGTAGACATCAGTAATGCATTCTTTCCTGTGCCTGTCCACAAGGACAGCCAGTACTGGTTTGTGTTCACATATGACGGCCAAAGGTACACTTACACCAGACTACCCCAAGGTTAGTGCGAAATGATAGCGAGCATGGCAAAAATTCCAACCTCCAGGGGAAGTAAAAAAAATAATTTATGTTGATGATGTTCTGATAGCATCACCAGAGAAAAAAAAACTTGTATGAAGGATTCAGTGGCACTGTTAAAACATTTAGCTGATGAAGGCCACAAAGTCAGTAAAAATAAATTACAGCTGTGCAGGGAACAGGTAAAATATCTTTGTCATATTTAAGCGCAGCAGGACGCACAATTATGGAAGAATGGAAAACTGCAATTCTGCAAGCACCAAATTCTCTAACGAAGAAGCAAATGATGTCATTTTTAGGTCTGTTTAATTATTGCAGGAACTGGGTACCAAACTATGCTGAAATAATGGTTTCTCTCCAAAAGTTGATGTATGACAAAATTTTAAAAATGAATTCCCCTGTAACCTGGACACAAGAAGCGGACACAGCCTTTGGTAACATTAAACAGGTTATGGTGTCGAGCACAGCCTTAGAGTTACCTGATTATAGTAAACACTTTGTATAAATGGTAGACTGCAAAGGTAATTTATTGACCTCAGTTTTAGTCCAACAACATGGAGACAAAATGAAACCTGTAGCTTATTTCTCTTCAAAATTAAATGGTGTGGCATGTGTACTGCCGCATTGCGTTAGGACACCAATTGCGGCATCAATGGCAGTAGAAGTAAGTGCAACAATAGTACTATTCCACCCAATGACCCTTAAGGTTTCGCATGCAGTTTTAGCATTACTTTTACAGATGAACTTAACTTTTTTTTGTCGCCTGCGGGACACTTATCCTGCATGGCCGCATTACTGTTCCAACCGCACCTCACGATAGAATGGTGCACCCAGTTGGACCCTGCTACAATGTTGCCACTTCCTTATGGTGGAAGTGTGCATGATTGCCAAGAATTAGCAGAAAAACAGCACAGAGCAGAAATTACCTAATAGATCAACCACTGACGAAAGGTGTAATACTTTATGTAGATGGTTCTTCATAGAAAAATGAGGAGGTTGACAAAGAAGTACTTAAAGAAATGCAACAATGGAGATTGGAACCTGAAAAAGAGCTCTGGAACAAACATAATGCTAAACTCCTAAATAGTATATATGTATGACCAGAAAACAAACCTACTTTATAAAAAAAACTATTTTTAAATGGGCAGCTATATTGACCCATGGGGTGACCAATGGGTCAACGGGGGGAATGATGGGACAGGTAAACAAATATTGGATTTAATTCTTATTCAAAAAAATTTTTATAGGAGCATGTAAGCACAATGCTCAGGGAAATCTTAGACCAACACGAGGGAAGTTTCCAACTCCCCAATATCCGTTTCAGGTTATACACATGGACTTGATAGAATTAAAACGCAAAATTCTGTCTGGTAATGATAATGCATTCTCTAAATGGATTGAATTGTTCCCAGCAAAACATCCTGATGCAATAACAGTAGCCAAAGCATTATGCAAAGATGTAATTCTTCAGTATGGTATACCTGGAAAAAAATATATATATATATATTATTATTTATAGTGACAATGGGTCTCATTTTGTTAATCGAATTATGAAAAGGATAGGAACTATGTTTCACATTAATACAATAACAAAGCAGGATGCCCACTCCATCAGCCCTTTAATTAAGTGCTTGAAGAAATTACAAATCTGGATGGCTCTTAAATTTTCTCCACCTCAATGACGAAAACACAGAGGTGATTGTCTTCGGTCCCAGTGTCGACAGTGAGTCACACCCAATAGCTCTGGGCTCTCTCACTCAATCCGTTAAATCTACTCTAGTAAATTTAGGAGTGAAGATGGACATTGGTTTTAAATTTGGACAAGCAGATCAGTTCGGTGGTGAGATCCAGCTTCTTTCAGTTAAGGCAGCTGGCTAAAGTCAAATTGTTTTTATCAAGAAAGTTCTTTGAGACAGTAATCCACGCCTTTGTTATAACTCGGATTGATTACTGTAACTCTCTTTACTTCGGTGCCCCTCACTCATCCTTGTCCCGTCTCCAGCTGGTGCAGAACTTTGGTGCACGCTTGTTAACTGGAACGTGGAAGAGAGAGCATATCCCACCAGTTCTGGCTGCCTGTCCATTTTAGAGTTAAAAAAAAATAAAAAAATCTTTTATTTGTTTTTAAGTCTATAAGTGGTCTGGCTCCACCCTACCTCTCTGAGCTGCTACGTCTGCATTCCCCTTCCCGCTCACTTAGATCAGCTGACCGGCTGCTCCTGGATGTGCCAAGGACACGGCGGAAACTCAGGGGGGACAGAGCATTTGCCGTTGCTGGCCCCAGCTTGTAGAATGCACTCCCTATGCAGATTAGGAAGGCCCGTTCGTTGAATGATTTTAAATCCAAGTTAAAAACTCACTTTTTCTCTCTGGCGTTTAACTCAGTGTGAGTTGATGTTTTTATTGGTCTTTTTATTTTTATTTAATTTCTTGATTTTATACCGTTTGTTTTAGTTTGTTGTTTTGTTTTATTCTGCGCTGTTAAGCCTTTTGGTCAGCTCCTGCTGTTTTAAAAGCGCTTTATAAATAAAGTTGACTTGGCTTGACTTGACATTGACTTAAAGAATCACTGTGCGTACCACCTGCAAAGTGCTGGGTTAGTAGACATAATGACTGGTACAATTAACAATAGGCTGAAGGAATGTATTGTGGACACTGGACTCAGTGTCTAGATTTAGTGAAACTGTGCATAAAATTAACATTACCAGTGCAATAAGGCCGAGACCCTTTTCGGAAGACCTTTCAGGTTACCACAGTTTAAAAACCAATGGGAGACTAATAAAGAAGCAAACCTGGCTGACTATATGAGGGCCATTTTAGTAAAACAAAGAGACATCTTGACTAATGAAAAACCTTTTGCCCCTCAGCAGGAAAACCAGCTTTTAGAACCAGGTGATTGAGTTCTGATAAGAAGCATCAAGAAATCACACTGGTATTCACCCAAGTGGGAGGGGCCATACCAGGCACTGCTGGCCACTCCTACTGCAGTCAAATTCGCTGGAAGATCCACCTGTGTTCACCTGACATGTTGTTTATATTGTAAAAAGGTAATCTCGACTGGAAACTCAAAGGTGGAAGGTGAGCTAAAGTCTGATAATAGGGTGGACTCAGACGTTTAGAGTCTGGGTAGACCCGAAAGTCAGTGAAGCCTCCTGTAAAGCCACCAACCCATATAGACGACGAAAAAAGAAATAACAGTTGGTCGAGATGGTAAACCAAGGTTTTCAAATTTGTGTGAAATGTATTGTTGTTGTGATCATAACCATTGTTATAGTGTGGCATACCTGGCAGTACTTGCGCCCCCCTGGGTATGAAAATGGAACAACCCTTTCGACTGAGAGGAGGACTGTAAGTCCACCCACTAATGTTTGCCCAAAACGACTAATGGCTAAAGGAAATCCACTGAACCCAGAGAATACTGCTACTGTTTTTACCTTGCAACTCTTGAAACTAAATTCTGTTACCTTTTTCAGTGTTTCCTATGACGGTTTACGTTTTGGTTGCTGAAATGTCTGGTATTTATCCTCACAGATGGAAACCTCGCCATAAGCGGGAAGTGTGGCTGACAGACACTGACCCTACTTAAATAGACGCCATAGGGGTTCCTTAAGGAGTACCAGATGAATGTACATTAGTTCATCAGCTGGCTGCCGGCTGGGAATCTTTACTCTGTTGGTGGTGTACGATTGTCAAAGGCGTGGACAGGATCAACTACATCCACTACAACGTCCAAAAAATTAGGTAACTGGACACGAGAAGGGTTTGAAGCTGTGCATGAACAGCTTTCTGTTACATCTATGATCGCATTCCAGAACAGGATCGCTCTCAACATGCTGATGGCTGAAAAGGGTGGCGTGTGCACCATGTTCAGTGAACAGTGTTGCACGTTCATTCCTAACAACACCGCTGCAGACAGCAGTCTGACCAAGGCCAAGGAGGGCCTTCGCACTCTAAATGGTAAGATGAAGGACCATTCCGGTGTTGATACCACCATGTGGGACTCCTGGCTGGATGTGTTTGGGAAGCACCACTCATTGGTAGCTTCCGCTTTGGTGTCCATAGCTATATTTATGGCCATCTTGACCTTGTGTGGATGCTGTTGTATTCCTTGCCTGCGTTCTTTGTGCAATCGTCTCATCTCCACAGCTATTAGACCTGAAGAGACCCAGCTGCGTCCCATCTGTGTAAGTGTCTCCAACACACACCCTCCAAGTGTAAATGTGTTTGTGCTCGGAAACATGATCTTACAGTTAGAAATCTTGTGAAGTGGCTGACTAATAGTGATGTTAGGTTTGCGCAGATATGGATAAACAGGGGGGAGTTATGTTGGAATAATGTATATAGGTTATCTCATATTTGCTTATTTTATGCATCACCTTGCTATATATGTATAGGTGATTTAATCATGTTTGCAGAAGTGTCTGTGTGTGTCCAAATCTGTTTCACAGGAAGGTGGAGGTGACACCCTTGGGAGAAAATGTTTATCTTTGCGTCTTTTCAGCATTCTCCTGAGAACCTGTGTTAGCTATGTCTAAAATGAATCGAAGGACGCTCTGTGTTAGTTTATCTGTGAGAAACGGCTTTGCAGGTCCAGAGATGATTTGAGAAGACTGTGGAAGGATGGACATGTTGTAATAAATGCTTTCTGATAGCGCTGCAGCTGTGTTTTTATCTGTTTCCCCTCCTTAGAGCTCAGCGCATGTGTAACTTAGGGACAACCCAAATCAACTTATTAAAAGAGGAGGCAGCAGAATTTGCGCCAGAGTGGAGAGAGATTGTTTACTGGGTAGATCTCTGTCTGCTCTCCTCGTAAAGGTACCTTTGTCCGTTGGTCTTTCTTTCCTTTTTGAATTGTTATGATGTTGCAGGTTGTTTGAACCCAACACTACTGCAGTGAGGAAGAAGCAAAAATTACCATTGAAATAAGGAAATTACACGTTGTGAGCCGTTTTCTCAGTACAAAGCTGATCAAAAATGGGAATGACATGATCAAAAGGGGATCTGCTAAAAACAAATGATAATGTAGATATCCTGAGTCGTCCACTCATCTGCCCGAATGGCAGAAGACATTTGGATTTAATGGAAAATTAACTGCATCAGGATGTGAGGAATTAATTAAAAACATAAAAGCTAAAACAAATGGCAAACAAAAAAAGGAAACTAAATACAAATCAAAAAATGTGTATAAATGGCACGATGAAGCATGAAGAGGAATAAAAGTCAAAATGAAGCAAAAATTGTCATGGCTAGTAGGCCCGACAGACCCAGACGCTGGTACCCGGAAGGAAAACACAGGTAAGTAAGATGGTAAGTATTTGGATTTTATTGTTGGCGTGGCTTGGAGTCGGGGCGTGGCTGGAGGTCCTGGCGTGATCAGGGTTTGTGGCGTGGCTGGAGGTCTTGGCGCGGTTTTGAGCTTCCAGGATTTTCAGGGAAGTAGAAGCTGCTTATGGAGACATCTGACTCAGGTGACACTCGTGGTTTGAAGTCCTGAGGCAGAAGAACAAAAGTTAGCGAGGAGCATAAACATAGGAGCAAACATAAGCTCTAGTGACCAGACTAAGACCAAACAGGGGCAACGAACTGGTGAAGAATGCTGGAGCTGGATCTCCTTATGAAGGGCTGGTGGTTGATTAGGTGAGTGGGGGGGGGGGGGGGGGGGACTGCCAGAGGCATCATTACAAAAAGAAACAAAAATGATGCATAACAAAAATTAAACAGTGAACAAACAACAGTTTAAGAATGCAGTACATGACTTCCAGTTATGGCGGCCACCTGACCAGATGCATTACTCACTGCTCTGCTATACTGACATTTAAATCCCGCTAAAATACTCCAGTCTCCCCCAAAACCTAGGTGAAGGGGTTTGAGAACACAAAAGGAATGCAGAGGGGTAACAAATCAATGCTGGATACCAACAACCAGCCAAAGCTGATGAACTTTCAAATTCGGAGCAGATCCCAAAGAGCTAATGAGGCTGACAACGGCTGAATAAGGTAAAGGAGAATGGAACCCAGAGCTGGAGAGATCCAAAGCTGATGAGATCCTGGCTGCCATTGGAGCTATGAAAGATGAGTTCACAACTCGTTTTGACGGAATGGGGACCGCAATAGGAGACGTAAAAAAAAGAAATGAGTGAGTTTACTTGGAGAATGTCGCAAGTGGAGCAGCGCACATCAAAACTCCTGGACTTGGAAACCAGATCCGACTACACAATCTGAGGCTGGTCGGGCTGCCGGAGGGGGCCGAGGGAGAAGACCCGTGCACATTCCTGAAAAAGTGGATCCTGCAGGCATTAAATATGCAGGCGCGAGGACGGTAAAAATCGAGCGTGCACACCGAGTCGGACCAGCGAGGGAACCTGGAGCACCACCAAGAACATCAATAATGAAGTTCACCAAGTACAAGGAGAAGCAAGCGGTCGTGGTGGGAGCAAAAACTGGCATTCAACAAAAAGGAAAACAGGTGCGATTTTTTCCGGATTTAGCCACGGGACTTCAACCAGCTGAGGAAGCAGTTTGACCCAGTGCGACGGGAAGTGCGCAACCGGGGCATTCGGCATGGGCTGATTCATCCTGCAAAACTGCTGGTAACCTGCAAAGATCGCACCCACACCTTCAAAACTCCAGCTGAGGCACAGAATTTTGTTGAGAAGATCCAGGAGGACACCGCATAAATATCAATCCACAGAGATGTAATTTATATTTGTATTACTTAGTGAATAAGCAAGTAATTTCTGGTATACATTTAAAGTTTGTGGCAACAGTTAAACGGGGGGAAGGAAAATTCATGTGGATGATAACTGAAAATAATAAGTGAATAAATATGTTAGATACACCTTCAGATTAGAATATGGAGTGTTACTTCACAAGATGGCACCAGTGTTTGAACAAAAACAATGGTGAGTGGAGGGACCAATCCTCGCAGGCGTGGAACAGTCAAATGCGATAACGGGAGATGACTTTCAGGGGGGATGGGGAGGTGTTTTTTTAATTAAACAAAGGGAAAGGGGATTTGTTTTGATGGATGTTCTAGCATCCAGGGTGTTTTGTGCCTCTCTATATGTTCAAAAAAGTTGCAAGTTAATAAGTGTGTCTTAGTTGAATATAACACAAGAAGTAAAACTTAATTTTATTTCTTGGAACTGCAGAGGTCTTAATTCAAACAAAGTGAAACAAGTCATGAACAGAATAAAAGATATGGATGGTCAGGTGGTATTTCTGTAAGAAACTCATCTTCTTGATAAAGATTTGAAAAGTATTAAAAGAAGATGGCAAGGCAATGTATTTACAACCCCATTTTCCTCTACTGCAAGACTAGTTATGATATTTCTTAATACAGTTCCTTTTCAAGTAAAAAATATAACAAAAGATAAATGGGGAAGATATCTAATCATTCAAGGTCAATTACTTTCAGAGGATTTATGTTTTGTAAATGTTTATGGCCCTAACATAGATGATGCCAAGTTTTTTGAGGATGTGTTTCTTACAATAGCATCACTCATAGGACAGTATATCATAGCAGGAGACTTTAACTGTACTCTAGACCCTTAAATAGATAGATCAACAGGAAAAGATCAATCTCACAATAAATGCAGAACGATTATTCAAGTTTACATTAAATAACTGAACCTATCAGACATATGGAGAGGATTAAAACCAAATGAAACAGGCTACTCCTGCTACTCTGATAAATATGAGACATTTTCCAGGATTAATTATTTCCTATTCTCTTTAGAAATATGTCATAAAATTTACAATTGTTTTCATGACTCCATTGTACTCTCAGACCATGCTCCATGTTGTTTAGCATATATGGATAAAAATATTATTAAAGACCCATGCATTTCCAGCATAAATGGTTACAGGACAAAGAATTTATAACATATATAGGGAAAACATATTGATGAATACTTCAAAATAAATACGGCGCAGATATCTGCATGTGTAAGATGGGAAGCTTTCGAAGTGGTCCTTAGATGTCACATCATTAGCTATACAGGTTCAAAAGCAAAAAAGGGGAGAGGGGAGAGACAACAGTTGGAACACAAGATTAAAACGCTTCAGGAAAAGATAAACAAAGAAAATAATTTGAAACTGATAAACGAGTTAGCAACTTTAAGAGCAGAATATAATAAACAATCAGCTGGTCAAGCAGCAGCAAGTTTCTTAAGGCTGAAACAATCCTTCTATGATCAACGTGACAAGGCAGGCAAACTGCTGGCTTGGCAGATAAAACAATTGGAGTTTAAAACACCGATAACATCTATTATATCAAATGACATAACTCTTGTAAATCCTACTTAAATTAATGAAGCATTTAGAGAATACTATAGTGAGTTATACAACGCAGAAAAGAAAAAAATACTCAAAATACAAACAATTTCTTAGATCAGTTAACCATTCCAACTATATCTAATGAAAAAAGAGAGGCTTTAAACCTGAAAATCAGTAAAGAGGAAATTGGACATGCAATAGGCTCCGTGCACGTAACTAAGGAGTTCTACTTCCGCCTCCTTGAGTGTGAGGCCGACCATTTCCGGCTTGCGACTTCTATAGCAGCGACACGGCAGATTTTGATTGCGAAGGATGGCATATTTCACCCATTGCCTACAAGGTCTTCCGAAAATCTACGTGAACGACATCTACAGGATTGTCGACCAGTGCGTGGTTACATGGTCAAAATATCATGTCGAAAAAATATAGTGTCGAAAATACCGGAAGGGAAATGTGTCCCGTTGTAAACAAACCTTTGCTGTCACATATATTTATGCAGCAGCTCGGTAATAGAGGCGATCTTCCAAACATGCTTTTATTAATGTTATGAATATTATGAAACGCCTGTTCGCTCATCATTTTATATTTAATCCGTGTGGTCAGTGCTTTTTTTGTGGAAGAAGTACGGAGCTGGAAGAAGAACCCAGTGTTAGGACAGGCTAACAACACGGGCTAACAACATTAGCCTTTTGATGGACACACAAAATCCAAGACCATGCGGGAAATGCTGCAATCTGCATCCTGGCTGCACGTAAATCTCTGGGAAAAACATCAGCCTTTATTTTGTCGGGGCACAACTAGAAACACAATTCCATGTGATTTTTTGAACAGGACTGAGCGACATTTCTGCTCTGAAAAGCTCACACACACTGTGAGCTCTGCTCTGTCCTCATGAGTCCGGCAGCCACTAACCCACAGCGGCGGGTTGGCTCGGCTCGCAGTCCGAATTCTCACACATAACAAAAAAACACAACGCACACGTAACAAAGCCCCTTTCCCTCAAACACATTCATAAATCCGGCTGCTCTGCTCAGAGAGGTTCACTCGCTCCCACTGGCACCGGAGCCCGAACGCAGAGCTCGGGTGCCGGGTCCAGACGTCAGTGGGCACGCATCCCCCACCCGCATCTCCCTCGTCAGGGGTGTAAGAGAGGGGAGAGCCAGCGGGGCGAGAGCGGAGCAGCGCTTTTCACGGGGCGTCCGCAGAGCTGCTGGTCGGTCCCGTATGAGCTCCAAAGCTTTCTCTCAGCGAAACACCATCTATGCGTGACGTAAACCAGAGCAGTAGTGACACACGATAGGAATGACCGTTTACATGCTCCACGATCAGATAAACGATCGGTATAACCCACCTATTTCGATCTGAAAGAAATTTTGATCCGAACGAGTTTGATCGGGGCAAAGTATTCCGAACGGCGCGTTTACATGACGCATTTTCTTTCCGATCAGGCGTTCTTTCCGATTGCTGCAAATACGAAACACGACTCGTCTTGCTTGGGGTGAAGTCCTCCCGCCGTACTCTTACCATCCATTCAGCTCTCACCGACACATCTATTGGAAAGCTATGAAAGCTTATAGTACTGTTGTACTTTAACGAATTCGCACACAGGGGTACACAACGTCACGCATTGAAACACCAAACGCCTTTTACCCGAAATCTGCTCATATTTACTCAAAACTAGCAACTCAACAAAACTCCCCACAACAATAATACGACCAACAGGAAGTTGTCGGCCTTACACTCGAAACACGGAAGTTAACCGGAAGTTCTATCGTGCACGTAGGCTATTGATAGTCTCAAAACTAGCAAAAAAGCAGATCCAGATGGTCTCCCAGTCGATTTGTATAAAGAATTTAAAAATAAACCAATAACATACATTTTTGAAATTCTCCAAGAAGCATTTAGAAATAACAATATCCCCCCATCAATGAATTGTGCGTTGATAATTCTATTACCTAAACCAGGAACATCCTCAAACAAATGTGAAAATTTTAGACAGGTGACAGGTTTAGTTTTTCACATTTTCATGCAATCTTTTTGTTCAACCGATGGAAAAAAAAAAGCTGAAAGTCTGCACTTCAATGGCATCTGTGTGGTTTTATTTAAAATTTAGTGAGGTAATGTACAGAAACAAAATCAGAAAGAATGTGTTTCTGTCCAAATATTTATGGTCCTGACTCTACTTGTGCATACAGACCAACATGTGTGAAACATTTCATCCGGTCATTTTGTGCAAAGGTGAGCTGACACCTGTACTCGAGTGAGAGTTTATGTTCTACTGGGGTGGAGGATGGAATGTGAAAAAAAGAGAGACTGCCTGGTCGTCCCCAAACCAAGACCCCCGCTGAAGCAGCAGTGGTAGCCAGGATCCCCTAACACCTATATGGTATGGCACAGAGAGGCACAGTAACGGGAAACTACAGCCCCAGCGCAGGGCCCCGCCCCCGTAGAGCACCCCGAGCCCCAGACAAACAGCCTACCACCACCCAGTAGTTCTGAGCATCACCCACCCCAACCCCAGGCATGAGCCAGGGCCCCCACGGATGAAGCCATTTTGAGAAATTGTGGTTGGTGATTTTACAGAGGAGCTGTGGATCCAACAGTTCCACATGACATGCTCAACTTCTGATGAGCCCTCTGACGCTGTGGGACCTCTAGTGGCACCCTCTGTGCACTGCCCAAGGCAGCCAGTTCCTACCAAGAAGTGCATTGCCATCTGGTTGTTGCACACGTGACTCATTCAATTTGAAAAAAGTGTTTCCATTGTAGTTTGGCAAAACATTTGACTTTTAGACATATTGGGAGCAGAGAAGGACATTTCAACATGATTCTTAAGAAACTCATTACAACTAGAAAGGTGTTATGACTTTGTATTGTTGTATTTAAATTTATAAGAAAACTGCAAATTTAAAAATGTGTCTGATGGCATATAAGCGAAGAGCTTTCATCAAATAAAAAAACTCTCAAAGATTGAGGCACACAGTTATTCAGAAGTTTCAACTCGTTTATTGTTTTTCTGAAATATAACCATGTTTTAGAATAACAAAGTGTCTGGAAATACAGAAATACTTTAAAACCGTTACATGGGAGTGATCATCATTCTGGTAGCTTTGGCTGAGTAGGGGGCAGGTCCTTTCCAGGTGAGCCAGTGAAGACCTGAAGACCAACCAATGTTATCCCCCTTTGGATGCCAGTCACCATTCAGACTGGCAGAGCCGCACTTGCTGTACCACCAGCCGCCACTGTCAAAATCAGTGCATGCATTTATAGCAATATCACCAAAGATGCAAGGGTCGCAGCCGTCACTGTCATGGTCAGAGGTGCTGAAGCCATAGCCATTTTGGTCGACGCCGGGATAGGCTCCTCGGATAGCATCACCTTAAGACAGAAACATTGATCAGTGTTTAGTGTTCAAAAAACAGACAGACTTTGCTGCTGACCCACAGCAAACATGATCAATCAATCAATGGACTGGCGAAAAATAACCCCAACAAAACTCTAAAACTGGATCAAACTGCACAACAACTGTAGATCTTTTTTGCATTGTTCTCTTTTTTTCTGGTCACACAGCAAAAAAGAAATCTGAATAAATGATGTTTGTTTTTCTGGCTGCTCTCTTGCAGTTGTACAAACACAACAGTACCAAAAATACATGAAGAAAGCAAGTCAATTAATACAAAGAACCCTTTTTTTAACAGAACATGGCTTTACTCATTTGTCTCTGCAGCTTTACTCAAATCTTATAATGTTTTATTGGTGTAACACAAGGTGTGTAGCATTTCATAGACTGTAACCAAAAAAGACATCTAAGAGGCATGGAGAAGAACATGATGGTAGAGGCTATAAATAAAGTGTGGGAATGGCAAGAATTTAAATTTTGAGGCTTGAAATGTATGTGAGATAATGTTATTACATCAGAATATGTTTTTCTATGATCTTCATGTAAGATTGCATCAGTACCTGCGGTTCCACTGTATCTGCCAACACTCAGTCTGTAGTTTGTGCTCTCATCTCCCACCCTGAAGTCTTCATACTCAGCATAAGCACTGCCACCTTCAAAGTCCCACAGGTCCACTCTCAGTTTCCACCTCTTGGATTTGTCTTTGGTCATAGCAGAAATCTTCTCCAGACCGAGCCATTGATCCCCTGAAGGAATCAGGACAAGCAAAGTTTATGCTGATTATTTTAAACTTTTTACTGAGAGATGAATGATGAATGAACCCTGTTGTTCACTTTACACAACACCCAATTAGTTCTGAATTTAAAACATTGTAGCTGAGATAGTTTGAGAACCAAAGATCCCTTTTTTTACATACATGAAGGAAATCCAAATCCATTCTTATATGCTGCCCATTCCCTGTCGAAGGCCACTGCCCCTCCAGTACGCTTCTGGATCACTGTCCAGATTCCATTTTCACCAATCTCACAGTAAGCCTGTACAGGAACAGATGAAGAGATTTAAAGTTAGTTCCCATTTGTTTTCATGCACCTTGGTGTGTGAAATGTGTTTTCCACATTTGATCCTTCCCAAGGAGCGGTGAGCAACAGACACACTATTCCAAAGCTCACAGCTATAGATATGCATAATGCATCTGATATACATCAATTCATAGAGGTCTAATCCTCTTTAGATCTCTTGCAGACACAGCTGATTGCGTCACAGTCTAATCATGCTTTGTGCGTTGTTTACAAATTCAAATTAATTTATTTACTTATAAATATACAACGCACAAGGCTTGTGTCACACTGGACACAAGATGTCTGTTTGATAACATCTACAACAGATGTATTAGTTATCTAATGGACATGGATGTCTATTCTCAATTATGTTCCTCTATTAGAATTCTACCATTAGTGTTCTGCATTTAGGGGTTTCATACGTATCTACTTCTAAACTTCTATTTTTTAAATATTTTTATATGTCTATTAGAAAACTTTTTAAAACATTCAATAGATATAAAATACAAAAGCCAAGTCAAACATGTTCCTATCGTTGTAATCCTGGTACACTGTCATCCTTTTTCTCCTTTTACTATCAAAAATAAACATGACAACATTAGTGTAAAATCCACCTCTTTCCTCATCTTTACATGTAAATGCAGGTCTTTGGTTTAAGAATTTCACATTTGAACTGCAACTAAACTCTGTTGTTCAGCAGAAGGTAAGAAATGTTTTTTAAACTCATTCTGATAACAATCCACTCTGACTATAGATTAAACTTTTAACCATTATTTTTTTCAACTGTATGACAAGTTAAAAATCTAAGCAGAATTAGAAATGTTGGAATGTTGTTTTGATAGAGGTTTCTGTGACCTTCAACCCCGGATACATTTCAATAGAAATGTCTGCTGCTTCTTGGAATGTAGAACTTTGTGAAGACTAGTTGTCTGTCAACAAAAAGGCTGCACAGTGACATAATGGTTAGCTGTCATAGTTAACTGATGTCTGCTAATTGCCTGTGTGTGTTTCTGTGGCCCTGTGACAAACTGGTGACCTGTGTACTGTGTACTCCACCTTCAACAGAAGCTGTGTTGGAACCAACAAACTTGTGACCCCAAAAGTGATTCAGTGGGGTCTGAAGATGAATGAATGGTAGTAAAGTTGCAGTAAATATTCTTTAATTAGTCAATGTTTAAACAAGTTATATAGACATCTCAAAATATCCCAAGATGAAATTTCTACAGGTAAATGTGTAGGATTCCTCCATGTGCAGAGATCTGTTAGAACACTATCTAATAGATTAACAAAATAGAGTAGTCAGAGATGTTCTGTAAACATCAACAGTAGATGTACATTAGACATCCTGTGCCTAGTTGGCAGCTGCGCTCGATAACCATTTGGTGGTTTAACACCCAAATCCAACCACTTTATGTTGAGTGTCAAGCAGGGAGGCACTGGGTCCCAATTTGAGTATTTGGTATGACTCGGCCTGGATTTAAACTCACGACCTTCCAGTCTCAGGATAGATACTCTACCAGAAGGCCACTGAGATGGATTTATTCAAGCTTTTATCAAAAGATATCTTACAACAGGAATGAAGCTGGTTTTAAATGTGACTTCAACATTTACTGTTGACAGGATCTCAGTTTTCCACATATGTAAACCAACTCTTTTTTTTTTTAACTAAGTCTGTCCAACAACTGAGCAAACAGATTAGAGATGTGGGCCTTTTGTGTTGGACAGATTTTACTATCACAAAAAGAGGTTATCGAACTTCGAAAAACCAGAGTGTAAATTTGTATGAACCCCTTTTTGTTCTTTTTATTATTTTTTTATGTATTTGTTACATTTAGTGTGTGTGGGGAGGGACAGGGGAAGAATGTAAGGGGGGGGGGGGGGGGGGGGGTGGAAGAGAATAAAACGAAGAGAGCTGGAGAATGAGGGGGATACAAGCGCTGATTCGAATAAGTTATTATTTTAAACTGTTTAACAATTATACCAGATCTGCTGTAAAGACAAATATAACATCCAAAGGTGATATTCTGATATGAAGATGAGCGGAAGACATCTGTCCATTTATTCAATGTAGGTTAGGAGGAGGGATGAAGCAGACAGGGAGCAGTGTGGCAGTGTGCACGTGCACATGGGGGTGGAGATACATGCACGCTGCCGAAGTGAACCGTGTGTTCATATGGGGATCCAGAGCCTTCCCAGCCAGACCAGGAGAGGGGGGGGGGACCCCCCAGGCCAGGAACGCCCCAGGCGACGGAACCCAAGCAGCCCGGGAGGGGGGGAGGAGGGGACTGCCCACCCACCCAGCCAGGCGCAGAGGGGGCCCCCCTAAGGGGGACCCCCCAGCGCCGAGAGGCATAGGCAACCCGGTCTGGAACCCCAGGCCACAGGACAGGCGTGCTTGGCCGTACCAGGCAGCAGCCATGGGGACCACCGGGTGCAGAACACGGTGAAGCGGGCCAAGGACGAAGCCAGGGCCCCCGAGAACCCATGAGCCGCCCACCACCCAGCCGGCGCCCCGTCTCCGCAAGCCAGCCCAGGCACCAGACCCAAGCAACCCAGAGATCACCGCGCAACCACAACTCCACCCCCCCTCTACCCTCTACAGCCCTCCTCACCCCCCATATTATCCGACCTCTCCTCCCATACCCCCCCTTGATGCCCTCCCCACTCTGCGATGGGGAGAGAGAGCCCCAGAGGATCCCGGTGAGCCAGCCCCCAGGTCTGCCCCACCCATGCACTCTCGCACAAATGCTCACAATCTTCTGGATGCCCACCTACCCCCGTCGCCATGCAGTAACCCCTTCTAGCCAATCCAACCCCCAGCGCCGCATGCCCGACCACCACTGCAGCTGACAGGATACCCACAAGCCTGGCCGCTCTGAGAGGACCAGGCAGGTGAAGATTTGTTAACCAACTTCTAATTAGCAAACTAGAATGAGCCTCAGATGGAGAAAACTAATGTATGCCAGAAGAAAAAGTTAAGAACTATGCCGTTTCATTGCTGCCATAAAGTGAAAGAGCGTAAAGACAACTGAGCGGGCGTATTCAGGAACTGAGTGAGCGAACATTACAAACGCGCAGCCGCAATTCTAACCGAGCAACCCTGCATTTTACAACTGCACGCCTGCAATCCTAACTAAGCGGTTAGGAGGGGGGTTTTCAAAATTCAGGGATGAAAAAAACCCAGTTCCATAAATATGATGCATCTTCCTTGATGGTCTTTAAAGACTCAGCAGTTAACTTTTAATACACTGCACTGCTGAATATGAGGCATAACATGTTTTTTTTTATCTGAAACAGGAACCAGATTAAAAGTGGGCTGTGAGATTTTTTTTCTTCTTAAAACCAATTTACTTCTGCATTTACAAACTGATTTAGTTGGCATATCCATGACAGACTTATTATTTTAAAAGTTTGACACTGTTGCCTCATTATCATTTCATTTTGTCTTGTCTCTAAACTCTAAAATATTTCATACATTATTTTAGCAGATTATTGGAAAAGAAAAAATCACAAACTGCAATAAGAAGTCATGTTTGATACCTTAAAGCTGTACCCGAATCCTACAGGTTGGATGCTGTAAACCCCACTGGCTCCATTTGGTGAAACAGTCCGAATGTTTGAACAATCAGTTGGTCCAACTAACAAGGGAAAAAGAAACTATATTTACAGTTTCTGGGTGTTAAAGTTAAAAATTCCTTAACAACATGTTCTTTACCTGCATTTACTGATCCACTCTGTATTATTAGAAATAAAAAAACAAGACAGGATGAGACTTAATCTATGCATCAACAGTTATTTACACAACATAAGTTTTTAGCTTTCTTTACCCCAGTCTGCATGGAGAAGATCAAGAGGAGAGCTAACATGAGTTCAGACCAGCCGAGGAGACCTCCCATCTTGACCTGAGTTCAGGAGAAACACATCTGTCTCACATGTTGCAGAGCAAACTTTTGCTCAGAGAACGTTTAAAACAGTTATAATGAAATTGGAAAATTTGAACATTATGGAAACCCATGCATTTTACTAAGTTGTCTAATGAAAACCTGTTGGCTATAACCTCACAGTTTCACAGTCAACACATACCTGTTTGCTGTGTGAAGCTCGAGTCGCAGCTGAAAGTCTTGGAACAAACAGCGTCTTTTAAACTCTATCTGGACTGCCACACCTCCTTCTTCATCACTGTGAATGTCCTCATTCCCGTTAGGTTAGGGTGAGTGTGAGGCAAGTGTGAGCATATGAAGCCTCCACCTATCCTCTGAGGAAACACTGACTTTTTTTAGCCTGTGGCAAAAAGATAAGTTTCTCCATGTTTGGGTCATGACTGCCCAGGAGGACATTTCTGCTTCTCGGACATCGCCCACCTGGCTACACCTGCCTGACTAAACAACATTCCAGGAAAAACCAAAAGAAAGACTCATGTTTTGTTTTCAGTCTAACTCTGAAGTTTTGGGTTGACGGCCAACAGAGGGTCAAATTAACCCTTTAACAGTGGCGCTTTATCTCTGGTGTTGATGCTCTTTGAATCATTATGATTGATCAACTGTTTACGCAATTATTGTAACTGCAACGGACTCTGAAGCAGAGAAAAACAGCTTTTCACTGCTCTGAATCCAATAGAATTTAAATAAATGCACAAATGATCAATTAATGTTGCTCAAAGAGAGACTGTTATTTCCTGTCGTTGGCTATAGCTCCTGTATTAATGGGCTGCTTGACTGCCTTTATTTTAAACAACCTAGGCAGTTTCCTGAGATTCTAGTTTCGAGCTGTGTTTGCTCTCAAGCCCTTGTGAGTCTTCTGAATTGACCAAGAGAAACAACAAGTTCATCCAACACAACTCGATGGTGCGTGCATCTTTAGCATACGTTATTGCATTGAGTCTATATATCCATAAGGGTTCTTCAGGAATGGAAGGAAAACACCTTCAACTTGCAGCGTCTTTTTTGTGAGCTCTTGCTGTGAAGGACTAGGGTTGTCAGGAAATGACATTATTTGGCATTGGACCTACAAAGTTGGATTTGAACATAGAAACACATGCAAAGCTAACCTTATGAGTTGCACAAGAGTGTGTACACATTTGTTAGAGTGCATATACAGTGAAGGAAATCAGTATTTGATTCCCCCGGAAGCCCTACGATTTCTGGTTAACAGACTCCCCTGATCAACCTATCACCTGACATCTGTTTGAACAAATCCCCTATAGAAAAGACACCTGTTCACAGAATCAATCCATTAGTCAGATTCCAAACTTTCCAACATAGGAAAGACTAAAGAACGTTCAGTGGATTTAAGGGAGACAATTGTAGACCTGAACAAGACCAGAATGGACTACTTGGAAAACTTGGAGTTCTTTGGCATC
This sequence comes from Oryzias latipes, assembly GCF_053564925.1. Classification (NCBI taxonomy): domain Eukaryota; kingdom Metazoa; phylum Chordata; class Actinopteri; order Beloniformes; family Adrianichthyidae; genus Oryzias; species Oryzias latipes. The sequence goes on from NC_136259.1 coordinate 12,911,890, forward strand.
AACTCCACCTGTCGTTTTTGGACGAAGAGAAAATGTTGTCTATGACCCAAAGAACATCATCCACACTGTCAAGCATGGAAGTGGAAGCATTCCACTTCCTTGCTTTGGTGTTTTTCTACACAGGGCTGCTTCACGTGTGGATGGGAGGATAGGCGGAGCCATGTACCGTCAAATGCTGAGTGATAACCTCCTTCCCTCCTTAAGCCCGGAGGCTTGAAACAAATAATGGATGAGTCTTCCAACAGGATAGTGACCTACAACATAAAGCTAAGGAATGCGATTAAGAAGATGCATATCAAGGTCATTGAGTGTTCCTGCCAGTATCTGGTAATCCTTATTCGAACCTATGGAAAGAGCTGAAGATACAGCCACCAAACCTGAATGATTTAGAAGTTATTTGTAAAGAAGAGTCGACCAACATTCCTCCTGATATGTAAAGAAACCTGCTCATCAACTACGAGAAACATCTGACCTCTGGTGCTAATAAGGGTTTTGACACAAATTACTAAGATTAACTGACAAGAGGATTCAAACACTTATGTTCCTCAATGTAATGCAGACAAATTTATACCCAAAAAATACAGAGCAATGTTGAAACTATGCAATCGTACATGGGTCTACGGCAGGGGTGCTCACACCTTTTTGGCATGTGAGCTACTTTTAAAGATCTACCTATATATATATATATATATATATGTATATATATATATGTGTATATATATATGTGTATATATATATATATGTATATATATATATATGTGTATATATGTATATATATACATATATATGTATATATATATGTATATATATATATGTGTGTGTATATATATGTGTATATATATATATGTGTGTGTATATATATGTGTATATATATATATGTATATATATATATATATATGTGTATATATGTATATATATATATATATATATATGTATATATATATGTATATATATATGTATATATATATGTGTGTGTATACATATATATATATATATATATATATATATATATATATATATATATATATATATATATATATATATATATGTATGTGTGTGCATATATACATATATGTGTATATATCTATATATATATACCTTATTGTGTACCTTATTGTGTTTTTCATGGAACTTACTATTAATGAGAACAGAATATGTACACAGGAAGTACTATTTATTGTATGTGAATTTTACATGTTAAGTTATAGGGTGTTTTGTGGCACTTACCATTTAAGAGGAGATAGTAGTTACACAGAAACTACCCCTTAAGTACAATGAAACTGGACTGTAAAAGAAAGTCAATCCTATTTCCACTCTATTACATGGTACTTTTAGGAATAAATGCTGGGTATGTTCACATATTACCTTCCCGTGCAGTGTACATACACATTTGGACTTCAGACCTTACCAAATGAGACAATGCAAACTTTTTGGTAAGGGTGAAGTAACTGCAATGTAAAAACATACAAAGTGTCATCATAGTAAAAATTTGTTTTAGAAAATTTCTCAACAAAACAGTAAGAAGGAGCATTCCAAAGAACAGATATTTTTCCATAAATGTATCTTTACTTGCAGAGTTTTGTGTTGATCCCAGAATGATTTGCACTCTTTTGCATAGCTCACGAGTTTGTCACCCACCATGAAAACAGGAAATGGCCCCAGATCACCTTTTCCAGCCAAGGTAATTTCTGCAATAATTGCAGTCAAAGCTATTGTATTTCTGTCTATGGGACTAAATGTGCCCCTGTTTTTATTTAAGGAGAAGTGGTCGTTTGACAACATCAAACTCCTGGGCATTTACATTTCCTCTGACCTTTCCTAGACAGTAAACATCTCACACCTGGTAAAAAAAATAAAAAGGCTCAGGAAGTTGAAATTGACTCGACCGTCTTTTCAGATTCTTGCAAACCTTTACAAAGCCTCAATTCAGAGCGTCTCATGTCTTAGTATGAAAGTGAGTTATGGAAGCTCCACAACCCAGAACAGGAGATCCGGGTGGTGAAGACGGCACAGGGGATAGTGGGATGTTGACTACCTGATCTGGACTCACTTCATACCACAAAAATCCAGAAAAAGCTTCGACCCAGGCAATGCACTTTTTATCCCATTACCATCAGGAAGATAGTTCAGGAGCATCAGGTGTAAAACAAGCAGACTGAGGAACCCACAAACATTGACAGGTCAGTTCTGCCTAGTGTTGTCCCTGTAGCCTGCCACTTTATTTTTTATTTCATACCAAAGATTTATTTTCCTTACATCTAAACCATGAGTCAGTCCTCAGCTGTTGTGTATCCTGCCCAAAGTAGAAGAGAGTTACTATAGTTCAATTACTGTTTATTGTGTAACTTGTTCACAATGTGTTATTGTGGGAAAGAAAGGAAAAGTATTGTACAGTTTTTTTGAACCAAAGTGGTTCTGGATCATAAGTGGGCCTAATTTAACACACAGCTCATCAACAAGTTTGTATAACTACAGGACAACAATCACTATGAGTAAAATGGGAAAAAGGGGCGTTCAAGGATTGTCATAGATCAGGGGTGTCAAACTAATTTCTTCCGAGGGCCACATCAGCATAGTGGTTGTCCTCAAAGGGCCAGATATAACTTACACATGTAACTAAATGTAATGAAAAATAAACGTAACTACTCCTTAATGTTAAATAACTCATTATTTATTTATTATAACCTTTTAATTTGACAATTAAAGTTGCATAGAAAACATATGTTTGCTTGTTACTCTAGCATAAATCCTCTTAAATTTGATTCTGTCAGGTTAGTCCATATGGACAGTGTTTAAGTCCTAATGTCTAGTTTCCCAATCCGATATTTCAAGTCCAATTCCCCCTAGATATGAATAAATACACACCAACTTTTATTTTTTATTTTAAGAAATTAAAAACTTTTATGCTCTTGCGGGCCACATAAATTGATATGGCGGTCCACATTTGGCCCGCGGGCCTTGAGTTTGACACATGTGTCATAGATGGTGTAATTCATGGTTGATTGACAACAAAGTCCCAAATACATAAAGTTGCATGAAAGCGGCAACTCCAAGTAAAACATGCTAACAAAATGTTAATTGAATTCAGTTCTTACTGTTCCAGACCAGTTTATCTTTTTGTATACATAAACTCTCATTGAAATCTATGTTTTGATGCAGGATTTTCAAGGACAGTTAAACTGGTAATCTCACTTCTAAACGTCTTCTAAACAGTATCCACTAGATAAATTACGTCAAAGAAGGTCAAATAATACCTTTTGAAAGATTTTAAGGTTTATGCGTTTTTATTTTGACAGTATAGGTCACATAACGTGCAACAAATCTGTCATTTTTAATGATGTTTGACGAGGGATTTCATTTTCAGACAGATGAATAATAAGAAAAACCAAATTCTTCACATTATGCTTCAGCGGCTTTGGTCAAAAACGAAAAGTGCTTTAAACAAGCTCCATTAGGTGACCCTATACTATTTGGAACTGTTAGTTACATTGATTTCAAATGTTAAGGGGATTTCCAATACGTGTTTGTTTTCAATTGTTTTGCTTTTTCTATTTGCCTCACCACCCCTCAGATCTGAACGTTTCTAAACCAGAAACCCTGGTTCAGCTCCTCCCTGCCCTGGTGCCGTACAGAGGAGCTTCCAGACATGCTGGAGGAAACTAGAACAGAGACATGAAAACAGCAAATTCTCACTGGAATTCTCCACTCAAAAGGCTTCCACAGTCAAAGGGCTGCATGATTTGAGGCCTAACTCAACATTTACTTATGACACGACCTATGTGGGGCTACATAGCCATACATTTCTGAATGCTGAGGACCACGCTAAGGCTGGGACAGCTATGGAGAAAGGATTGATTTCGAGGAGATGTACTCCTGCTGATGTCTACAAAAAGCCAGAAAAAATTTCCTCCGCTAAAAACCTGGGCCACAGCTTCTCTCCCATAGTCACAAGATAGTTGCTGTGAGAACAATGACCACTAACCAAGTTTTTTATTTTTTATTTTTATTTTTCTATAACTTGTCCTGTCCAACAGGTGGGCAAACAGATGAGACCTGAAGGCCTCTTGTGTTGGCCATAATTTATTTTAACAACAGGCGTTATGAATATTCTTACAAACCACAGGTATGTCTGAATAAACCCCTTTTTGTATTCGAGGCCAAACTTTATTAATTTTATTCATATTTAAAAATCTTTTGTGTTGGATCGGACGGAAAGGAAAGGAGGGAAGAAGAGAGAGGGATATGAGAGAGGGGGGGGATAGGAGGGTGATTATAGAAAGGGGGGGGGGGGTGTAAAACCAGGAAGCAACACAAAACAACAATGCTTGATGGTTATACTCATTACGGTGATGTTCAGATGTAATACATGTCTATAAGGGCAGGGCCTGTCCACACACACTCACTCAAATGTTATAAACATACCTGTTGGCTCCAAAAATGTTCACATGTCAACATGTACACAATACAAATAATGTTCACACACGCATATCTATGCCTTCAAACCAACTAGTGTGAAACATTTCATTCAATCACGCAAACTATTTGTGCAAAGGTGAGCTAACACCTGTGCTCAAGTGAGTGTTTATGTTCCTCTAAAATGGATAATGGAATGTAAAAAGAAGGAGGGAAAGTTCCCAGTCATCCCCACACCAAGACCCCCGCCGCAGCAGCAGCAGCTAGAACCCCCCAACATCCGCACGGTAGCAGATAGAGAACAACCGTCCCCCGGGTGATCCCAACCGCCACCCAGGCCAAGGCCAGAGAACATCGAGGCATGGGGGGACAAAGAGTGCAGCTCCATCCCAACAAGAAGAGCAGCCCCCCCCGCCGTGCAGGGATGGCCTAATGCGAGTACCCGCCCCAGAAGACCGCCCACAGCTGAAGACAAGCACTCCACCACCACCCTGGACTTCCGGGCACCCCCCACCCCAACCCCAGGTACGAGCCAGGGACCCCCGAGGGAGACCCTCCCCGGATCTGCCCAGAGCAGATCAGAGCAGAAGTGAGGCACTTTTTCTGCGGACTACCTGGCGCTCCCTTTTTCAAAAGGTTTGAAAATTCATACTGACTTTTGATTTTTCCTTTTTCCCATTTGCACATCTTGGTTTTGATATCGTTAACCATCTAAACTTGGGAGGGCCGCAATAACTTGAAGGCCCCACTGGGATGGAAAGGGCTGATTGGCGGAGGAGTTCGGCCTGGTTGAAGGGTTTCTCACTAGTGGACTAACGATATCGGTACACCCAAGTGAGAGGTAAACAGAAACCTGTTGAATCGAATTCGGCATTGGACGTAACCAAATCAAGTGACTGATGTCCACGAAGTGAGTAATTAAGTAAATTGTAGAATTGTGCATTTGGGAACATTACTACAGTGAAGTTTAAGTTTACAGAATAAAAGTGAAGTTAAAGTTTTATGGACTGAAATAAAGAAATCAGTGACTAATTGTTCTAGAGGTGGTGCTCCAACGGGAGGCTGGTTTACTGGGTTCGAACGATTCCCGGGGAGGTCAGACCCCCCGATTCAGTCCTTGAGGTATTGGCTCCAACAGTTCTCTGACGGGAGGGAGGTTTACTGGGTTCGTTTCCCAGGCAGGTGAAGACCCCCGAAGTACAAAATTGGATAGTCTCAATAAACAAAGAAAGGTGAGAGACCAAAATCTCAAGAAATCAGAAGATTGAGTGAAAAAATAAATTGGCCAGTCCCGAGACACTACAGAAAAAGTTGAGGGACCAAACTCACAAGAAATAAAAAAATTGAGCACTTTAGGTTAACCATGGTGTATTAAATAATCTGTTACCATAGAACAGGCTCTGCAGTGTTGTACATTTTGTTTTGGTGTGGATGAAGTGCATGGCTGTATATGTGTGTGTCGACGGCAGAGGTCTGTTGAAGTAGGAGCACTGTTATGTACCACTTATGTGTGTTTCTCTTTAAGAAGACATGTTGTCATTGTTAATGAAGTTAGTTCAAGTTAGTGAGGTCACTTCCTGTAGAAGTCAGAAAGGGAAAGAAAAGAAAGCCTCAGGGATCACAGTCTCTCTTCAACCAATGCCATCTGCAGTTAAGATTGACATACAAATGGTGTGATTTATTTATTTATTTATTTTTAACTTCCTGTCCAACAGCTGGGCAAACTGATGAAAGCTGAAGGCCTCTTGTGTGGAAATATTTTAATTTAACAACAGGGGTTAAGAATCTTCAGACAAACCAGAGTTATGTTTGAATAAACCCCTTTTGGAATCAAGGCTAAACTTTATTCATTTTAATCGTATTTGAAGATCTTTTGTGTTGGATCGGATGGAAAAGGAAAGGAGGGAAGAAGAGGGGAGGATAGAAGGGTGATTATAAGGGGGGGGGGGGTGTAAAACCATGAAGCAGCATAAGACAACAAGTTTCTGGATGGCTATACTCATTACGGTGAGGTTCAGATGTTTTACAAGTCTATAAGGGCGGGGCCTGTCCACACACACACTCAAATGGTATGAACACGCCTGTTGGCTCCAAAAAATGTTCACATGTCAACATGTACACAATACAAATAATGTTCACACACGCATATCTATGCCTTCAAACCAACTAGTGTGAAATATTTAATTCAATCACGCAAAATGTGATTAAATGAAAAGTGTGATTTATTGTTTAATTACATGTTAATTTGAAGTATTGTTCATTATTTCAAGGAAGTCTGAATCTGTACATTGAATTGTGTTGTTTCCTTTGTACGGTATTTTAGTTTTTACTTCCTGTTCACTGAAAGAGTTCAGTAAAATGTCGAAACATTACTACAACGACTCATCTGATTCTTTGAAAGGAGTTAAGCTTGGTGTTAAGTCTACGGATTTGCATGTCCTGACGAGAGCACTACAATCACAAACCTCTGGATTAGGATATAGTATTAATTAACACATAAATATTTTAGTTTAATAATAAATCTTAGACCATATTGGCATTTTAAGCTTGTCATACTAGATATAGATTACATAAAATGGAGGGATGACAATAGGAAGGGCCCTGGGGGGCAATGGAGATGCATAAGGGTGCGCTTGTATAATAGACAATAATAATAGATGTTTAGTTAAAGTTTGGTATTATCTATTGAATTCTATGCATTTATGATTACTTTTGATTGTATGTTTACCTTACAAGTACCGGTAAAAAGCACATTGAGATGACTGTTGTTGTGAATTTGGGCTATACAAATAAAATTGAATTGAATTAATTCCTCATTACATATTAAGCATACTGGTAATGTTGCTGAAAGAAAACAAATCTGCCCAGTTGCCATTAAACATACTGTTTTCTTCAGGAACTTCAATGTCCTCAAAATTATCCATCGTTGTCCTACCTGGGTCAGAACATTGTTGGGATTACACACCCGCGGGAGTCGTGTCTGTGACGCAGGTTGATAGTCACAAAGCTTTACTTAGAAAATGTCTAAATGTAGATTTATTTATAACCTAATATTCAGCCTGTGGGTTTAGCATACACATGAAAAACAACACAGTTATGCAGGGTTACTGCATGGCGACGGGGGGTGGGGGCAATCAGAAGATTGTGAGTATGTGAGCGAGAGTGCATGGGTGGGACGGACCTGGCGGCTGGCTCGGTGGGATCCTCTGGGGCTCTCCCTCCCTATCACAGAGTGGGGAGGGCAGTGGTTTGGGAGGAGGGGCTAGATAATTTGGCGCGGGAGGAGGGTTGTAGACGATAGGGTTATGGGAGGGGCTGTGGGTGCGGGGCATTCTCTGGGTTGCTCGGGTCGGGTGCCGGGCCTGGCTTGCAGAGACAGGGCGCCGGTTGGGTGGTGAGCGGCTCATGGGTTCTCTCGGGGCCCTGGCCTCGTCCTTGGCCCTTGTCTCGGCGTCTGGCGCCCGGTGGCCCCCATGGCTGCCGCCTGGTACGGCTAAGAGCTCCTCCCCTCTGGGCCCGGACGCCAGGTTCGCCTATGCCTCTGGGCGCCGGGGGAGCCCCTGTAGGGGGGCCTTCCCTGCACCTGGATGGGGGGGTGGGCGGTCCCCTCCTCCCCCTCTCCCTCTCCAAACAGACTTTTGTGTAACATTGCTGAAATCAGTCATTTTAGTCTTTGAAAAACAATGCCTACCAGTATTTTAGCTCAGTCTGTTTAGTTCTGTTTAGTTATTAACCTATTGAATTATATGACTTCATGCTTTTCATGATTTCATGTTTATTAAAAAGCCCATTGAGATAACTATTGTTGTGATATTGGGCTATTTACATTTTTTTAATTGAATTATTGCGATTCATGCATTGCCCAGGTTTGAAGGACATCCAACTTCCTTTCCCAGTCCTTGTTAATAAAAATGCACTGTGAACGTCACGTAGGACTCTGTGGCCCTGGGGGTTCAGCCGTCATACGTGAGCCCCACTTTTTCTCCTGTAACCATAGCTCTGGTCTGGGCGTACAGTGCAGGGATAATTCTTTCAGTATTTCCGAGAGGGAATGTCAAAGCGTGGCTCTAATGCCATCAATAAAAACCCGAGTCTCCACCTCGCTGCAGGGAGCAATCCTGTTTGTTATTGCCTCTGCTCTCGCAGAAGACGGTGGTAGCTTCGCCTGGAAAAAGGTATCCACGCCGGGCTGTGTCGGCTTCAGGCCAGCTACAACCACGGCTTTCTCACACAATTCCAGGTGATGCAGCTTAAATGCTCCAGGCGCGTCTTTTAACTTACTGCTCTTGGTGTTTTCCTTGTTTTTCCCCTCTGCCATTTTTGTTTGAACGTGTATTCTTCTTCGTCCGCCCACGACAGCCAATCTCCCAACGAGCGCCCCCTATCTAGCCTCCGAAGAATCGTCTCACCAAAGGATGATTAATATAACATTTTACGAGGTTTTCAAACGTAAATAAAAGATTGATACTTGATTAAAACGCATCGAGAATCAATTACAGGACTGAATATTGAGGTATATTACCAAATCGATATTTTAGCACATCCCTTTTGTGAACGTGGCCAGGCTGATCGCAGTAGAGGCAGAAATCCTCCCGGAATCGACTCCCATGGAGATAGCTGGGTGGAGCCGAGCTGCATGGGCTCGTGATCTGAGCCAGCAGCCCCAGGGGAAAGCAATGCGACGGACGTGATGTTCGCTGAGGCTGGATTGCGTGACCGCCTGGTTCTCAGCAGATTACCCAGTTTGATGGTAAGAGCTATGAGTTGATCCAAGGATAATTTCTCCTCGTGGCACGCCAGTTCCTGTTGCAGCTTTGCGGTGAGTCCCTCACGAAAAGCTGTCATCGGCGAGCTGACTGTCCAGTCTGTGCATGCCACTAGAACTGCGTCCAGAACTGCGTCAAGTAAGTGGCTGTGGTCTGCTTGATCCCATATAACTGTTCGCTTGGGTCTTTGCCGTCCGCGCAATGGTTAAACACCACCCAAAGCTGCTTTGTGAGTGTGGCTTATGAGTGGAAGGGTAACGCACCTCCAGTCCAGAGGATAGCTATCCACTCACACTTTTCCAGTCAGGAGATACCACACCAGCGACACTTTAGCGTCTTCCGTGGGATAGAGGCTTCATTGTTGGCGCAGAAACAGATCAAACTGCATGATGAAGCCCACGCATTTCTCGGAGTCCCCGTTGAATTTGTCCGAAAGCACCATTCTCGTTGCGTGTGCGAGCCTTGCTCCAAGCGCTGCTCCGATGGTCGCTGATGACTGAGTGCACGGAGGAGTCACGACAGATGTGTCCCTGACAAGTGGGTTGATTTGTAGCCGTGACATTATGGCTTCGGTCACACAGGTTAGACGATGGAGCTGGCGGCCGTGCCCCAAAAACAAAGACGCATACCCCGCCGGGTTCGGCTGCTGGATCCATGTTTGGCGAAGTAGTCTGTCACAAGAACAGGCAGACGGCTGGATCTCAATTTCTGATGAGCTGTGGCACCCTCTGTGCAGAGCCCAAGCCAGTCAGTTCCTACCAAGAAGTGCATTGCCATCCAGTTGTTGGTCACGAAACTCATTTAATTTGAAAAAAGTGTTTCCATTGCAGTTTACCCTTCTCTACCTCTGTGCCGGTCCCAAGCCCGGTTTGAGAAGGTTGCGTCAGGAAGGGCATCCGGCGTAAAAACATTGCCAAATTTACCATGCGACTTGTTCGCTGTGGCGACCCCTGATGGGAGAAGCCGAAAGAGGAAGGAAGGTTTCCATTGCAGTTTAGCAATACATTTTGAATTTTAGACATATTGGGAGCTGAGAAGGACAGGTCAACATAATGCTCAAGAAATGCATTACAACTAGAAAGGTATTATGACTTTTGAATTGTTGTATTTTCATTTATCAGGAATTTAAAAATGGGTCTGACAGCATTTAAGTAAAGAGCTTTCATCAATATAAAAAAAACTCAAAGATTGAGGCACACACTTAATTAGAAGTTTCACATTGTTTATCACCATGTCTGAAAATAACAAAGCATCTGAAAATACAGAAACACTTTGAAACCGTTACATGGGAGTGATCATCATTCTGGTGGCTTTGGCTGAGTAGGGGGCAGGTCCTTTCCAGGTGAGCCAGTGAAGACCTGAAGACCAACCAATGTTATCCCCCTTTGGATGCCAGTTACCATTCAGATTGGCAGAGCCGCACTTGCTGTACCACCAGCCACCACTGTTGAAATCAGTGCATCTATTTGTAGCAATATCACCAAAGAGGCAAGGGTTGCAGCCGTCACTGTCATGGTCAAAGGTGCTGAAGCCATAGCCATTTTGGTCGACGCCGGGATAGGCTCCTCGGATAGCATCACCTTAAGACAGAAACATTGATCAGTGTTCAGTGTTCAAAAAACAGACTGACTGTGCTGCTGACCCAAAGCAAACATGGTCAGTTAATGGTGCCATTCCAGTTGTGAAAAAATGGGCAACTAGGATCTGTCTTTGCTCCTACAATGGACTGCACCATGAAATCCCACCCTTTTGTAACCATACTTTAGTTGGCTATTCCATAGCAAAGCCGCAGTGTACATGTTCTTACCTGTTTACATAGTCACCAAGGACAAAAAGTTGTAATATATCTTCTCTTCCGTAACACTTTTTCAATTATTAGTTGTGTGGTATACTTGAAAGAAGAGACGAAGGACTAGGAAAATTGACACTTTACAGACCTAAACATAAGATGTGTGTCTAGGCTTGTTGTGGCAAAAAACAAAACCAACAAAATTCTAAAACTGGATGAAACTACATGCACCACAAGACAACGTCTGTAGATCTTTTTCGCATTGTTCTTTGTTTTTTTGGTCACACAGTAGAAAAAACTGCTGAATAAATTATATTTGTTTTTCTAACCTGCTCTCTTGCACAAACACAACAGTAACAAAACTGCATAAAGAAATATGCTAAATTCAACGAAAGAACCCTTTTTTTACCGAACAAGGCTTTACTCTTCTTTCTCTGCAGTTTTACTTACAATGATACCCTTTCATGGGTGAGATGGAGCAACGTAACAAAAGTGTGTTATGTTTTTTAGAGTATAAACAAAAAAGACGGCTAAAAAGCGTAAAGAAGACCATCATGGTCTACACATGTGGTGTGTGTGAATGGCAAGAATTTTAATTTTGAGGTTTTTGTATTCAAAAAATATATCAGAATATTTTTTCTATGATCTTCATGTAAGGATGCATCCGTACCTGCGGTTCCACTGTATCTGCCAACACTCAGTCTGTAGTTTGTGCTCTCATCTCCCACCCTGAAGTCTTCATACTCAGCATAAGCACTACCCCCTTCAAAGTCCCACAGGTCCACTCTCAGTTTCCACCTCTTGGATTTGTCTTTGGTCATAGCAGAAATCTTCTCCAGACCGAGCCAGTGATCCCCTGAAGGAATCAGGACAAGCAAAGTTTATGTAGATTATTTTACACTTTACTGAGAAATGATCGTACCCTGTTGTTCATTTTACACAACATCCAATTAGATCTGAATTTGACACATTGTAGCTGAGATAGTTTAACATAATAAAGTTTTTTTTTTACATACATGAAGCAAATCCAAATCCATTTTTATATGCTGCCCATTCCCTGTCGAAAGTCACAGCTCCTCCAGTACGCTTCTGGATCACTGTCCAGATTCCATTTGTACCCATCTCACAGTAAGCCTGTACAGGAACAGATGAAGAGATTTAAAATTGGTGTCCCATTTGTTTTCATGGACCTGTGTGTGTGAAATGTGTTTTCCACATTTGATCTTTCCCAAGGAGCGGTGTGCAACACACACACCCACTAGGCACAGACACATCTATTACATATCTAAATCATGGCTATTTCAAAGCTCACAGCTATAGATATGCATCATGCATCTGATAGACATCAATTCATAGAGGTCTAATGCATGTCGCTGTTTAGAACTCTAGCAACTTTGCCACAGCTGATTGCTTCTATCATGCCTTGTGCGTTGCTTGTGTCCCACTGGACAGAAGATGTCTGTTTGATAACTAGACATTTACAAAATATGTCTACTAGTTATCTAATAGACATGAATGGCGATTCTTGATTATATTACTCTATTAGAATTCTACCATTAGTGTTCAGCATATAGAGGTCTCCTACATATCTACTTGTAAACTTCTATTTTTAAAATATTTTTATATGTCTAGTAGAAAACTCTTTAAAAATACAATAGATATAAATACAAAAGCGAAGTCAATAATGTTTTTATCATTGTGATTTTAGTCCACCTTCATCCTTTTTCTCCTTTTACTATCAAACATAGACATGTCAGAGAAGTCCTGTAGACAATCAACAGTAGATGTTCATTAGACATCCTGTGCCTAGCGGGCAGCTGCGCTCGATAACCATTTGGTGGTTGAACCCCCCCAATCCAACCACTTTATGTTGAGTGTCAAGCAGGGAGGCACTGGGTCCCATTTTGAGTCTTTGGTATGACTCGACCTGGATTTAAACTCACGACCTTCCAGTCTCAGGATGGACACTCTACCAGCAGGCCACTGAGATGGATTTATTCAAGCTTTTATCAAAAGATATCTTACAACAGGAATGAAGCTGATTTTAACTGTAGCTTCAACATTTACTGTTGACAGGATCTCAGTTTTCCTCATTTTGATTTGTTAAGCAACTTCTAATTAGCAAACTAGATGGAGCCATAGATGGAGAAAACCAATGCAGAAGAAGAAGTTAAGAACCTTCAGCTTTTTTGTTTTCTGCTGGGTTTTCAAAATCCAGGAATGAAAAAAAAACCAGTCCTATAAATATGAAGCATCTTCCTTGATGGTCTTTAAGGACTTAGCAGTTAACTTTTACTACACTGCATTGCTGAATAGGAGGCATAACGTGTTTTACCTGAAACAGGAACCAGATTAAAGGTGGCTGAGAGATTTTTTCCTTTTTAAAATCAATTACCTTCTGCATTTACAAACTGATTTAGCTGGTATATCCATGACAGACTTACTATTTTAAATGTTTGACACTGTTAGTGGGGCAGGTTATCTCAGTATTTCATAAGAATCTTTCACTTGGTGATACAAGCACCAAACTTGGCACAAATGACATTCAGAACATACATTTTGAGAAAAGAACGTTAGCCATCAGAAAATTCGAGATGGCTGCCAGTTTTCAAGATGGCTGCTGAAGCAAACCTGACAAATCTCAATTTTTGAAGAGGACTCTGATTAACACAATTTCTTTATGGTCCAAAAATGAAATGAATGTTTTCTCATATTATAAAGCCAATTATGCCTTGAAAATGTCAATGTGGCCAACATTTTTCAAAATGGCGGCTCATAGATTACTGTATATAGTGATGTTTTTAAATATGACCTTGCATGTTTCTATGCTCTGTGGTGAAAAAGTTTACATGTCCACTGCCAATTATTTGTTACATCAATTTAGTTTAAAATTAAAGCTTTTGGCTTTTGATACCTTAAGAGAGTGATGTCAAAGCACGACCAGGGCACACTGGTGACATCACTGCTGTGAAACTCAGCATGGGGTTCAGCGTCAGCTTGTAGTGTACTAACTGTAGATGTAGTTACTAACTGTTGCAGTGGTAAACTAACTTAAGACAGTAGTATCCATAAGAGTCCCAAATGCTATCTAATTAGCCACTTATGCATCTCAACTAGAATTGTAGTTAATTGTAGTGTAGTTGTTAGATAGCCGCACTTGAATTGACAGGGTGTGCCAGCGCGGGAGAGCTGAGCCAAGGGTAACGGGGCTTTAGTTACCTGGAAGGTGTACAGATCGCACAGGATCTAAATGGCGTTGGATGAACAATCTGGCTAGGTGTAGAGCAACAAAGGCCTGAATCTAGTTGTATCCTATACTTCAATGTGCTTTTATTTTTTTTACAGTTAAGCGGTAAAAGGATAGCCCCTTGGCCTTCAACTGTATAAGCAAGATGTCTGCGAATGACCCATTGAGTAGTGGAGCCAAGACTGCCTGGGGGAAGTTTTGCCTTTGTCAGACAGACACAAAAGAGGAGTTGAAGTCTCCTCCAACACGATATAAGTGTAGTTCTTCAGAGCTTCAGAACTGCGGCAAGCCATGACCATGCAACTGAATGAGAGGCTCAATGAATGTGCCCGTAACCTCAATGATGGTAGACGACTGGCTCTGTTGAGTGGTGGAGACGTGGTGGCCTTAGAACTGAAATACCATTGCTCTTGCTTGACTGCTCTGTATAACAGAGAGAGGGCATTGCTCAAAAGAACAAAGAAACACTCGAGTCATCCCAAGAAAAAGATGTTTTTCCTTTGGTCCTTTCTGAACTCCTGACCTATGTCATTGAGAAAAGATACAGCACTAGAGCGACTAGAGCAGTTTGGGACAGACATACCTGATGTGAACTCTACCAGGCAGAAAGAAAGGCTGAAGTCAGAGATACCTGGACTTGTAGCATACAAGAAGATGTACTCCTAGCATTTGACAAAGACATTGGCCCAGTGTTGTCAGAAGCATCTCCCTACACTGATGCAATCATCCTCGCCAAAGCTGCTAAGATATTGCGTAAGCACATGGTGGAACACAAGTGTATGAGAATTCAGTGTACAATTCCTTTCCCTCAGCTTTGTTTCAGTTCGTCTGTATGATTGAGCATGGGGCTGACATAAAGTCTCAGATCAGATTTGGGGCAACTACAACTGATCTGGCAATGGCTTAACTCCTTCAGTACAACTGCTTTGCCAAGTACAAAGAAGGTGCTACCACACAAAGGTATTCTAATGAAAGGGAGACTCCACTTCCAGTCTACATTGGGATGTCTGTTCATGCTAAGACCAGAAAAAGACATCTCGTGGAAATGCTGCATACCCATGGTCTAAGTATCCCATATGATCGAGTGCTCGACATATCAGCCCAGCTAGGAGATGCAGTTGTAAGTAAATATGTTGAGGAAGGTGTGGTTTGTCCCCTCAAGTTGAGGAAAGACCCTATGACTCACTTCCACCAACTAGTGCATCTCTGGGTCAGTATGTGAGACGATCTGCATTCCAAGCTGCTTGCATATGGGACCACTCAACACTATGTACAATGTAATCTGAAAGCCCTGGCAACTGAGTCTGGCAAAAAAAAAGGTGAAGCCTGGGAAGTTCTTCGGTCAACCCTCCCACCCATTGCTCAGTCCTGCCAGCAGCTGACAAAATGTCGTTGCACAGGTGAATGTCAGGGACCATGCAAATGTTATCGCTACACCCTGAAGTGCACACAACTGTGTAGCTGTAAATGCAAAGAGTAAAACAATGATTCAGGCTACATTCAAGCAAGTCAGTTAAGTTTGTCATAGTAACTTGTGCTTCTGTCACGACAATTTGAGATACCACATCGGTAACATCACTGAGACAGTGCTAGTTCAAATAATTGTCATCATATCACTGAAACGGTTAATGATATTGAAATTTTGATTGCAGAACTTGATTCTTCGTGTCAAAAAACATATATTTTGATGTATTGTCAGTGCAAATACTGTTTCATACTGGTACGAATGGCGGCCATCTTGAAAAATAGTGGCCATTTTATTTTTGAAGTTGGCTAACGTGCTTTTCTGAAAGAGGAGGTTCTGAAGCACCTGTGTACCAATTTTGGTGCTTGTATCACCAAGTGAAATATTGTTTCAGCAATCTGCCCCACTATGTTGCCTCATTAACATTTCATCTTCTCTTGTCTCTAAACTCTGAAATCTGTCATACAAGGAAAAAAAATCACAAACTGCAATAAGAAGTCATATTTGTTACCTCAAAGCTGAACCTGAATCCTTCAGGTTGGATGCTGTAAACCCCACTGGCTCCATTTGATGAAAAGGTCCGAATGTAGGAACAATCGGGTGGTCCAACTAACAAGAGAAAAAGAAACGATATCATGAACAGTTACAGTTCATGATATCGTTACAGTTAAAAATTCTTTAACAACTTGTTCTTTACCTGCATTTACTGATCCACTCTTTATTGATATAAATGAAGAAAAACAAGAAAGGATTAGTGTTAATCTATGGATCAACAGTTATTTACACAACATACGTATTTAGCTTTCTTTACCCCAGTCTGCATGGAGAAGATCAAGAGGAGAGCTAACATGAGTTCAGACCAGCCGAGGAGACCTCCCATCTTGACCTGGGTTCAGGAGAAACACGTCTGTCTCACATGTTACAGAGCAAACTTTTCTCAGACGTTTAAAACAGTTATAATGAGATTGGAAAAGTCAAACTTATTTAAAAACACAACTTTTGAACATTATGGAAACCCATGCATTTTACTAAGTTGTCTCCTGAAAACCTGTTGGTTATAACCTCACAGTTCACAGTCAACACATACCTGTTTGCTGTGTAAAGCTTGAGTCGCAGCTCAAAGTCTCAGGACAAACAATGTCTTTTAAACTGTCTGGAGTGCCACACCTCCTTCCTCATCACTGTGAATGTCCTCATTCCTGTTAGGTCAGGCTGAGTTTGAGGGAAGTGTGAGCATCTGAAGCCTCCACCTATCCTCTGAGCAAAACACTGACTTTTCTTGACCTGTGGTGTGCAGATGAGTTTCTCCACGTTTAGGTTATGACTGCCCAGAAGGACATTTCTGCTTCTTGGACATCGCTTTCCTAGCTGCACCTGCCTGACTGAACGACATTCCAGGACAAACCCAAAGAAAGACTCATGTTTTGTTTTCAGTCTAACCCTGAAGTCAGACATTTTGGGGTGACGGCTAACAGAAAGTCAAATTAACCCTTTAACAGTGGCGCTTTATCTCTGGTGTTGATGCTCTTTGAATCATCATGATTAATCAACTGTTTACGCAATTATTGTAACTCCAATGGACTCTGAAGCAGTCACTTTTCACTGATATACAACACTTCTCACAACTTTCGACCAACTGGCCTGAGGTGGAGTCTTTAAAACAACAGAAAACAGGAATTTTCACAAAGCAGCCAAAGAAAGAATACTCCTGGCCTGGCTGTGGGGTAATCATCAGGCTTCACCTGCACCAAAAATGGGGGGGTTTAGGACTGACCAGCCAAACCCAACGCTGAACCAGAAAGACAAAAGAGACTGATTCATTCTTTAGACTCTATTGCCTGGAAGAAGAATCTCAACAGTTATTTGTCCTGAAGATTTTGTGTTACAAGAGAAAGGTTGGGCAAAGATGATTGTCTCTCAACAGGTCAAGCACCTGCTTCATCTAGAATGGTATGGCCTGGATCTCTTACCAACTGACCACATTAACATTACAAACCAACAGCATTCTGGCTGGAAGGCAGCTGACTTAAAAGCTTTAATATAACAATTTAGGAAACCTTTAAACACAATTAAATCCAGGAGAAGAACACCAACTAGCAAATGTTCATCTATACTGAAGCCAGTTCCTCCACTTTCAGTTTGCACAGAAAAGTGAGAAAGTTTTGACGCCCCCTGTAGAAAACCATGGCCATTGTGTTAAATACTTTAGAGCTACAAAATCTACAAAATGCAATCATGATCTAAAAAGGGATTCTCAGAAAGGCGTGTTACGCTTTGGGGACACGTTGTTCTTTAGTATATTTAACATATAAGATAATTTACATTTTTTATAGTTCTAAGTCTTTTTCTATAAAACATTTTTTCTAAAATCCCTTCATTACGTGAATTTTGTATGAAGTACCATTTCCCACTTTTTTTTGTACCCAAATGCCAGACTTTATTTCTACCAACTTGAATCTCCAACAGTGAAGTCACAATTTCTTTATCTGCAGAAATGTGAATCGACAACAACTTTAAGAAAAAAAATGTGGTAACGCTTTATAATAAGAGTCCTCAATAAACTATTTATAAGACATTAACAAGCACTAGAAATGTTTTAGTAAGCTGCTTATAAGTACAGTAATTTGCATTTGTGTATGTCTTACAACTGACTTACAAATTTAAATAAGCTGTTTATAGATGCATTAACATATTCCTTAATAAACTACTTATAAGACATTAACAAGCATGAGTAATGTGGTATTAAGCTGCTTATAAAGACATTTATTAGCATTTGTTAATCCTATTCACAAGCTATTTATAAATTGCTTGTATGGGATTAATAAATATATTAACAGTGTTCTTATTAACAGTTTATTTGAGTGTTTTGCAGCCCCTCAATCTAAAGAGTGACCAAATAGGGGGTGATCTTTACCATCCATTTATAAATTTCTTACAGAATTTACACAGCTAAAATATTTCTTTAAAATAGATTTAGATTAAACATTGATACACTCTGTAGTTTGTTTAGTTTAATTTGTTTAGTTCAAAAGGTTATGAGGCACTAAGGCACAATCTGTACAGGACTGTACGTGTGTCTCTTCTTTCACAATGTTGTTGTGCTGTGTTGAAGAGTTGTTATAATTTTGGGTAACTATATTTCGTCCTTCAAAAACTTCCCAAACTTCTACTATTTATTTTTCTTTTCTGAATGTTTCTACACTGCCAATCCTTATTAATTTTAATGTTATTTTAGCTCCAAATACTTTTTGACTCTCTGAAAAACCCTCCAAATTGCCTCCATGCATGAAATACACTTCACAGATAAAGCTGCATTGTTCCGGTTAGAGGTTTCATAGCCACAAAAAAAAATATGTCTTGTAAACGTAGATCAGTAGAAAAAGGTTTGTCCGACACAGTCAGAAAGGTAAAGGCTATGGATTACAGAGCCTCAATTGAGCCTCTGTTGAGAGCTTCTCATGTCTTAGTATGAAGGTGAGTTATTGAGCCAAGAACAGGAGATGCAGGTGGTAAGGACGGCAAAGGGGATAGTGGGATGTTGACTACCTGATCTGGACTCAGTTTATACCACAAGAGTCCAGAAAAAGCTTCGACCCAGGCAATGCACTTTTTATCCCATTACCATCAGGAAGATAGTTCAGGAGCATCAGGTGTAAAACAAGCAGACTGAGGAACCCACACCCATTGACATGTCAGTTCTAGCGTTGTCCCTGTAGCTTGCCTCTTTATTTCTTCTTTACCAAAGATCTTTTGATAAGAAATCTATTTCTTTTTCTTACATCTAAAGCATAAATCAGTCTTCAGATGTATTCTGAGCAAAGTAGAAGAGAGTTACTATAAGTACAGTTCAATTACTATTTATTGTGTAACTTGTTCACAATGTGTTAATGTGGGATACAAAGGAAAAGTATTGTACAGTTTTTTTTTGTCTGTACCAGAACAAAAGTGATTCTGGATCATAAGTGGATCTACTTTAACACACAGCTGATCAAAAAGTTTGTATAACTACAGGACAACAATCACTATGAGTAAAATGGGGAAAAGGGGCGTTCAAGGATTGTCATAGATGGTGTATTTCATGGCTGACATACAACAAAGTCCCAAATACATAAAAAAAGTTACATGAAAGCGGTAATGCCAAGTAAAACATGCTAACAAAATGTTAATTGAATTCAGTTCTTACTGTTCCAGACCAGTTTATCTTTTTGTATACATAAACTCTCATTGAAATCTATGTTTTGATGCAGGATTTCAAGGACAGTTACACTGGTAATCTCACTTCTAAACTTCTGGATCACAGTAACCACTAGATAAATTACGTTCAAGAACTTCTCCCACCAAAGAAAACTTTTTGAAAGATTTTAAGGTGTTAGTATTTTAATTTTGACAGTATAGGTCACATAACTTGATTTCACTTTCAGACAGATGAATTATAAAAATAAAAATAAAAAGTCTTAACATTATGTTTCAGCAGCAATGGCCAAAAACGAAAAGTGCTGTAATCCTTTTGCTATTCTAGGCAGTTTAACATTGGGAGTTGGGTCATCTAGACCAGTGTTTTTCAACCAGTGTGCCGTGGGAGATGGTCAAGTGTGCCGTGGAAAATTGCCCTCATTCACTGATCTAAAAACATTTCCCATCTCCAGGTAATCAGCTCTTTGTTCATCCAAACAGGTCCTGATAAAACACTGAGTAGTTAGGAATATGAAAGATCATAAAATACTTTTTTCTTTGTGTTTATTTGATTCTATTAAAGACATTTTTATAAGAATGACGGTAACGCGATTTAGCTGCAGCTATAACTGTTTTCTGAAAATAAGATCAAGTCAAATGAATTACACATTCACAAATCACAGATGTAGAAAGGGGATATTACTCGACTGGCTTTTTCACAGCTACCTGTCCAGTCTAAAAGCTCAATCATATCTATCTATCTATCTATCTATCTATCTATCTATCTATCTATCTATCTATCTATCTATCTATCTATCTATCTATCTATCTATCTATCTATCTATCTATCTATCTATCTATCTATCTATCTATCTATCTATCTATCTATCTATCTATCTATCTATCTATCTATCTATCTATCTATCTATCTATCTATTTATCTATCTATCTATCTATCCATCTATCTATCTATGGACTGATTAAGTACCCAATGCGGTGATTTTTCAAAATAAAACATTTCTCAAAATCAAAGATAGTTCAGACTATTAATAAAAGGAGTACAGTATTGAATATTTCTTCAGTGGACCGGCCTTCTTCCATTCATTTTCTTAACCCGCTATAACCTATGTATAACCTCTTCCATCCTCGTGCTGCGCTTGCGCCAAAGCGCCCCAACTACTACCGTGTCAACCTGCTGCTATGATGACCGTATTTAGCGCTCTCTGTGTTGGACACACTGGAGGAGCGCGGGGGAAAACAACTCTGAGCTACAGGGGATATGAACAGGTGAACAGGTAGAGAGGAAAAGCAGGTAGAGAGGCGGGGGAGGGGCTTTGGCTTTAAACTGTCAGAGAGATGGAAACACGGGCGTCAGATTCAGACGCAGCTTTCACTGCAGGAGTTGAAGCAGAGACTTTCCCTGGGATGATTTTATGAACCCAAACATGCAAACATGATTACCAAGTAGAACTCTTCAAAATAATAAACCTGATCTCTCCACATTCTCCGTGTCTACCATGCACTGATAAACACAGACATGCAGCGATCAGACCATAACGTTAGCTCGTAGCTCCGCCCACACGCGACCGCGGTGTCAGCTTTAAAGAACGCAACTTCTAAGAGGAGGGGCGGGGCGGCAAACCCCCAACAACAGGTTAGATGAAAGAACCCATTAAGCGTCTCTACCTGGTGCGTTCACGGAGCTTCAGAACATAAGACTTCAACAGCCACCCAGCCTAACGTAGTCCACTATTATATATTCATGAGGGGGAAAACCCGCCGAACAGACCCTAAAACCGCCCAAATTATGCATACCCGCCCAAAGCCATTTTTACCCGCAAATTTAGAACCAAAACCGCCCAATTGGGCGGAAAACCGCCCAATCTGGCAACACTGGCCTTTACCACTTGGCAAAGAAACTTTCCTAAGACGTTTGTTTTTTTTCTTTTCATTTTGCTAGTTCCTAGGTTTTATTTTAGCGGTATCATATCACGTGACCGAGACGAGCGAATTGGCCTGCGTCAAGAGTAACATAGACGGATGTAACAGAGAATCTGGCAATTTTTCAAAATAAAACATCTTTCGGATTAAATAAATAAAACAGAATTCATGTAAGTTATTTTATTTTTTCTGTGCGGCCCGGTACCAAATGACCCACGGACCGGTACCGGTCCCAGGGGTTTGGGACCACTGATCTAGACCCCACAAGACAAGTTGGACCTTTTATCTTCAATGATTTGTGATTTTCACTGGTGTCCATGGATTACATAAAATCCTCTTCACCTTTTTGTCTTCGTAGGTATAACAATTCAATGTAAGGGTGGGGTCATAGGATAGCACAAGGGTTAAACAAGCTCCATTAAGTGACCCTATACTGTATTTGGAACTGTTAGTTACCCTGATTTAGAATGTTAAATGGAATTCCAATACATGTTTGTTTTCAGTTGTTTTGCTTTTTCTATTTGCCTCACCACCCCTCCGATCTGAACATTTCTAAACCAGAAACCCTGGTTCAGCTCCTCCCTGCCCTGGAGCCGTACAGAGGAGCTTCCAGACATGCTGGAGGAAACTAGAATAGAGACATCAAAACAACAAATTCTCACTGGAATTCTCCACTCAAAAAGCTTCCACAGTCAAAGGCTGCATGATTTCAGGCCTAACTCAACATTTACTTATGACATGACCTTTGTGAGGCTGATCAGTAACAATAGCAAGGTGCCATACCAAGAGGAATGGTGCAACAACCACAACATTTACCTAAACACTGGGAATACCAAAAACATCGCCATACATTTCTGAATGCTGTGGACCACGCCAAGATGTACTTCAACTGATGTCTTCAAAAAGCCAGACAGATTATCCTCTGCTTAAAGCCTGGGCCACAGCTTCTCTCCCACAGTCACAAAAGAGCTGCTGTGAGAACAATAACCACTAACCAATTATAAAGTTTTCTTGTTTTCTCAGAAATCCCAATATTGTATAAACTAAGGAATAATGGATCCTTAGTTTAATGAAGTTAATTTTAGACGAATTACACTGATTTACAATCAAAGCTGTCTCAAGACAGTACAGAAAAAAGAAATCAATTTGAGCCAAGTTCAGTATTGTTATTATAATTCATCATTTTATTAGTTTTAGTCATTTAATTTATTCTTATCAGTCTTAGGAAAGCGCAGAACAGATTATGAGGTGTACTATTACTGGTCACTTGATAAACTCTCCTCAGTATAAGCCTGACATTTCTGATAAACCCTAAATTGGAATAGAAATGTTGTTTTGTTTTGGAATGTTACGTCATAACCCTTGTGCTATCCTAGCCAATTTGACATTGGGAGTGGGGTCAACTAGGCCCCACAAGACAGTGCGCTGGACCTTTTTTCTTCAATGATATGGGATCTTCACTGGTGTCCATGGATTACATGAAATCCTCTTCACCTTTATCATGGTAGGGATAACACGTCAATGTAAGGAACGGGTCATCTGGACCCCATAGGATAGCACAATGGTTAAAGGAGGACGAAGGAGGAGAAGTTAGGTGGCTGTCCTTGCCCGAGCAGAACTCTGCTGCCGGCACGCCAATGGAGACTGTGGGGGTGATTATGAGGGAGCGAAAGAGAGAAAAGAGAAGGAAAAAAGGAGGGTGAAACATGAAAGTTAATACTAGTTATATAGTAAAAGATTCATTTCAGTGAAATGGTTTATTTTGTTACGTGTTGAGGTACCTAAGTTGTTGTGTTATGTATTTTGGTTATGAGAAAACTGTTGAAAGTTATTGTCTGTGTTATCTTTCGATTTGTCTGTGTTTTAACAAACCTGTTGTGGTTCGGTGTGTGAATTGTGTTATTGTTTGAATAGGGCAAAGTGAAATGACTAAGGCAGAACAGGATGAAGAGAAGCAGGGCCTCTGGGGACTGCTTATCGAACAGGATAATAGACGTACAGCAAAAAAAAACAACCCACTATTTTGGATGAAAGGAAAGCTGCAGTTTTCAAAGCTCCTAAATCTCAAACTACAAAACGGGTGATGTAATTTCTGTAAAGCATGTATACCTGTCAGGAAACTTTTTTTGGAATCGGACTGTAAAGAAATGCTGTCAGTCCGCGCCCAGCTTTTCCAGACATAAAAAATAGTTTCGATAAGACTCAAGCAGAAATAAAAAAAGGACAACGTTTTTGAGGTTTTGCTTGCATGTAATGAATGGAGAGACAGTGTTAAATTAATTCTGTCCACTGAAGGTGCATTCGAAAATTGTGATCAGTTATACTGTTTGGACACACTTATGACAGTTCCAGGTCTCCTCACAGCTGCAGGTCTGCAGCCTCGAGTTTCCCAGGGAGATGAGGTCAGGGCGGTTTGTTTTGAAGTTGTTGCAAGTGGTGCAGAGGAGTGTCTATGCATGCCGGTGTCATTCAATAAAAACAGAGGATTTGGTGTATATTGCCAAAAGAATAGACCACAACTAGAAAATCAGTATGATATTTCCACTGTTTTATTTCGATTGTTAGGGAAAAGTGTCACATGGGAGTGAACATCATTCTAGTGGCCCTGGCTGAGTAAGACACAGGTCTTTTCCAGGTGAGCCAGTGAAGACCTGAAAGCCAGCCAGTGTTGGCTCCCTTTGGATGCCATTCTCCATTTAGACTGGCTGAGCCGCACTTGCTGTACCTCCAGCCACCTTGGTCAAAATCAGTGCATGACCTCGCAGCAATGTCACAGAAAAAGATGCAAGGGTCACAGCCATCATTATCACGGTCAAAGGTGCTGAAACCAAAGCCGTTTTGGTCTATGCCATGATAAGCTCCCTGGATAGCATCACCTTTAGACAGAAAACAGGTTTTCCTTCACTGCAAACATGGGCACCTTTGAAATAAAGGTGCAACTAAGATCCGTCTTTGATACTTGCTGTCACATTTGAACATTTATCAGAAGAGTTATTGTGAATCCTGCACTCTGATTGGTTTACTCCCCCCTCCTCTAACCCTAACTCCCCCCTAGTTCCATTATTGGACATAGATCAGTTTTGACACAAGTTTCTCGCAAGGAATTTGTCAGAATTCAGAGCGCCCTTGTAACGCATTTGTGATTTGCGCCAGCAAATTCGAGCACACGCAGAAGCACATTTGAGCAGTTGTAATCACAGATTTGAAGTTGTAACTCTAAATGAACACATGCAAATGGGAATTTGTCAGTTGTAATTTAGTTTGTCAAACTTTACAGCAGAAGATTTTTACACACAGATGCAGATTTAGTGTGCAAGTTCTCACATTCTATATTACAAGTTCTCACATCAAATCTACAAGTGCATTCTTTTTGGAACATATTTTACTTCATATAAAGCTGCAAAGTCATCAATGGCATCATTATATACTCATACATTATTTACTGCGTATCTTGTAATTAACACTGATTGCAGCCAAACCACTGGGAGGTTTTTGAGGCGCATCTGAATTATTATAATAATTTAAAAAAAATATTTAATGCTCCTACAGAACCATATAAATGATCCAAATAAAATAATGAATTTCCCAAGTCACTGACATCATCAGCACATGCACAGATAATTGACTTGAATCTTTGTAGTTTGGGAGTTGCAGAAATGTTTCATTATGATAATAATAGCAAACATTGTTTTTCCATTAAATAAAAAAAATCAAATTTGAACTCCACTCCTCAAGGTGACTTATAAAAAAGAGAATGAACTATCTGCAACCCATTACCTGATACTTACTTACTATTTAGCTTACTTCGCTGTTTTAAATATCAATACATAGTAACACATAGATGGTTTAGGGGGAAATTAAGATAACTGGAACACTTAACCACCTTTGTTCTGTTTGCATCTCTCTCTTTTTCTTCCTTTTGCCTTTTTTGGCTACACGTTTCTATACTAATACATACAGTGGGGCAAAAAAGTATTTGTCAGTCACAAATTCTGCATGTTGTTCCACTTTTAAAGGTGTGAGAAAACTCACATGTTTATCAGAGATTAACTTCAACTGTGGGAGACAGAATATAAAGAAAAAATATACATATTTTATATATTTTTTTATAATGGGGCAGAAAATACATATTTAGCACAATCCAGAATTTTCAGAGAGTTTCTGCTTCTTTAAGAAGCTCTTCTTTCCTCTACTCGTTACCTGTATTATTGTCACGTGAGACCAAAATGGAACTCGGTATAAACTCTACTCAGCACGTTTTAAGGGGCAAACAATGCTTAGTTTCATCCTAAGAACATAGTGAAAAAAATGGGTAAACATTTTAATATAAAGACTTACTTTTAGTTAAAAAATTAAACATTTTATAAACTCTTTTAATCATTTATAGAATCTACATGTAAGGATGCATCCGTACCTGCGGTTCCACTCTCCACTCTCAGTTTCCACCTCTTGGATCTGTCTTTGGTCATAGCAGAAATCTTCTCCAGACCGAGCCAGTGATCCCCTGAAGGAATCAGGACAAGCAAAGTTTATTTAGAATATTTTACACTCTTTACTGAGAGTGTATCGAACAATGTTGTTCACTTTATGCAACATCCAATTAGGTTGGAGTTTGACACATTGTAGCTGAGATAGTTTAACATGATAAAGTCTAATTTTTACATACATGAAACAAATCCAAATCCATTTTTATATGCTGCCCATTCCCTGTCGAAGGCCACAGCTCCTCCAGTACGCTTCTGGATCACTGTCCAGATTCCATTTGTACCCATCTCACAGTAAGCCTGAGCAGAAACAGATGAAGAGATTTATTTAAGCTTTTAGCAAAATATATCTCAAAACAGTTTAAATTGTGACTACAACATTCACTGTTGATGGAATCCCAGTTTTCCCATTTTGATTTGTTAAACTTGTATTCTGAGTTTCAGATTAGGCAATGAGAGGGAGCTGCTGGTAGCTAAAGGCTTAGTCACATGCACCTGTACGGGTCAACCACTGTATGGCTGCTGTGGGTTTTTGGGTCCTTAGAGGGTTGTGGCAAGAAGGGGCTGCATCTCAAAGGAGAGGTGCTGGTGTGTCTTTCAGTTGCCTTGAGGCTAATAAGACCACCTCATGAAGTTGCACGAAGGATTGTCGTGTGTGTGGTAAGTGTATTGTGAAACATTTGTCTAGATAATGTAAATTACACGCACTTGACGTACACCTACAGTCAGGACCATAAACATTTGGACAGAGACACTCTCTTTCTCATTTTGTTTCTGTACATTACCACAGTTAATTTTCTGTACATTACCACAGTGAATTTTAAATAAAACAACTCAGATTGTCATGGCTACAGAACATGTCATGGCTACCCATATCCTGGAACCCAGACGAAAACACAGGTGAGAACTGGCGTGGTGAGTAAGCGGATTTAATAATCATGTAAGTTAGAGAGTGAACAGGTTCCGTGAGGTCCACAACACGGGAGACTGGTTTCTGTGGCGTCACTGGTGGAATCGTTCGTAGGGTTTGGAGCCAGCAGCGTCGGTGGGGGTCCATGAGATTGGAAGATCGGCAAAGGCTCGTGGTGAGACCGGAGCAGACAGAGTGAGGTTTCCAGATAATGGCTGATTCAGGCGACCACTCGTGGCATGGGGTTTCCTGGAGACAAGTAAGACAGGATAAATTAGGCGCAGGCTTGGAACAAGGTAGCGTAACATGAACTAGACGTGAGGACCAAATAAGCACCATCAGGGGCAACGGACTGGCGAAGAATGCTGGTGCTGATGATGTACGTGGTCGCAGCTGGGTTGAATCAGGAAGCAAGCAGAGAGGTAATGGGGAAGAGTCTGACAGAGGCACCATGACACAGATGCCATTGAAGTGCAGACTTTCAGCTTTTATTCCATGGGTTGAACAAAAAGATTGCATAAAAATGTGAAAAACGAAAGCATTTTTTAAACACAATCCCTTCATTTCATGGGCTCGTAAGTAATTGGACAAATGAAATAACTGAATACAAAATGGTTATTACTAATTTTTGGTTGAAAACCCTTTGTTGGCAGTGACAGCCTGAATGCTCTGCCAGACCTTTACTGCAGCGGCTTTCAGTTGCTGTTTGTTTGTGGGCCTTTCTGTCTGAAGTTTAGTCTTCAACAAGTGAAATGCATGCTCAATTGTGTTAAGATCAGGTGACTGACTTGGCCATTCAAAAATATTCCACTTCTTTGCTTTAACAAACTCCTGAGTTTCTGTAGCTGTATGTTTTGGGTCGTTATCTATCTGTATTAGGAAACGCCGCCCAATCAGTTTGGCTGCATTCACCTGGATCTGCGCAGACAGTATGCCTCTGAACACCTCAGAATTCATTGGGCTGCTTCTGTCCTGTATCACGTCATCAATAAACACTAGTGTCCCAGTGCCACTAGCAGCCATGCACACCTAGGCCATCACACTGCCTCCACAGTGTTTTACTAATGATGTAGTGTGCTTTGGATCATGAGCTTCTCCACGCCTTTTCCATACTTTTCTCACGGCATCATTCTGGTAGAGGTTGATTTTGGTTTCATCTGTCCAAAGAATGTTTTTCTAGAACTTTGCTGGCTTTTTTAGATGCTTTTTAGCATCGTTCACCGTTGCGATCATCCAACACTGTTGTCTTCCGTGGACATCCAGGTCTTTTTGCGTTCCTGAGTTCACCAGTGCTTTCTTTCTTTCTCAGGATGTACCACACTGTTGATTTTGCCACTCCGAATACTGTAGCAATTTCCGGCATGGTTTTTTACTGTTTTCTCAGCTAAATGATGGTTCCTTTCACCTGCATGGAGAGGTCCTTTGACCGCATGTTGTATGTTCACAGCAAAATCTTCAAAATGCAAGCACGAGTCCTCTAATCAACTCCAGGCCTTTTATCTGCTTCACTCATAATGACATTACAAGGGAATTGCCCACACCTGCCCGTGCAATAGCATGGTAGTCAATTGTCCAATTACTTAGGAGCCCATGAAATGAAGGGATTGTGTTTCACATTTTTATGCTATCTTTTTGTTCAACCCATGGAATAAAAGCTGAAAGTCTGCACTTCAATGGCATCTGAGTTGTTTAATTTAAAATTCACTGTGGTAATGTCCAGAAAGAAAATTAGAAAGAATGTGTCTCTGTCCAAATATTTATGGTCCTGACTGTATGTCACCCTTACTGGTCCTTACGTGTATCTTAGGTATGCACTTCAACCATTGCCTGCAGCATGCCCGTAGAAACAAATGAGCAAGAACATTTTTGATTTACGAGCTCACCGGGTTGTCTATGATCTTATGAGTTCCTACTTCCTCTCTCCATACAGGGAGAGAAATACCTGAGTTCTCTGGCAAGACCAAGAGCCGGGGATCACATTACATCTGAGCCTAGGGGTGCCCGTGTCCCTGTGGTGTGGGTTCTGGTCCTTGCCCCTGAGCGCTGGGCCTCGTCATAATTCCAACTGTGGGCGATGGTTGGGCCATGTTTACAAAACTTCTTGTGGACCCCTCTCTTCTCCTGGGTGTCCTCCTCCTGGGCAGGGGTGGCTGATGTTCGTCTTGTTTAGTCAAAAGCCAAACTTACACCATTGGATCAGAAAGGAGACGCAACCAAAGCTGAACTCTGTGGGGCAGTTTTTGCAAGCAGACTAAGAAAATACTTTGAGAACCATGGAGGGGTGGAAGTTCAGCGATGGATTCATCTGATGGACAGTCAAACAGTCCTTGGAGCCATTAAAAGAGAAAGTTATGGATATCGAACATTTTTTGCTAGCCGTGTCGGTGAGATTCAGAAGGCTGTGCCAGTGGAGGACTGGTGGTGGATTCCTGGAGCATTAAATATTGCTGACATCATTACAAGAGGAGCATCTTCTGAGGGATTGAAAGAAAACTCTGCATGGCAAGATGGACCAGCGTTCCTAAAACGGCCTATAGAAGAGTGGCCCATGAAATCTGCTAATGAGGTTGCAGCTTCTGCCAGAGAAAGTGTGAACAAACTTCAGAGAAAAGTCTTCACAGCAGTGGTAACCAGAGTACAAGCAAGTCGAGATGACAGTAACCCAATTCCACAAGCAAATTTAAACGTGGCTCAAAAAGCTCTAGGCACAACTACCAGTTCATTAAAGCCATATACTAATTGGAGAATTAGGAGTGTTGTAACTGTAGAAAACTTTAGTGATCTTGGCAAGTTAGTTAGTGTTGTTGCCTGGGTGCGACGAGCTGTTGAAAAATGGCTTCGGGTGAAACAACAATGCAGACAGCCAGTGGTGTGTAAAGGAGTTGTTTTGACACCACAGAAGCGCAAAGATGCACTCATGAACCTTTTTCTTGATGCCCAAGGGAGCATAACTTTCCAGAGACTACTCTAAATAGATTAGTTGTGTATAAAGAAGCAGATTCTGGGCTTCTAATGTGTGGAGGAAGGATCCAGAGGTTTAACGAAGACAAAGCAGGTGTACCAGTTTTACCTTATAATGCATGGTTATCCACATTGGTAGCTCGGGATGCCCACCAAATGAACCATGACTACCAGGAACATTACTTAGGATGAGGGAAAAGGCTTGGGTGATAAGGGGTCAGAGGCTTGCAAAGAAATTTGCGGATGCCCTTTATCATTTGTCGGAAAGCTACAGCAAAGAAATGTCAGCAGATTATGAGTGATCTTCCCCCTTATAGAACACGTCAAGCCAAACCCTTTGAATTTACAACTTTGGACTTATTTGGGCCATTTAAAGTAAAAGATGATGTGAGGAAAAGAGTCACACTAAAAGTTTGGGGTAATGTATTCTGTTGCATGGCATCCAGAGCCATACATGCTGATATAGTCAGTGATGCGTCATCTGAGGGCTTTCTGCTTGCATATCAGAGATTTACGTCCCTTAGCACTAGAACGCCCAGGATTTTACACTCCCCCTGCAGCGTCCAGAGCACAGCCAAATGGCTGGGTGGCTCGAAATGACTAATTCAACAGCCTTCAATTAGCCACCTTTCATTTGTAAATGCAGCACCAACTACCTGATCATCTGGATGAAGACATGTCCTAACTAACCACATTCTTTACTCAGATCAGGGTGGGGGAGGTTTTTCTCCTTCAAAAGAGCCTCCAAGCTCTGACAAACTTTGACTCCCAGTTTGTCAACTGAAAAACCAAGATGCCTTATTTTTACTACCCTGAGCAGACATTGAAAATTATCCTGGAGCAATTCAACCCATTTGACTCTGAAGGAAAAGAGTCCTTTAGCTGGACTCAGACTGATATTTCTTTTGATAAGATTTCATGAACATCTTGTTCTCATTTGCTGATTCTAGCAGTTGTCTATCCATTTATTTTCTGTGCCTGCTCATCTTGGTCAGGATCACAGGGGTCTGCTGGAGCACATCCCAGCTAGTCACAAGCAACTGGGGAGGGGTACACCCTGGATGGGTCACCAGTCCATTTCAGGGCCACATAGATAAATAACCAGGCACACTCACATACACACCTATGAGAAATTTAGTCATTTAATTTAACCACATGTTTCTTGGACTGGGGAGGCAAAGGAGGCCCATTTGACATGTTTTGGAAGTTATAGTTTCAACTAGAATTCAACAAAAAACAAAAAAAATTAAAATAAACAAGTGAAACAACATATATCTTTACATTGCTGAAGGTTTTCATTGCTCAGATCTCAGAAATCAGATCACAGATGAGGAGATTTCATTGCCATCAGAAAAGAGAGGACGACAGAGAGGAGACGCACTGTGCCAACAGAAAAAGCAAAAGATGGCACGATGTGGCATTCAGAAAAGGTTGGGAGGCCTCTCCATCACAGCACAATTGAATGTTACACTGCTGAGGAAGAGCCTACTGCTCTGGTCAGAAGTACGGTGTCGACTCGCTTACAGAGTTTCCTGTGTTTCCTCACTCTGAACATGATTCAGACTATTCGGGACTGTGTTGTTCAGCATGAACGTCAGACAGAAGATGACAGCTGGTTCATGGCCCTCCCTGAACTAATGGGGTTCATTGCCATCCTCCTTGTGAGGGGGGGATAAAACTTCCATCCATGCAAAACGCAAGATGCAAGATGGTTGGCGAAAATGGGAAATCCACTGATCTAAAAAAAACTATGGTCAGAAACCACTTCAAAGATATCATGCGGCATTTACACTTTGATGTCAAGGGCACGCGCATGGAACGAGTTGGGACTGACAGGTTTCCTGCAATCTCCAATGTTTGTGGGTTTGTTGTTGCCAACTGCATCAAACTTTCAACCCAGGCAAAATTCACTGGGAGCTTCCAGAATCAGTAAAAAAACTTGCACAGGTACATGCGGGAGCTGAGAAGGCGAAAAAGGAATACTATGTTTGGTGACAAGCTCCCATACCTGGCAAAGGGAAACGGGCAATATGCCAGGTGAATAGTCAGTACAAGAACAATAATGCCAGAGTGCACTTTGTTGATTGCTACAAGTATAACATGTGGCAAATGCAGAAAGGAGATTTTGGGGCAGTACCAAGTATGCGCAGACAAGTAGTGGGTTGAAGATATGACTTTGACCACATGATTTCTTTGCTTGAACATTTCAGTATTATGTCGGTAAAGAGGTGTCTCTTGTGCATGAACGATAAATCTCAGCCAAAAAAGAAAAACCAAACTGTGGTGACCTCTCACTAGAAGTGACAGAGGTGAGGGGAAATAGTGAAAACTTGCGCAGCCACTTGGCTTGTCCTTTTTGCATGCCAAAAGAACAACCTAATGGCTGTGCTGTTCATGTGCAAAATATGTTGAAGGCTGCTCTTTGGGCATGCAAATTGTAACTAATCCAGCCACTTGGCTGTCCCTTGGACATTGTAGGTAGAAAAGCCAAATGGCTGCCCTACGGACGTTCTAGTGTTAGAGGGCATCCTACAAAACTGTAGTCAGACCCAGGGACAAATTTTGTTGGAGCAAAACCTTCACTTGAGGAGCTCCATAAATTCTTGAGTAAGTTAAAGAAGGATGAGATAGAAGAAACAGCCTCTAAAAGGGGAACAGAGAGGTCATGGAAGTTTCATCCTGCAGACTCTCCCCACAGAAATGTGTTAGAATAGATTTATACATAAGTTATCCCATATTTACTCTGTACTTTCTAGCTGTAAAAGTGTATTACCTTTCTGAGGAAAACAGCCCTGAGGAAGCGGGACAAATCTTTTGTCTGCATTGATCTGGGAACCAGGAGTTCCCTTCTAACCTTTGACCTACCAGCATGACCCTGAGGTCAGGAGAGCTGACCTTTTATCTGCAGAAGTCATCCTGATCTCCTGGGGTTAACTAAGGAATTTCCTGAGAATGGACGTTTCTTTGTGTTCTCATCATTATGAGCTGTGTGTGTATGTGTGTTTACAACCACCTCCTTGTATGCTGTATGTTAAGTAACGCCCTGATTTTGAATAAAAGAGAGGAGGCAGACCTTTGTAAACTCAGAGCACACGGAGAATGGCTTGAGTATGTTCTGTCTGCTCTCCTCGAGAAAAGATAAAATGAGTCTGTGTCCTTTCTTCCAGCTCAAATATAGTTGAGAAGTGTTGGTTTAGTTTTAGATCCAACAAAATGGATCAGCCGAAGCAGGAGTGAAGGTAGTCAAAAGAGCCCTTATCAACCGTGGTGGTAGTGGAATCTTTACATGAAGTGAATTTCAAACATTCCTCTTTATGGCAGCAAATCTGGTGAATGAGAGACCTATAGATGCTAGAGTGCAAAGCCAAGAGTAATGTGTTGAATACATCAGCCCCAATTCTCTTTTGCTAGGGAGAGTCAGCCCAAGAGGGGACATAGGAGATTTTCAGTTTGAAGGTTACCCTTACAAGAGACTCAAGATCATCCAAATCGAAGTAAATAAGTTTTGGAAAAACTGGTGCCAATTAGCTGGCCCTAACTTATTCATCAGGAACAAGTGGCATACTAAGCATAGAAATGTGAGTGTTGGAGATGTGATTTGGCTTGCTGACCAAAATGCATTGAGGAGTCATTATAAATTGGGCAGAGTAATCTAGGTTAATGCTGATGAAAAGGGAATTGTAAGAGATGTACTTGTGAAAACCTTCCCTAGCTATCCAGCCCCGCATAAGAAGCCAGTTTCAAATCAGCTGTCAAATACATCCAAAAAAGCTTCTTTCCCTGCTACAGTCTTGCATAGAGATGTTAGACGGGTGATAGTGTTGCTTCCTGTTGAAGAGCAGAAAGAGTTTGTAACCAGGACCTGAGATAGTTGTGACCTCCTTTGAGTTTAATAACTAGGAGGTCAAGTGGGAGTGTGGGGTGTTAAGATTTGTCCATTCTGCCTTTTTGTCTTCTATTTTATTTATTTTTGCTCCTGAACATTGATTTGGAGGATTGTTCCAGGTAGGATCAACTCCGTAGCTCCAGGGGGCAGTATAAGGAAAGTGTGAATCCTAATCTACCAGGTAGGTAGATGGGAAGAGGTATTTAACTAGGTGACAGTGGGTAGTAGGAGTCCTGATGCTGTAGTATCGCGAGACTCGACGAGACCGGTGTGGCAACTCAGCTTAGCGGTGCGTAAGTAGCAGAACAAACATTTCGGTATTATATCATTTTACCGCCATATCAAATTAGCTGTAAAACTAACATCTGTAAAAGTTGAATAAGCCTTTTGACAGCCTGGAGGACCTGGAGAATTATATAGACGGCTGCTACAATTCCGTCGTTATGGGGAAGACCAACACCACCACTCCTTCCTCCAAACGCGTCCGATCAGGAAGTTCTCCCAGAGCTGCCTCGTCTCCAGGCAGTGGAATCAGTGACGCTTTAGATTCCATCGATAAAAAGCTCTCCAGCCTTGATTGCCGCTTGAATCTGCTAGAAATCCTCCATAGAGAGTTCCAAGGCCTGCGAGAGTCTCTGGAGTTCAGCCAGCAGCAGGTGCGGGAGCTCGCAGCGGAGAATCAGGCCCTCAGAGAAAGTGTCAAGACCTTGAGCAGTGACACCGCTCACCTTTCTGAGGAAAACCGCTCGATCAAAGAAACCCTCCTAGATCTTCAGTCGAGGAGCATGAGGGACAATCTGGTGATCGCGGGGATTCCAGAGGAGGCATGAGAAGACCCGGAGGCGACGGTGAAGTCCTTCTTGGAAGCCCACCTGAAGCTCCCAAAGGAGGAGGTGCAGAAGATCGCGTTCCAGAGGGTGCACCGGCTCGGAGGAAGAAGGTCCGATAATCAGCGTCCGAGACCGATTGTAGCCAAGTTTGACCATCATAAGCAGAAGGAGCTGGTGAAGAGCCGCGGCCGGGAACTGAAGGGGACACATTTTAGTGTCAATGACCAGTTTCCGGTTGAGATCCTGCGGCGCCGAAAGATCCTTTTTCCTCTGAGGAAAAAACACCTTGCCAACGGGTCCAGAGCCGTGGTTTCTGTGGATAAACTCTTTGTGGATGGAAGGCTCTTCCGAGACCCGGAGATCATCCCCTGGCTCTGCTGAAGATCTGACATCCGTGCTGCGCTAAAAACAGCAAGGCTAAACGTGTTGAATGAATGAAACCGGCTCATCAATCATCCCACCTCCATCTCGTCGAAGCAGTTTAATTTTTCTCCCCTCTCATGTTTCTGTTGTTTTTCTTGTTATGTTTGTTTCTTTCTGTTTTTCTTTACCTCTTTCTTCTTTTTAGTTTCCCTGTCTCTCCCTCCCTCCTCATATGTAAATTATCCAAAGGCAACACGTCCCCCTTTTTTTTTCCCCGGGGTTCCCCCCTCCTGGGCGGGGGCGGCGGGCCCCTGCCTTGCTCCTCCCTGGACCAACCGTGGGCCGGTTGGGTGGCTGCCTGGAGTGCGGAGCGGGTCTCCCTTGGGGGGTCCTGGCTCGTACCTGGGGTTGGGGCGGGGGGATGCCCGGAACTCCTGGGTTGTGATGGGGTGCTCGTCTGGGGCTGTGGGCATCCTTCTCCGGTGGGGCCCTGCGTTGGGCTCTCCCGGCGCGGCGGGGGGCTGCTCTCCTGGTTGGGCTGGGGCGGCGCTCTCTTTCCCTCCGCGCCTCCCTGCTCTCTGGTTCTGGGGGCCTCGTGGCGGTCCTGCTTGCCCTGGCCTGGGTGGCGGTCTTGGTCGCCCGGGGGGCGGTTGTTCCCTGCCTGTTCCCGTGTGGCGTTGGGGGGATTCCGGCTGCCGCTGCTGCTGCGGCGGGAGTCTTGGGGTGGGGATGGCTGGGCACTCTCCCTCCTTCTTGTCACGTTCCACCATCCATTTTAGAAGAACATAAACACTCACCTGAGCACAGGTGTTAGCTCACCTTTGCACTAACAGTTTGCATGATTGAATGACTGAAATATTTCACACTAGTTGGTTTTAAGGCATAAGTATGCGTGTGAACACTATCTGTTTTGTGTGCATGTCGACATGTGGACATTTTTGCAGCTAACAGGTGTGTTGATAACATTCGAGTGTGTGTGTTGACAGGCCCCGCCCTTTTTGTACTACATTTGAACCTTACCGTAATGATAAACAACCAGTAAACTTGTTGCTTTATGCTGCTTCATGGTCTTATCCCCCCTCCCCTCCCATTATCACCCTCCTACCCCCATCTCTCTCTAACATCCCTCCCTTTTTCTTCCCTTCTTTCCTTTTCCGTCCGGTCCAACACCCAAAATTTTCAAACATGGTTGAAATTAATAAAGTTTGGCCTCAATTACAAAAGGGGTTTATTCAGACATACCTCTGGTTTGTCTGAAGATTAATAACCCCTATTGTTAAAGTAAAATATGTCCAACACAAGAAGCCCTCAGCTCTCATCTGCCTGCCCAGCTGTTGGACAGGACAACTTAAAAAAAAAAAGAAACTAGGTGACAGTGTGCAGGTGGGGGTTTTGTCTGGCAGTCATGGTTATCTGAACAACAAACATTTTAATGCTTGGATGACATCGGTGATGCCATCAGTATGTTTATTTCAATTTCATTTATATTCTGATATTTGTGGGAACATTATTCAACAAGTGAAATAGTTAAATGGCACAATATTTTCAAAAGTTTAAAATAACAGTACATTTCTGTTTTATTTCAAGGTTATCAAGCTCTCATCCATTCTTTGTTGAAAATAAAAAGAAGTTAAAATGAGTGGAGTTGTCCAGCGTCCTCCGTTGTCTCCTGAGCCATTCGAGTTGGGCAGCATTGGAAATGAAAAGAAATAACTCACCAGTGATGCTGTAATTTCGCATTGCCTCAGCCTCTCATTCATTTCCTCTCTCATTCCCCTTAGTTCTTCTGTTGATTGTTCTTCTGTGTTAGCATTTGTGCTAAGAAGTCTGTCCGGAGGGTCTGGTAATATGTTACCCCGCTGGGAGTGGCGTGTGTTTCAGCCTTTGCGGACGTATCAGCTGGAGGTTCTGGATCATTAGTTTGAAGAGCTTGGCTTATTTGGTCATTCAAAACTAATCTTTTCCAACTCACCTATTCCCCCGATAACTTCCTATTTCTGGCCTATTTATATGTATATTTTATTGTGCATTCGATTGCTTTTATTTTATCTTCACTTTTATGTACGGCAACCTTGGGTTCCTTGAAAGGCGCCTAACAAATAAAATTTATTATTATTATTATTCAACATGAGCAGGTGGGTCATCCCCTCATCCTCAAGGTCCAACAGAGTGTCTGATTGTACATAAGAGGTGATATAGTCCATGCAGCCTTCCTTGTCATGCTGACTGATTTGTGTGGAGTCACTATTGTCTGTAGCGCTGCTTCTTGCCAGTTCACAGAGATTTGTGGTAAAGAGTGTGAATAAGCGTCCTCTAATTTCCCACACCAGTTCTTTGCGTACTGTTGTCAATGTAGGGTTCTGTATTCTTCTTTGGTGCGCTCTGTTATAGTTTTCTGTGACTTATGTGCTTTACTTCCTTTCAGCAGTGCAGTTCCTTTCTGAGGTGAAGATCCTTTGCTCCCTGATCCCCCTCCTTGGACACTCACCGACTGACTTGACTTGAATGGTGTTCCGGTCTCGTAAGTCTCTTGGTTCAGTTTTCACTGGATCTGCTCCTCAATGACTGAAGAGGAGAGCTCCCGGACGAGCCCCCAGTTTGTTACGGCTCCCGGGTGCTGAACGAGTCTCAGAGCAGAAACGACACGAACACTCTCTTTCATTCTCCAAATTGCTTCTATTTAAATGTTTCAACTCATTTACAATTTCAATTCAGTGCATGTTGTCCAATATACAATTTGACAACCAAATTAAGTCTAAATTAAATATCTGACGAATATCTCACATCAGTAATTACTCTCTATATTTCAATACATTACATTTCAATTTCAAAACTAAACAAAAGAATCACATAAGTTTAATTTGCTTTAACTTCTGTAGTCAGCACAAACAAAGGAAATACTTCTTTGTGTTGTTACTTTGGCATATTGTTTTAGCTTATAAATGCTGGACATTCACATTGCACTTTTAGAAATATAATATAATAATAAAAGAAAAATAAATCTGTAAACTTTCATCCCTTTTACAACTGTTACGAAAATCATTGTTTCTGTTGCTTTTAAACATGTTTAAAGTCACGTCAGGAATCTTACAAAACTATTAAAACACGAACAGTCATGGATCCAACTAGTTAACATAGTTGCTATGGCAATACAGGCTCATTTAGCGTGAGCTAACAACATCCTGTCTTGTGAACACAAACTAACGCGATTATACCTGCTACTTCCGGTCCGGCTTTTCCCGCCGAAAATAAATTCAACTTCCCCAATTTACATCAAAATTACAAATCAAACAACACTGGCAATCATCTGGGAAGTAAACCAAAGCTTAGGGCTTTCATCAGTTAGGTTTAAACCACATACTAACCCGTGGAAATATAAAACAAGACGAAGAAACGACACGAACACTCTTTCATTCTCCAAATTACTTCTAACGGGAACAGGAAGTTGATCCGTCTTCAGCCACTTGGAGGCGCTGCCAGAGTGCCTAAAGTTCCGCCCACGAGACTGATAATATAGTTCCTTTTTATTTTCTTTTTTTCCACAGACTACTTTTAATAAATGCATTCAAAAATAAAAGGGGTTTATTCAGACAAACCTCTGGTTTGTCAGAAGATTCATAACCCCTGTTGTTAAAATAAAATATGTCCAAAAAATATGGCCTTCATCTCTCATCTGTTTGTTCAGCTGTTGGACAGGAGAAATTAAAAAAAATAAGTTCCTACATGCACAATACAGGTTTGGCCATTTTTCACCAGCAGACAGCCCGTATCCACCCATAAGGGCAGGTGTGACTGGTGTATGTAATCAGAAGTTAGGAAGCTTCAGCATATTTACCATCTTCAGTTTAACAACGGATTTCAAAATCCAGGGATTAAAAACTAAATCTGATCTATTAAAGTGACGCATCTTCCTTGGTGGTCTCCAAGGACTCAGCAGTTGACTTTTACGACACTGCACTGCTGAACAGGAGGCACTTCAGTACAAGACTCCAGACATGTTTTACCAGGAACAGGAACCAGATCAAAGGTGGGCCACGAGCATATTTTATTCTGTTATGGTCTGTTAGAGGGAATTGATAAAGTACTTAAGATGAAAAATAGATATAAAAATATTTTTTGAACAGTATTGAAACTCAACTGAATTAAAAAAAGCATTGTAACCCTTGTGCTATCCCACCCCTACATTGACGTGTTATCCCTACCATGACAAAGGTGGATAGAGGTGAAGAGGATTTCATGTAATCCATGGACACCAGTGAAGATCACAAATCATGAAGAAAAAAGGACCAGCGCACTGTCTAGTGGGTCTAGATGACCCAACTCCCAATGTTAAAGTGCCTAGGATAGCACAAGGGCTAACGGTGACAGCTGATGATACTTTAACTTTATTTGAGGCCAACGTGATTTTATTTCTGCAGAAATCTCTTCCATTCCACTTTGACTTTCATGGTGCTTGGTGCCAGCTCAGCTTCACAATCAAAGAGTTCAGGAACAGACACTGAGTAAGTTAGTGAGTAAAATCACTTTTGGTACACAGGTTGCAGACAGTCTTCCGGTGCAAGGCTGATCTGTAGGGTGGTGGCTCCTCCATCAGGAGGCAGAGGAAGCTGCTGCAGTCTTAAGCCTTGCAAGCACCTGAAGATACTCATGGAGCAAGAATGTAGAGCCATGAGTCAGCAGAAGAAAACTGTCAGAGATGACGTGGAGCAGCTGCTGGAAGCAGAAGACACCAGTGAAGAGGATTTGTTGGCTCTGCTCATGCAGAGTGCCAGAGCTGCCAGCTGTGATCCCCATCAGCATCCTGGCTGTCAGCAGAGGAAAAGCTGTGGCCTACAACACGATGTGCAGAGTTCTGCTTCTCTGTGAAGGTTGTGTCCTTATCTGGCCACAGACAATTTTCTTCTGATTGTGAGGAATGGTAGGTCTGCAGACACAACACAATAGTACAATTGTCACTTCCATCAGTTTTCTTCAAAGACAAAGTTCAAAGACTCCATAAAAGTGTTGTCTCTTACTTGTAAAAGTGGATAAATCTTTCTTTTCCTCGTGTTGGGAGAAAAGGTGCTCCTTTGTGCACACAGTGAGGAAGGTGGAGATGAAGCTGAGCTTTTCTGCTCCAACATGGAAGTCGGTGTCCTGCAGTCATAACATGTGCAAACGAAGGACTAGTTAGAAAAGGAAATGTCCTCCCTGTTTTGGTGTGGAGGTTTCAAGTGGAAACCAGCAAACATTCCTAAAATGTCCTAATATGAATGACAAGTAAAAAGGTGCTGTCTCCCTCTTGTGGCTTGTGTCGGTTGAGTGTTGGTTGAAAAGAAACAGAGAATTGCACTTTAAAGAGATGTGGGTTTTTTCTAATCTTAGTTTGTATTATATTGCTTCTTGTGTTGGAAAATATTTCATAACACTTGGTAGATTTTTTTGACTAAAATTGCCTTTCAATCAGAATAAATATTGTTATAAATATCCTGGTATCTGTTCAGCAAAAGTAGGGTACAGCCTTGACAGGTCGCCGGTCTGTTGCAGTTGCAGGGACAAATTGCAGCCAATCCGATGACAGGGCCATAGAAATAAGAGCAGAATCACGGAATGCCACTTAGTGAATGAACGCCCAGCTCAACATGCTGAGAAAGAGGCAGTTTGCAATCCAGATTTATAAAAGTTATAAACATATGTGTTTCAGTCATAAATATGATCATATTTATTTGCTCTTCTTTTTAACCCCCTTTGAGGTCAGTGTGGCTTTTCCCAGTATGCATTTTGAGGAAATTAGTGCAACATTATAAGTTGAATGTTCATCCAGCAGAGACCCACTGACCTTCGCTTCATTTCCACCAAATATCCTCCTGTGATGAAAATTGCATTTTTTTTCTTGAAACGATAAATTGTACAGCAGTAATTTTTACAAATTGTGTTCAAAAAGCCGATGTGAAGTTCTCTGTATGCCAATTTTAGTTGTAGCTGCTAAGTTGAACCACAACCAATTTCTTTGTCAAAGAAAAAGATTTGGACTTTTTTTTACCCAGCATGCAGCAGATATTTTTTGTTTCAGAACAACCTGGAAAAAAAAACAAATTAGTTTAGAAGTTTTTTAAATTTTTTATCATTTTTATTCATTTCCATTTTTACATTTTTGCAAAAAAAAAAAAAAAAAGTTTGAAAGATAATCATGTTCTTGGTTGTTTACTTATTTTTATTTCGTAACCAAGCATACCAATTGTCGCAATGTTGCAGGAGCACACTGGTTAAAGACTGCATTTCTTTTGATCTGCACTCTGTATATGAACATTTGGATGAAGGCAATCTCAAGCAAGGATCCTTGTTTTATAGACTATAGTTCTGTTTTTAACCTTTTTAGTTCCTGTGAAACAGATTCACAATTTGAAAACCTTTAGACTTGGTGATGCAATTTGCAAAGAGTTTTAATGTCCCACTCTGAACTGATCTTTTGATCTGTTATAAAAGCATACCCAGTGGTCTTTTCATTATGATTATACAGTTTTTTCCCCAAAATCAATAAACCTGTGTCGTTTTCGATGACATAGTTTCCGCAGAGCAGCAGTAGCTCATTGGAAATTTCACCTCTGGCATCTAATTTCATTTACGGAGGGGCCAACCGTTAAAAAGTTGATCATGCAGCAGTTTGTGCCCGGCTGGAATTACAAGACACAAAGTCTCACATATATCAAATTGGAGCTGTGAAAGAAAAAGCCTGGAGCGAGAATCACAAGATTTTTATCGTTTTGCAATTTCACACCAAGCCTCTTCCAACTGTAGGTGGTAGGCATGGGAAAGTAAACAGTAGCAACAGTTAAAAAAAGCTCCTCCCTGCTGTGTGTGTGTGTGGGTGTGGGTGTGTGTGTGTGTGTGTGCATGTGTGTGTGTGTGTGTGTGTTGGAATGACTACTGTTGTGGGGTAAGGGATGTTTGTAGTATAATGTTTAGTTAAAATAGGCAGGTAGGGCACTGGGGGGGACGCCTCCTGCTTGCTGGCAGTAAAGTCCATGAACAGTTCATTGATAACAGTCTATCTAGTCTCAGCATTTATAGACCTGATAAATCTCAAAGATTGATGCACACAACCAAGTAGGAGTTTTAAATAGTTTTTTATTGAGAATTCTTGACTGAAAAAAGATACTAAAAATCTTTCAAATCTTTTGATAAGGCAGCATGGGAGTGATCATCATTCTGGTGGCCCTGGCTGAGTAGGGCGCACGCCCTTTCCAGGTCGGCCAGTGAAGACCTGAAAACCAACCAATGTTATCCCCCTCTGGATGCCAGTCCCCATTTAGATTGGCAGAGGTGCACGTGTTGTACCACCAACCACCACGGTCATAATCAGTGCATGATGCCACATAAATGTCACCAAATAGAATGCAAGGGTCGCAGCCGTCATTGTCATGGTCGAGGGTGCTAAAGCCAAAGCCATTTTGGTCAATGCCGGGATACGCTCCTCTGATAGCATCACCTTTAGTCAGAAACAGAAAACAAAAGTAAACCTGATTATTCAATGACAAACAGTAGTGTGTATAATTATAATTATATTATCACACTGTATTATTTTTTGTTATTTTTCTATGATCTTCATGTAAGGATGCATCAGTACCTGCAGTTCCACTGTATCTGCCAACACTTAGTCTGTAGTTTGTGCTCTCATCTCCCACCCTGAAGTCTTCATACTCAGCATAAGCACTGCCACCTTCAAAGTCCCACAGGTCCACTCTCAGTTTCCACCTCTTGGATTTGTCTTTGGTCATAGCAGAAATCTTCTCCAGACCGAGCCAGTGATCCCCTGAAGGAATCAGAACAAGCAAAGTTTATTTAGAATATTTTACACTCTTTACTGACAGATAATTGAACCCATTTGTTCACTTTATGCAACATCCAATCAAATCTGAATTTCACACGCTGTTGTGAGGTCAGACATGAACATTTGTGAACTGCAGTTTGGTTTCATGCTGAGGAAGAGATCTGCTGATGCAATATTTGCTTTAAAGATGTTTCTGGAGAAGAACAGAGACAGTCAAAAAGAGCTTCATCTAGAGAAAATCTAGGACAGGATCCAGAGAGAGAAGCTGTGGTTTAGATGGAACTCAAAGAGCTTGTGCTGAATGTTTTGAAGATTAACCCGTTAACAATTGAGTTTTACTACCATTGTTGACTACATTGGTAAGAGGGTGCTGAGGTTGAAGCTACCAGGAAAACAGGATTGAAGAAGGCCAAAGGGAGGCTGATAGGGGTAGAGAAGTAGGAGATGAGGATAAGGATGCAGGGTATAGAGTTAAATGGAGGAAGGTGATTCATTGTTGAGGCCTCTAAATGGAGTAGCTAAAATGCTACACACTGTAGTTTAGACAGTTTAAGACAGGACACAAAGAACTAATTATTCACATACATGAAGCAAATCCAAATCCATTCTTATATGCTGCCCATTCCCTGTCAAAGGCCACTGCTCCTCCAGTACGCTTCTGGATCACTGTCCAGATTCCATTTCCACCCATCTCACAGTAAGCCTGAGCAGAAACAGATGAAGAGATTTAT
Source organism: Oryzias latipes (assembly GCF_053564925.1). Taxonomy (NCBI): domain Eukaryota; kingdom Metazoa; phylum Chordata; class Actinopteri; order Beloniformes; family Adrianichthyidae; genus Oryzias; species Oryzias latipes. The sequence goes on from NC_136259.1 coordinate 12,955,659, forward strand.
TCATGTTGATAAAGCTTTGATTACAATATATCTCAAAACAGAAATTAAGTTGTTTACACTGGTGTTATTTTTTACCGAATTCAATGGTTTCACACTGAGAAAAAGCTTGATTTAGTAAAACAAAGGAATCTGCTGATTAGAAAGTTGCATCCTCATTTTTGTTATCAACATTTTGATGTGTCCTTGGACCCAAGGTCTTTGCTTTGGTGTTCCATGCAGCAGTAGAATGTCTCACCTATAGTTGCATCAAACAACTCTAGTCTTTGAACAACTTCTAGCTCAGTGATCGGATTCTGAAACAGTCCATGGAAGACGTGAGACTAAAACTGAACAGGTGAAGAAGAGGATCAAACCTCATGTTCTGTTGAAGGGATCTCTGTTTTCTCCATGCTGCTTAATGATGCAACAGCTCACAGATGAAGACTTATTTATGCGAAGGAGCTTAGCCCAGGTCAGCTTAGCTTCTGGTAATGACTTCTTCTCAACAATCAAGTCAAGAAGCTCTAGATTATTTCAGCTCCTCTTCTGTATCTACTGGATTTACCCAAATCTCCATTAAACACACCGATGACCTTTTTCTACATTCTGCTGCTGAATAGGAGGCATTTTTCTAAAGTACTTTTGGATTCCACACTCAACAATATATATCACTTTTTATTGTTGATAAATATGTCAACAGAATTGATAGTTCATAGGAGTTTCAAACTGCTTCCTTCCTGAGATAACGGACTGATTATTTTGTCTAAATTCAAAGAAGAGAAAAAAGCACAAACTCCACAAAAATTCATGTTTGATACCTGAAAGCTGTACGTGAATCCTTCAGGTTGGATGTTGTAAACCCCACTGGCTCCAGTTGGTGAAAAAGTTCGAATGTATGAACAATCAGGTGGTCCACCTGACATGAGAAGAAGAAATGATGTTAAAAAACAATTTCTGGGTGTTAAAGGGACGAAGAATTACCAAAATATTTCCTACCTGTGTGTACTGGTCCACTCTTCTATCAGGAATAAAGAAAAACAAGACATGAGACTTCATATATGGATCAACAGTTATTTACAGAGCATAAGTATTTAGCTTTCTTTACCTGAGTCTGGACAGAGCAGATCAAGAGGAGAGCTAACATGAGTTCAGACCAGCCGGGGAGACCTTCCATCTTGACCTGAGTTTAGGAGAAACACGTCTGTCTCCCAAGTTACAGATCAAACTTATCTCAGAGAAAAAAACATCAGAACTCTTTTAGAGAAATTGAGTGAAAACATCTTTAAAAACACAAGAAACTGCTGCATATAAACTAAGTTCTTTCTAAAAAGCAAATGGTTATAACCTAACAGTTCACAGTGAAGACATACCTGTTTGCTGTGTGAACCTTGAGTTGTATCTCAAAGTCACACAGGAATCAGCGTCTTTTAAACTCTGTCTGGGCTGCCACACCTCCTTCCTCGTCACTGTGAATCTCCTCATTCCTTTTAGGTCAGGCTGAGTGTGAGCATTATTGAAATGTGCACTGCATGTTTTAGATTGGTCCCTAAAGCACAAAAATAGGAGTGGGAGGTGACTTTGCATTTTCTTGTCTGCAAGTTTTTTATTTTGCCAGAGACATACACACTGGGTTGGTAATTTCTGACAGCTCCCAGAAGGTTCTGCAATGAACAAATACATTTCATGTTGGAAAGTGAAGCTGACGGGAAATTTCTCCCTTTTGAAACCAGCCTCCAGTGGTCATTTCAGGCAAGGAAACTTTAGATTTTGTTGAGTTTGTCCATCTCAGGAACACTGTTTTGGGGCTTCCTTTTTTGATAAAAGATAACTCACTAGTGGGTAAACTAGCTTTTCCTTTAGGCAGTTTGTTGAGTTTGGGACATTTGAGAGCCACTAAAATATTCCAGACTTTGAACTGCTTGGCAATTTCTTTCACATCACATTTGTGAGTTCTGTTTCTTTCACAACTACACTAAGAATGTGTCTGGAAAACCCTTGAATGTACAGTTTCATAAGCAATCAAATTATCTAGAATTTGTTTTTCAAAAAGGTACTAACACAACAAGATTTAGAATATAGCTGAACGACATTTCAAATAGTGGTCATTTTAGACCACCTGTTTTCATTGAAGGAGAATAAATGCCTTCTATCATGGATTGGTGATGTAAATGAACCCATTGCAGAAACCAGCTCAAACATGGCAGCCTTTGACAATGAGACAAGTGGGACATGACAACCTGACATTAAATCAGAAAAAAACCCATTACAATTGGCGATGTGTCACCAATCATTCAGATAACCCTGATGCAGCGTTGTCAAAATGAAATTACATCACTCTGGACTTACAAATACAAAACATTATAAAAGAAAACCATGAAAACAGCAGCAGATTTGTTCAAAAGGAATGAATCTAAATAAACTGTTCTAGAAAAAACGTCTTAATTTATATTTTGGAAGAACATTATCTAGAAAGTTTTCAAGATACAGTGTCATGTTGATTTAAGAAGGCGATTCTTTCCAATGAGATTTTCTTTGCTATTATCTGACAAAAATAAACTTCATTATTAGTACAGATTATTGACTACAAAATCAGTGAGATGATGAAAAAAGGCTCCAAATGTCTTACAAGAGAAAGAATATCCCCACACTTAAAAATAAAACAGTGTTTGCATGATACATGCAGTGTAACAAATGAAATTAAAACTCTATTTTTTCAATTATAAATAAAGATTTTTGTAAAACAGGAATGACGCCTTTTTGCCAATGTAAAAAAATTGGTCCTGATGACATTTGGGTCTGTAATGTGAACAGAACCTGTCTTCTGCTTCTTTTTAATGTCGCTGAGAAACGATTTATTGTTTAAAACTGTTGTTTGGAGAAATGGGGTCATGGCAGGTCTGAACTATATCAGCTTGCTAGGGAAACTGCAACAACTTAACCCATAACATGTAATAATTCACAAATCAGCAAAGATTTCAGGCCACCAACTATGTTACATGCGTGTGTGGTCACAAACTAAGATAAGGTAGAATAAACAAAGCATGACAAGCCTCAGAAGAACAGGGAGATCATTTTATTATCATCAAATTATTACAGATATGATCTTTACTGAGAAGAAATCTTTATTTTCTTTCACTGTTGACTTTAAAAAAAAATAATGCTCAAATAGCAGACAAACTTTTTTAAAGTAATGCAATCAAATGCCACCATATTACGAAGTTTAATGGATATACGTAATTTAACTTTTGAGAATAAGAGGGAATAGGAAAATTATACAAAAATAACAACTGTTATACCATCATCAGCTGACCATGTTTCACGTTTTTTTACAAATTTAATCTCCTGGTACCAAACAGCAACATAACAGAGTTGTTTGTGTTCCTATTTAACAAATACATGGAAAAAGTTTTCCCAATTTAAACAGTTTGTGACAGAGAGTTTTGTTCAAGTGTGCCCAAAACCCTAAAAGAATGAAAGAAAACAATGTCAGTCCCTGTCAAGATCAGCAAAGCAAAAAATATCAAAAACAAGGCTGATGAGCCGTAAATTTGATGGGTCATCTGCAAATACACAAGATACCAGTGAGAAAAACCATCAGAAAGCAAGCTGTGATGGTAAGTAATGTAAACCTGGGGTGAAAATGATGAGGCCAAGAACAAAAGGTTAGATAAGTAAATATAAACTAAACTATATGCAAAACCAACCAAGTGAATAAAAGAACAAATAAATGAGATTACAGAAAACTGGAGTCTTGGATTAATCTTTTATATTTAGTGGCAGGAAAGCCCATAAAAAAGCAGCACCTTGATGACAGAAAAAATGCATACCTATTCCCTTTGTAAAAACGACTAAAACAGATCCCCACATGTGCATTTTTTTCTAGTTTTAGCCCCCAGTTTGATTTCAGTCGTCACCTGATTAATGGTTCAAATCCCAGCCCGGACAGTTTTCATTTTAAAAAATTTTCTAAGCTGCATTCACACCGGATGAGATTCGCGAGTCAAATTTGTACGGACACCTATGTTTTGACGCACATCAAATTCGCTGCTCTACACCTTTCCAAAACTGGGCTTGATGCCTTGATGCCCCAGACACGTGTGGGAGGAGCTACCGCCACTTGTTTTGGCTACATAGAGCGGCATCTGTAATATGTCATTACAATGACATTACGAAAAAAGAGGATGATTAGAGATCTGGTTTATTTATGTTAAAAAGGCCTACAAAAATATCGACAATCAGCTCTGCATGTCTGGGTTCATGAGATCATTCAGAGACTTTCCTAGTGCGGTCAGCTTCACTCCTGCAGCAGAAGCTAGGTCTGAATGACGCTTCACACCGCTACTTCTGTGTCTATGTGACCCAGTTTGAATGCTTGCTGTCCTGCATTTGTTTAAGAGGGAAAAAAGTAAAAACAGGAATCAGACTAGAGGATCTTTTTATTATTGTTTTGATAAAAAAAATAAGAAAAATATCATAAGGTTCAGATAACATGAGCAGGCTGTCAGATGCTGGAACCAGGAAGTAAAACACAGGTAAGTTGAGAGGTAAGTAAAGAATTTATTATCCGGTGTGGTTGGTGGTCTTCGCGAGAGATAGATCCAGGCTTTGAATGAGGCTCGAAGGTCTTGACGTGGACAGGTACGTGGTGTGGCTGGAGGTCTCAGCGCGATTTAGGATTTTCAGGATTCCTTCTGGAACGCCGAGGCTGCTCGTGGTAACATCCAACTTGGGTGACACTCGTGGAATGAAGTCCTGAGGCAGAAGAACAAGATAGGGAAGCACAAAACAACAAGAGAGCTAAACATGAGCTACATCGACCAGGCTTAGTCACCATAAGGGGTAACGAACTGGCGTTGAATGCTGGAGCTGGGTCTCCTTAAGAAGAGCAGAGGCTTGATGATGTGAGTGGTCACAGCTGGTGGAGTCAGGAGCAGAGAAAAGAGGGGAGGGGGAGGAAAACTGACAGAGGCACCATGACACAGGCTGCTTGCCAATGCCACAGCGGCTACTTGTTTGTCAGCTAGCTAGCCACCTGGAGGCCCAGGGCTCCACCCCTGCGACTGACTGGCGAGGCTGTCCAGGGTGTATCACGCCTTTTCCCAAGAGTAGCTGGGACCGTCCTGGCAACCCCACGGCCCCAGCGGGTTGAGAAAATGGATGGAAGTTTAGGACGAGAACCCTCACATCGATCAACCGTATTGGATTTGTATTCTACCTGCAGATGAAGTCACTGAAAACGTCATATGCCCAAAGCTCAGTCCATGATTCATGCTAACGTCACCTCACCAAAATTTAAGTCTTGACGAGTCGTGTCTGATGCTCAAATCAATCCGTGACGCTAAACATGCTTAATTTGCTTTAGTATCTAAGCTGACTAAAGGTACTACTAATGGGATGCAGAGCTGAAACTTGATGAAATTTGATGAACTCCTTCCATAGTATTTTATTTAATAGGTTCTGCAAATTCCCTTCACTAAATATGGTGGTTTTTTAAGTAAAAACAGGCAGGGGTGGACAAAAGGTGTTGCAGGTGTAGTGGCTCCAAGCTCTTTCTGTTAGATAGAGATCTTCATCCTCTAAAGGACTGCCCAGGCATCCTGTGGAATAAACTAAATTCAGTGTCCTTGTCGTACCTCCACCTTTCGGCTGACCCAGAGCCCATGAGCATATCCAATAGTGGGAACATATAGGCTGACCAATAAATCTAGAGCTTTGCCTTCTGGCTCACCTCCTTCTTCTCTACAAGAGATCACGACATCAGTCGCATTATGGCGGATAAAATCACAAGTTATTAAAATACCTTTACCTGATGCAGGACCGCTCCACATAGCCGGAAAAGGCAAAACCCCTTTTTCCAGTTGAGAACCACGGCCACCAACTTGGAGGTATTAATTTTCATTCCAAACTCTTTACAAATGGCTACAAACCACTCATTGAAGGACAACATCCTAAACTGTATCATCTACAAAGAGCAGAGGTTCAATGTCCTGTCCTCTTTCTTGAAGGGAGGGGTCACCACCCCAGTCCAGAGGCACTACCCCAAACTACCACGTGATGTCACAAAGGTGTGTCACCTGATACAGCCCTACACATGGTCTGGCTGTGAACGAGGTACTCAGGGGGTACCTCATACACAGCGGATGGACTGGCATCCAGCACTCAGCCTGTCTGCCTCCGAACTCCATCTACACAGCCCATCTAATTTTATTTTTTCACTGTGAGGGGCTGTGAGCTAGTGGGAGATTGTGCTGCTACAGCCTAACATTGACTTGGAGCCCAATGTCAAGTGCTCAAAGCCATCTAAACTCTTCCTCAAAATCAAACTCCTGGGACAGACAGTCTGTCCCAACTGAACATTTAATAAAGGGAAGTATTAAACTAAAAACAGAAACATAAATAAAGGGAAGTATTAAACTACAAACAGAAACATAAATAAAATAATTATTATTCCTCAGATATATCATCATATGTCATTTAGATATATCAGATAAATCATTTAGAGCTTAAACAAAAACAAGAGCAAAAGTTTCTCAATTTCCAAAGTCCGAATTCTCACCCTAACCCCTATAGAGTGCATTTGCCATTTTTTTAGTGGTGTTTGAATCTACAATTCCAAAATCCACTGACCTAGAAATTTCCCAGAAGTCTCTGCAAAAACCAGTGTGCATCGATGCTCGCTAGATCATCAAATATAGACCACAAAGCAAGTGGCGGTTCTACACTAACCTGGGCGAGTAACCCCACAAGCCCCGCACATATACAATTTGGCATTTCCCTAATTTTGTGCAACACCAACAGTAGGAATCCTCCAAAAACCTCAATACCTTCATAAACAAATGATCTATTGTTTATTTATCATCTCATAAAGTGCAGCTGTTTTACTGCATTACCTGCTGACTTTTTGTCAAATACTGACACCAACTAAACTACAGGAAAGACACACAATAAACATATCTACAATAGTTATTAAATAATGACATTATTAAAATGAGCTGCTTAGTGATCCAACAGCACGCAATGATCCAGGTGTTGCGTAATCGCTGCTGCACTCCACCACCCCTCCCCTTTTCCCTTTTCACACTGTGCGCTCCTTCTCTCAGACAGGACCGCCCGGCTGTGGCCTAGAGTCGATTGTTAGACTGAAAAATACTCCTAATTACCTGTGTTAGTGTGATTCACCCAGCCACCGGTGAGCCTACCGCAAAGAGGTGTGGGGGCAAGTGTCTTGCAGCAGAGGGCGCCTTGTAACATTCAAAATGAAACCTTCAGATGTAGTGGTGGTCACGTGCACGTTGGGTCTGCTATGTCGGAGCGGGAAATTGTGGGAAATAATCCCCTTTTACTGGTCGAAATTGGGTTGAGCACAGGTTTTTCTTCTGCCTTAGTGCCTTTTCATGTAGCCACAAGTCTTATGTTGTTTCACTATTAGTTATTTCATCCCGTTGTGTTTACTTCTTTTTTTTTTTTTGCACCATAAGTGTGAAGAGGGGAGAGGAGGAAGAGGTGGGTGCGATGTACAGTGTTAGGTGTGTCTAAGTAAAAGCTTAAAGCGCCTTTTCTGTCACTTACTTGTTTCCTTGAGTAGTCTCTGAGAATTCTATAGAAAGAGCGCCTCCTAAAGAATGCCGCCCCCTTGAAATTGCCGCCCTGGGCGACCTCCCACCTCGCCCATATCAAAAACTGCCTCTGCACAAGGCATTGTGTCAGAACAACCAATACTCATTTTGCAACAAAAATAATTGTCAATATAAACCAACTCATAACATTCCTAAAATGTACACAACCTACAGAAGCAGAATACTCACTAGCATTGCACCTGTCTGTGGTCAGGACATGAGAGGATGGTGGATGGCACATCCACATGTGGGAATGCCATGCTAAATATGCACTTTGAGTCACATCCTTTGCTGATGTCACACGGTGATATTAATCAGTGCCACTAGGGGGACAGTGGCTCAGGGCGTTGAGCAGGTCGTTCAATGATCGAAGGGTCGGCTGTTCAATACCCACTCCCCCCAGACACTTCACCTTCCCTGCCTCCAAGTGTGGCTGGTGTGTGAATGTACATCAATGTCCCGGTGCCTTGCACACCCATGTGTCAAAGTGTCCTTGCGCAAGACACTGAACCCCACCTTGCCTCTGGTGGAAGGTTGGCGCCAGTGTTTGGCAGCAGAGCCGCCAACAGTGTGTGACCGTGTGTGAGACTGGGTGAATGGGACTGTGACTGTAAAGCACTTTGGGCTTTGAAGAAGGTAGAAAAGTGCTATATAAGTATACGTCATTTACCATATAACTCCAAATTGCAGTTCATTGATAACAGACCTTTTATTCTCAGCATTTATAAACTTGATGAATTTAAGAGAATAAGTAGGAGTTTCAGATAGTTTCATGTTTATCAAATCAAATGAAAATACAGAATTAGACCTAATTTGAAACCATTCCTAAGGCAGCATGGGAGTGATCATCATTCTGGTGGCTCTGGCTGAGTAGGGGGCAGGTCCTTTCCAGGTGTGCCAGTGAAGACCTGAAGACCAACCAATGTTATCCCCCTCTGGCTGCCAGTTACCATTCAGATTGGCACAGCCACACTTGCTGTACCACCAGCCGCCACGCTCAAACCCAGTGCATGACACCACATAAATGTCACCAAAGAGGCAAGGGTCGCAGCCGTCATTGTCATGGTCGAGGGTGCTGAAGCCATAGCCATTTTGGTCAAAGGCAGGATACGGTCCTGTAATAGCATCACCTTTAGACAGAAACAGAAAACAAAAGCAAACTTGATTAATCAATGACAAACAGTAGTGTGTATAACTATAATTATATTATACCACTGTATTATTTTTTGTTATTTTTCTATGATCTTCCTATGAGGATGCATCCGTACCTGCGGTTCCACTATATCTGCCAACACTAAGTCTGTAGTTTGTACTCTCATTTCCCACCCTGAAGTCTTCATACTCAGCATAAGCACTGCCACCTTCAAAATCCCACAGATCCACTCTCAGTTTCCACCTCTTGGATTTGTCCTTGGTCAAAGCAGAAATCTTCTCCAGACCGAGCCAGTGATCCCCTGAAGGAATCGGGACAAGCAAAGTTTATTTAGATTTTTTACACTCTTCGCTGAGAGATGATTGAACCCTGTTGTTCAGACAGTTTAAGGCATGTCATAAAGATTTCATTTTTTACATACATGAAGCAAATCCAAATCCATTCTTATATGCTTTCCATTCCCTGTCGAATGCCACTGCTCCTCCGGTACGCCTCTGGATCACTGTCCAGATTCCATTTTCCCCCATCTCACAGTAAGCCTGCACAGGAACAGATGAAGAGATTTATTCAACCTTTTAGCAAAATATATCTTAAAACAGGAATGTCTTTATCCTATCTAAAGTAGTACAGTTTTTCTTTTCTTGCAGCAAGTCACTTTTATTTTTAACAGTGGAAGTGTATTGCATTCAATGAAAAAAAAGGGTAATCTTCATTCTAATTTTTTTCGTGTATTAAAATAAAAAAACAGTTGTTGTTTTTTAATTTTTTCAGTGATTTTTTCCCGGTTGTTTTCAAGAACTCAAAACAGACTGAGCATTAATCTCATCTGTTTATTAAAACTATAAGAGGAGCTGCAGTTAAAAGTTGAAAATATGTGTCCATGTCATAGACATGATCTGTTATGTTTGTGATCGTCACAAAAGTCTCTTTTGTTCTTCCTACATACTTTATCCACATTACAGGGCGAAATGCAATGGAAGTACCAATTAGTTATTAGTATAAACTGTTTGTGTTTGTTTGTGAGTTAATCCCACCGACAACATTTAGCAAAAAGCATCAAAATCTATGAGTGACCAGGACTTTTTTTAGCTTTTTCAATTCAATTCAATTCAATTTTATTTGTATAGCCCAAAATCACAACAACAGTCGTCTCGATGAGCTTTTAAGTGTGGGGGGGGGGGGGGGGGGGGGGCTGGGGGGGGGCTGTTTGACCACCGGGGGACAGTCTACCAGCTGTCTACCCCTTCCTCATATAACCTCATATTAGGGTGAGGGGTTGGGGGGTTTAGCCTGCGATCGCCTTGGGGGGGGGGGGGGGGGGTACTTGGCAGTGGCCCCCCTCCTATGGTTGCCGTATGGAGTGGGCCCCACCTCTTTCGGTTTCATTTGCACCTTAGACATGTAGGGTCCTTGGTAGGGGGGGTGCTTGGACGTCACTGCCAGCAAGCAGCAGATGTCCTCCTGGCACCCTACCCGCCAATTTTAACCGCACCTTAGACATTTAGGGCCCCTTGGTGGGGAGGGTGAGGGGACATCACTGTGAGTAATCAGGAAATGTCCCCTTAGTGCCCTACTCGCCAATTTTAACTGCACCCCCCTTAGTACACACACCCCTCCCCCTTCAATATATACATTCCAACATAAACACACACACATGCACACACACACCCTTTCAAACACACATACACGCACACACATTTTGCAAGGAAGGTGGGACCTGGGTCCATCTGTCCCCTACCCCTTCCCTGGTGGGGGGTGCGGGCCCCTTGGCGATGGCGGCCGTGTCCCTTGGGTGCTGGCTCCCTGGGCCCGGTGGTGCTCTCTCCGCACGGTGGGGGGGTTCATATTACACCTGAGCCGGGGGTGTTCGTGTCCCTGGGGGGTGGGTCCTGGTCCTTGCCCCTGAGCGCTGGGCCCAGCCAAACTTCCAACATGGCCGAGCCTGGTCGGGCCATATTTATAACACCCCTTGTGGGCCGCCCTTTTTTCCCCGGGGTTCCCCCTCCTGGGCGGGGGCGGCGGGCCCCTGCCTTGCTCCTCCCTGGACCAACCGTGGGCCGGGCGGATGGCTGCCTGGAGTGCGGAGCGGGTCCCCCTTGGGGGGTCCTGGCTCGTACCTGGAGTGGGGGCGGGGGGATGCCCGGAACTCCTGGGTGGTGGTGGGGTGCTCGTCTGGGGCTGTGGGTGTCCTTCTCCGGTGGGGCCCTGCGTTGGGCGCTCCCGGCGCGGCGGGGGGGCTGCTCTCCTGGTTGGGCTGGGGCGGCGCTCTCTTTCCCTCCGTGCCTCCCTGCTCTCTGGCTCTGGGGGCCTTGCGGCGGTCCTGCTGGCCCTGGCCTGGGTGGCGGGCTTGGTCGCCCGGGCGGCGGTTGTTCCCTGCCTGTTCCCGTATGGCGTTGGGGGGATTTCGGCTGCCGCTGCTGCTGCGGTGGGGGTCTTGGGGTGGGGATGGCTGGGCACTCTCCCTCCTTCTTGTCACGTTCCACCATCCATTTTAGAAGAACATAAACACTCACCTGAGCACAGGTGTTAGCTCACCTTTGCACTAACAGTTTGCATGATTGAATGACTGAAATATTTCACACTAGTTGGTTTTAAGGCATAAGTATGCGTGTGAACACTATCTGTTTTGTGTACATGTCGTCAGGTGGACATTTTTGCAGCTAGCAGGTGTGTTTATAACATTTGAGTGTGTGTGTGGATAGGCCCCGCCCTTTTTGTACTACATTTGAACCTTACCATAATGATAAACAACCAGTAAACTTGTTGCTTTTTGCTGCTTCATGGTCTTACCCCCCTTCCCCTCCTATTATCACCCTCCTACCCCCCCCCCCCCCCCCTCTCTCTAACGTCCCTCTCTCTTCTTCCCCTCTTTCCTTTTCCGTCCGGTCCAACACCAAAGATTTTCAAACATGATTGAAATTAATAAAGTTTGGCCTCAATTACAAAAGGAGTTTATTCAGACATACCTTTGGTTTGTCTGAAGATTAATAACCCCTCTTGTTAAAGTAAAATATGTCCAACACAAGAGGCCCTCAGCTCTCATCTGTCTGCCTAGCTGTTGGACAGGACAAGTTAAAAAAAAAAAAGTGTATTACCATGTTCATTCCTCAAAAAAATTAACCCCAAAGTGGTATTTTAATCCATTCACACATTTCTGAGAATTCCTCTAAATCAGGGGTCACCAACGCTGTGCCCGCGGGCGCACATGCGCCCCGGAGCACCCCTTGTGGCGCCCGCGGTTAATGCTCCAAAAATAGCACTATTCATATTGCAAATATGAATATATATGTGTGCGTGTGTGTGTGATACTTGGATTTACGGCAGATATTTCAACATTTCTGTCTGTCTCTTTAGAATGCATGGAAGACACGAGGATGTTTAGAGATCAGATTTACTTATTTTAAAAACCTCAACAAAAGCATCAGTAATCACGTCTCCATGTCTGGGTTCATTCACATCCCGGTACGCTCTCCCTCCTGCCGCTAGAGTCGCTTTCCACCGCTATTTCCATGTCTCTGTGACCCACATTAGTTTAACCCTTGTGCTATCTTAGATGACCCCACCCTTACTTTGATGTGTTATTCCTACCATGACAAAGGTGGATAAAGGTGGAAAGATTTCATGTAGTCCATGGAGACCAGTGAAGATCACAAATCATTGAAGAAAAAAGGTTCAGAGCACTGTCTAGTGGGTCTAGATTACCCAACTCCCAATGGTAAGGTGCGCAGGGTCTGCAGGAGAGCTGCCTCCATCATCAAGGACCCCACCCACCCGCAACGAGGACTGTTCACTCTCCTCCCCTCAGGACGGAGGTCCAGGAGTGTGAAGTGCAGGACCACCAGATTTAGGAACTCTTTCTTTCCCTCTGCCATCAGACTCCTTAACAGCTGACTGGAGTCTGGAAAAAACAAACTGCACCTTTGCTTATCCTAATTGTTGCTATTGTCATGGTCACTTTTGCACATTTGCACTTTTACAACTGCCACTCGACATCTTGTGTTTTTGTGTGTATGATGTGAGTGAATTGTTTTGTTTCCTCTATACGTTTGGCATTTGGAGCAGACAGCAAAGAAAGAATTTCATTGTGCAGGGAAACCCGTTTCTTTACTGTGCATATGATAATAAACCCTTTGAATCTTGAATCTTTGAATCTAGGATAGCACAAGGGTTAAGAGGGGGAAAATAAAAACAAGAATGATCTATTTATTATTGTCTCATTGAAAATAAGAAAAATATCATAAGATTTAGGATGCTTGCTACTTCCCCATACCGCAGCTGGCTGTCCGTCTGCCAGCCAGCCAGCTGCCTGAATGGTGGCATGAGATGCAAACAAGCTCCGGCCCGCCGCGGGGCTCTTGTGCTTGTCATGCCGGCATTCGGGGCATAATAATATTATAATTATTATTATAATAATATTCAGGACGTGCTGAGGTAACTTGTCTTTTATCAACATTGTCATTAGCAGTCACTTTACATCCAAAGGCTAAATACTATGTATCCCATCAAGCATCCCACCATCAAGCAATCCCTCGACCAATCTGTGTCCCTGTAACTGTGGTGCATTCAAATACAACAGGATAAATATATGTCAGAATATTATTTCGTTGGAACGCATTAATTTTACCCATTAAAATAAATATCATATCTCGGGTTTGTATTATATCGATTTTTTTAAATACGTTTGTGACAGTGTGGCACCGTCAGATGGCGAGGGGGCCCACACTGTTTTTATTTTATGAGTATTTGTGGATATTTTATGTTTAAAACTACTACCTGTGGTGCCACCTGGAAGATGATGAAGAGCCACGCCCAATGGGAGGGGCTCATCATTTAAAAGGGTGCATCACAGGTAGTGAGGAATGAGTGAGACGGAGGTGATATAACCTGTTGTGACCCTGCGTGGAGCTATTGGAGAGCTCATTGTTCTTGAAATAAAGAAAAAACCCACTCACCTTGGTGCCTCTGCATTATTCCCGGCGGGACCCCGCGACAACGTTACATACAAATGAAAAAATTAAATGGAAATATTTGATCTGGAACTCTCCTTTTTCTAAGTCAAATGTCATTCGTGCGAGGCCATGTTTTCATTTTTTCGCGGTCATTCAGGTCTTTCCTGACAGGCTGACCGAGTTAAGTGATGATGAGGAGTTAGCCTGCTTGCCGCAAAAAATATCCTCCTGAGACCCGGCCCAGTCATTTATGTCCTCTATAATGGACATTTTGTTTACCTGTATATTTCTAAGGAAATAAGAGATACGTTTCCAAACCTACTCTACTCTGTAGAGGACATCCTGGGCTTTCCAGTGATGTGTCATGTAATGAGTTTGTATGCTGGGAACTTTAAGTTTCACCTCTACCAAGATGGCTGAGATACCATTTACCTCATTTTATGGAAAGGTGAAAGGCAAGTCAAATATTTCTGGATCTATTCCTTTTTTTACCATGATAATTTTATATATTTTTGGTCATAAACATGTTAGGAACAATATTTTAAGATCTGAAAAAAGTTTCATATTTTCTATTTTAAAACAGCAGGCATTTAATGAATGTCAACTATAGTGGATGCCAGGACCATTTTAATGTATTTAATGGCTGCACATTATTTTAGGAGATAAAAGTGAAGTAGGGTGGAATCTATATCAAATAATTGAGGGAGATTCAGATTTGGAGCTTTCGGATGATAAAAAGGATGAGGATGAGATTCAGGAAAAAATAACTGTTATTTTTTAATTAACTTGATTTTTTTGTGTTTTTTAAACGTCCATCATAACAGGTTTACACCTGAGGTACCAGGGCGCCCTGCCTATCAAGATGACGTCAAAGTTTGTGAATACCGGAGTCCAATCTCGTACTTTTCTTAGTACATTAATAACATTTTCGAGGATCTGTTTTTGATTTAGCTGTGTTCCAACTGCCGGGGAATCACACTCCTCAGCCTCCCTGGGAAAGTCTAGGCCAGTGTTTTTCAACCAGTGTTGAAAACTAGTGTGCCGCGGGAGATGGTCAAGTGTGCCGTGGAAAATTGCCCTCATTAACTGATCTAAAAACATTAACCATCTCCAGGAAATCAGCTCTTTGTTCATCCAAACAGGTCCTGATAAAACACTGAGTAGTTAGGAATATAAACGATCATAAAATACTTTTTTCGTTGTGTTTATTTAATTCTATTAAAGACATTTTGATAAGAATGACGGTAACGCGAAATAGCTGCAGCTATAACTGTGTAAGGAAAAGTCCCGCAGCTTTTACTGTCTCCACGACTCCACCAATCATTCTTGAAGGCTTAATCACATGTCATCAGTCTGACCAATCAGAAGTGGTTAAAGTCTCCACTTCCTTGTTCCAATTTAGCTCATAACTCAGTCAGTTCCGACAAAAACACCAGCTAAAGCTCGTCTTTAGCGGTGAAGCTTTCCACAGAATCCGGTATCAGACCGTGGAACAAGTGAACAAAACCATGAAGCTCAGAGACGCGAGTCTTTCTGCCGTTTTCTCGCAGTTTTCACACTACATCTCCCATGATGCATTGGCTTAAAGGGACAGCGTCTTGAAAACACAACGAACATACAGTTTGTATGTAACTTAACTTTTATTACATATTTTAGAAAAACATCTGCAACTTCCTGCTTTTTCTGCCACAATTATCACAAAAATGCACGTCAGATTGCCGGGGGGGGGGGGGGGGGGGGGGCTGTAGATCAAAACAGACTATGAGTTTCTGCTTTTTTTTTTTTTTTTTGGGGATGCTGGTGTGCCGCGGGATTTTTGTCAAGGTTAAAGTGTGCCGTGGCTCAAAAAAGGTTGAAAAACACTGGTCTAGGCCACAGTGCTGGAGAAGACAGTCCGTCCGATAGTCGAACCTCAGAACCAGGAACAACAGTTCAGTTTCCGTCCTGGTCGTGGAACAGTATAACAGCTCTACACCCTCTTTAGGGTGTAGAGCCTTACTGAGGGCTGTCCGGTCTCTGCATGACCGGAGCAAGAGCTTGGTTCGCATAGCCAGCAGTAAGTCAAACCTGTTCCCGGTGCATGTTGGACTCCGACAGGGATGCTCTTTATCACCGGTTCTGTTCATAGTTTTTATGGACAGAATTTCTAGGCACAGGCAGGGGCCGTAGGGGGTCTGGTTTAGGGACCACAGGATTTCATCTCTGCCTTTTGCAGATGACTTTGTCCTGTTGGCTTCATCAAGCTGGGACCTCCGGCGTGCATTGGGGCAGTTTGTGGCCGAGTGTGAAGCGGCTGGGATGAGGGTCAGCACCGCTAAATCT
The DNA here is from genome assembly GCF_053564925.1 of Oryzias latipes. Taxonomy (NCBI): domain Eukaryota; kingdom Metazoa; phylum Chordata; class Actinopteri; order Beloniformes; family Adrianichthyidae; genus Oryzias; species Oryzias latipes. The sequence goes on from NC_136259.1 coordinate 12,971,678, forward strand.
GAGGCCCTGGTTCTCGACCGAAGAAAGCTAGTTTGCCCTCTCTTGGTGGGTGGAGTGTCCCTGCCCCAGGTGGAGAAGTTTAAATATCTTGGAGTTTTGTCCATGATTAGGGGAAGACAGGAACGTGAGATTGACAGGAGCAGCATCCATAGTTATGCGGTTGCTGTACCGGTCCGTTGTGGTGAGGAAAGAGCTGAGCCAAAAAGCAAAGCTTTCAATATACCGGTCGATCTTCCTCTGTAGCAGATGGTCCAACAAGTTACAAAGGAGTGATATAGAATTTTATTGTTTTAGAAAATAATTTAATGATTTCTGGGAGAAAATAACTTTAAAGATTTAATCTGCTCCTTTTTTCTGATTTTCCAAATTGACTTCTATTTTCACAGAAATATCGTCCTGTTGTCCTCTACAGTGGATGTGTTGGGAAATAAAAATAAAAAACATTTTTAGAAAAATTAAAATTGTAAGGTGTTTTTTTAGGCCCAAATAGATAGGAAATGACACAAAAACAGAAATTGTAAGACACTTTTTTCCTCGGTTCTCAGGAGGACATGACAGAAAAGCGAAAAAGGGCATACAATTTTCAAAATGATTGGGAGAGTTCTTTTTTACATCATTTAACGATAAATGTCTGTGCCTTATTTGTGGGACAGCTATTGCTGTAACTTTGATGTTAACTACCCGCCCGGCCGCCCATTATGGACAGAAAAAGCCCGTGGGTTAAAGGCAGCTTTAGACATACAACAGACTTTTTTCACGAGGCCGGCAAAAAAATCTCAGGACGCAACCGAAGCTTTGTTTAGAGATACTCATTTCTTGATAAAAAAACAAGAAACCTTTTTCGGATGGGGAGGTGTTAGAAGAAGCTATGATGCTTGTCGCTAACACATTATTCGAAGATGAGAAATATGGTCCCGATGTCATCTCTACACTCTCCAATGTCCAGCTTGGAGCTAGTGCAATTGCTAGGCGAGTGTCATCTTTGTCTGAGAACTTAACAGAGAAGCTGGGCCGGGATCTCGCTGCCTGCAGGTGGTTTAGTGTCCAATGTGATGAGTCGGTAGACAGCACCAGCACGGCTCAGCTAATGAGATTTAACCGAATGGTGTTTGAGGATATTTCTACAAGGGAAGAACTACGACAACGTTTCTGCATCTGCAGCTTTGGACGAAGCTGTAAAAAAGTACTCCCAAGTCATAAACAGGCTAGGACAGGAGTTTGAAGACAGGTTTTGTGACTTTAAGCAGCTTGAACCATGTGTGTCATTTGTTACAAATCCTTTCATGCAAGTAGATGTGACATCCACTGCTGAGCAGCTCAGTGCTTTGTTCACTTTGAACGCTGGTGAGGTAGAGATTGAAATCTTAACATCATAGAATGACCTCAACCTCAAAGCTCATTAGTCTGCACCAAACTTTTGGAGAAGTATAGTGATGTGTGCACAGCAGCTTTGAAAATAGCCTGCTTTTTTGGTTCAACCTATCTCCGCGAATCAGCCTTTTCCAACATGAACTTTATCAAGAACAAACACAGAACATGCCTGACTGATGCACATTTGCAAGACTCTCTGAGAATTGCAGTATCAAATTATTCACCAGATTATAATGCACTGGTGAGCAGCATGCAGTGCCAGACCTCCCACTAAACCAGCAGACGAACCACAGATACCTTTTTTCTGTTATTTACATCAGCAACATTTATCAAAAATTATTTCAGAAAACGTTAAATATTCAGAAAGAACTTGTTCAGTTTGATGTCAGTGTGTTTCCTGGGCCTAAAAATGTTCATTTATGATCAATTGTATTACAAATTCAGCAGGTGTTTCTCCTGACTTTCAAATGTTAGAACAAATAAACATAAATAAATGTTTCATGTCTAAACATGTTTTTCTGATTTTTATTGACATGTAAATCACTGATAATTGTTTAAAATATTTATTGACAATAATAAATAATTAATTATATAGTAATTATTTGTTATATAGTACATAATAATTTATGTATTATTGATTTGATTATTGATATTATTGAATCACTTCACATAGTGTTATAAGTGATATTAAAGAAGAAGTAGTTAGTATAACATTAGTTATCCATGCAGTTTTGTTACTTAGGAAGTTTTTAGTAAACAGGTCCTGTGGTGTCCTTCATACTACTCGGTGGCTATGAAATGGCCCTCAGTCTCAAAAAGGTTGGTGACCTCTGTTCTAAATCCTCTGAGCATCAGCCCCTCCCAACCCACAAAAACGAGTGGGTTCTCACATTGTGATGTCACAAAGTGAGGAACAGCCCTTTCCAGGAAGAGCCTGCTCTGCCAGCTCCGCCCCCAGGCTAACACACACACACTTTGCAGTGATCGGCTAAATGCTTTTCTTTTATATGCACTATATGCACATCCCTCTTTGCAAAAGTTTTGATGTTGTTTGTTTTTGTGGGCGAAACGCAGACAAGCTACCAAGGCCATGTTGTCGTCATGAAATGGGCGGCACCCACAAGGAGAGAAAGAGATTGAGAGTCGTCTTACTTCTGTGTAGGAAAATGAGCAGTGAAAATGACTAATATTAAATGACTAGTATTAAAATTAAATGACTTAAAATGTTTGTTCTAGTTATTGCATTAACAAAAGTTATTGTGAACATCCTGTTGCTCAGACAGTTTAACTGTTTTGCAGTTATTATGTAAATTGATTTTTGGAATTCAAATGATGCAATAAAATGCAATTAAGTTGAGCAGTCTGCAATAGAATCAATCACTCAAAAATGTAAAGTTCCTCAGACATCATCATTTTGAAAAGTATTAACAAGATTATTAAATAGTAGAGGTTTAATAATAACAAAACAGTTTATAATAATAATTTCCAAAAACTGCTTCTTTCCTGTGTTAAGACAAACTGCAAAAAGAAGTTATGTTTGTTACCTCAAAGCTGGAGTTGAATCCTCCAGGTTGGATGCTGTAAACCCCACTGGCTCCATTTGGTGAAACAGTCTGAATGTATGAACAATCAGGTGCTGCACCTAACAAAAGAAGACAAAACTATAGTGGGAACAGTTTCTAAACAATAAAGGGAAGAAGCATTAACATGTTCTTTACCTGCATTTACTGATCCACTCTTTATTAGTAGAAATACAGAAAAACAAGAAATGATGAGACTTAATCTATGGATCAACAGTTATTTACACAGCATTAGTATTTAGCTTTCTTTACCCCAGTCTGCAAGGAGAAGATAAAGAGGAGAGCTAACATGAGTTCAGACCAGCCGAGGAGACCTCCCATCATGACCTGAGTTTACAAGAAACATGTCTGTCTCACATGTTACAGATCAAACCTTACTCACTGACACTTGATAAATAACAAATCTCCTAACATAATCGTCTTCTATAAACCTAAAAATGTTTAGGTGTCGCCAATGAAGGCTGTTTCCTGGAACACATACGGTACCTGTTTGCTGCGTGAAGCTTCTGTCGCAGCTCAAAGTCTCAGGACAAACAGTGGCACACCTCCTTCCTCGTCACTGTGAATGTCGTCATTCCTGTTAGGTCAGGCTCAGAGTGAGCATTTGTTGTCATAGACCCGTGTGGGCTGAACTGATCATCTCAGACCCACTCCTGTAGGTATGAGTTTATTTTTGGTGAAAGCTGTGGAAAACAGAACTCAATGGTGATTGCGGCCTTTTAAAACCAGCCTCTAGTGGTCACTTGAGGAACTGAACCATTTGATTTTGTCGTGTGTCAAATTCATGAACAAAGGATTGAGGGGCTTAGTGTTTCATTATATAACATATTAGTTGGTGAACACAGACATTTAAAAAACCTACTCCAATAAAAATATTTTTTTTGCTCTTTTTAACATTTTATTGTAGCATTTTTCTCATGATGGAGGACATGTATAAAAGAATTTAAGATTAAAAATATGTTTCTGAGTTATTCTTTTTGAAATCATGTTGGATCAGGAGCAGATGAAAACCGGATGTTTTTTAAAAAGCTCGGACATACTGTATAATGCCGCTACAATTCTCAGCTAAAATTCTAAATCCTCCACCTGCAGACAAATAGATCCGTGTTTGTTTTCATTTCCTCGTCTGAGCTGGAATTTTAAGGAGTCCCAGACTGTTCATAATTAAATACATAAATATGACCTTGTTTCAATCACACCATCAACCAATAAATCTCTCATAAATATAAAAAACATCATGAAATTGTGAAAAACCTGCATCCAGATTTTAAATTAGCCATTATATTATTAAATATATTTCATTGTGCTTTAAAAACCTCTTCATTATTTTAAAACAACATTTTAAAATATTATTTTTAATCACATTGAATATTATTATAATTCTATGTTTTTTTTCAGAACCTCAGATTACAAAATCAATAACTTTCAAAGTAGCTTTGTTTGTATTTCACATTTGCTGGCAATCAGTCTGTCTGGCAATCAGTGAAAGTGGGCGGGATCTAAACGCACATTGGCTTATCCCTAGAAATCAACTCGTATTCCTAGACACCCGCTCTGTGGTGTGCCAGTTAGAAAGATGACGTATTTCTGCGACATCTGCACGGCTTTGCTGAGATTGGTGGATCAAATAGAGACAAACAATCTGTCTGCTGCAGAAGATGCAAACATCTACGACTCCACTTTTGCTAGTTTGAGGGTTCGTGTGGACCAAAGAGGAGCTTTCTTTGAGCGCCGGTCGTCCACGTCTTCAAGTTTCCGTTGAAATACTCCCAACTTTCGTTCTCTGTGCAGGATTGCTAGATAGTGTGCCAGTTTTCCAGCCCAAAAGTCATCTGAAAACCGTCAGACCCAACAAAAACCGCCCGATCCTCTATGACCGCAGACCATGGGGGGTGTCTGGAAAAGGCACAGGTTTATCCGTAAAGCCTCCACGCTATTCTCTCGGAGCTCTTCTCTAATCCAGCACAGCTCCGCTGTCTTTGCTCACAGATCCAGTCTGTCGTCACATCCGTTCGCCTTACACGGCATCACTGTGGTGGCTCCCGGGAGGCGAGCTGGCGGCCAGAAAGAGACCCGCTGCGGAAATGCGGAATCAGCTTACTTGGGACTACTGAACCTTACGATGTTTTTTTATTTTCATCGAGACGATATTTATAAATTAGGTCCTCTGGTTTTATTTTACCCTCTTGGGTTAACGTGGGACAGCAAGCTTTCAAACTCGGTCAGAGAAAGATGGAAAAGCCGGTGAAGCTGGGACTCTCTCTGGGAGAATCTCTGGGATGAACTCAAACATGGAAACAGGATTACCAAGTAGAACTCTTCAAAAGTAAAACCTGATCTCTCAGCATTTCTATTCTAAAAAAAAAAAAAAACTTTCATTTCACTGTATGCAACCCTAAACTGGCACATTATGCCTACCCGCCCAAAGCCATTTTTACACACAAATATAGAACCAAAACCTCCCAGTTTCTGGCAACACTGTCGATGTGTTGAGGTGCATACTCCCACCTAGTGTTGAGGCGTGTGCATTGTGTCGTCACGCTCGCTAAAGCGACTTCGATCGTTGTAGTTTGGGTGAACTGCATATGTCTGAATAAAAGACTAGCCAATCACCAAAGTGTCTCCGCCTTATTTAGTTTGATATACAGATAGCTAAATTAAAAAAATTAAGACTTCCTTTAAAAACATGAACAGTCTCTGCGGCCCTGAGGTCCTCTGGGAGGCTGTTCCACAGGCGAGGACCATAAAAACTGAATGAGGCCTCGCCGAATGTTTAAGTTCTAACTTTTGGGATAACCAAAAGGCCTTTATCAGAGGACCTCAGAGTCCGCGAGGGTTCATACTTTATTTATTTATTCAATATGATTATAAATATGATATACTGTAACTTGACATAAAAATGTTCTATAAAGTGTAATTTTAAAATAATGTAATGTCTGCTTATGTTTACATTTAGACACTTCACACTTAAGACGAGGATCTGGTAGATTCCACAAAAAAGTGTCTCAATGATGCGATTTTAGCCCAAGGAGCAAAAATAAGCGACCTTGTGAGCATTTCGGGGCAGGCAACTCTGGCACTTTGGTTACTCCCCTAGGGCGGTTCAGTTAATCAACTCACCTGTGCAGCGTCCTATTTAAGTCCAGGTGTGTAAGCTGTACATCCTTCTTTACTGAATTGCTGCGTTTGTCAACCCACCCTCCCACCCGGCTTCCATCTATGAGCTCCGTTTGGGTAGTTATTACCCAAAAGTTTATGGAAATTTGTCTCGTGGAATTGCATGGAGTCTTATGCCAAAAATAAAGGAATGTGAAATGCCAACTAGAGGAATGTGAAAGCAAATCAAAGTATGTGAAAGTAAAACAAAGTATGTGAAAGCAAAACTAAAAGATGTGAAAATAAATATCATTACTACTGCATGAGCTGTCTGACTGAAATAGCTAATATGAGGCAGGAGGTCCAAACTTTGACCTCCAATAAAATATGAAAGTTTTTTTTTTTCTAGTAATGTTTTTGTCTGCTTTTTATGTCTTTTTTTTTTAGAAATTTTTCAAAAAAGGATTGGAAATTGATTTATGAATGTTTTTTAAGATAGAGCTGATAATCTAATGAGGGTGTCTCTGTGTGTTTCTTCACATGACCGTATGCCATCAGTTATAAATTTGATCACCAACAGTCCTCCTGATCATAGTTGTCATTCCAATTCAAAAGCTCCTGCAGACAGAGCAACAACACAAAAGAAACAGAAGCACAATCTATAGTTGGTACTTTTAAAATCAGAAAGGGGACCCATGTGGACTCACTCATCGTCTGTTGTGAATGATTCCAAAAAGAGGAGTGTTCTGGAGAAACCCCAGGACTTTGACAAACAGATTTTCAGCTCAGTGTACTAATAGAAATGTATGTGTATGGAGGGGCCAGCTGAGACGATGCAGCTGAAGCTGAAGCTCACGAACAGTAACATTTTTGAATATCAAACTACCAAAACAGTTCTTCTACATCCATTAATTTTCCTCTGAAAAAGTATGAAGGTATGAGTTTCCAAAATCTTTTTCTGTAACATGCTTTCAGACAGATACAACTTACCTGTGTGCTAACTTTAGACATAGATACACTGAACTGATCGTCTCTGACATTACCCAAAGGAGTCTGAACAGGTAATAGACCTTTTTCACAAAAACCGGAAATACGTAGTCAGCGTGTAAACCTAGTTCCGGTTTGTGCTTCGCTGGCGGAGGAATGGCAGAGCCTAGAGTGTTTTCGAAGAGCCTGAGTTGTGTTCCGAAGTTCACCAGCACCGATGTGATGAAGAGTGTGAAGATGCATTCGTCCACTAAAGGAAACAAATTGGACAAGGGACATAAATTCGTCCACGAAGAGTTTATCCACCATTACCAAGGTAAGCTTCAGCTAGCTTAGCCATAGCCGCATCACCGGTAACTGTCTACGTCAACTGTAAATCCTGGTGTTATTAATTTGTAATAAGGTATAACACATCGCAGTGAATATGTTGTGTGTATGTTTAAGTGAAAAGGCATGAGATTAACATAACACCCAAAAATTTGGCGAAGCTGTAAATAAGAAATGTTGAGGTGCCCGTATGCGTGTTCATTCTTTTTGCTGCGGTTGCGGCACTTTCTTCACTTACTATTAGTATTATTTTTCTCAAACTAGGGTGACCAGACGTCCTCTTTTCCTGGACATGTCCTCTTTTTTGATACTTATATAATAAAATAACATTGAACATAGATGAAATGTAATCATATTTGCTTTATGTATGCAGCTCTGCACACCAATTACTCTTGATGAAATGTCTCACAAACTCACTTCACTCCTCTTTTTTAGAAACTCAAATCTGGTCACCCTACGGAAAGTTATAGTTTCGTGTTACATTGATGTAGCAACATAAGTATGTCTTAATTTTAACCTATTTAATTTATTGTTTCCAGATATCACTGGATGCAGAAAGTGCCAACCTGAAAGCTTTCTCCTGCAGTTGTGTGGCTGGTAAAGGATTTTGCAATGACATAGTTGCCATCCTGTTCCAGACCGCACATTATTCACAGCTGGTCTGTAGGCTGCTCCACCCCCCCCCCCCCCCCCCGGCCTGCACGAGTGGCTTGATGGCACAGACCAAGAGCACAGGTGGGTTTGTCATCAAATTGTCATTATGATTTAAGAACGGATGTGTATCCATAACAACTCTAAATTATTATAAAAACACCCCCAGTAGTGACTAAAGACTGTAATTGCTTTTTGCCTTTTATTTATAAGGGAATCCATCCTGAACCGGTTAGTGAGCTGGTGGTGCAAAAGCCCAAAACAGTTGGCAGGGACGGTCTGAGCTCCACACTGTACAAGGCATATGCAGGTGATTAATTTAACTTTTTGTTGCTTTGTGACAGCAAATTAAGTTGTTTTTTCTAATCTTATGACTAACCAAATTATGGTTACAGCAGATATAATTAATTAAATTTAAATGTAGTTATGCACTTATGTCTAACTTTTGTGTGTTGTTTCTTTTGTGTAGGACCACAGCCAGATCCATATCTGATGGCATCTGGAAGCAGATTATTCCAGGTGCAGCCTCAACCTCTCATGGTGGTGTTGGATGGGGTTTCTGAGATGGAATGAAAGAGAACTTGGATATATTATTATTGCAAATGCATGAATGCATACCTTAAATTACACTTATCTTGTCTTTAACAATCAGTTCAGCCTTCTGTCTTACTGTTGATCTGTAATGTTGTTTTTTATTGTAAATGTTTGTTATTTGTGTTGTGATTAATCAGTTGATGTTACGCATACCAAAAAATTAAATGAGGCACAATTTTGACCAAAATTGTTTTATTTGTTCATCTAATTTTTGTGTGAAGTCAAAGTCACATTTCAACAGAAAAATATTAAGAATATAACAATTATATTTAATTAGAATTTAAGAATATGTGGGAACACTACATTTTTCCATACTATTTGCACATTATACATTATTTACATACCAAACATTAATTCACTCTTCAAAACAAAAAAGTCCATGATCATTTGCCAAAACACAGCAGTTAAGCCAGATCTGATTCCCACTGCCCATCAGTGTGAGCGGCACGGGAGAGTCCCAGATGTGTAAGGACTTTATCCTATCAATCACTCTTTCCACCATAATTCTGAGGCGGGGCATGACTGCGTTTGTTCCGTTTCCTCCTTGCTGATGGAGCTGAACGCTTAAAAGGTGGAATGATGACCTTAGATCCAATGTCAGTAAGTAAGTCATGGATGTAATCCAAAGCCTCATACAGAGCACCTGTGAAGATAACGAAATTAAAAATCAGTATTAAAACATTTGCTACATTTCACCACAACACAGTAATCATGATTTGAAAAGTATGTTAAGTATTTAATTACAAAACCGTTTCATTTATTTTTAAGGAAAATAAAAAATGACAAAATACTCTAAATTAGTTAAATACATGTAATTAAAATAGGTGAGAGCATGAACAGCTTTTATTCTAAACATTCATTTGTTCAGGTACAAATGCATTTATCCAATAACGGTACACATAGTTGACTAACGTTAACACATTATGAACAACCTTACCTGCAGGTGGGCGTGTCACGTAGTCGTGATCCATTTACTGCCTTAGCTTAGCCACCATCATGTTGCTATCTTCACAGCATAGCTGCATAGCCTGACGTTTGAGGTTCTGTCATATACTGACTCCCTTCTCAAAGGAGCAGTAAAGTATTTCCAAGGGAAAAGGCTCGGGACGACACCACTCTTCAGCCGACGAACGACGCAGCCGCACCACAATCCGGAGCGAAGTGCCGGCAGCAGAGGGTGCCACCTGTGTTTACATTAAACTATGCCCTTCCTCTCTTCGGATCGCCTATATCCATTTGGGTTTCAGGTTTGGATCCATAGGAAAATAATGAAATTAAAGGCCGGGTTGTTTTTGGTTGGAAGACGAACAGCCTGGAACACAACAGAAACTGCAACTCTTCCACTCTGCCATTCTTCATATGTGCCGCTATGCTAACAGGAAGTTGTTTTACACGTCATTGACGTATTTCCGGTCGAAAAATGCGGAAGTGTGAAAAAGATCTATACTGGAGGGTAGACTAAACTGTGTTCCAGCTTTCCTTCTGGTTCTGACTGTACTGTATGCGTATAATGTGTTTGTATTAATCACTATATATTTATGTCTGGTGTAAATTTAAACATTTTACAGTTATTCTCCATTGGTTTGGTTCCTGTCTTGAAACAGAAATTACATTCTCAAAACTCTAAGATCATTTGGCAGAACAGTCTTACAGTTTAGCACAACACAATAGCTAACTTGCAAAATCTAATATATCTCCCAAAACTGTTCACTCATGCTTCAAAACTAAATTCCTTTCCCATGTAAAGAGTCAGTGCCACCAAAATGGCAAAGATCCTTCTCAATTGCTTTGGCTCATTTCTTGATCAGACCGGACGTTCTCAACACTCATGGTGCTTTTGTCAAAATAATGTGGAGGGTTTGGCACACCATGGTTCACCTGCAAAAGCCATATCTCTCCCAAAGCAATTCACTCGTGTCAAAACTAAATTTCCTTCTCATTTAGTGTAAACAGTCAGTGCCTCCAAAATACTTTGGCCCTTTCGCATTGTGTAGGCACTGCAAGTCAAAATGATTAGATGTTTTGTCACTATAGCAGAGGACCATTGAAATATCCCTCATGTCCACCTTTCAGTCTTAGCTCAGACATTTATTGACAATGGTTACTGTACTGTTTTTGTATAGCTAACAGAATACAATTTTGTACAAAACTGAAAAAAAAAATGATTTTAGGGTAAGAGTAACCTCATAGGCTCATACTGGCAAGGAAATTGTAACCATTATCATTCACACACATAAAGTAACTTTCATACATCAGAGTAAAAAGAAAATGTATACAGCATAAAATACTTTATAATTCAAACACAAACAAAAAACAATGAAAATGATGTGCAGCCTACAGTGCTGTATATGATGCTTGAGTTTCACAACTAACAGTTCTTCACTGGTCACTGTCCTCACCCTCCCTCTCCTGGCCATCGTCCTCACCCTGCTGGCCATCCACACGCTGCTGTTTGTCTGGCCACAGATTCTCGTCCACATCACAGCATATATTCTCCCTTGTGATGCAACGAGGGAAGAAACGGCGTGCATGTGGCAACCATCCCCTACACTGATCTTCTGTAACATCCTCACACGCAGCATCCATTCCATGGAGCAGGGACTTCTGATCTTGAGCCCGATGATCATACACTCTCCACCTCCAAGCGGAAAAGAACTCCTCAATAGGATTGAGGAAAGGAGAGTAAGGTGGTAGGAACACTATGACACTCCTTGGATGACTAGTGAACCAGGCCCTGATGAGCAGGCCACCCTGGAAATTCACATTGTCTTATACAATAACATATAGTGGTAGGTGATGCCCTAAGAGACCTATCTCAGTTTCAGGGATCAAATCAAAATGAAGGCAGTCCAAGAAGACGAGGAGCTTCTGTGTATTGTATGGGCCAAGACTGGGGATGTGAGTGGCCACACCATTCTCAGATATGGCAGCACACATAGTTATATTGCCCCCTCGCTGGCCTGGGACATCCTCCTTCGTTAGTCAAGTTCTAGTTTCACCTGACTGTCAATTGCTGTAATAAATGTATCAAATGTTCCAAGGGATTCATATATCATATTCATGTATTATGTTCTTGACTAATTTTAACAATTGAACAGACTATTGTGCATCTGATGACTTACAAAATGAAATGATGCTGACTCATTTTGGAGCGAACAACCATTAGACTGAGAATCAACAATCAGTTTAGATCAACAAGATCTATTCACTTGGAAATTGTGCTAAATGAAGGCTACCTGTACTTAATCACTTGCTAAGATGTACTGAGACATTAAAACATGTACTAAAACATTTGAAATTTGATGAAACCAATGACAAATGCCATTCTGATGGTTTGGAGGTTTGTCCATGTTGTTTTGAGAATGTAATTTCTGTTTCAAGAAATGAGCCAAACCAATGGAGAAAAACTGTAACATTAGTGTTAATTCAAAATTGCTCCCTATTGCCACCAGCCTCTAGTGGCCATTTGAGAAACTGTAACATTTGGTATTTTCAGGATTGTGTCCAATTCAGGAACATATGGGGGGCAGCAAATTCTACACACCTGACACTTCCTCAGGTTTGTATAATTTGCATTTTAGGATAAATGGACCTGGTGATGTAAATGAACGCAATGCAGAAACCAGCTCAAACATGATAGACTGTGACAATGAGACAAGTAGGACATGACAGCCTGACATTAAATCACTAAAAACTCATTACAATTGGCAATGTGTCACGAATCATTCAGAAAATACTGATGCAGTGTTGTTGAGATATTATGCTGTTATCTGTTCACATTTTAACTTCATTAATGTTTCATATTGATAAACTAGAATAAAGTGTTTAGTTTATCTAATTTCATGCAAGAATGCACTAACCTAACTTGTGAAGTTGGGAAACTAAGGATTAGACTCTAAAAAATAAATTATGACAAAGAAATAATAAAACTGAATATCAAGAGTTAAAAATGTTTTTTGAGAACGACTTGAATTAAAAATACTCACTTTCATTGAGACGAAGCAAAAAAGCTCTCAATGTCTCAGAAGACAAAAAAAAATGGTGGAAAAAAAAAACACAAATGTGCACTGTGCTTAGAAAATTGGTGTCTACAAGATACGGGTATAGTTCAGAAGTGAAGCCTTTTTTCCAATTTACATCCTTTTCTAATTGATTTCTCAGTTAAATTTAGAATTTGAAAAGAACCTGTTTAGATGTGCTGTAACCACCTGTAATGTGAGCAGAACATACAAGGACTTTGTTAGGAGAAACTTTAATACAGTCAACCCCAAATCCAAAAGGTGTCCTTTAGTAATATTCATGGAGCCTTTAGTGGGAAAAGAGCATGAACAATGTTGAATGCAGGAACTGACAATGTCCTCAAAAAGCTGTGTAATGCCACTGAGAAAATATGTAAGAGTATGAACAAAACTGTTGTTTTATAACAAGATTTGGGAGAGAAATCAGGTCATGGCAGATCTACGGAGCTAAATCTGCTTTTTTGTGAAACTGCAACAACTTAATACATAACGTGATAATTCCCAAATCAGCAAAGATTTCAGGCCACCAACTATTTCTAGTCTGTGGTGACATATTAAGATAATGCAGGATAAACAAAGCATGACAAGGCCCTGTATAAAGAACATCCTCAAGAACAGAGAGATAATTTTATCATCATTGAATATTACAGATATTTGCATGTTCTTCCCATGCATGCATGGGCTTTCTCCGGGCACTCCGGCTTTTTCTCACAGTCCAGAACATGATTTGTGGGTTAATTGATCTAAAGCAGGGGTGGATAACATTTTTGACTCGTGGGCCACAAGTGTTCCAAAATAAAAAATAAAAAAGGCCAGACCAGGAGAAGATAGATTGAGTGTTTTGGTAATCCACAAAAAATAGAAAAAAAGAAATAATATGGAATCAGAACAAAAACATAGTTTAACTTTGAATGCACATTAATATATGTATTTCAAAACAGAACATTTTTGGAGTTTTTTTGTTTTATTGCCAGTTGTACCAATTAGTTGATGTCCCCTCAGAGAAACACGCATATTTAGAAAAATGCTGTGTTCATGTGGTGTTCGAATGATCGGAAAAATCCCTGTCTGACTCAAAAACCAACACATTTTTCAACACCACATAAATGCAGAATAGTTTTGTGCCCCCTAAACAAAGGTTAATGTATTTGTTATGCACCATCTATGGGGAGACACTGCATTTACATGGAAAATGAAACATTAATGAGGATTATCAATATAAATTATTCTAGTTTGGCGGGCCAGATTAAATAGTTTAAACGGCCCCCGGGACGTAGTTTGCCCAGCCTTGTTCTGAAGTGTCCCTAGGAGTGCATGTGTGAGTGTGTGTACCCTAAAACAGCCAGGCGACCTGTTCAGGGTGTACCCCACGTTCCCCCTACATTATAGGGATAGGCTCCGGCAACCTTGTGAGGATGTAGCTCACGTGTCAAACTCAGGCCCACAGGCCAAATTTGGCCCGCAATGTAATTATAACTGGCTCACATCAAAGATCACATCAAATGAGCATTAAAGCTGGTCCACGGTATATACTGTACCACTAATACTACAAATCCCACAATGCTTTGCTAGTATGTGGGTGCGAAGTCGAAACCGGCAGGCGCTCCTTTTTTTCTGTTGACAGTCATTGACAGCCATGCTCCAGTCACATCTGACAAATTAATTTAACCCTCCACAAAAATGGTAAAACGAAAGATGGACAACAGGAGCTTTCAAGACAGCTAGGAGGCAGATTATTAGTTCACGATCATGAAGGACAGACCTGTTTGTCTTGTGTCCAGAGTTAACGTGGCTGTAATGAAAGAATAAAACATAAGAAGTCACTGTATGAAACAAAACATTATGAAAAGTACAAAGATCTGGACGTAAAGCAGAAGCTGCAAAAGGTGGAGGAGATGAAAAGAATTCGGGTTTGCCGTCAGACTGTGTTCATGAAAGCATAATCACAAAGTAAAGCTGCTTTAACCCTTGTGCTATCAGTTTCATTGTGCTAGCAGAGATAGAAAAATTAGCCCGGCCCTTTAACCCTTGTGGTATCCTAGGCACTTTAACATTGGGAGCTGGGTCATCTAGACCCAATAGACAGTGCGCAGAACCTTTTTTCTTCAATGATTTGTGATCTTCACTGGTGTCCATGGATTACATGAAATCTTTCCACCTTTATCCACCTTTGTCATGGTAGGGAGAACACGTCAATGTAAGGGTGGGGTCATCTAAGATAGCACAAGGGTTAAGGAGGGAGAGTTTGTCAAAAAGTGCATGAACAAAGTTTGCGACATCGTGTGCCCAGATAAAAAGCAAGAACATGTCTGATACTGCCCAACTGTCAACTTGCCTAGCCTTATGGATTCATTTGTTCAGCCGGGAAATGGTGCTGCATAGAGGAGGGCACTTCCTACCACAGACTGATAAAACATGCAGCAGTTTGGAGCAGATGTTAAATGAGCGCAGCCTACAAAGGAAGAACAGCCTGGACTACCTCTTCTTGTAAATGTGGTCTATATTTGGTAGTCCAGTCCAGCTTGTTATTCAACATGACCTCCAGGTACTTGTAGGACTGTACCATCTCCACGCTGTCACCCTGAATGTGTATGGGCTGAGGTGTTGGAACCTTTCTTCTGAAGTCCAGAAGCATTTCTTTGGTCCTCTGTACATTCAGTTGTAGCTGATTCTTCCTGTTCCAGGCCACAAAGTCCTCCACAAGCCGCCTGTACTCCCCCTCCTCTCCCCCTTTCACTGTCAACTCTGTATTGGTTTTTGAGAAAAAAATTGTTCTTATTGATAGATCAATATAGAAACAGTTGTTTTTTGAATGTATATATATATTCATAGTTTTTGGGAGGATTTTTTGTTGGTGCTGTTCAAAGTTTTCAAAGTATTCTCATTCAATTACAAAATCACATCATATTATTTGGAGTGATTTCTGGTGATAAATTATTTGATTTGGCATTTAATACTTTATTAATACTCGGGAAATGTTTCATTCACAAGAGCAGATTCTTAAAAAGCAAACCATTATTTAATACATAAAAAGATCTGTTTATATTTTAAATCACAAACAATCAAGTTTATGAAATACAAAAATGCAAGAAAACTGTTATGACACTTGTATTAGATTACATTTCTAATTTTATTTTATTTTTTCATCTTTATTATTCTTTCATCTTTTGCCTCTTTTCATGTGGAAATCTGTGTAATCTTTAGAATTTCTTAAAAAACAAATAAAAACAAAAAAGTTCTCTTTGACAAACGAAATGTTTTTAAAGCTACTGCCACCTTTAGATGGAGGTTGGAATTACTGCTTACAAATAATCCCACCCTTCATTTATTGCTAGTGGGAAGCACAGCTGTATTTTCATAAATGTGGAATTAATTTCCAATTAAACTAATTTCTATATTTAGTCTTCACTTTTATACTTTGTGTGTGTACATTTCTTTTTTATTCCATTGTTTTTCTTAAAGTTACAAATTGATTCCATGCTTTGTTTTCTACTTTGGAGACCACAGAGTGCTTTCATAAAGACACACCATTTATTTTGTGTAGTTCACTTTACAGATTTATTTCTGACCAAAAAAACATCAAAGGGTGGGACCAGCCAGCAGAAGCATCCATCACTGTGCACGTGCAATTTATCAACACCCTTAATGTAAAAGGGAACGTTTGTTGCTGAAATTGGGGAAGAACCCCACGGGGGGAGGGTTTATGTTGACACATCATGAACATCACACATCATTGAAAGAGATCATCATTTTTGAAGATTTTTTTTACCAAGTTACTGGAATTTTAGACAAATCAACCACTATCACTAAAACTGAAATAGGTTTTGTCTTTGATTAGTCAGACAGAAAACATCTTCCTGGGACGAACCCCCAGGGAGCTCTGACCCAGGCTTCAGTCACGCTGGGCTGACGTTTCCCACACATCCTACATCCATGAAGCACTTGAGGCTTCACTTTCTGAGCTTCTCTGAACCAATCAGTGGAGACCTCCACGCCATCCCAGACTGCTTCGACTACAGAGGATCACTTCAGTGATCTACACTTTAGTGACACCTTCATTATTCACATCTGTCATAGTGTTTGCTTTCTTAAAACAGATGTCACGTCTTTAGTGAGTTAAAGTGGCAGAACCTTCTTTAAGAAATTACTAAAATCTTGCAATAAAACTTATTGAAAAGCAAAGTTGGTTTCGATGAATCTCTTTCTGTCAAATGAAGCTTTAGTTCTGTCAGAGGTGCAACCTGGAACATGAAATCATGGATGACAGCGGCTACTTCAGACACGTCGGGAGCAGCTCTGATTTCCCAGTACGCCGTCTGTACTACACAGCTGGAGGTCAGCCCCCCGCCGCCCCTCCTGCCCAGACGCAGCATCCTGTCCTATGTCTGGTCTTCCAGCTGCAGAGCAGATGACAGGAAAGTGGTGAAAACGGTAAAGGATTGTGGGTGTTATGTGCACGAAGAGCCTTCAAACGCCATGCACCACCTGGACACACCTGTGGAGGGGCAAAACCGCTTCATTACAACTGCCACAGATAAAAAAACAGCTTCAGAGACCCCACTATTGACAGACTTTCTGTTTCTCTCCAGACCTAAAACAAAATGTGAAGATTTAAAAAAATATATCTATTTTCTTCCTTTCCTTGAAATGTGTGTGTGTGTTTTGTATCCTCTTCTGATGTTGTTTTAGTGTTGCCATGGTTACATGCTGTTGTTTCCTAAATGAAGCTGAACTGAAAGCCGTCAGCCGAGACGATAACAGGAAGTGTCTTATTTTCGTAAGGCGCCATTCAGTCGAGTTCAGAGCTAACTTCCTGGCAGAGCCCCCCCTCTGCTGTGGGTCTTCATGTGGCGGGTGAGGTTGGAACTCTGAGTGAAGCTCTTATCACATTCCGAGCAGGAGAACGGCCTCGACCCCGTGTGAATCACCCGGTGACTGCTCAGATGAGTGCTTCGACTGAAACCTTTACTGCAGAACTCACAAAAGAACAGCTTCTCTCCCATGTGGGTGGTCATGTGACCTGTGAGGTGCGACCTTTGGCTGAAAGTCTGACCACATTCCTCGCAGGAAAAGGGCTTCTCACCGCTGTGGGTTCTCATGTGAGACCCCAGGTGATGACTTTGACTAAACCTTTTACCGCAGAGCCTGCAGGAGAACATCTTTGCCCCTGTGTGGGTGATCATGTGGGTGGTGAGGTGAGAACTTTGACTGAAACTTTTGCAGCATTCTTTACAGGAATAAGGCCGTTCTCCAGTGTGGACTCTCATGTGACACTTCAAGCTGTGCGCAGCCGTGTAACTTTTCCTACACACTTTGCAGGAATGTATCCTTACTGTTTTTCTCACATGATTTCTGTCATTTATGATCCGTGGCTCTGCAGTTGATGACGATGCTGCTTCTTCTTCATCCTGACCATCATTAAAGCTCTGAGTCTGGAGCTGCTGATTGTTAAGATCTTCTTCTCTGCTGAACTCATTTTCCTCAAGCAGAGTCACCATCAAGATATCAGCCTCCTGCTTCAGACCAAGCGGATCTTCGTCCTGGCGGATGCAGATCTCCTCCTCTTGCTCTTTGATCTGACGAGCGTCTGATTCCTCCTGCTTCCCGCTGAACTTCCAGTCCTGGTTCCTCAGATCACTCTGAGGGAGAACTGCAGGAAAAAAAACATCATTATTGTTTTATAATTTGTCAAAAAAATATTTTAAAAAGTGCAGAAGAAAAGACAACATTAGAGAAAACACGATCTATGTTAGCAATAAATACGTCGGTTTCTCTGTAAATTCTTCAGAAATTTCAGGATTGAAGCCTTTAATTTGAACAAATGCCCCAAAAGCCGCAGAAACCTAGTGACCTGACGCAACATTTAACACAACACAGATTAGTCCTTAAAATAATGCAGCTTCCAGGCCACATTAGAGCTGCACCATCTGAGGAAAACTTGCAATATTAGTGATCAATATTGCGATAAGGGTATGACTTGTGATACATGATCAAATAGCAAAAGAACTAACACATCCTCTCCATTTCACTGCAGCACTTTTATTTAAAGAGAAGTCAACATGAATTAGACGGGGAAACACAAAGAACAATCATCTAGCTTTCTGCTGGTACTGACCAAAACTAATGTGGACAACAAATCAGAACAATGTAGGTAGTTTGTGTTTGGGATTATTCATTTTCATTCATCTTCAAATCCGTTTTGTCCCTTTTGGGGGGTCACAGGGCTGCCGGAGCCTATCCCAGCCACTTGTGGGGGAAGGCTGGGGACATCCTGGACAGGTGGCCAGTCTGTTGGAAGTGTTTGGGTTTATTCAAAATCTAGAAATGTTTACACACATGCATAAACAGAGAAACAGTTGTGTTTTTTTGTGTGTTTGGGTTTATTAAAAAAACAGTCTCTCTGTCTATGCATGTATGTAAACATTTCAGGTAACCATTTATCGCTGTCTATGTTGTTATTTTGCGATCTGCGTATTGTACAAGCTGCACGGCGGGGCAGTGGTTAGCCCTCACAGCGAGAAGGCCCTGGTTCCAATCCCAGCTGGGACCTTTCTGTGTGGAGATTGCATGTTCTCCCAGTGCATGTGTGGGTTTTCCCCAGGGATTCCGGAGGTCCAAAAACACGCTTGGTTGATTGGTGGTTCTACATTCCCCCTGGGTGTGAAAGTGAATATATGATCATGTGGTCCAGCAGCAGACTGGCAACCTGTCCAGGCTATACCCAATCTCTGCCCAACAGGAGCCGAGGCGGGCTCTGACGACCTGACGTGACCCGGAAGGGGCAATAGCAGGGTCAGAAAATGGTTGGGTGGATGTCACACTGACAATACAATTCACATCATTTATGAACTACACCACCAGGGGGCAGAGTTCTGACCCATGAACAAGCTTCAACAGGCTGCACATCCAGAAACTATGAAGCACCCTTTCCTTTACCAATAGAAGGAGGAGCATCTTTCTATGGTCCAGACTGGTGAGCTTCATCAAGTCATCATCACGTTTGTCATTTAACTCAGATCTGATTGTCAGTTTGTAAGTTAGCTACTCAGTTAGCGGCTGAGTAGCTCGGTTGGTAAGGTGAGCGGCTACCATGCAGGAATCCAGGGTTCGATTCCCGGAGGGGAAGAAACAATGGTACTGGGGGCAATTACCATATCAATGACGAGCAGTTAACATCACTCAGTGAGGGTCCTGCCTAAGGCAGTAGCCGTAACGCTACTGCGCTACTAAAGCTACTGCCTCCCGAGCGCAGTTCAGTTGCAGCTCACCACTCCCCCAGGGGAAGGGTCAAATGCGGAGAAGAATTTCCCCATTGAAGGATAAATAAAGTATACGAAAAAAATAAAAAAAATAAAGACCCACTCCAATGGAAGTTGTGATTTTGTTTAGATTTTTTTATCGTTGTTCTTGTGGTATTTTTCTAATAATAGGAGACATAGAAATTGGAAATTAAAATTAAAATCCCTGTTCTTGTGGTATTTTTCTAATAATAGGAGACATAGAAATTGGAAATTAAAATTAAAGCCGCAAGCGGCGTTGTATGGCCCGCAGACGCAACCCGCCTTCCACGCCCAACTCTACGCACCACCGCTGACCTCACCGCCCTCACAGCCCGCAAATTAAAAGCTAGTCAAGGCTGGATTTGCTAATTATGCTAACAATGCTAACTATGCTAATGTGGCTAAAAGTGCTAGCATTGCGATCAGCATCATCAACTAACTCAGAAAAACACATTACCTAAAATGCTAATTATGCTAACTATGCTTGCTATGCTAATGTGGCTAAAAGTACTAGCATAGCGATCAGCATCATCAACTGACTCAGAAAAACCCATTACCTAAAATGCTAATTATGCTAACTATGCTAGCTATGCTAATGTGGCTAAAAGTACTAGCATAGCGATCAGCATCATCAACTGATTCAGAAAAACCCATTACCTAAAATGCTAATTATGCTAACTATGCTAGCTATGCTAATGTCGCTAAAATTGCTAGCATAGCGATCAGCATCATCAACTGACTCAGAAAAACACAATACCTGAAATGCTAATTATGCTAACTATGCTAGTTATGCTAACATAGCTAAAAGTGCTAGCATAGCGATTAGCATCATCAACTGACTCAGAAAAAAACATTCCTCCATTGGCGAGAGCTACATGTCATAAGTTGATCAAAAACCCACTTTTTCCAAAATGGCGGCTTTTCTGTTGATTTTATCTCCATAGCAACCATTTTATGTTTTGGTCCCCTCTGGAGGACGAACAGATTGACGTCAGTTTCGGACAAATCGGTAAAAGTAAACGTTTTGTTGTCCTTAGCAACAGTGGTTTTATGCTAACCACGCCCACATTCCTTATATGTCCATATCCAGTGTTTTTCAATGTATTCTGTTTGAGGCATTAATGCATGCATTCAATTTTCACTGTATTGTATTGAAATGCATGGGAGTTATAACAGTGCGCCACTTTGCTAGCTCGCCACGCGCACGCCGTTCAAAATCTACAACTTCTAATTCCAACATTTTTTCCACAGTAGCTTGCCATTGATGCCCAAAAAGTTTCGACCCAATCGATGAAAATTCCAACGACAAGTTTACGTTTGAATCTGGTGGTAAAGGTGTTTTTTATAAAAAATTCAAGATGGCCGCCTTTTCCCGAGGTCAAAGGTCGACGAAACTCCAGAGGTGATTGTAGACTTACGCTAGGGACATGCGCGTCAAATTTCGTGAAAATCGCTCGAAAAAAAGTTTATTTTTCCATATTGTGTAAAAACGCGAAAAACTCAAAATGGCAGATTTCGGCAAAAAATGGCCGCCAAATCGTAGGTCGTGTTGCCATCACGTAATGATTTCAAAACTTTCTTTGGATATACCCGACAAAGTTATCTGGGTTTCGTTAGCTGTTTCTTAAAAATAAAATCCGAAAAAATCTTTTTTTGCCGAGTCAGCACTTTTTTTTGCGATAGTTTTTTGTTTACCACGGCCACATTCCTTTATCGATTTTGTCGTATGTGACATTGTTTTGTTCAGTGTGGGCCAGGGTATCGCATATTTCAGTTTCAGGCTATTCCGATAAAATATGTGCGAGCTAGCTAAAATGGCGACGGTTGCGAATTCGCCACGCGCACGTGTTTCAAATTCTACAACTTCTAATTCCAACATTTGTCCACAGAAGCTTGCCATTGATGCCCGAGAAGTTTCAAAAAGATCGCTAAAAATCCCTAGGACGAGTTTTCGTTTGTATCCGTTACTAAAGGTGCTTTTTTATGAAAATTCAAGATGGCCGCCTCTTGCCAAGGTCAAAGGTCAACGAAACTTCTTTAGTTATTGTAGAATCATGGTTTTGGCATGTGTGTGCAATTTCGTGAAAATCGCTTAAACAAAAGTGTCATTTCCCATATTGTCAAAAAACACGAAAATCGCCATTTCTCTGAGTTCGCCACAAAATGGCCGCCAAGCCGTAGGTCGTGTGGCCATCCCATAATGATTTCATAACTTCTTTGGGATATCTCCAACAAGCCTGTTTAGGTTTCGTAACTGTATCTTGAAAAAAAAAAAATCGGCTCCATTTGAGATTTCGGCCCCATTCATTTTTTTTACGGTTTTGCCGACTGTGAGGTCATCGGGTTTGGGGGGGGGGGGCGTTCACTTCGCCGAAAATTCATTTTGAATTTATCCTAGGTGTGTGCCAATTTTGGTGAGTTTTCGAGTATGTGGCGGGGGTCAAATTTGAGCTCAAAGACGCAGTAAGAAAGAAGAAACGTAATAATAATTAAAGCCGCAAGCGGCGTTGTATGGCCCGCAGACGCAACCCGCCTTCCACGCCCAACTCTACGCACCACCGCTGACCTCACCGCCCTCACAGCCCTGCAAATTAAAAGCTAGTCAAGGCTGGATTTGCAAATTATGCTAACAATGCTAACTATGCTAATGTGGCTAAAAGTGCTAGCATAGCGATCCGCATCATCAACTGACTCAGAAAAACACATTACCTAAAATGCTAATTATGCTAACTATGCTAGCTATGCTAATGTGGCTAAAAGTGCTAGCATAGCGATCAGCATCATCAACTGACTCAGAAAAACACATTACCTAAAATGCTAATTATGCTAACTATGCTAACTATGCTAATGTGGCTAAAATTGCTAGCATAGTGATCAGCATCATCAACTGACTCAGAAAAACACATTACCTAAAATGCTAATTATGCTAACTATGCTAGCTATGCTAATGTGGCTAAAATTGCTAGCATAGTGATCAGCATCATTAACTGACTCAGAAAAACACATTACCTACAATGCTAATCATGCTAACTATGCTAGCTATGCTAACATAGCTAAAAGTGCTAGCATAGCGATCAGCACCATCAAACCACTCAGTAAAACGGCTTTTCTGTTGAATTTATCTCCATAGCAACCATTTTATGTTTTTGTCCCCTCCGGAGGACGAACAGATTGACGTCAGTTTCGGACAAATCGGTAAAAGTAAACTTTTTGTCGTCCTTAGCAACAGGGGTTTTATGCTAACCACGCCCACATTCCTTATATGTCCATATCCAGTGTTTTTCAATGTATTCTGTTTCAGGCATTAATGCATGCATTCAATTGTCACTGTATTGTATTGAAATGCATGGGAGTTATAACACTGCGCCACTTTGCTAGCTTGCCACGCGCACGCCGTTCAAAATCTACAACTTCTAATTCCAACATTTTTTACACAGTAGCTTGCCATTGATGCCCAAAAAGTTTTGAGACGATCGAAGAAAATTCCAACGACAAGTTTACGTTTGAATCTGGTGGTTAAGGTGTTTTTTATAGAAAATTCAAGATGGCCGCCTTTTCCCGAGGTCAAAGGTCGACGAAACTCCAGAGGTGATTGTAGACTTACGCTAAGGACATGTGCGTCAAATTTCGTGAAAATCGCTCGAAAAAAAGTTCATTTTTCCATATCGTGTAAAAACGCGAAAAACGCAAAATGGCATATTTTGGCACAAAATGGCCGCCAAACCGTAGGTCGTGTCGCCATCACGTAATGA
Organism: Oryzias latipes; assembly: GCF_053564925.1. Classification (NCBI taxonomy): domain Eukaryota; kingdom Metazoa; phylum Chordata; class Actinopteri; order Beloniformes; family Adrianichthyidae; genus Oryzias; species Oryzias latipes. The sequence goes on from NC_136259.1 coordinate 12,995,335, forward strand.
TTCCAAAACTTTCTTTGGATATACCCGACAAAGTTATCTGGGTTTCGTTAGCCGATTCTTAAAAATAAAATCCGAAAAAAAATTTTTTTGCCGAGTCAGCACTTTTTTTTGCGACGGTTTTCTGTTTACCACGGCCACATTCCTTTATCGATTTTGTCGTATGTGACATCGTTTTGTTCAGTGTGGGCCAGGGTATCGCATATTTCAGTTTCAGGCTATTCCGATAAAATATGTGCGAGCTAGCTAAAATGGCGACGGTTGCGAATTCGCCACGCGCACGCGTTTCAAATTCTACAACTTCTAATTCCAACATTTTGTCCACAGTAGCTTGCCATTGATGCCCGAGAAGTTTCAAAAAGATCGATAAAAATCCCTAGGACGAGTTTTTGTTTGTATACGTTACTAAAGGTGCTTTTTTAAGAAAATTCAACATGGCCGCCCCTTCCCAAGGTCAAAGGTCAACGAAACTTCTTTGGTTATTGTAGAATCAGGGTCTTGGCATGTGTGTGCAATTTCGTGACAATCGCTTAAACAAAAGTGTCATTTTCCCATATTGTCAAAAAACACGAAAATCGCCATTTCTCTGAGTTCGCCACAAAATGGCCGCCAAGCCGCAGGTCGTGTGGCCATCCCATAATAATTTCATAACTTCTTTGGGATATCTCCAACACGCCTGTTTTGGTTTCGTAACTGTATTTTGAAATATTTTTTTTTGGCCCCATAAGCGATTTTCGGCCCATTCATTTTTTTGACGGGATTGCTCGCCGTGATGTCATCATCGTGGGGGGGGTGACGTTTTCTTTGCCGAAAATTCATTTTCAATTTATCCTAGGTGTGTGCCAATTTTGGTGAGTTTTCGGGTATGTGGTGGGGGTCAAATTTTGGCTCAAAGTGGAAGAAAGAAAGAAGAAGAATAATTAAAGCCGCAAGCGGCGTTGTATGGCCCGCAGACGCAACCCGACTTCCACGCCGAACTCTACGCACCAACGCCGCCTTCACCGCCCTCACCGCCCTCACCGCCCACAGATTAAGGGCTAGTCAAAACTGCATTTGCTAATTATGCTAACTATGGTAGTTATGCTAATGTGGCTAAAAGTGCTAGCATTGCGATCAGCATCATCAACTCTCTCAGAAAAACATTACTTAAAATTCTAATAATGCTAGCTATGCTAATGTGGCTAAAATTGCTAGCATTGCGATCAGCATCATCAACTGACTCAGAAAAACACATTACCTAAAATGGTAATTATGCTAACTATGCTAGTTATGCTAACATAGCTAAAAGTGCTAGCATAGCGATCAGCATCATCAACTGATTCAGAAAAACACATTCCTCCATTGGTGAGAGTTATATGTCATAAGTTGCTAAAAAACCCACTTTTTCCAAAATGGCGGCTTTTCTGTTGATTTTATCTCCATAGCAACAATTTTATGTTTTGGTCCCCTCGGGAGGACGAACAGATTGACGTCAGTTTCGGACAAATCGGTAAAAGTAAACTTTTTGTCGTGGTTTTATGCTAACCACGCCCACATTCCTTATATGTCCATATCCAGTGTTTTTCAATGTAATCTGTTTCAGGTATGAATGCATGCATTCAATTATCACTGTATTGTATTGAAATGCATGGTAGTTATAACAGTGCGCGACTTTGCGAGCTCGCCACGCGGACGTTTTCAAAATCTACAACTTCTAATTGCAACATTTTTTTCACAGTAGCTTGCCGTTGATGCCCAAAAAGTTTCGAGACGATCGATAAAAATTCCAACGACAAGTTTACGTTTGAATCAGGTGGTAAAGGTGTTTTTTATATAAAATTCAAGATGGCGACCTTTTCCCGAGGTCAAAGGTCGACGAAACTCCAAAGGTGATTGTAGACTTAGGCTAGGGACATGCGAGTCAAATTTCGTGAAAATCGCTCGAAAAAAAGTTCATTTTTCCATAATGTGTAAAATCGTGAAAAACTCAAAATGGCAGATTGGCCGTCCCATAATGATTTCAGAACATCTTTGGGATATCCCCGACACGTGTGTCTTGGTTTCGCGGCTGTATTTTGAAGTACATTTTGTTCGGCCCCATACGCGATTTTCGGCCCATTCATTTTTTTGACGGGATCGATGGCCGTGATGTCATCGTCTTCGGAGGGGTGACGTTGACTTTGTGGAAAATTCATTTGCAATTTATCCCAAGTGTGTGCACGTTTTGGTGACTTTTCGAGCATGCGGCGGGGGTCAAATTCTCGCTGAAAGGCGGCGAAGTCGTCGTTCCAACTGCGAAAACAATATGGTCCTTGCAGTCAGTGACTGCTGCTGCGGGCCATAATAAGGTATGAGGAATAGCAGTGCGCGAATTTGCGAGCTCGCCACGCGGACGCCGTTCAAAATCTACAACTTCTAATTGCAACATTTTTTTCACACTAGCTTGCCGTTGATGCCCAAAAAGTTTCGAGACGATCGCGGAAAATTCCAACGACAAGTTTACGATTGAATCCAGGGGTAAAGGCGTTTTTTATAGAGAATTCAAGATGGCGGCCTTTTCCCGAGGTCAAAGGTGGACGAAACTCCAGAGGTAGTTGTGGACTGGCTCTAGCAACATGTGAGTCAAATTTCGTGAAAATCGCTCGAAAAAAAGTTCATTTTTCCATATTGTGTAAAAACGCGAAAAACGCAAAATGGCAGATTTTGGCACAAAATGGCCGCCAAACCGTAGGTCGTGTCACCATCCCGTAATGATTTCAAAATGTCCTTTGGATATCGCGGACAAGGGTATATTGGTTTCGTTAGTCGATTCTCAAAAAAAAAGTTCCGAATTTTTTCGTTTTTGCCGAGTCGGCACATTTTTTTGCGACGGTTTTTTGCTTACCACGCCCACATTCCTTTATCGATCTTGTCGTGCGTAGCATCGTTTTGTTCAGCGCGGGCCAAGGAATTGCATATTTCCTCTTCACGACATTCCGATGAAAAATGTGCGAGCTAGCAAAGATGGCAACAGTTGCTAGCTCGCCACGCGCACGCCGTTCAAAATCTACAACTTCTAATTCCAACATTTTGTCCAGAGTAGCTGGCCGTTGGTGCCCGAAAAGTTACGCGACGATTGATGAAAATTCCAACGACGAGTTTTCGTTTGTATCTGGTGCTAAAGGTGCTTTTTTGAGAAAATTCCAGATGGCGGCCTTTTCCCAAGGTCAAAGGTCAACGACACTTCTGGGGTGTTTGTAGACTGGAGCTGGCAGCAAGTGTGTGCAATTGCGTGAAAATCGTTCAAACAAAAGTGTCTTTTCCCCATATTGTGGGAAAACACGAAAATCGCCAATTCTCAGAGTTCGCCACAAAATGGCCGCCAAGCCTTAGGTCGTGTGGCCGTCCCATAATGATTTCAGAACATCTTTGGGATATCCCCGACACGTGTGTCTTGGTTTCGCGGCTGTATTTTGAAGTACATTTTGTTCGGCCCCATACGCGATTTTCGGCCCATTCATTTTTTTGACGGGATCGATGGCCGTGATGTCATCGTCTTCGGAGGGGTGACGTTGACTTTGTGGAAAATTCATTTGCAATTTATCCCAAGTGTGTGCACGTTTTGGTGACTTTTCGAGCATGCGGCGGGGGTCAAATTCTCGCTGAAAGGCGGCGAAGTCGTCGTTCCAACTGCGAAAACAATATGGTCCTTGCAGTCAGTGACTGCTGCTGCGGGCCATAATAAGGTATGAGGAATAGCAGTGCGCGAATTTGCGAGCTCGCCACGCGGACGCCGTTCAAAATCTACAACTTCTAATTGCAACATTTTTTTCACACTAGCTTGCCGTTGATGCCCAAAAAGTTTCGAGACGATCGCGGAAAATTCCAACGACAAGTTTACGATTGAATCCAGGGGTAAAGGCGTTTTTTATAGAGAATTCAAGATGGCGGCCATAATAATGAAACGAAGCAGAAACAATATAGAAGTTTTTGCAGTCAGGTGGCCTATGTATTTCAATGCGGCCTGTCTTTTACTATAGGCTGGGCATGTCTTTTTGGCTTTAAACCCGTCTTTTGAGGGCTTTTTGGGGCTTTTTTGTGTTTTTGTCGTCATTTTTGCGACTACAATTTTGTCGTTTGTGCGGGGGTGTTGTGCGTGTGTGTGTTTATTTTTGTTCCGTTACACAATTGTCGTGTCGTTGTGTGCTTTGGGCGACTTTTGACTCCATTTTTTGGCGTTTTGACGCGTTTTTTCGACGTTTTGGTCTTTTTGAGTGTTCGACCCTCGTACCAGTTACAATATGGTCCTTGCAGTCTATGACTGCTGCGGGCCATAATAATAATAATAATGAAACGAAGCAGAAACAATATAGAAGTTTTTGCAGTCAGGTGGCCTATGTATTTCAATGCGGCCTGTCTTTTACTATAGGCTGGGCATGTCTTTTTGGCTTTAAACCCGTTCTTTGAGGGCTTTTTTGGGCTTTTTTGGTTTTTTGTCGTCATTTTTGCGACTACAATTTTGACGTTTGTGCGTTGGTGTTGTGCGTGTGTGTGTGTATTTTTGTTGTGTTACACAATTGTCGTGTCGTTTTGTGCTTTGGGCGACTTTTGACCCCATTTTTTGGCGTTTTGACGCGTTTTTTTGACGTTTTGGACTTTTTGAGTGTTCGACCCTCGTACCAGTTACAATATGGTCCTTGCAGTCTATGACTGCTGCGGGCCATAATAATAATAATAATAATGAAACGAAGCAGAAACAATATAGAAGTTTTTGCAGTCAGGTGGCCTATGTATTTCAATGCGGCCTGTCTTTTACTATAGGCTGGGCATGTCTTTTTGGCTTTAAACCCGTTCTTTGAGGGCCTTTTGGGGCTTTTTTGGTTTTTTGTCGTCATTTTTGCGACTACAATTTTGACGTTTGTGCGTTGGTGTTGTGCGTGTGTGTGTGTATTTTTGTTGTGTTACACAATTGTCGTGTCGTTTTGTGCTTTGGGCGACTTTTAACCCCATTTTTTGGCGTTTTGACGCGTTTTTTTGACGTTTTGGACTTTTTGAGTGTTCGACCCTCGTACCAGTTACAATATGGTCCTTGCAGTCTATGACTGCTGCGGGCCATAATGAAACGAAGCAGAAACAATATAGAAGTTTTTGCAGTCAGGTGGCCTATGTATTTCAATGCGGCCTGTCTTTTACTATAGGCTGGGCATGTCTTTTTGGCTTTAAACCCGTTCTTTGAGGGCCTTTTGGGGCTTTTTTGGTTTTTTGTCGTCATTTTTGCGACTACAATTTTGACGTTTGTGCGTTGGTGTTGTGCGTGTGTGTGTGTATTTTTGTTGTGTTACACAATTGTCGTGTCGTTTTGTGCTTTGGGCGACTTTTAACCCCATTTTTTGGCGTTTTGACGCGTTTTTTTGACGTTTTGGACTTTTTGAGTGTTCGACCCTCGTACCAGTTACAATATGGTCCTTGCAGTCTATGACTGCTGCGGGCCATAATAATAATAATAATGAAACAAAGCAGAAACAATATAGAAGTTTTTGCAGTCAGGTGGCCTATGTATTTCAATGCGGCCTGTCTTTTACTATAGGCTGGGCATGTCTATTTGGCTTTAAAGCCGTCTTTTGAGGGCTTTTTGAGGCTTTTTTGTGTTTTTGTCGTCATTTTTGCGACTACAATTTTTACGTTTTTGCGTTGGTGTTGTGCGTGTGTGTGTCTATTTTTGTTGCGTTACACAATTGTCGTGTTGTTTTGTGTTTTGGGCGACTTTTGACCCCATTTTTTGGCGTTTTGACGCGTTTTTTTGACGTTTTGGACTTTTTGAGTGTTCGACCCTCGTAGCAGTTACAATATGGTCCTTGCAGTCTATGACTGCTGCGGGCCATAATAAATAATGAAACAAAGCAGAAACAATATAGAAGTTTTTGCAGTCAGGTGGCCTATGTATTTCAATGCGGCCTGTCTTTTACTATAGGCTGGGCATGTCTTTTTGGCTTTAAACCCGTCTTTTGAGGGCTTTTTTGTGCTTTTGTCGTCATTTTTGCGACTACAATTTTTACGTTTTTGCGTTGGTGTTGTGCGTGTGTGTGTGTATTTTTGTTGCGTTACACAATTGTCGTGTTGTTTTGTGCTTTGGGCGACTTTTGACCCCATTTTTTGGCGTTTTGACGCGTTTTTTTGACGTTTTGGACTTTTTGAGTGTTCGACCCTCGTACCAGTTACAATATGGTCCTTGCAGTCTATGACTGCTGCGGGCCATAATAATAATAAACATTCGAAAAACAATATAGAAGTTTTTGCAGTCAGGTGGCCTATGTATTTCAATGCGGCCTGTTTTTTACTATAGGCTGGGCATGTCTTTTTGGCTTTAAACCCGTCTTTTGAGGGCTTTTTGGGGCTTTTTCGGGTTTTTGTCGTCATTTTTGCGACTACAATTTTGACGTTTGTGCGTTGGTGTTGTGCGTGTGTGTGTGTATTTTTGTTGCGTTACACAATTGTCGTGTCGTTTTGTGCTTTGGGCGACTTTTGACCCCATTTTTTGGCGTTTTGACGCGTTTTTTTTGACGTTTTGGACCTTTTTGAGTGTTCGACCCTCGTAGCAGTTACAATATGGTCCTTGCAGTCTATGACTGCTGCGGGCCATAATAATAATGAAACGAAGCAGAAACAATATAGAAGTTTTTGCAGTCAGGTGGCCTATGTATTTCAATGCGGCCTGTCTTTTACTATAGGCTGGGCCAGTCTTTTTGACTTTAAACCCGTCTTTTGAGGGCTTTTTGGGGCTTTTTTGTGTTTTTGTCGTCATTTTTGCGACTACAATTTTGACGTTTGTGCGTTGGTGTTGTGCGTGTGTGTGTGTATTTTTGTTGCGTTACACAATTGTCGTGTCGTTTTGTGCTTTGGGCGACTTTTGACCCCATTTTTTGGCGTTTTGACGCGTTTTTTTGACGTTTTGGACCTTTTTGAGTGTTCGACCCTCGTACCAGTTACAATATGGTCCTTGCAGTCTATGACTGCTGCGGGCCATAATTAAAATTGCATTTCTGAGAATTTATTTATTCAAATCGTTGTGAATCAGGAGCAGACCAAAAAACTGTTGGAAAAAGAGCTTATTTTTAATGTAGAAAATACGCTAGCCAAGCCTCAGCCTCCCTGCTCCGATCTCTCAGTAAAAGGGAAGGGAAGTGGGGGCGGGCTTTCTCAGTGCCAACAGTCCTCCTGCCACTCTGCAGAAACTATGTCCTACAAAACAACACAGGTTTTCAGATTTTTTCAGCAAACAACAGCATAATCATAATTAAAAGACCACTAAGAACACTTTGACCAAATATTAAAAGATGATCGAAGTAGAACTTTTAGTTTCCGCTGAGAATTCGGCCCCTGCACTCTGAGAAAACGCTCCAAACACCCTAAAGAGAAGCTGTTTAACCTGTTTTAGCTGGAAGATCAACCAGCTGTGCTTATAATTTAGGTCAATAGCTGAATTACTACTGAGTGTTATAATATGATAATGGAAATTTGTAAATAAAACAATAATAATAGCAGTAAATTTTACTTTGTATGTGTGCTAAGGAAACGTTCTAGTACAATATTCAAAGAGCAGTACAATATACTGTAGTAGACATTTATGTAAAGACATTATCCCCAAACAAATACAAATAAAACAGTTTGATGTCTCATAACAGAATAAAAACACAAAAACAAACATTAAATAGAAGAGAATGTTATAATTAATGTAATACATTATTATTAAAAGTAATACATTCAAAACTTCAATTTGTCTCATCGTTAATTATTTTCTTACTATATGTATTTTTTTTAAAAGGCCAAAACTATTTCTTTAAAATTCTTTAGTAAGCGGACTTTTCCTGACTGTTTTCTCTTCAAATTATGCCAAAATGACGATTATGTTTCTTAAATATGTTTTACAGGAAAGGAAAATTGAGCGATTAAGGTAAATAATATCTTGTACTTAAGTAACATAATATTTTCCCTAAACATATGTGTGACATTAGTTTATAGATCAATCTAACAGATAGAGACTAAAACAGGGAATCCTCAAAAAGACATTTTCTCGACTCCATCTCCTTGACAGAAGCCCTCAAACAGAATAATACTTTACTGGACAATATCTATGTATAGTTTTAAAAATAACTTGTTTGACTCTAATTGTAATAAAATACTTATAGGTTAATCAAAAGATTCTATTCCATTGACTTTTTCTCAAGTAAGGCCACATATTTACATACAGAGATTGAATAGTTATCTGAGTTCTAATAAATAAACCTGTTTTTAATATCCCTATCAATTATGCCGATTTCCCCAACTGAAATCATAGTTTTTGTTACATTTAGACGATCACATTTTAAATTTTGTGCTGTTAATGTAGCTGGAGTGAAGATACCTGTGGGTTTCTGCTGAACATGTGGCTTCATGATCATAACATCCAGCAGTCTGCGCTGCCGGCTGAGCTCCCCCTCCAGCTTACAGATGGTTTGCTCCACGTGAGTGAAGATTTCTTCCGCAGCGGCGGTTAACCGCTCACCGATAAACTCTCGGAGAGACTGAACTGAAGACATTTTCACTGCAGCTGCTCAGATGTTCACATCGAACTCCGCCGTCCTCTGCAGAGAAGCTAACGCTGCTAATACCGTTCTGTTTACACTCCCGTGATGCATTGCTCCGGTCAAGGAAAGCAGCCATTGGCTGAGGCGGTCTGTAAACTTCCGGGTGACTCCGATCTCTCGTTTTTTATATTTTTATTGAAATATAATCATTACAAAGTCTCGTAGACACAACCACACAAGGATGCAAGGCACCGCTCTCCACAAAAACATATAAAAATATAGAAATCTTTCAGCAGAAATTAAATTTAAAGGCAATCAACAATCTGGACCCTATCAGTAACCATTCTGCAGCAGACTTCCAATTGTCATCAATAACAGGATTAGAGTTCTAAATACATTATATATAGTATACATACAGTCTGACTTCATTTGTAAAGAACAGGAAATTCGACCGTTCTTTTTTCCATTTTTTAAAAAGAATATGATATTTTCCCAATTTGACAACATACTGTTATAAAGCAAAACATCGTCTTCTGTGAATTGTAGGTTAATTTTCTGACTAAGCCAGTTGTGAAAATCTTGCCAGAAGCTTTGGATCACTGGACATGACAAAAATAGCTGTCTGATGTTTCTGGGCCTGTAAGATAGAAAATACACGGATCGACCTCAAGGCCAAATCTACCCCTAAACGTTTCTGCCGCTGGATAATATAATTGTTTATAATTTTGAATTGCATTTCTTTAATCTTGGGGACTACGGGCCATTTTGTGAATTTAAACCATTGAGCACCCGATGTGACAGGTGCCTCAGCTATTTTATATTTACCTTACCGGGGCGCAGTGGTTAGTGCTCTTGCCTCACAGTAAGAAGGTCCCTGGTTCTGAAATTGAACACCAGTGGAGGACCTTTCTGTGTGGACTTTGCATGTTCTCCGCATGCATGCGTGGCTTCCTCCCACTGCCCAAAAACATGCTTCATAGGTTCAATGGTTACTCTGAATTGTCTCTTGTTGTGAATGTGAGTGTGCATGGGTGTGTGATTGTGGCCCTGCGACAGACTGGCGACCTGTCCAGGATGTCCCCTGCCTTCAAACACCAGGATAGCCCCCAGCAGCCCCATGAACCCGAAAGGGATAAAACGGGCTTAGGAGATAAATGAATGAATAAAATGAATATAAAAGATGTAAAAGCATAGACTATACTAAGGGGGAGAGGTATATTAAAACTCATTCCAATGATAAGGACAACCTTGACTTCCTGTTCTTGTTAATCCTCACCACAGCGCAGCGTTTGCCTTCATCTCAGAGGCCGAACCCCGCCTCCGGCTGATCTCACTGACAATCCAGGCAGGTGCTGGTTCATCTCAAATACGCCTAATATGTATTGCATCATAATTTGCCATATTAGAATTTTATTGGCTCATTTATTTGAATGTTTTGTTGTATTTTTGTTGTAGGGGGCGGGAGTGGTGCAGCGGTAGGGCAGTCATCCCATGATTGTAAGATTGCAGGTTCAATTCCCGCCTTGCATGCCCATTAGTTGAAGTGTCCTTGGGCAAGACACTGAACCCCACCTTGCCTTTGGTGGTAGGCGGGTGCCTTTGTTTGGCAGCGGAGCCGCCACCAGTGTGTGAATGTGTGTGTGACTGGGTGAATGGGTCCATGACTGTAAAGCACTTTTTCCTTGTAGGAAGAAAGGCGCTATATAAGTATACACCATTTACCATATTATTTCTTTTGACTCCTGTATTTATACAATTTTATAAATGTTTACCTGCAAATCTCTGTTAGTCTCCGTTAGACCTCTGATCTAAGCACATGTGACCTGACCTCTTCTGGAGTCTGCAGTCATTGCTGGGGTGTAACAATTGATTAATCGATGAATCGATTTATATTCCTACGATCCAACCAAATCAATCTGTCTAAGGGAAGTTATTAATTGAATCAACTTTAACCCAAATGAAATCATTTCAAAATAAAAAAAAAATGGATTAGATGGAAAGATGTCCTGGATCCATTTTAGGTCAGTGAATGGAATCATTTAGAATGAACCGAAATCGACTATGAATCGGATCGTCAACCACTAATTATGATATGAATCGTTAGTCATTAGGGACTCAAAGATGCAGGTGAGCTGACGGAGGGCAGAAACCGCAGTGCTGAGAGGAAATAAGGCTGAAGATGGAAGAATTTCCAACACAAAATCATAAAAAAATATTTTATTTTTTCTTTAAAAAACATTACATGCAACAGTAACACAGAGGCAGCTTTGAAGCTCTACAAGAAAAAAAGAAGACAAAACTTCCACAAATAAAAATAGTTTTCTATCAGCTTATAAGAAGTTATGAAATTCTGCCTGAAATTAAGATTTTAACTACTACAGATAGGAGCAGTTCATATATTTTCACCAGCTGCTTTTAAGTATTAGCATGAGTTTAAGGGCTTGCAGGAAATGTTCACGTTTGTGTAGTGCTGCGTTCACGCCAAACGCGATTCACGCTGTGGCCGACCTCTGATCACGTTTGTTTGTTGACTCAACATAAAACTGGATGCCCCTGACACGCAAACCGCCTTTGGTGTAAACGCAGCTTAAGAAGCAGAATCCCACGCTGTGGTGCTAAACGTCTATGTCTGTCGTAACCACTGTGACATCCTTGGGAAGCGGCAGAGAGGCTGTCGTCATGGGGATGCAATCAAGGACATGGAAACTGTTCTGAGGATTACACCTGATGGCCAAGAGGAAGATGAACAACAAAAAAGGTCACACCATCAGCGACAAACCCCTGTGACCTGCCCAGAGCGCCAAAAAGAGATTGTAAAAAGCAGCTATCTGCTGATGTCATCTTCTGTGCCGGCGTGTTTTCTCACATGACCGGTCAGATGCTCTCTTCTGCTGAAACTCTGGAAGCAGACGTGGCAGGAGAAGGGCTTTTCCCCCGTGTGGATGATGGTGTGCCGGTTGAGATGAGAGCGTCTGGTGAAAGTTTTGCCGCAGACGCTACAGGGAAACGGCCTCGCTCCGGAGTGCGTTCTCATGTGGCTCCGGAGGTAGGAGCTGTGGCTGAAACTTTTGTGGCACTGGATGCAGAAGAAAGGCCTCTCTCCGGTGTGGATTGTGATGTGGCGCCTCAAACTCTTCGCAGTGGTCAAACTTTTTCCACACAGTTTGCAGAAAAACGTTTTGGTTTTCTGCTTCTTCAATAGAATCCTCTTCTTGAAGGTTTTTCCAAAAATGTCGGCGTTTTCCGCCATCATCTCAAAGCGGGGATCACACGGACTTGTTAACATGTGAGGGCTGTCCTCCACTTTGATATTTCTTCCCAGTCTGTCGCTTCTGCTGTTTTGAGGTTCTATCTCTCCATCTGTGGTTGATGTTGATGCTTCCTGCTGGTCTTCTTCTTCTTGTTCTTCTTCTTCTTCTTCATCCTGACCATCAATAAAGCTCTGAGTCTGGAGCTGCTGATTGTTGAAATCTTCTTCTATGAGCTCATTTTCCTCATACAAAGGAGTCACCATCACAATATCATCCTCCTGCTTCAGACCAAGCTGATCTTCCTCCTGGCTGATGCTGATCTCATCCTCTTGCTCTTTAATCTGTGGAAGTTCTGCTTCCTCCTGGTCCTCACTGGACTTCCTCTCCTGGTTCCTCAGATAATACTGAGGGAGAGCTGCAGAAACAAAGAAACACAAGATCAACTTTTAAACCTGTGGAGGTATCTTTACCATCCAAATGTTATATTAGTGCCTCTCTGTCTAACTTCATAGTGAATTTCATCTTTCTGCCACTAGGGGGCAGCAGCACATCAGAAAAACATGTTTAACATGCAGAGAATAAATGTAAAAAAAAAACTGTTGCAAAACATAAGTAGAAACACCCAGAATGTACTGGAACATTTTTACATTTAATAAATACTTTGCTTTTTTATCTATAATATTGAACATAAACAGCACCCATATAAATGTCATTCTATTTTTACTCCAACATTGCATTGTTCTGAATGGGTGATGCCATTGGATGGGGGTGCTCAAAAGATAGCTCATTCCTATTTTAGTCAAATTTCCTTAAAGTTCCCCTCCGATCATCTATTTTCCAAGCGTTCTTTTAGTTTCTGCAGAGCGGATGAAGTTTCCAGCTCAGACGAGGAAAACAAAGACGTTCAAGGACCTATTTGTCTGAATGTGGATGATCAGCATGGAGTGGAGCATGGAGCCCGTCCAGTCTGTTTCTAACAAATACAATCTTTTTTAAACTGCATGTCTTCATCTGCTCCTGATTTACAACGATTTGAACAAAGAAATACAAATTTTATCTTAGTCTTATTTATATATATATATATGTCCTCCGTCATCAGAAAAATGCTACAAGAACAGGTTATAAAAACGGCATCATCAGAGTGGGTCTTTAAAGTGACTTAGCTTCAATGTTTTCTTTTGTAAAATTATTTAGATGAAGGTTCAATAATGAGCTAAGATCAACTTCATCTGTATGAAATACTTGGTGTGGCCTCTTCCCTCACTTGTTAGTTTTTAACTAATCGTAAATATACGAAGCAAACAATTAATTACTAAAAATGATTACATGTTAATCCATTATTCAGACTAGTCTCATAGCTAAACAAAGCTGCAACTTAAACTCTTTGTTCTTTGTGAGTACAGTCCGAGCACCAGCATCTTTGCAGAAGTAAAGAAGGTAAAATATTTGTTATGCCGGAGGTCACCTGAATTCCACCTTAAAGCAAAGGGAGGAGCCATATTCCTGATTTCCGGTTTATTGTCTGTAAGGACTTAGGTGAACAAACCTGTGGTTTGGGGCAGAATCTGCGGCTTCAACACGATGTCCAGCAGCCTTCGCTGGCGGCTTAGCTCCGCTTCGAACTGGACAATGGTTCCTTCAAAATGCGTGCAGATTTCTTCCGCAGCAGCGGTCAACCGCTCACTGATGAACTCTCTGAGAGACTGAAGTGAAGACATTTTCACTAACGGAAACCCACGCAAAGCTTTACAAAGACACCGCGGACTTTCGAAGAGAAGCTAACGCTGCTAGCACCTCTTTGTGTTTACTTCCCATAATGCATTGTGGCAAGCTCGCGCGTTGGCTGAGCGTCATACGTAGAAATAGAAACAATAGAGCTGGCGCTGAAATTATGGGTTATGTGAAACGATATAGTGCGGGACTGTCTAGTCCTCCGATGCTTGATGCAATTCGGACACCGTAGTCACTACTTTTTATAAATATATAAATATGACATATTTGATTTCACAAAGTGAAATTCTAATAGATGTCATTTACAACAACGGTATATGAATCCACTGTGTTCTAATGATGAAAACGTTGATGGTTTATTAAAAAAATGTTTTCAAACAGTTTTTTGCAACGCAATGCATTGTAGTCCATATTCACCAATCTAATGAGCAACAATGCACACTGGTTTCTGGCAGAGACTTCTGAGAAGTTTCTAGGGCACTAAATTTTGGAATAGGACAACACTACAAATTGGCAAACGCACTATAAAGTGCACTATGTAGTGAGTAATGAAGGAATTTGGTCACAGCCATGGTTACACAGGGATTCACATAGACAGCAAAAAACTGATTTTGAATTTTTTCAGGGAATCTCATTCGCTTGCTAAGGATTTAAGTTTTGGGAAAGCTCAATGGAGGGACGACTTTTGTTTTTTTTACATGGCACAGAATTCTCTGCAGGGGTATGTTGCATGAGGAGTAATTTTAAGGGGGACGTCTTGTACACTGATTGTTATACAAATGGTCACTTTATTTGTCTTATTGTGAGGATGAGTTGCTTTTTTGCACATTTTTGGTTTTGCACATCTTTTTACCTGCACTGTCTGTAAATAGCTTTTTATATTATAGCACCTAATTGTTTACATTTATGTTTCTTTTTTTGTTTTTTATATTATTCTTTCTTTCTCTTATGTTTACAATGCTGTCATTTGCTACGGTAACTAACACATTTCCCACATGTGGGATCAATAAAGTAATTCTGATTCTGATGTAGAAAAAGAGAATGTTTCTGCAGACATTTTAACACCACTAACTGACCACAAAGCTTTAACAATCAAAATAAAACTTTTTCCTGATGAAAATGGGTCCCAAAATATCTGTTATATCTACTGGACACTGAACAGCGCATTATTAAAACATGAACGTGTTCAATCGGTGATTAAGAGACTCATTCAACTTTACTGGGATAAAGCGCAACTGGAAAAGGCTTGCAGCTCGAACTGGGAACTCTTAAAATTTGAGGTTTCTAAATATTAGTGAAGACATGGCAGCATCCAGGCAAAATCTAAACGTAAGAAATTATCTTTGAAATCACCAAACTCTCAAGTTTAAAACCAGAGAGCCTAAATGAGGAGTTAATTTAAGATTAATTAAATGTGTAATTGAGTGGCCCTGCGACAGACTGGCGAACAGTCCAGAGTGTCCCCTGCCTTCGCCCACCAGTGGCCAGGATAGGCTCTGGCAGCCCCGTGACCCCAAAAGCAAAAGCATCAGGACTTTACCTAAACCTGAAGTTTGATTTTTAAACGGCCTCTGAGGAACAATATCATGATTTTAAATTAAGAGCTTGAAAGGATGTAAAATAGTAATTGCAAATGGTGCTCAGCCGCTCTCCAAGAGCAACCAATGGTTGTTTTCTAAATGCAGGCTGTAGCAGCGTTGCATGATGGGTATGTAAACAGAAAAGGAGCGCTAGCTGTGTTAGCTTCTCTGCAGAGGACGATGGAGTTTGATGTGAATACTAGAGCAGCTGCAGTGAAAATGTCTTCAGTTCAGTCTCTCCGAAAGTTTATCGGTGAGCGGTTAACCGCCGCTGCGGAAGAAATCTTCACTCACGTGGAGCAAACCATCTGTAAGCTGGAGGGGGAGGTGGAACGTCAGCGAAGACTGCTAGATGTCATGATGATGAAGTCACGTTTACAGCTGGGAAGCAGTACAGGTATGTCCGTATGGGGTAAGGAATCTGTCTGGGAGAAACATATACATGAAGACAAAGATGCTCAAATTAACTTGGCAAAAATATGAATTCAACATTTAGTTTTACATTGCTTTGAATAAGACTAACTTGTCTAGAATATGAAATTTTCCCCTTTTAACGAACAGTCCCAAATATGTCACGTGGTCACAGGCAGTGGCAGACTTAGCAGTTTGGGGTCACCGGGTGAACAATGAGATGGGGGCCCTCTGCAGCCGTTATATTGTTGTCTTGAAATCACATTTTTTGTTTGTTTGTTTTTTTTACATTATTATTACTTGGAAAAGATTACATTTATTAAATGCACTTGCATTTAATAAGTAGTAAAAACTTCTGAACTGATCCCAAAATGTTTATTCGCCTAAAGAAATTTTTGCCCGCAAACTCAGAATAAAAGCCACTCTTGAGCTTGAAAAGCACCCAGTCTCTCAATGCTGCTAGATGTACCTCGCCTTAGCCCAACAGTAGCTGGAAACTGCTTCGGCAGCACCGTGACCGAAACGGATATAGTGGGTCAAGAAAATGAATGGAAAATAATTAAATCAAGAAAGCTAACTTGGAGAAGAAGTAGGCTAACTGGCAGCCAACTATACCAATAGTTTGTTCTGAGTAATGTGAACTATAACTTTGAAACTTATAGATTATTAATGTACTCCGAGTCGCTCTGAGTGATAGTATCTATGGCAACCTACTGTCGCCATAGATACGATGACTCTGAGCAGCTTGGACCAATCACTGACGACTGGTTTCAACATAGCAATGCCCAAATCAGGAAGCTATTGCTGAGGGATTTGGCGCCATTTTGCAAGAGTGACGTCACACCTCGATTCGTCCATTGTTTTTACAGTCTATGGCTCCGAGAGAGCAGTTCCTTTATGTCACGGGACGAGTTACGACAGGCGGATGTGGTAAACAAAATAAAAAAAGTGGAAAGAATCAAAAGGACTGCGCAGTGGTGCAGTTGTTGGAGCTCTTGCCTCACAGCAAGAAGGCTCCTGGTTCAAGTCCCAGCTGGGGGACCCCTCTGTGTGGAGTTTGCATGTTCTCCTGTGCATGCGTGGGTTTTCTCTGGGAACTTCGGCTTTCTCCTTCTTTCCAAAAACATGCTTCATAGTAGGGTTGGGCGATGTCCCTTAAATTGGCCGTTGACGATGTTTGCTGTCAACCATCGGGATGGACGATGATATCGTCGTGGGGGGGGGGGCTATTTTTAATATTTCGGTCTTATATAATTGCTATTCTTTATTTTACTTTATTACTTTATGTATTTTTATTTCCCAACTAATGACTCATCCGCAGTATAAACTGAGGGAAGAAGAAGAAAAGAAAAGAAGTAGTCCGCTCCCGCACTTAATCAGTCAAGTGGACCGGCGGAGCGCGGACTGACAGCTTTGTGTTTGAGTGGAAGGGGGGGCTTTGTTACATGAGCGGTATGGAGATTTAGAACTGCGATCCGTTCCGCAGCTCTAGCAGCCAAGATGCAGTTTGCAGCACCACCCAAAGCTAATGTTGTTAGCCCGTGTTAGCATTCTGCTAATTCTGGCTTCTTTCCGGCTCCGTTTTTCAACAGAAAAAGCCATGACCACACGGATTAAAAATAAAACGATGAGCGAACAGGCGTTTCATAATAATCGTAACATTATTAAAAGCACGTTTAGAAGATCGTCTCGTATATTACCGAGCTAACATATCAATGAATAAAGCCGCTCGGCAACATTTTGTATTGAATTGTTACATTCAATAAAGTTTGAGAAAAAAATAGCCGCTCGGCGGAACTGATATCCGCTTCCGCTTTTTCAAACCCTACTGCGCACGTGCGAATGATTTATTCCGACCGAAAGTGTGACCAATGTGAACGTTTTTTATATTCTGAAAACATTTTTCTGGAACCATGTACACGGTTGGATTATAATCCGACCATTGATCCGGTCAAGATATTTTTCACATGTGACCGCGGCTTATGGTGTCGACTCGCAGCGTGGCGGGGGCGTGGCATCACGATGGTGTCTCTCCATCGGCACAACCCTACTTCATAGGTTAATTGGTTCATCTAAATTGTCCCAAGGTGTGAATGTGAGAGTGAAACAGACTGGCGACCTGTCCAGGGTGCCCCCTGCTTTCACCCATAAGTGGCTGGGATAGGCTCTGGCAGCCCCGAAAGGGAACAAACGGAAGAAGAGGAATGAATGAAAGAATCAAAGTTTGTGTACGGCATGCATTTTTCCTGACCGCGGCCCTCGGACTGCAGACTGCCATTTTGTGACCCCTGGTTCTCACAGTCAGCTGTTGACGCCCGTCACAGACTAAATACTGCCGGAGATTGCTGTATTATTATTTTTATTCCATTTTCAGCTGAGCTATAGTACAGGGCTCCAGACTAACTTTTTTCACTAGGAGCACTGTGGCCCCTAAATGAAAATTTTAGGGGCACAACCAGAAAATTTAGGGGCGCATACCGTAAATCAACATGCTAACCAAATCTACTGATTTCCACTGTATTACTAATAATACAGTGATGCAACAAGGTAAACTGACAGCACCATCGCTGTCATGACAGTACAAATAGTAAAAAAAATACCATACATTTAAGTGCAGCCAAGATGCACAATAAGCGTGTTTGAGATCACCCAGGTGGCTGAGCAGATCACCTGGTGTGTGATGTGATCTTTTTGCTCCAACATCACCTGTCAATCATCACAAAAATATCACGAGAAAGGGGCGGGAGCAAGGCCCAACCTAAGCTAACACAGCTGGATATTTAGTAATGTGCTGACTGAAAGCTGCCCTGATGACTACAAAACAATGCATTATGGGACATGTGTCCTGATGGGTTTTTGTAGTTGAGTGATCAATTAAAATAGTTTAAAATACGAATTGATTAAAAAAAGGCTACATACATTACAAAACAATCAAATCAATATAAAATATATAATAACACAGATCATACTAAGGGGAAGAGGCATATTAAAACTTAATTGAATGTTAAGGACAACTCCAACTTCTTGTTCTCACTCAGTCTCGCAGCAGATTTGCTCCCCCCCCCCCCCCCCACCACCACCTCAAACACGTCTATCGTTGCATTTTCCACACGTGATTTAAGTGCGTCTAAGACTAAATCTTGTTGTTGCTCGCACGTGTTTAATGTTCAAGCTCCGTTAGCTGTCACGGATGTAGGTCTGTCTCCTCAGCTGACCATCTCCCGCGGGAGCGGTGTGCTGCAGTGACAGCCGTGCCGCCGCGCGCCAAACCGTCACCATAACCGTAACCCTCCTCCGGCTCCGTGCGGCCCAGAGAAAAGTTCAGCACGGACTGCATGTATTTAGAAAATTACGATCGAATAGATACGTTCTAAAAAGGAAATTAAGAAACTCCTTAATGTGGTCCGGGGAAGGGGCTGTCAGGTGTCCTGCCTTACATGTTCTCCTGCTTTCAAGCCCAGTCAATGTCAAGCCCCCAATAGTCATTTACCCCACTGTTATTGGTTGCTTTGTCAGCCCCGCGCACGACAATGAAAAGGTGTACACTAGCCGCAGGTCGGAAGAACGAATCAATAGTTCGCTTGCTCATAGCTTAGACGCACGCACATATCAGGTTGTGATGATATTTCCACAGATGTTTACGCGCAATCGATTATCTCTAGGCCCCTCCCCCGAGTGTGTGCTCGCGTCTCATGAGTATGTGTGCGAGTGTGTGTGTGTTTGCGTGCGTGTGCGCTCACGTCTCATTGATCATGTCATTGCTCATTTCATTGATCATTGACGTTCCTTTTCCACGTTTAATGTATAAAAAAATACGGAGGGTGGGGGAGGCAAATTTACTGGTCGCACATGTGCGACTGGATGTAAAATTCAGTCGCACACTCTCAAATTTTGGTCGCAAAATGCGACTATCTGGTCGCAGTCTGGAGCCCTGTAGTAACAAGATAATTTCCCCATTATGAGATCATTAACATTCCAAAAGGTTCTATTTTATTTTAATAAATGAACTTCAATACACATGACCAAATTTGAACGATTGATGTTTTGGGACTTTATGCGTTATCCTGTGATCCGTGATGTATTTTTGAGAGTGAGTGAGTGGCTTTCAAAACAAAGAAAAATCGTATTCAGCAACAGACATGTTAAACATAAAACTAAATGTAGTATTCATATTTTTTTCTGCAAAACATTAATTTAGGCACGACTTTGTTGTTATGAACATGTTTCTCATTGACAGATTCCATATCCCATACTTTGAATTTAACGCAAGTAACCTGCATAAATTCTACAGCTATATTTATTATAGGGTCGCAGAGGGGTGTAACCGCAGAGTTTCACTGAATTATTTTGCTCCCAAAAGGTTTGAATTATGATTGTTCTGTTAAGGTTACATTCAATAGTTGTTGTTTTTTTTAATGTATTTTCTTTTTCTAATTTGCAATTTTTTTTATTTTTAGTTAAAGTGTAACATTTGTCATTTGTTGTCTAAAACTAGAATAAATTGCAGGAGGAGGAACTCATAATTTTTCTTTTTTACTAAAGTGATTTAAATACTTGTTTAAAAGAAGTCCTGGAGAACTGAGCTGTTTGTCTAAACAAACACTGCTGTAGTGCAATAAAACACAAGAACACACCAAATGAAGATTAAAAAAATATGAATATATAAACAAACAAAAAAACTAAAGGTATGGAATTAAAATGCTCTCATTTTTATACATCACAGAGTAAGGAAGCATAAATAAAACATGAATAAACAAAAACAAAAAAAAGATAAATAAAAATGCTCAGAATGAACTATGCAAAAACCAAGTAAGAAATATGTATAAACCATGCAAAGAACATGAAAATGTGCGTAATTATTGCGCTGCTTACATGCATTAATTAGTGATTCATGCATCAATTACGTAATTTGAACGTCAGCCAAAACCCTCTACGGACATCTGCGCACATCGACGAATGACGAACGCAACAACCACTTATGGATTACATATATTATGCATCACGAAAACCAGAAATTTAATTCATGGAAAATGTGCAAAATGTAGTGGCTGTGTGACACAGCCTTTAGCACAAGATCCATCTTGAACATAAAATTAGGGCTGGGTTGATTAAAATTGATCTGAATCGATCCAAGCTAAATAGATCAATAATTGATCCATTAAAGTAACAGATTGATCTTTTATGCACTTTCTTTTCCAGTGACCTAACAAATAACCGAAGTCCGTTAGCTTGTTGCTAGTGTACAATGGAATTTCCCATAGGACGGCTAATGCTAACGCCCATTCAACCTACAGTCAGGACCATAAATATTTAGACAGATACACATTTTTTCTAATTTAGTTTCTGTACATTGCCACAGTGACTTTTAAATAAAAATATACATTGCTGACTAAATGAACAGCTTTACATCTATACTCACAGACTTGAATTTTCCAAGCTCTTTTAAGGAAACATTTTTTAAAGAAACCCATTTGTGGTCTAAAGCAGTTTTTGCTTAAATCTTGTAATGCTATGGCGCAAGCTCCTCCTAGTGACCAAACTGAAACACCCTCTAGGGCTGCATTTACACTGCAGGTCTTGATGCCCAAATCTGATTTTCTGACTATATCCGATTTTTTTGATGGCCCGCTTACATCATCTTTTAAAAGTGACCCGTAACCGATTTTTGCATTTACACTATACAATGCTGAAACTATCAAACGTAGAACTTCTGAGGACTACGTGACGTAGCAGCATTTCTGCCTTCCGCGGACCTGAGCACTGACCGCATGGACTTAAAAAATGATGAGCGAGTAGGCCCTTAATAATAATCATAACAGTAATAAAAGCACATTTAGAAGATGCGTGTTGGTCCAAACGGCAAACGTTTAGTATGGCGAAACCCTCCCCTTCTTGCGTTTCTTTTGTGTGCCTTGGGCGCTCCTGGATGAGGCAGGAGAGGGGATGCGCGGGAGAGGAAAAAGGGGGGCTGCTCGGCCGGCTTATGTGCTCTCTCTGAGTTTTGAACGAGGAAGTGTTTGCAGACGTTGTGCTTTACTAACAGTTTGATCCAAGCAAAGAAATAAACGGCTTCTAGCCTGTTCCAGAGCAACGGTGTCCCGCTTGATTAGTTACCGTTTGCGTTCCGACCGGGACCGGATCGGAAATAACAGTGGTTTCCGACTACGGTCTGAAGCCTGAGGCTGAAAGGTAACAGCTGATGGGGCTCCAGCTGTCCTCGAACAGCAAAATCAGCGCACAAAAGCACCTTAATAAGTCATGTGATCTCAGTTGGTGGTGTCCTGAGTTGACGTCACAGGACACGACTTGCATTTACTGGGGAATATCCGATTTGTCTGCTTACATGGCACACGCAAACGCACGTATCCGATTCGTATCTGATTTATTTCCACATATGAATGAGGCCTGAATCTGATCTGAGACATTCAGAATCCATGAGCTTTTGTCCTGCTTACACGTTCACCGGTCATATCCGATCTGTGCCACATGAGAGGAAAAAATCAGAATCGGGTCACTTGAACCATGCAGTGTAAATGCGGCCTAGGAGAGGCAGAACATTTTTGTAGTATGAGCCATTTTAGAGCTTTTACAATGTTAAAGATCGGAACACTTTTGTTGTAGCTACATTTATGGTGTTAAAAATCTCATGGTTTATTATTTCACTAATACATTTTGCAGTATGTGAACTATAAGATTAATACATATACAGTATTTTCACGACCATAGGGCGCACCGGATGTTAGGGCGCGGTCTCAGTCACGGAGGATTTTTCCGTCTTTGACACATAGAAAAGGCATAGAAAAGGCGCACCGGGTGTTAAGGCGCGCGCACGTTAACGCCCCGTTCAGACCCTCAGCGCTTCTAGAATGGGTTAATAAAACATCCAGTCTCTGATTTTTTTAGAGGAAACATTTTTATCTTGTTACTGTTCTCCCTAACTGATCACAAACTGAATGGTCGCTCACTTGCAGCGCTCCCTTCCTCTGTACAAGCGCTAAACACACGGCACACACACAGACGCTGCGTGTGCCGTCTCCTCTCTTCCTTTATATAGGCTAGAAAACGGAGCTGCTTCCAGCACACACACAGAGACACACACACAGACTTGCGGGTCTCCTTTCTTCATTTGCCTGGCGAAAACCTGCTCCGTTCAGCAGACACACACACACACACACACACACACATACTGGTATTGGTGGATTAAAAGGACAGTTTTTTCAAACACGTTTGTTACTACATTATGGGGACACCCCTTTCTGCTTGATTTCTAAGGACAAACAGTATCTCAAAAAATCTATTTGTGGCGGTACTTCACATAACCCAGTTCAAAATTTGAAAAAAGTTATTACAACAAGAAATAATAATATATGACAAAACACAACATTACCAGGACACTTTAATGAGCTCCATTAGCCCCGCCTCTGACAAAAAGAGTATTTATGAGGTCCACAGTATACAAACACACAAACATGTCTAAAACGTGACTTCAAAGGACCCAACGACCTTGATGGGTCCTCCCACCCAAAAATCCTTTTATTGAACTTTTATACTGTGTAGTTCACTGTAATCATTGTTTTTATAAACATAAAAAAGTACATTTAAATGCTTATGACAGTTCTATTTGTGAAATGAAAAGCAAATACAGCAAAAATGTTGAAAAAAACTTAGTCTTGTCAAAAAGGTGACAAGAATATGCAGTTTTAAATGGAAAAACATTCAAAAATCTAGTGCTTATTTATTGTTAATGTTCTGTCTAATGTAAAAGATAGTTTTCAGAAAAAAACTACATAGCCATAAGTCCTTACTTCAAAATTATATTCTTTCTAATGTAAAGGCAAATAAAGAAATAACCTTTTGACAACTGAACAAAAAAACAAAATTTAAGCCTTAACTGCTTATTCATACTTCTATATACTATATATCAAAAATCTTCATTTAGCAAACATTTGAATGTGAGCCCCACATGGCTTACCTTTGGGCTGAATTGTTGAGCCCCAGGTGGGTTTGTTCACAGGTTCCACAGTGGCCCCATCTGTGTTTGCCCACACTAGCTTGAATGGGCACTGAGTAATCTGGCTCGCTAGACAGTGTAGCTCGCTAACTCGCTACACTATCCGTAAGGCAGGTTGTTGGCACACAATGCTTTCCACAGAGCAGCTAGTTAGCGTTGGGAACTCAGACCACTGAGTTTCCTTCTAAGCCAGTGTGTGCAAACACAGATGGGGTCACCACGGAACTCGTGGACAAACCCACCCGGGGCCCAGATATTCAGCCCAAAGGTAAACCATATGGGCCATATGGAAATGTTCGCTGGGTTACTTTTTGTTTTTCATGGTAATACCACGATTTCTCACAAAGTCTCTGATGTTCTGTAGGGTACGGTTGTCAAGAACAGGATTCTCTGCCTTTTTGCACTGCCCACATTCTATCATGGAAGCAAGTTTTCCCTTCATTATATGGTCCTTGAAGTGTCTCATGACAGCGTTTACTTCCTCTTTGGACCAGGGTCGTTTTATTTGCTTCATTCGTTTCTTTTCTTGCTCAGCAGCTAAAAAAGATAAAACACAGTTTGAAATTAGACACCCATTTTAGGAGATTTTTAGGCCCAATCTAAATTCTTCCCTTCTCCCCACATCATAAATGTAGCACTCCAAACAGACACTAATGAAACTAGTGTCTCAAAACTTGGACGTCACCATTAGTCGATAGTCAGCTTGCAATAGCGCAGCGCTTCCACTGCTCAAATATACATAACAGCGGTTGTCTAACTTCAAAAGGGTCATGCTACAACAAAGTCATTACTTTAATTTACATTTAAACTTCTGTGCTTCAGAGCGCACCCACATTAAGAAAAGTGCTTGCACAGCACAGCGGAACCCCTTCGCAAGGGAGGGGTCAGTTTCCCCCCACATGGAGGGTAGAAAATAAAAAAATATATTTCGGACACCACTTCAAAAGCCCCTTCAAATGGAGGGGTAAGGAGATGGGAAAAATTTGGATTAAGCCTTAGATACAAATCCCACTATATGTGGTTTTACAGTTACATCTTATGTGAACATTCTTAGTATTCCAATTATAGGTATAATTCCGTCAGTCTTAAAAGAGTGTAACGAGTGGAAAAAAAGAGATATTCAGTCACTTTCTAAATTAATTTTCTGTCAATTTGTGGATTAGTTGTCATCAATACTATTTGTACAAAAGGCATATCCTTACTCAGAATGATGAAGCAGTGTGAGGGGAGAAACATAAAAAAATACTATTAGTCTTTTGGACTTTGAATTATGTTTAATGTTGATCATAATTCAGTTTTACTTGTGTGCGCATGTGACTTATGTACGGGTGGCTGCACTTACCAGATTGTTTTTGTTTCTTTCCGTCAGGCTTCCTCCGCTTCCATTTTAATGCCTTAAGTTCCTTGTCCTTCTCATCTTTGTTTTGACTTTGTGCTGAAAAAGTAAAATAGTATTAATAAAAATACTTCCCAGTAAGCATTTATTTGTTGAAAGCATGTTTCTCATATTGTGATGCACAAAATGGATAGACAGATAGATAAGGGATTATTAAATACCTTAGGAAATTTAAATTTGGTCATCTGCTGACAATCATAAAAACATACACACATAAAAGGACATAAAAGCAATATGAGTGGTGGATTTAAGAATAAAAATACATTAAAAATACAGGAATAAATAAGTTAAATATCAATACATTAAATAGATTAAGAATTAATGATATAAAAATAATTAAACGCTTCTAAGAGGTTCAGCTAAAGAGTTGTATTGCAAGATGGCGCGAGGAACAAAAGAGTTCTTCAGTCTGTCCGTGGAGCAGCGCTGGGACAGCAGTCTGCTGCTGAATGTACTCCTCCTGCTGGTGAAGGCCTCATGTAGTGGATGTGAGGGATGCCTCATGATGGACCTGAAGACGGTCAGAGTTCAGCCACCTCCTCCACAGGAGCCAGCTTCAGCCCCACCACAGAGCTCTTGATGATTTTGTTGAGCCGGCAGATGTTCTTCTTGCTGGTGCTGCTCCAGCAAATAGCAGAATCGAGGAGAGCACTCGCCACCACAGACTGAGAAAACACCTGCAGCAGCTTTGTGCAGATATTGAACAAGCGCAGCCTCCGGAGAAAGTACAGCCTGGACTGATTCTTTTTGTAGAGCTGATCTGTGTTGGCGGTCCAGTCCAGCTTGTGGTCCAATACGACCGCCAAGTATTTGTAGGTTTGCACCCTCTCCAAGCTGTCTCCCTCTATGTGCAGCTGTTGAGGTGTTGCAGCTTTCCTCCTGAAGTCCAGAACCATTTCTTTGGTCTTCTGGAGGTTCAGCTGCAGCTGGTTTTTCCTGCACCCGCCCACAAAGTCCTCCACCAGCTGCCTGTACTCGCTGTCCTCTTCTCTTTTTATGTAGGCCACAACAGCTGTATCGTCTGAGAACTTCTGCAAGTCGCAGGTTGCGGTGTTGTAGTGGAAATCAGATGTATACAGCGTGAAGAGGAGAGGAGATGGCACTGTCCCCTGCAGTGCCCCCACGCTGCAGCGGAGGGTACTGGAGAACGATCCCCCCATGCAGACGTATTGCAGCCTGTTAGTGAGGTAGTCCATGATCCAAAAAACCAAGGGTGGTTGTACTGCCATCTTGGTTCATTTTTCCTGCAGTAGGTGAGGATGAATGGCGTTAAAGGCCCAGGAGAAATCAAAAACAGTTTTTTCACTGCACCACCTCCTTCCTCCAGGTGTGAGTAGGTATGGTGTAGCAGGTAGAGGACCGCATCCTCCACCCCCACTCTCTCCTGGTACGCAAACTGCAGTGGATCTTGGACATGCTGGACCTGTGACGTCAGCTGCTGCAGCACCAACCTCTCAAAGATCTTCATCACGTGTGAAGTCAGTGCTACAGGCCGGTAGTCTTTGTTCTCCTTTGGGTGCTTGACTTTGGGGAGTGGAACGATACATGAGTTCTTCCACAGAGATGGCACCTGTCCCAGGTCCAGGCTCAGGTTAAACAGATGCTGAAGAGGAGCCCCAAGCTCGTATACACACGTTTTCAGGAGTCTGGGACACACTGTCTGGACCCAGGGCTTTCCTCATGTTCAGTCTCTGCAGTTCCCTCTGCACAGGATGATCTGTGATGTGGTGGGAAACACATTCTGCAGGTGGAAGGCATGGATCACATGGCGAGGACACTGGAAGAGATGGATCATGGTTGATGGAGGAAGGAGCAGTCTGAGGAGCTGGCCCTCCTCTGGCTAAGGGATGAGGACAGGCAGTGAGAAGGGCACGGTGATGGGTGTGGTGCAAGACAGGGCTGGTGTTGGAATTGGGTGTGGGGGGGGGGTGTGAAATCTATTAAAATAGGTATTCCATACATTGGCTTTTTCAGCACTTCCCCCAACTACTGTGTTCTGTTGCAGCCTGTAATGGTTTTCATTCATCGCCACACCTCCCTGATGTTATTGTTCTCCAGTTTCTTCTCCACTCTGTCCTTATAGGTGTTTTTTTGCATCTTTCAGGCAGCTCCTCGGGTCTATCTGGACCCTTTTAATTTCCTCCTGATCCTTTTTGAGGAATGCTCTTTTTATTTAAAACCACTTTCACTGTCCTTGTTATCCAGGGTTTGTTATTTGCATAACAATGGACAGTTTTGTGAGCACAACAGTCTACATGCAGAAGTTCATATAGTCTGTTATACATTGGGATGCTCCTTCGATGTCACTCCATTCGGGTCCAGCAGGGCGCTCCAGTCTGTGCATCCAAAGCAGTCTCTGAGTTCCCCCTCAGCCTCAGGTGTCCACCTCCTCACGCTCTTTGTTGCTGCAGGCTGCCTCTTCACTAAAGGCGTGTATGTGGGCTGTAAGGAAATCAGATTTTGGTCTGATTTGCCGAGGGCAGGGAGGGGCGTGGCCTGATAGGCATCTTTGATGTTGACATAAAACAAATCGATTGTCCTGT
The DNA here is from genome assembly GCF_053564925.1 of Oryzias latipes. Classification (NCBI taxonomy): domain Eukaryota; kingdom Metazoa; phylum Chordata; class Actinopteri; order Beloniformes; family Adrianichthyidae; genus Oryzias; species Oryzias latipes. The sequence continues at coordinate 13,022,777 of NC_136259.1, forward strand.
CGCTGCGAGTGGGACAGTTCACGCACTGATGCATCGTTGATGGTGGGGCATCCAGGGAGACGTGATTGAAGTCCCCTGAGACGACCACGAGAGCCTGTGGGTGCCTCGTTTGCAGCTCTGAAACCGTTTGGACCACTACCTCAATGGCTGTCTTTGCGCGCTCTGGGCGGGATGTAAACACAGACGGCAAGGACGTTCGTAAACTCCCGAGGTAGATAATACGGCCGGATGCCAACTGCTAAAAGCTCACAGTCTCTGCAGCATATGGTCTTTTGTACAGTGAAATGGTCCAGGATTGCACCACGTATTGTTTATAAACAAATGTTATGTTATGTGACTAAACAATTAATGTACCCTTTAAATCCTGAGTTTGATTTCCAAGATTAAAACCTGAACTCATAATTTACACAGACATAAAATCACTGTGTGCTATTTCTAAAGATAAAGTTGGGCTGAGGGCATTGTCCCCACCGATCCCTCAGCCATATCTGACGGAACTCTTTCAAATACATAGTTGGAGAGTTAGATAAGCTAATTCCTCTATAACAGTCCTGGTAAATCGCATGTCTGTCCTGGGATAGGATCTCGCCCTCACGTGGGCATTCCTGAAGTTTCTGCTTTTTTTTTCCTGAATCAGATTTTTTTTACATTTTTTTAGGAGTTTTTCCTTACCAGGAATGACTGTCTAAGGACAGGGATGACCAAATGTATTCAGTCTTTAGTTTGTAGATATTGTTTATATGTTATGAAAAACCTTGTGCCTCTTTATAATTACTTGCATTCAGCCCAATGAGGCAAATCTTTTGTGGTATAAATAAAATTGAATTTAATTTAACGAACAGGTGTCCACATCCTCTCACTTCCCAGAGACTCTGTGATGACGTTTATTAGTCATGTGGTTTCATGAACAGAACAATTTCAAGAAAAATCATTTTGTGCTTACCAGCCTTTGGATTTGAGAGATTTTCTTCAACCTCGCCCTCTTCAACAGTGGCGTTGGTCTCTTCAACGGCGACGTCGGCCTCTTCAACGGCGGCGTCGGCCTCTTCAACGGCGGCGTCGGCCTCTGTGTCGCTGTCGCTCTCTCCACTTGACTCTGTCAACTCTAGCTTATCTAGTAAAATTAAATTGTGTTAAGATATAGTTCAGTTCAAGTTCTGGAAAGGTCCAACTCTTAGCTTAAATGCAACTTCACCTTCGATTTCAATCTCTTCCAGTGTTTTGCCTTGTAGGTTTTTAAGAGACCCTTTCTCCATGGCAATGAGTAGTTTAGATATCTTAGCCAGCTGTGTAGTAGCCTCTGGAAGTCTATAATATTCACGATGAACGCGAATATCGTGACCAAGAAAGTTGGCAACTTGATCCAACTCGTGATTCTTGAGATTCAGGATCTGAGACAAAGTTGCAACATGTTTGCGCAACTGAGTCGACCTGAGGAGCTCTGGGTTTTTAGCCCCACATTCTGCTGCATAAAGCCTTAAACAGTCCTGTCCTCTGTAAGGAGTCAGACATTTAGGCCTGGCAAAAAGAAAGGGGTTTTCTGCCAGTACACCACAGTCTGCTCTCTTCTCAGTCAGCCGTGTTATTGCACTCACCATGTCCGGTGAAAGTAACACTGCAACCTTTCGACCACGTTTACCCCTCAATTCCACGCGACTGAAGTGTTGACAAAGGTGACGTTCAAATTTTGTAAGTCCAAATGCAATATCCTTGTGGAGGGCACTTGAGTCTCTCCCCTGAAAGCCACATAATGTCATCTTTGAAACTTCTCCCCCTCGTCTTCTGTTGAACAGTATTACTTTTGCCATGGTGACTTTGCAAAGTTCACTGTATGATTTGGGTGAACTATGCTCCTCCAAGTCCTTCAGTGCTTCGTCAGTAATCTTCTCCAGATGTCTATGAAGACATTGAACATCTTCTGTGAAGGGAAGAGTGGAAGGCTTGTTAAAGTGACGCTCGTTTAGTGTTGACAGTGCAGTATGGGAAATGAATTCAGACCACTTTGTAGAAAAGAGGGTTTTGAAACTTTGGGTCGACTTGATCAGTGTACTGTCTTGAGCCATAAGTGCTCGACAATGTAAAATGTCATTAACTTTCTGCAATGAGTGGCCCAACTTCAGGGCAAGGCTTGGAGTAGAGTAGCAGTTCTTTTCTCCATCATAGCCAGACACTTTCTTGACAGCTGTAATAACCACATCAAAATTTGCAGGCCTGACAGCATCCTCAAAGGTGTTAATTGAAAATTCTTTCCGAAGTACAAGCAGAAGTCTTCCACATTCTCTGAGTTTCTGACGAATGTAGTCAAATTTGGTGGGATCTTGTCCATGTTTGTTAAAGAGTGACTGGGCAAGCTGGAGAATAGAGAAGTCACTTCGCACAGTGGATGTTATGTCATCATCTTTCATGACAGCTAATATTTTCCAAACACCTGGGGAAACTTGCTGACAAAGAGCTGACTCATTCATAGAGGCCAAAGACAAGACTCTTTTGTCATGTCCCTCTGAAGTGGCTTTTCCTGGTTTGGAAGAACATTTCCGAACATGTCTCCACAGATCTCTTCTGAGATATAATGCCTGACAGTAAATGCAGTGAATATAGTCTTTTTCTTTGTAGTTTTTCTTTGATGTGCGTTTTGGTTTTAATGTTCCTATGCCACTTGCTAAGACCTCTGAGTTATGGTCATAGTTTCCCTTGTTGCGCAGCTTAGCAAGCATTTCCAAGCGCTTTTTGGACTTCTTGGGAAGACTTAAAACTTGGGCAACATCAGCATATTTTTTCTCATGCCTTTTCAAATGGCGTGTAAACTTTGTCTGTAGCTTTCCACAAATATAGCAGTAGTTTCTGTTTCTGAGTAAGAGGGATGACTTGGGTAAATCTTCAGGCCGAGCATTATAGCTATCAGTCATGCATTCATTGCGAGCATTTCTTTCATTTGAAGTCGCATCAGATTTTTCAAATCGTCTTTTTCTGAGTTCATCTTGAGATAATGACCCTGCAGCTTCAGAAGAACTCAGTCTTTCTCCCTCTACAGAATCTTCTTGGTGAAATCTTTTCTTTTTGGAAGCAGACTGACTGGTTGAAACCTCCGAGATCTGTACTCGTTTGCGATTTATGCTTAAAATCTCTGATTTATTGACAAATGAGCTGTCTGAATCAGCTGTGGAATCAGGCACGTATTCCTCTTCTGATGAACCCACCTCACTTGAGCTTTGTTCATTTAAAACCTGCCCACAATTAAAAACAAAAAGTAAACTTTATGGATTTGGAAGACATTTCACTGAAAAGAACAAATAAAAACGTACCAGTGATTGAGGTTCTGAGATGTCCACCATGTGAATATTGTAACACCTTTTGTGCCAGGTCTGGTTGCAAACTACACAGAAAATTAAAAGTACATAAAATGAATACAGTTAATTTGCACTTGTAAAAGCTCAAAAAGATATACCATAGCAATAGATGTTTTTATGATGCCCCAATAGAATCACATTCAAACCAGAAATGTACATATCTTTACATTGTTAAGCAAAAAATTACCTTCACATCTCACACCACTCCATTTCAGAGGAGTAAAAGGTCCTCCACATATGACACATTTCTCCAAAGGTGACATTTCGTCAGCGACTAAATCATGATCACAGTCCTGTAGACAAAAACCAACAGCATTTGTGTGATGTCACAGCACTGGGGAGAGCAAAGCTACACAATTGTTCAAAAAAATTCAAAAAGCCAGACACAGAAGTGTTTGAGAAACTTGTTTGATATTAAAAAGATAAAATCAACACCTCAAAACACAAAAGGTTTTTTTTTTTGGATAAATGCAAGTGTTTTCAAAATGGTGTTACCTATAAGTTCATTTCTTTATAAAAAAAATCCAATTTGTGCAATTCTGTGGTTAATGGAAATGAAGCTACTAAAACATTGCCAAAGTCATGTTATTTTACCAACTTTTGACAAAAGAACATCTATGGCGTGACATGTCTTAGTATTTCATGAAAGGAAAAAAATTCAATTTAACGCTGAACAAAGAGTCTCAATGTCTATACTTTCCAATTAGGTATTTCTCAATACTAATTCAGCAAAAAAAACATGCAGTTTTCCATTAATGTGGCTAAGCTAAGTGGTCGCACTACGGTGACCCAATATGACGCGCTGGCCGTCTTCATCATGCATGGGCCGTGAAAACACATCACTCAGAGGGACCAAAGCATAACTGAGTGGAAACAATGCCCAGAATTTACTGGCCGTAATTCAGTAAATCCAGTGATCCATGTACCTTCATACTACTCAATATTTAAATGCCTAAATGTTTCTACAATTACTAAATAGGTATTTAAACTGAAATTTACCTGCGGTGTGTCGTCTGCATAGGACCCGGAAGTGGGTGGATTCTCTTCTGCTGATTGACTTGGCTTTTCTTTGGATTTCTGAGATGAAAGGATGGAGGCTGAATTAGATTCTTTGCTTAAACACTGAGCACATAGTCCTGCTAAAACCTGGACCTGTCCAGTTGAGTATTACACAGGACATGTGTGTAAGAGTGATCATTAGGACAACTTCACTTTCAGTATACTAGTTTTAACACTATGTCCTGCTAATGTCAGAACCTGTCCAGTTGAGTATTACACAGGACACGTGTGTATGAGCGCTTAATGGGACAACCTGCTTTGTCCTGTTCATTCTTCTAAAGGAATTTGTATCAAATACAGGCATCCTTTACTGTAGATGTTACCAGTGATCCATGTACCTTCATACTACTCAATATTAACATGCCTAAATGTTTCTACAATTACTAAATAGGTATTTAAACTGAAATTTACCTGCGGTGTGTCGTCTGGATAGGACCCGGAAGTGGGTGGATTCTCTTCTGCTGATTGACTTGGCTTTTCTTTGGATTTCTGAGATGAAAGGATGGAGGCTGAATTAGATTCTTTGCTTAAACACTGAGCAAATAGTCCTGCTAAAACCTGGACCTGTCCAGTTGAGTATTACACAGGACATGTGTGTAAGAGTGATCATTAGGACAACTTCAATTCCAGTATACTAGTTTTAACACTATGTCCTGCTAATGTCAGAACCTGTCCAGTTGAGTATTACACAGGACACGTGTGTATGAGCGCTTAATGGGACAACCTGCTTTGTCCTGTTCATGCTTCTAAAGGAATTTGTATCAAATACAGGCATCCTTTACTGTAGATGTTACCAGTGATCCATGTACCTTCATACTACTCAATATTAACATGCTTAAATGTTTCTACAATTACTAAATAGGTATTTAAACTGAAATTTACCTGCGGTGTGTCGTCTGGATAGGACCCGGAAGTGGGTGGATTCTCTTCTGCTGATTGACTTGGCTTTTCTTTGGATTTCTGAGATGAAAGGATGGAGGCTGAATTAGATTCTTTGCTTAAACACTGAGCACAGTCCTGCTAAAACCTGGACCTGTCCAGTTGAGTATTACACAGGACATGTGTGTAAGAGTGATCATTAGGACAACTTCACTTCCAGTATACTAGTTTTAACACTATGTCCTGCTAATGTCAGAACCTGTCCAGTTGAGTATTACACAGGACACGTGTGTATGAGCGCTTAATGGGACAACCTGCTTTGTCCTGTTCATGCTTCTAAAGGAATTTGTATCAAATACAGGCATCCTTTACTGTAGATGTTACCAGTGATCCATGTACCTTCATACTACTCAATATTTAAATGCCTAAATGTTTCTACAATTACTAAATAGGTATTTAAACTGAAATTTACCTGCGGTGTGTCGTCTGGATAGGACCCGGAAGTGGGTGGATTCTCTTCTGCTGATTGACTTGGCTTTTCTTTGGATTTCTGAGATGAAAGGATGGAGGCTGAATTAGATTCTTTGCTTAAACACTGAGCACATAGTCCTGCTAAAACCTGGACCTGTCCAGTTGAGTATTACACAGGACATGTGTGTAAGAGTGATCATTAAGACAACTTCAATTCCAGTATACTAGTTTTAACACTATGTCCTGCTAATGTCAGAACCTGTCCAGTTGAGTATTACACAGGACACGTGTGTATGAGCGCTTAATGGGACAACCTGCTTTGTCCTGTTCATGCTTCTAAAGGAATTTGTATCAAATACAGGCATCATTTACTGTAGATGTTACCAGTGATCCATGTACCTTCATACTACTCAATATTTAAATGCCTAAATGTTTCTACAATTACTAAATAGGTATTTAAACTGAAATTTACCTGCGGTGTGTCGTCTGGATAGGACCCGGAAGTGGGTGGATTCTCTTCTGCTGATTGACTTGGCTTTTCTTTGGATTTCTGAGATGAAAGGATGGAGGCTGAATTAGATTCTTTGCTTAAACACTGAGCAAATAGTCCTGCTAAAACCTGGACCTGTCCAGTTGAGTATTACACAGGACATGTGTGTAAGAGTGATCATTAGGACAACTTCACTTCCAGTATACTAGTTTTAACACTATGTCCAGCTAATGTCAGAACCTGTCCAGTTGAGTATTACACAGGACACGTGTGTATGAGCGCTTAATGGGACAACCTGCTTTGTCCTGTTCATGCTTCTAAAGGAATTTGTATCAAATACAGGCATCCTTTACTGTAGATGTTACCAGTGATCCATGTACCTTCATACTACTCAATATTTAAATGCCTAAATGTTTCTACAATTACTAAATAGGTATTTAAACTGAAATTTACCTGCGGTGTGTCGTCTGGATAGGACCCGGAAGTGGGTGGATTCTCTTCTGCTGATTGACTTGGCTTTTCTTTGGATTTCTGAGATGAAAGGATGGAGGCTGAATTAGATTCTTTGCTTAAACACTGAGCACATAGTCCTGCTAAAACCTGGACCTGTCCAGTTGAGTATTACACAGGACATGTGTGTAAGAGTGATCATTAAGACAACTTCAATTCCAGTATACTAGTTTTAACACTATGTCCTGCTAATGTCAGAACCTGTCCAGTTGAGTATTACACAGGACACGTGTGTATGAGCGCTTAATGGGACAACCTGCTTTGTCCTGTTCATGCTTCTAAAGGAATTTGTATCAAATACAGGCATCATTTACTGTAGATGTTACCAGTGATCCATGTACCTTCATACTACTCAATATTTAAATGCCTAAATGTTTCTACAATTACTAAATAGGTATTTAAACTGAAATTTACCTGCGGTGTGTCGTCTGGATAGGACCCGGAAGTGGGTGGATTCTCTTCTGCTGATTGACTTGGCTTTTCTTTGGATTTCTGAGATGAAAGGATGGAGGCTGAATTAGATTCTTTGCTTAAACACTGAGCAAATAGTCCTGCTAAAACCTGGACCTGTCCAGTTGAGTATTACACAGGACATGTGTGTAAGAGTGATCATTAGGACAACTTCACTTCCAGTATACTAGTTTTAACACTATGTCCAGCTAATGTCAGAACCTGTCCAGTTGAGTATTACACAGGACACGTGTGTATGAGCGCTTAATGGGACAACCTGCTTTGTCCTGTTCATTCTTCTAAAGGAATTTGTATCAAATACAGGCATCCTTTACTGTAGATGTTACCAGTGATCCATGTACCTTCATACTACTCAATATTAACATGCCTAAATGTTTCTACAATTACTAAATAGGTATTTAAACTGAAATTTACCTGCGGTGTGTCGTCTGGATAGGACCCGGAAGTGGGTGGATTCTCTTCTGCTGATTGACTTGGCTTTTCTTTGGATTTCTGAGATGAAAGGATGGAGGCTGAATTAGATTCTTTGCTTAAACACTGAGCACATAGTCCTGCTAAAACCTGGACCTGTCCAGTTGAGTATTACACAGGACATGTGTGTAAGAGTGATCATTAGGACAACTTCACTTCCAGTATACTAGTTTTAACACTATGTCCAGCTAATGTCAGAACCTGTCCAGTTGAGTATTACACAGGACACGTGTGTATGAGCGCTTAATGGGACAACCTGCTTTGTCCTGTTCATTCTTCTAAAGGAATTTGTATCAAATACAGGCATCCTTTACTGTAGATGTTACCAGTGATCCATGTACCTTCATACTACTCAATATTAACATGCCTAAATGTTTCTACAATTACTAAATAGGTATTTAAACTGAAATTTACCTGCGGTGTGTCGTCTGGATAGGACCCGGAAGTGGGTGGATTCTCTTCTGCTGATTGACTTGGCTTTTCTTTGGATTTCTGAGATGAAAGGATGGAGGCTGAATTAGATTCTTTGCTTAAACACTGAGCACATAGTCCTGCTAAAACCTGGACCTGTCCAGTTGAGTATTACACAGGACATGTGTGTAAGAGTGATCATTAGGACAACTTCACTTCCAGTATACTAGTTTTAACACTATGTCCAGCTAATGTCAGAACCTGTCCAGTTGAGTATTACACAGGACACGTGTGTATGAGCGCTTAATGGGACAACCTGCTTTGTCCTGTTCATGCTTCTAAAGGAATTTGTATCAAATACAGGCATCCTTTTCTGTAGATGTTACCAGTGATCCATGTACCTTCATACTACTCAATATTAACATGCCTAAATGTTTCTACAATTACTAAATAGGTATTTAAACTGAAATTTACCTGCGGTGTGTCGTCTGGATAGGACCCGGAAGTGGGTGGATTCTCTTCTGCTGATTGACTTGGCTTTTCTTTGGATTTCTGAGATGAAAGGATGGAGGCTGAATTAGATTCTTTGCTTAAACACTGAGCACATAGTCCTGCTAAAACCTGGACCTGTCCAGTTGAGTATTACACAGGACATGTGTGTAAGAGTGATCATTAGGACAACTTCACTTCCAGTATACTAGTTTTAACACTATGTCCAGCTAATGTCAGAACCTGTCCAGTTGAGTATTACACAGGACACGTGTGTATGAGCGCTTAATGGGACAACCTGCTTTGTCCTGTTCATTCTTCTAAAGGAATTTGTATCAAATACAGGCATCCTTTACTGTAGATGTTACCAGTGATCCATGTACCTTCATACTACTCAATATTAACATGCCTAAATGTTTCTACAATTACTAAATAGGTATTTAAACTGAAATTTACCTGCGGTGTGTCGTCTGGATAGGACCCGGAAGTGGGTGGATTCTCTTCTGCTGATTGACTTGGCTTTTCTTTGGATTTCTGAGATGAAAGGATGGAGGCTGAATTAGATTCTTTGCTTAAACACTGAGCACATAGTCCTGCTAAAACCTGGACCTGTCCAGTTGAGTATTACACAGGACATGTGTGTAAGAGTGATCATTAAGACAACTTCAATTCCAGTATACTAGTTTTAACACTATGTCCTGCTAATGTCAGAACCTGTCCAGTTGAGTATTACACAGGACACGTGTGTATGAGCGCTTAATGGGACAACCTGCTTTGTCCTGTTCATGCTTCTAAAGGAATTTGTATCAAATACAGGCATCCTTTTCTGTAGATGTTACCAGTGATCCATGTACCTTCATACTACTCAATATTAACATGCCTAAATGTTTCTACAATTACTAAATAGGTATTTAAACTGAAATTTACCTGCGGTGTGTCGTCTGGATAGGACCCGGAAGTGGGTGGATTCTCTTCTGCTGATTGACTTGGCTTTTCTTTGGATTTCTGAGATGAAAGGATGGAGGCTGAATTAGATTCTTTGCTTAAACACTGAGCACATAGTCCTGCTAAAACCTGGACCTGTCCAGTTGAGTATTACACAGGACATGTGTGTAAGAGTGATCATTAGGACAACTTCACTTCCAGTATACTAGTTTTAACACTATGTCCAGCTAATGTCAGAACCTGTCCAGTTGAGTATTACACAGGACACGTGTGTATGAGCGCTTAATGGGACAACCTGCTTTGTCCTGTTCATTCTTCTAAAGGAATTTGTATCAAATACAGGCATCCTTTACTGTAGATGTTACCAGTGATCCATGTACCTTCATACTACTCAATATTAACATGCCTAAATGTTTCTACAATTACTAAATAGGTATTTAAACTGAAATTTACCTGCGGTGTGTCGTCTGGATAGGACCCGGAAGTGGGTGGATTCTCTTCTGCTGATTGACTTGGCTTTTCTTTGGATTTCTGAGATGAAAGGATGGAGGCTGAATTAGATTCTTTGCTTAAACACTGAGCACATAGTCCTGCTAAAACCTGGACCTGTCCAGTTGAGTATTACACAGGACATGTGTGTAAGAGTGATCATTAAGACAACTTCAATTCCAGTATACTAGATTTAACACTATGTCCTGCTAATGTCAGAACCTGTCCAGTTGAGTATTACACAGGACACGTGTGTATGAGCGCTTAATGGGACAACCTGCTTTGTCCTGTTCATGCTTCTAAAGGAATTTGTATCAAATACAGGCATCCTTTTCTGTAGATGTTACCAGTGATCCATGTACCTTCATACTACTCAATATTAACATGCCTAAATGTTTCTACAATTACTAAATAGGTATTTAAACTGAAATTTACCTGCGGTGTGTCGTCTGGATAGGACCTGGAAGTGGGTGGATTCTCTTCTGCTGATTGACTTGGCTTTTCTTTGGATTTCTGAGATGAAAGGATGGAGGCTGAATTAGATTCTTTGCTTAAACACTGAGCAAATAGTCCTGCTAAAACCTGGACCTGTCCAGTTGAGTATTACACAGGACATGTGTGTAAGAGTGATCATTAGGACAACTTCAATTCCAGTATACTAGTTTTAACACTATGTCCTGCTAATGTCAGAACCTGTCCAGTTGAGTATTACACAGGACACGTGTGTATGAGCGCTTAATGGGACAACCTGCTTTGTCCTGTTCATGCTTCTAAAGGAATTTGTATCAAATACAGGCATCCTTTACTGTAGATGTTACCAGTGATCCATGTACCTTCATACTACTCAATATTAACATGCCTAAATGTTTCTACAATTACTAAATAGGTATTTAAACTGAAATTTACCTGCGGTGTGTCGTCTGGATAGAACCTGGAAGTGGGTGGATTCTCTTCTGCTGATTGACTTGGCTTTTCTTTGGATTTCTGAGATGAAAGGATGGAGGCTGAATTAGATTCTTTGCTTAAACACTGAGCAAATAGTCCTGCTAAAACCTGGACCTGTCCAGTTGAGTATTACACAGGACATGTGTGTAAGAGTGATCATTAGGACAACTTCAATTCCAGTATACTAGTTTTAACACTATGTCCCGCTAATGTCAGAACCTGTCCAGTTGAGTATTACACAGGACACGTGTGTATGAGCGCTTAATGGGACAACCTGCTTTGTCCTGTTCATGCTTCTAAAGGAATTTGTATCAAATACAGGCATCCTTTACTGTAGATGTTACCAGTGATCCATGTACCTTCATACTACTCAATATTAACATGCCTAAATGTTTCTACAATTACTAAATAGGTATTTAAACTGAAATTTACCTGCGGTGTGTCGTCTGGATAGGACCTGGAAGTGGGTGGATTCTCTTCTGCTGATTGACTTGGCTTTTCTTTGGATTTCTGAGATGAAAGGATGGAGGCTGAATTAGATTCTTTGCTTAAACACTGAGCAAATAGTCCTGCTAAAACCTGGACCTGTCCAGTTGAGTATTACACAGGACATGTGTGTAAGAGTGATCATTAGGACAACTTCAATTCCAGTATACTAGTTTTAACACTATGTCCTGCTAATGTCAGAACCTGTCCAGTTGAGTATTACACAGGACACGTGTGTATGAGCGCTTAATGGGACAACCTGCTTTGTCCTGTTCATGCTTCTAAAGGAATTTGTATCAAATACAGGCATCCTTTACTGTAGATGTTACCAGTGATCCATGTACCTTCATACTACTCAATATTAACATGCCTAAATGTTTCTACAATTACTAAATAGGTATTTAAACTGAAATTTACCTGCGGTGTGTCGTCTGGATAGAACCTGGAAGTGGGTGGATTCTCTTCTGCTGATTGACTTGGCTTTTCTTTGGATTTCTGAGATGAAAGGATGGAGGCTGAATTAGATTCTTTGCTTAAACACTGAGCAAATAGTCCTGCTAAAACCTGGACCTGTCCAGTTGAGTATTACACAGGACATGTGTGTAAGAGTGATCATTAGGACAACTTCAATTCCAGTATACTAGTTTTAACACTATGTCCCGCTAATGTCAGAACCTGTCCAGTTGAGTATTACACAGGACACGTGTGTATGAGCGCTTAATGGGACAACCTGCTTTGTCCTGTTCATGCTTCTAAAGGAATTTGTATCAAATACAGGCATCCTTTACTGTAGATGTTACCAGTGATCCATGTACCTTCATACTACTCAATATTAACATGCCTAAATGTTTCTACAATTACTAAATAGGTATTTAAACTGAAATTTACCTGCGGTGTGTCGTCTGGATAGGACCTGGAAGTGGGTGGATTCTCTTCTGCTGATTGACTTGGCTTTTCTTTGGATTTCTGAGATGAAAGGATGGAGGCTGAATTAGATTCTTTGCTTAAACACTGAGCAAATAGTCCTGCTAAAACCTGGACCTGTCCAGTTGAGTATTACACAGGACATGTGTGTAAGAGTGATCATTAGGACAACTTCAATTCCAGTATACTAGTTTTAACACTATGTCCCGCTAATGTCAGAACCTGTCCAGTTGAGTATTACACAGGACACGTGTGTATGAGCGCTTAATGGGACAACCTGCTTTGTCCTGTTCATGCTTCTAAAGTAAATGGTAAATGGTATATGGCGTATACTTGTATAGCGCCTTTCTTCCTACAAGGACAAAGTGCTTTACAGTCACAGACCCATTCACCCAGTCACACACACATTCACACACTGGTGGCGGCTCCGCTGCCAAACACAGGCGCCTGCCTACCACCAAGGAATTTTTATCAAATACAGGCATCCTTTATGGTCGATGTTACCAGTGATCCATGTACCTTCATACTACTCAATATTTTAATACCTAAATGTTTCTACAATTGCTAAATAGATATTTATACTGAAATTTACCTGCGATGTGTCGTCTGGAGAGGACCTGGAAGTTGATGGATTCTCTTCTGCTGATTGACTTGGCTTTTCTTTGGATTTCTGAGATGAAAGGATGAAGAGTAAATCATATTCTTTAATTTAAATATAGAATTATACATTATTTTAAAGCATAACAATAACTTTACAGATACCTTGATTCTCCATGGCCATTCGGAGTCACCATAATTATAGGTGATTTCTTCTCCAGGACCAATATCCTTGATTGCAAATAAACAGAGATGGGGTTCTCCATTCACTCTGGTAATGGTCATTTTGCTGTTTGGGCTCACTTCATCATCATTTATTAGTCTTCCAAGTGACCCGTCCTCTCTAGCAGCATCAATACTAAAATATGAAGCAGACAATAAGTTATGCTACATAGGGAAGTTATTGAGCACATTGAGTATTTAAGACGAAATAACATTCCTGCTACAACCTAAAACTTCCATGGAACATTACAAATGTATAACCTTGTCTTAGACTGTATTTCATCACTAAAACTACTTTTTACCAGTAAGAGAGTAGAGATGACATTACCATTAAAAAAGAAGATACATACCATAACAACTTTCCATTGAACTGGAAATCAAACATAAAAACCTTCAGGGCGTCATGGTAAACTTTCAGTCTGCTTTCTTGTTCCTTTTTTGATATGAGCTGTCCTCTGTATTCAAGAAGGAAATCTCCCTTTTGAAAGGGCCGGGAGCTGAACACACCTCGACCTACAAGTAACAAACACATCACAAAGAAAGGAGAGTAATAAAAAAAGAAACAATGCAAAGTTATCATAGAGCAGGGCTCCAGACTGCGACCAAAATTTGAGAGTGTGCGACTGAATTTTACACCCAGTCGCACATGTGCCACCAGTAAATTTGCCTCCCCCGCCCTCCGTATTTTGTATACATTAAACGTGGAAGGGGCACATCAATCATCAATGAAATAATCAATGAGACGCGAGGACGGACAGACGGACGGACAGACACACTCGCGCGAATACTCATGAGACTGGAGCACATGCGAGCGCACACTCGAGTGTCATTGAGGGATGCCTGAGGCGGCCAATGCAGGGCTCGACATAGCCATTTGTCCGCTGGCCCGGTCCTGTTTTTCGAGCAGTGCGGACCACAAGACTTTACTTTTCACTTGTCCGCTCGGGCCACTAAAATATCTAACGGTTTATATATTCTTCACCTTTTTCAATAAAGTAAATTTTGCGAAAACGTGTAGATTTACCTCGTCTTCATAATGTAGTTTTTCTGCTAGTCCTGTGTTCAGACTTCAAGGGTTTCTATGGGAAACCTTTGATCACTTCTCCTTCTCTCCCGCCTGCGCGCGCGCGGCTTTCACTGCCGAGCACCACGCGGCACGCGCTCACTACTTTTTTTTTTCAAACTTTATTGAATGTAACAATTCAATACAAAACAATGTTAAACAGCAACAACGAAGGCACAAGCCAGTGGGTTATTATTACATTTGATTATAAATCCGACACCGTCACTGAAGAGAGACTGAAGCATGTCAGAGATGTGGAAGACATGGCAGGAATAGATAGGAATATGTTTGATGGAGTAGTGGGTATAATTAGTAGTATGGACAGCAAGATATTTAATGAATGCATTGAAGATGAAACTGTATGCACTAAGCTTTAAGCTGAATGTCAAAGAATCAAAGGCAACTCCAAATACCGGAATCTCAGACTCAAATGCAGTAGAATGTTAAACTACTTAATTTTGTTTTTCTGTACAACACTGTAAGCAGTAAGTATTTCTAGTTAGCTGAATGATCTCAGACCTGCACAATATGAGGAAAACTCGCGATATGCGATATCAAAGATTAAAATTGCGATAACGATATAATTTGCGGTATATAAACAAACAGCAAAATAACCAAATAACCATTCCCAGTTTAAAAATTATACTCCAAATGACCCACGTTGACATAGGTTACAAACATCTAACATAACGGTGCTCCATCTGATTGGTCAACAATGTGAAGGCGTCCATCCGATTGGTCAAATGCATTAAGGGATTTATTTGATTCGTTAAATGGTTCAAGCTGCCATTAGATTGTTTTAACACATTTAAGGTTTATGATTTATTGCGATATTTGCCGTTAGAAGCACCATGAAAACTTCTGAACTAGTGTTACCTACTACACTGCAGTGCTCTCTTCAAAACATCTGAAACAGACTAGAGCAGATTTAAGTTTGATATGGTCTATTTTCAGTCATTGAAAAGTGTAGAAATAAGTGATGTCACCAGAATGCACCAAATTGTACCATATTAAAAGTTTCCGGGGGGGCATGCCCCCGGACCCCCCTAAAGTTGCAAGCACCTGCGGAGCGGCGGGTCCCGCTATGCGCGGTGTCGGGCCAGTAACTTTCAGGCAGGGCCAGTAAGTTTCAAAAACTACTGGCCCTGTGGGCCAGTGCAAATTTCTGGGCTATGTCAACCCCTGCAATGCGTGTGAGAAGAATAGGGAAAGTTACTGTAAGTGGCTAAAATGCGTGGAGGGGGAGGGGCCTAGAGATAATCGAGTGCGCGTTAACATCTGTGGGAAGGAAACAGAGACAAATATCATCACAACCTGATATGTGCGTCTGAGCTATGAGCAAGCAAACTATTGATTCGTTCTTCTGACCTGCGGCTAGTGTACCAGTGCCAGTCTACAGCAGGGGTCTCTAACTCGCAAAGCAAACCACGGCTCTCATCATGCACGGCTGTTACGGCAGCACACCACTCCCGCGGGAGATGGTCAGCTGAGGAGAATAAATGTCCCACACGTTCATGCGTGACAGCTAACGGGGCTCTAGCATTAAACACGTGTGAGCGACAACATGATTTAAAAAACCGGCGGGGAAAGTGCAACAATAGACGTGTTTAAGATGAACCAGTGCCCTGGGGGGGGGGGGGGGGGGGGGACATGAGGGCAAAGCTGCAGCAAGACTGAAGGACAACAGGAATTAGGAGTTGTCCTTAACATTCAATTTTGATTTGATTTGATTTTTTTTTATTTGAAATGGTTTATTTCAAGCAATCAAATAGAAGTTATACACAGAAGCAATATAATCATCAGTTATACATTCATACAGTAACTAATCAAACTTAGGATAATTAGACATAATTAATAAATATTGCTTGAAAGGGAGTGGAAGGAAGCGAACTTATATAATTCCACCCCGTTATACTATAACCATTTTATTACATGATTTATCAATATCCGGTTCCTAGGTTTTATCAGACAGAATTAAGAATCATAAGGTATCAATAAAGCACATGCCAAAGATGAATTACTTAAGTACTACGTCAAAAATAACTATTTTAGAAATTAACATGGCAAATGCAGCATCTGAAATATATGCAAATTATGTTACTTTTAAAAGTCATTCATATGCTTTAAAAAATAATACTATACCAGTAAAATAGACAACACTGTTTCAGGAATTTTCATGGCAAAATTTCATCAAGTATCAAAAGTTAAAAACATGTGCAAAGTTATGCTACATTAGGAAAGATTTTTGAATCAATTTATCAATTTTAGGAGCTAGTGAAGTAATATCATCAAAAGTCAATCAATTTAAAAATTTTCAAAAGTGATTAATCATTTGTTTTACTCTTTTTATATATATATATATATATATTTTTTTTTATAATAAAGTAATACTGTTGGGGAAAAATAAAAAGGGTCCATAAACTGTCGAATTGTCCAAGGTTGGCATTTCTTCTTTTACTGATAACAGCTGATCTCCTGGGTTCAAAACAGAGTTTATAGTTCTCTTCGATGTTATGTCTGCAGACATTAGATTCAGATCCATATCCTTCTTCAGCTGATATCAGCTGCGGTGAAAGTTGAGGTCAAGTTGTCTGCAGGTCAGAACTCTGCTGTTATTCAGGTGACGTCAGACGATGGAGAAAGTGATGATTCCTGGTGTCATATTTCTTGAAATTATTTGTCTTTAGTTAATTTAGTTTTAATATGCTTCTCCCCCTAAATATGATCTGTGATATTGCACCTTTTATAATTATTTTAATGTTTTGTAATGTATGTAGCCTTTTTTTAATCAGTTGGTATTTTAAATTATTTTAATTGATCAGTGAACTACAAAAAACCCATCAGGACACATGTCCCATAATGCAGTGTTTTTCAACCAGTGTGCCGCGGCACACTAGTGTGCCGTGGGAGATGGTCAAGTGTGCCGTGGTAAATTGCCCTCATTAACTGATTTAACAACATTTTCCATCTCCAGGATTTCAGTTCTTTGTTCATCCCTACAGGCCCTGATAAAACACTGAGTAGTTAGGAATATGAAAGATCGTAAAATACTTTTTTCTTTGTGTTTATTTGATTCTATTAAATACATTTTGATAAGAATGACAATACCACGATTTAGCCCCAGCTTCAGCTGTGTCAGGAAAAGTTCCGCCCCTTTAACTGTTTCCACCAATCATTCTTGGGATCTTAATCACATGTCATCAGTCTGACCAATCAGAAGTGGTTAAAGTCTTCACTTCCTTGCTCTAAATTCGCTGATAAAGTCTATTTGGTGTCGCCAACATGAATTTCCATCCTCTAATGTGTACATACATTTAAGTATTGTTTGAAACTGTGAAATGACTAAAAGGTTACTACGGTAATCACTTTGCTGCTAAAAACTTTTTTATTCTAAATTTATGGTATTTTGTTTGCTATTTGTACTGTCATGACAGCGATGGTGCTGTCAGTTTAGCTTGTTGCATCTTTAAAAGTGCAGAATAAAATGTGACAATGAATTTGAAACAGCGCATTGTAATTTCGGCATCTATTATTAAAGTATTTATTCGTAATACAGTGGAGATTAGTAGATTTGGTTAGAATGTTGATTTAAGGTATGCCCCCTAAATTTTCTGGTTGTGCCCCTAAAATTTTAGTTGGGGGCCACAGTGCTCCTAGTGAAAAAAAGTTAGTCTGGAGCCCTGTATAGTGGGAACTGAATAGTCTATTTAATTCAGTTTTCTGATTGTAGATTTTTTTTGGGAGTGTGTGTGAATTAGGTTGCGCAATATAAATGAAACACTTAACTAATACACAATGACCATGCCAAAAATAATCTAGATAAAACTTAATTGAGGATCTGATTTGGGATCAATATCACATACTGCAAATAATGCTCTATGACAGAAGAACCTAAATTATGTGTTTTTCATGTTGATTTCAAACATTGAATAAAAATTGCATAAATACTTCAGTGGCTCACCTTTAAATGAATCAATGTATCTAATATCAAATCCTTCCTTATCTTCACCCAAGGAGCAATAATACAAAGCATCTTGTCTGGGATTTCTTCTAGCCCTCTGTGGCCTCTGTGCTGCCATCTCCTGCAAAGACTATGTGTTAATTCAGATTTATTTATATAGTGCTTTTCCTGCTTTCAAGCATCTCAAAGTGCTTTCCACAGTAACATAAATAACAGTAATACGAAAAAGCATTCATAAATAAATAAAATAAAAACAAACAAATACATAAAAACATCAAAATCCAGCAACATGCACATCCCGCAAGTAAAATATACAATAAAATCATGTGGGCATGTAAGAACCAAGTAAAAGCTACGCTAAAAAGATTAGTTTTGAGCTTTTTCTTAAAAACCTTAATGGCTTAAGCGACTGCTATTGGGACAAGAGTCACCGTGAGACACTTATTTTAGGGATGTCTAACCAGCACCACAAAGTCCTGTAAAGACAATCATGCCATAAAGGTTGCACTGACCGGATTACATAATTATGCAAAACAGTAAATTAAGTAATTAAGTAGGCGTGGGATTTTATAAGTTTGCTTCTTCCCACTCCTTTTCAAGCAATCAAACTCTACTAACTTTAGTTAATTATCACAAAAAATGAATGAACCATATGTGACATAAGTGTGTTTTATTTTTTTCTAATCAATGCATTTAATTGTTTCTGTGATGAGTTTGAAATAATTGTGTTTTGTCCTGTATTTTTTACGCTTGAAATATACCAATCAATCATTATTGATATTAGCTAGTTGACAAGAACCTCAGTATTTACCTAAAAGTTAAAACCCCAGTCATACAGATGAACACCGAACACAGAAAACCGCACTATTTAAAGAGCACTTGATGAATTTAATGGTTTTTAAAAGGTACACATTAAACCAAAGCCATTCGGTAACATCACAAAACGAAAGTCAATGCAAAGATGTAAGCCGGCGGTCCTGGCTGCAGCAATGAAAAGCGGACAAGCTAGTTCGAAAGAGAGGCGGCGAAAGTCCGCGAAAGTGAAAAACAACAAACATTACTTGAAAGGATGTTTCTTACCTGGTCCACAGTCAGGTGATACGACATTAAACCAAAGCAATTCACACCACAAAACGAAAGTCAATGCAAAGATGTAAGCCGGCGGTCGAGCGCAATGAAAAGCGGACGAGCTAGTTCGAAAGAGAGGCGGCGAAAGTACGCGAAAGTGAAAAGAAACACACATTACTTAAAATGATGGTTCTTACCTGGTCCACAGTCAGGTGATACGTTTTGCATTAATTCCTTTCCGCTAGAGAATCTGGCTGCAGAAGAAATTATTCCGCTCGAGGATCGTTAGCCGAAAGTTCTTGATCAGATCAGATGAGGCGTACACGTGCGTACCAACCAGCGCAAACGTCCGCTACTGCCCCCTACTGCTGTGGAGTGTGAATCTTTAGTGAACCATCAGGTCTCCCAGAAGTCTGCAAGCTTTAAAACTCCCACGACTGCAATTTTGACGGGTGGCCTTCTGGCCAATGGAAGGCCAGACTAAATGATGATGTTATGTATTGATGAAAAATTCAGCTTTTTATAGACAACTGGCTTTTTTTATCCACTCCCTAAAATGACCCCTCTCTTTCAGCTCCCAAACAGTTCTTCAAGTTGCTTCTCAATTATTTTTTGCCAGGCCCCCCCTAGGAAAAAGAAAATGTTTCGCGCCCACCTAACCCCCACCCCCCCACACACTCGTGCAGTGACAATATATATATTAGGTAAATATCTATAAAAATTGTGTAAGTATACTTAAAATTGTATCTTTTAACATTAACAAAAGAAAAAAGAAAAATGAATCCTTTTTCAAATTTCAAATCATATTAACTTTATTTTGTCACACAGAAACCCTGTTCTAGTCTTAAGCAGAAAAGAAGTTTAAAGTGCCTGTATTAAAGTACTATTTGAGAAGCACTGATTTACTGATTATGACTGACAATTTTTTTATACTAAATACTAAACAAATTCAAAGTGAAATACTGGGCATGCCAACCAAAATACAATGGGCAAAAATAAATAAATACATAAATAAAAAATGTTTTAAAAAAAAGTTTTTTATTTGTATTTATTTATTTTGTCACAACCAGGGTTGGCATTGAAAATTACCAATTCCCTTAGCTTGGAGGAGCTGGTCTGAATTCTTCATTGTGTGAATGCTTCAAAGCATTCGCACAATAGTGACCCTGTTTACCTTTAGTATTGTTCTTTATATCTTTTTCTGTATTTTTTTTACATAAAATCTTGAGCACACTTTTAGCAATTTATGCAATCCTGGTATCAAAATGTTCAGCACGCTCAGGAGAAGGATGCTTAGTCTTTTGGTATTGGTAAAACCTTACGGTCTTTACGATATTACACAATTTACACCAATTGTAGCTCCCTAGAAAATGAATAGGATTTTCTTTTTAAAAACCTTTAAAAACGGTGTTTCCTTTTAAACCCTTTGGTATCAAAACACTCAGTAAGTTAAAGACATTTATGCTTGTACTTATGTTATTCGTAATTTTTACGGTTTTTAAAATTTAGTCAATTTATGCTAATTTACTAGCCTCATTGAAAATTATGGGAATTTTTTAAAAATCCTTTACAAAATGTGTTCACTTTTAAAGCGTATCCAATATTTGTATCAAAACATTAAGCAAGTTAAGCACATTTATGCTTGTATTGACAAAGTAGAGGTTGAAGCATTCATCAGTGGATCTCTTCCTAACATCGATGGGGTGTCACTCAAGTTTAGCCATCTGTTTCAGCTGAACAATTGGCTCTCCAGAGAGTGTGCTTCCAGAGGATTCCATTACATTGAGAACTTCAATACATTCTGGAAACGAAAGGACCTATTCATGGGAAGAGGCCCACACCTGAACAGAGGTGGAGCAAGAGAGTTAGTGAAGAACCTCCTCCACGCTCTGGGGCATAGAGGCCAAGGCAGTAAGGAAGGACCGAGCCAGTGTCCCAGGAACCACAGCACAACAGCAACAACAATTACCTCCACCAGCACCGGTCAATGACTTGGATCCAGCAGCACCAGCACCACAACCACCTCCATCTAAGGACTCAGCTGCACCAGCATCACAACAACCACCGCCAGCTAAGGACCCAACTGCAGAACCACAACAACAACCACCAGATTTGGCTCCAGAAATACCAACATCTGACCAGCTGTGGGCGCCGCCTGCTACATTTACTCCCAGTGAAGACTCACTTTCCTTTTCGTCCCCCCCACTTTCACCCATGGCCCTACCTAGCCATTTTGATAGCCTGATTAAGTCAGGAATTAAGATGGCTCCCCTAACACCTGTGAGCCTCACACCACACAGGAGCTCTCCTCCTACCCCTCCAGCGCCCCCTCCTTATCCTTCACCCAAAGTCCCTCCAACACGTCCTTCATCCAAAGCCCCTCCAACACGCCCCCTCCGTCGTTCACCCAAATCCCGTCCAGCTCCCGCTCCTCCTGGTCCATCACCCAAACTACCCTCAACTCAACCTCTCCTGCGCACCTCTAGACGTGCTATCCCCAGAGCTAGGATGAAACGGGCCCCCAGTGTCCTAGGAAAGGTTATGTCAAACTGGGGCCCTGTGATGAACAACTTCCTTCTGGTGCTATACCTGTAGTTGCACTATGTAGAATGCAAAAAAGGGCAGTTAGACTGTCCAATCAAAGAAATCTAGTTCATATCCCCTGCAAGAAGGTTTTGACCAGTCCCAAGGAAACTAATCTCAAACTTGCTGCACTCAATGTCAGATCTTTATGCAACAAATCATTTTAAATCAATAATCTTATCTCTTCTTTTAATCTTGATTTTATGTTATTAACTGAAACATGGCTTGACAAAAACACAGGAAACATAGTTCTAGTTGAATCAACTCCCCCCAACTACAAACATGAATCGGAAATACGAGAAAATAAAAAGGCGTGGAGGCGTTTCTGCACTGTTTAGAGATAATATTGCAACCCGCAGACTATCATTTGGTGTGTTTTCATCATTTGAGTATGTGTCCTTTAAGATTGAGTTAAAACAAACTCCTCCCTTACTCTGCATAGTCATGTACAAACCTCCTCAGCACAGCCAAAGTTTCATTGATGATTTTACTGAAATGCTCTCAGTTGTGTGCACAGACTTTGATGGTCTAGTCATTACAGGTGATTTTAATGTTTATGTTGATAATGTCAATGACAGAAATGCAAAAGAGCTCAATGCTGTCCTTGAAACCTTTGATCTAATTCACCATGTGAGTTGCCCCATCCACAGCAGAGGGTACGCTCTGGACCTGCTCATCACAAAGGGGGTTAATATTTACAACGTCAGTGTGGTTGATGTTGCCCTCTCTGATCATTTCTGTGTATTCTTTGACCTGTCTGTTGCTCCCAAACCACCGCCTGGCCCTGCAGTTGTCCAAAGGAGACAAATAAATGAGAGCACTAGGGCACAGTTTGTAGAAATGATAGACCCTGAAAAGTCTCTGGTGCCAATGTTGATGAAATGCTGATTTCTGTTACTTCTAGCATCTTGAATGTTCTGGATGCCATTGCCCCTATGAAGGTTAAATTGAGAAAACATAGACAGAAAGCTCCCTGGAGGAACGATGATCTAGTCAGGGCACAGAAACAACAGTGCCGCAGACCTTAGCGAAAGTGGCGCAAGTCAAAACTCCAGGTTCATTATGAAATGTATAAGGGGGAGTTGTACGCTTACAACCAGATCTTATGCAGAACAAGGGAAAGGTACTTCTCTGAAATCATTGGAAGTTGCAGCAGCAACTCTCGTGTCCTGTTCAGAACAGTAAACAGATTAACTAACCCTCCAACCCAGCTACCAATAGAACTGGTTTGCACACCAAAATGTAATGAGTTTGCTTTATTTTTTAATGACAAGGTTCAGGGCATTAAAAAAGCCATCAACTCCACAACACATATAACTATCCAACGGCCACCTACTCACTCTAAGCTGACTCACTTTGTACCTGTCACTGACCAAACTGTCCAAGAGACCATCACCCGTCTGAGCTCGTCTACATGCTGCCTTGATGTGTTACCCACTAGATTTCTAAAGTCTGTCCTGAACAGTGTGTTGCCACCAATTATTCAAATAGTTAACATGTCTCTTCAATCTGGAATATTTCCAGAGGTCTTAAAAACTGCAGTCATTAAACCTCTCCTGAAGACAAGCGGTCTTGATCCCACTGTACTGAATAATTACAGACCTATCTCTAATCTGCCATTTTTAGGAAAAGTCCTTGAAAAAGTTGTCTACCAACAGCTCACTGATTTTCTCTTATTAAACAATTCATTTGATGTTTAACAGTCAGGTTTTAGACCCCATCATAGCACAGAAACTGCTCTTATCAAGGTAACCAACGACATCCGCCTGAACAATGATGATGGCAAAGTCTCTGTCTTAATCCTGTTAGACCTGAGTGCTGCCTTTGATACTGTTGATCATGGGATCCTTTTTCACAGACTCCAAGACTGGGTTGGCATCTCTGGATCTGCCCTAAGTTGGCCCAAGTCTTATCTAGAAGACAGGAAATATTTTGTTGAAATTGGGAGTTGTGTCTCAGACTACATGGCCTTGACTTGTGGTGTGCCCCAGGGATCGATCCTGGGACCCCTTCTGTTCAACCTCTACATGCTGCCACTAGGGCAGTTAATACACAGTAATAACATATCTTATCACAACTATGCAGATGATACTCAGCTCTATGTGTCACTGACAACAGGTGAATATGGGCCGGTGGATACACTCAGCCACTGACTCCAACAGATCAGTGCGTGGATGCAGAACAACTTTCCCCAGCTAAACTCAAACAAGACCGAAGTTATTATTTTTGGCCCACAGAAACAAAGAGAAAGTGTCAGCAGCTACCTTCATTCTCTGTCTCTTAAACCCTCAAATCAAGTCAGAAATCTAGGGGTAATCATGGACTCTGACCTAAACTTTAACAGTCATATCAAGTCAGTAACATCAGCGGCATTTTACCATCTGAAAAACATTGCCAAAATCAAAAACATAGTGTCAAAGCCAGACCTGGAGATATTTATCCATGCATTTGTCTCCAGTAGGTTAGACTACTGTAACAGCCTGCTCACCGGCCTCTCCAAACGAGCTGTAAAACAGCTTTAGTACATCCAGAATGCTGCTGCTCGAGTCCTGACCAGAACCAGGAAGTATGATCACATTAGTCCTGTGCTCAGGTCTCTGCACTGGTTCCCTGTACCTCAAAGAATAGACTTCAAAGCAGCCCTGCTTGTGTACAAGTCTCTCCATGGCCGAGCACCAAAGTACATCTCTGACATGTTAGTGCCATATGAATCATCTCGTACTCTGAGGACCTCAGGGGCCGGCCTCCTGTTGATACCCAGAGTCAGAACTAAACAAGGGGAATCAGCGTTTCAATATTCTGCAGCTAAAATCTGGAACAGACTCCCTGAAGTCGTAAGACAGGCCTCTTCTGTGTTCATGTTCAAATCTAGACTTAAAACATTTCTGTTTAGCCGTGCATATGACTGAAAGGTCCTATCTGCACTTTTCTTTCCTCTCCTTCCTTTATTTTTAAATCAATTTTCAAATTTTTTCTTTTCTTTTAAAGTAAATTTTACGTTGATTATTTCTATGATGTATTGTGATTTTAATGCATTTTTCTGTTTTGTGAAGCACCTTGAATTACTTTGTGTACGAATTGTGCTATACAAATAAACTTGCCTTGCCTTGCCTTATTAATGGTATTTGTATTTTTACAATTATGATTTTTCGCAAGGTATGCCATTTTTATTTTTTATTTAATTTTTATTCATTAATAAAAACATATAATATAAACTTAAGTTGTAAACTCAAGCATGATAGAGAAGGAAAAAAAATGAAAAGGGGACAGAAACAGGAAAAACTTATTTTGTCTGGCCCTTTAACAATCAATAAATCAATCAATAAAAAAAGAAAGATACAGACACACAAGCATTCGGCTGATTCAGTATACAATAAGAGAAGATTGGGAAAGAAAAAAAACAAAATCTTATAATTACATCAACCAGTGTGAAATGAACACCGTACCTCAGGGATGAGTAATTGTTATTTGTCTTAGTTTTCATTTATTTAATTGATTAAACTGGTTTTAATGTAGTTTTTAAGACTTGATACCGTTGTAGCATTTTTAATTTCTATGCTTAATTTATTCCATTTATCAACTCCATATATTGATACACATCGTTCTTTTAGCAGTATTCTGTGTTTTGGTTCAACAAATATCTCATGTCCTTTTAGATTAAATTTACTTTTTTTCATGTATCTTTTCATTCAATTAGGAGGAAAGCATTTCATATTTACTTTATACATACATTTCAAAATATTAAAGTTTATAAGATCAAAAAGTTTTAATAGTTTTAATTTAATAAATAATGAATTAGACAGGTCCGTATAATTACTTTTTGTAATAATTCTTATTGCTTTTATTGCAATATGTAGATTGGATGAATATATGTTTTTATACTGTGGACCATAACATCCTCTTGGACAGGCTGAAAAACTGGGTTGGGGTCTCCGGATCAGCCTTAAACTGGTTTTCATCATATTTGACTGGCAGATCTTTCTCTGTTGTCTTCTCCAAGTTTAAGTCTTCTTCTGCTCCTCTCACTTCTGGTGTGCCCCAAGGCTCAGTTTTGGGACCTTTATTGTTTATTTTATATCTGCTGCCTTTACAGCATATTTTAAGTTCTTTTAATGACATTTCTTATCACTTTTATGCTGACGACATTCAGCTTTATGTGTCTTTTAAACCCCAGGATGTTTTTAAAATACAGACTTTACAAAAGTGTCTGGACTCAGTTAAGAGCTGGATGAATCACAACTTTCTCCAACTCAATGAAGCCAAAACTGAGGTCCTAGTTTGTGCTCCTGACAGTTGTCTCCCCAAGATAATCCATGAGCTCGGCTCACTTGCTTCTTTTATCAAGCCCTCTGTCAGGAACCTAGGTGTAACTTTAGACCCGGTTTTATCCCTGGACTCCCATGTCGGGTCACTCGTTCGCTCTTGTTTTTATCATCTAAAAAACATTGCAAAATTGAGTCCAGTTGTGTCCCGTTCTGAGATGGAGATGCTCATTCACAGTTTTATATCCTCCCGTCTCGACTATTGCAACTCCATCTTCACATGTTTAAGTAAAAAATCTCTAGAACGGCTCCAGATTGTCCAGAACGCTGCTGCTAGGCTTTTAACCAATTCATCCAAGTTCTCACACATCACCCCGTTGTTAATGCAGCTGCACTGGCTCCCCATTCACTACAGAGTGCATTTTAAAATCCTGGTCTTAACATACAGAGCTCTTAATGACCAAGCACCAGTCTACATAAAAGACCTGGTGCAGCCATACACTCCCAGCAGGTCACTGAGGTCATGTGACCAGGGTCTGCTGGCTGTTAAGAGAACCCGTTTAAAGACTAAAGGAGACAGAGCCTTTGCCACGGTGGCCCCATCCCTCTGGAACTCTCTTCCTCTCAGCCTCAGATCTGTGGACTCAGTGTTTTCTTTTAAAAAGCAGCTAAAAACATATCTTTTTAAAATAGCTTTTTCTTAATTTCTTTTTAACATGTGTTTTTACTGTGTTTTACTGTTGTTTTATCGTGTTGTACTGTGAAGCACTTTGTGATTTTTATCTGGAAAGGTGCTATACAAATAAAGTTTATTATTATTATTATTATTATTATTATTATAAGTTGTACCCCAAATTTCTATACAGTAGTTCAGGTATGGCATAATCAAGGAATTATATAATAGATATATTATGAACTACTGTCTGAGAACCATTTTACTTTGTGTAGTACAGCAATTGCTTTTGCTATTTTGGATTTGACATTGTTAATTTGTGGTTTCCAAGATGGCTTTTTGTCTATAATAACTCCTAAAAAATTTACTTCTTTAACTTTTCTGATATTAATATTATCTATGTTTAATTTAACTGTATTTGTATTTTTATTACTAAATATCATATAATATGAATTGTCACTATTTATTGATAGTTTATTTCCGTCAAACCACGATTAAATTTTTCCTAACTCAATCTGCACCACCTCTATCATATGTTCAATATTGTCTCCCGTGTAATAAAAGGTTGTGTCGTCTGCAAATAAAATGGAATCAATTTTTTGGGATATTGAGTTTAAATCGTTTTTATAGATATTAAATAGTTTGGGCCGAGGACTGACCCTTGAGGTACACCACAGGTGATATGAGATAAATTAGATTTGGTGTTGTTTATTTGTACATATTGTTGTCGATCTTTTAGATTTTAGGGCCACCCCTTTGATCCTGTACCTGCTAAGTTTTTGAAGGAGAACCTGGTGATTTATTGTGTCAAATGCTTTTCTGACGTCTATAAAAATGCTAATGCGATGGTTCTTTTTGTCAATTGATTCTGATATTTCATTAGTGCCATTGTTGTTGAATGTTTTGCTCTAAAACCATATTGACTGTTGCATTTAATATTTTCTTTATTCAGGAATCTGTCTAGTCTATCTACATATCTTTTTTCTAGTATTTTAGAGAACTGGGACAGCAGAGATATTGGCCTGTAGTTGGAAAAAACATGTTTATCTCCATTTTTGTAGAGTGGTAAGACCTTGCCAATTTTCATCTTGTCTGGAAAGACTCCGAGTGTGAAAGATAAAGAATAAAGAATAGCTTAAAGGATGTATAACATAGTCAATTATGTCTTTTATCAGTGTCATATCTAGGTCGTCACAATCAGTAGACCTTTTGTTCTTACTCCCTTTTACACATTTTTTTATTTCTTCATTAGTTACTGGGTATAATAGCATGGTGTTTGAATTATTCTTTATATTTGA
Organism: Oryzias latipes; assembly: GCF_053564925.1. Lineage (NCBI taxonomy): Eukaryota > Metazoa > Chordata > Actinopteri > Beloniformes > Adrianichthyidae > Oryzias > Oryzias latipes. The sequence continues at coordinate 13,050,891 of NC_136259.1, forward strand.
AGTAATATTATAGTCCGGTTTGTTTGGAATAGAGTTTGCCAAGTTTGGTCCAAGATTTACAAAATAATTGTTAAATTCATTTGCTATTTTATTTATTTCATGGATTTCCATTTGTCCATTATCAAAATAATTAGTTACTGGTGGGCCTGTTTTATTCTTTTTTATTATTCCCCATGTTTCCTTGATGTTGTTGCTGTTGTCTTCTAATAATTTACTGTAGTAGTCTTTTTTTTCACAGTTTACTAACCTCAATGAAAATGAATAGTAATTATTTCAAATCCTTTAAAAACTTTATGCACTTTTAAAACCTATGCAATATGGGTATCAAAATGTTCAGCTAATTCTAAGTTAATATAAAAGTTTAGCAATGAGTATTCTAGCTTTTCTATTGTCTTCCTTTTTTTTTGGGCGAATTATGAGTTAAGCTAGGATTTTAGCAACGTGTAAGTTTTTTTTAGCTAATTTGGGAAATATTTAGGTTCTTTGGATTAATTCTGAGTTGAGATATTATTTTAGCAACATGTTAGCTTTTTTGGCTAACATGCTGAGGTATTTTGGGCTAATTCTGAGATAATATTTTAGTAACCCGCTAGCTTTTTTTTAGCTAACCCTTCCGCTCTCTTTGGGGCCAGCCCTTACACTTCTGCTCATCGCAAAATGTGACATTTCTTCTGATCAATCCGGACCGGACTGGTCCTCTCTTGGCCAGTTTAGTATGGTCCAGGCTATTCAAGTGAGCATTTCCATTGAGTGTGTGAAGGAGCATCAAGGCGTATACCATAGCATGACATAGCTTTGTGTTTAAACGGTGTGACTACAGTGATAAGCAACAATGGCAGTTGTGCACAAGTGTGTGAAATAAACTCCTACAAACGGTGCCATATTTTGGTGCTTAATTTGATTGACATGTCAATCACTTCTACTCTCGTCAGTACTTTGAAGTTATAGCCAATCCTTTTGCCTTTCCTGTGATTGTAGGTCACTGACGAGGCGAGCACGAGAGCGCATGCCGCGCAGAGCTTGAACGTCTGGCTGTATTTCACAGCAGATCACAGAAGTTAGATAGAAAAAACAGAGAGCATTGTTTATCAATGAGAATATTTTATATTTTATATTTTTGCAGCTTTCTCTTATTTGTCTCCGCTAAATTGTGTAAAGCAGATGATAAATATGCAAGGATATTCTATTCTACACCTCTACAGCAGACTATACTGCTGTTAGAAATATAGGGGTTATATTTGACAGTTGTTTTAAATTTGACAAACAGATTGACATTGTCTTTAAAAGTTGATTTTATCACTTGCCCCTTTTAACTAAAGCTAAACCTTCCTGGTGCAGTAATCTTGAAATAGTTACTCACACCATGATCCCCTCCTGCATAAATTACTGCAACTCTCTGGACTTTGGTGTCAGCCAGCATGTACTGAACCGCCTCCAGTTAGTCCACAATACATCAGCACAACTGATAACTAGAACATCCAGACATGAACATATCACTCCAGTACTCAGGTCACTTCACTGACTTCCTGTTCTTTTTAGAATTTAGTTTACACTTTTAATGTTAAGCTCTTCGTGGTTTTGGCACAGTTTACGTAACTGAGCTAACTGTCCACGGCCATTCTTGAGTTTTAACCAGTATCTGCTTAATGTGTCCAGGTCAAAACAGAATTGCTGGGGTGAATGTACTTTCCCCTTTGTATCTTGCCCTCAGTTATGGAATAAAATTCCTGCAGAAATGTGCATGATATCTGACCTTAACAGTTCAAAATGTAAATTAAAAACATTCTTTTTTAGAAGTTTTTTTTAATGATTAGAAGTTGGTGTTTTTTATTTTCTTCAATTTGCTCTATTGCATTATTGTTAGTCTTTTATATATTTTATTGTTGCCTACTTTTTGTAATTGTATGCTGTTTTTATTTGGTTTTTAACATTCCTAATTTTAAGCTTTGTTTTTTCTTCTATTGCGATGCACTTTGGTTCACCTAAAGGCATTGTAAAGAGCTATAGAAATAAAGCTTCATTATTCAAGCAAAACAAGACAGAATTTGCAATGTGTTGAATACTTTTTCAAACCACTTTGTATATTTAATTTCCTTTGTGTGATAGTTAATAATACTTGAAACCTATGTAAAAATAATATAAAGCTTTATGTGTCATTTTAACAACAATTGAAAGGCTAATTATGAGCATTTCTCAGTATTCCAGCTGACAGTCACCATACATGAATAAGAAGGACAGTGTAATAATTACCAGGACATAACTCATTAATATTCACACATGTGTGAATATTAATGAAGTCCTGCTATACCACATGCAGCCTCTAGGGGCGTAGTGAGTCATACACAGGTGAGACACAAAAACGGGTATATATGTACTAAGAGGTCTTTTTCATTTTTTTGTTTTTTTTTGTTCTATAGGGTTAGTAGACCAATAGGAACCCTTCTACAGTCTTAGATTTTCTTAAGAATTAGGAGGACACTGGCCCTGTCCTACTAATTCAAAATGTCCTTCCAGTGTTGCGTGTATTCTGATCATTTGTCCTGCTAATGCAGGAAAACAAACGCACACACACACACAGAACTGCGCCAGTCTGTCTCTGCATTTCTCCTTTGCGCTAGCGAAAGCAGCAGTTTAAAGCAGTGGGCCAGCTGCTTCTCTGCTCACTCCTGTACTGAAATGTTTGAGGGTTATGAGGTAGAAGGAGCATAGAAGGCTTTAAAATATAGATAGTTGCACTCAGTGCCGGCCCTGGTCTTCCGGGGGCCCTAAGCGAGATTTAATTTGTGGGCCCTCTAACTGATCAGCAGCACCAACAAAACGCAACTGTTGTTGTAATATAAATGAGATATATCTAGTGCAGAATGTTGGAAAGAAGTGCCTTCACTGTTGTGCGTCTGTGCACAAATGTATGACTGTCCTTTAAGTAATAATGAAACAATAAGTTTGATTTGGGTTCCATATTGGGTAGATTTGAACTTACCAGCAGCAACATCAACATTTTCCCTTTCAACAGAAGATGTGGTGACAGGAGTTTCCTCTGCAGCTAAAAAACAAGAATCATTATACAATAATTATTGATGAAGTTAATAAAATAACTATAGCAGAATACTACTAATAGTTTAGTGGTTCAGTTAAAATCTGTGTGCAGGTTTTTCACAATGTCATGATCTTTTTATATATTTATGAGAAATAGATTGTTTGATTATATATTTGCACAAGATCATATTTATTTATTATTAAGAACAGTTTGGGGCTCCATACTCTTCAGCCGCTGTTTATGGAAAAAAAGGGGTTATGCAGACACTGTTTTTTAAATTACTTTACATGCCACATGAAGGGATGTGGATGCTGCACCTCCTCCAATACTTTTTGATACTTTTTGAGAGCAGAAGAAAATGTTGGCTGACACGGAACTGTGCAAAACATCCTCATTATGTAAAACCAAAACTGTGAAATACAAATGAGAAAGAAATGTACCTATTTATAAATAATAAATGTGAATAATAATTTGAGTATAAATGGAAATATAAGCATTTATACACTTCTTATTCTATTATTTTGTATGTTCATAATTTTAAAATGAGTACATTCATTTTATTTGTCATTAATAAATTAGAACCTTTATTTCCTATGTATTTGGCAGTTTTGATTCTCCATATTTCATGCTAATGCAAGATTTTAAGACACATTGTTGAAAAAGTCAGACTACCAGACTGTCTATAACAGATAAACAGCAGTTTCTATACTGACATAAACCGGAAAATGCAGAACGCACTAAATATGTGTTAGCAAAACAATTAAACAATACAATAACGTGAGTTAAACATTTATCAGCCATCACCATTGTCGTTATTTAATCTTCTCTTCGCCGTTTTGGAAGGTCATGTCTGACCTCATCCAGGAAACTTGGGTATCAGAATTATTTTAGAGTTTTCCATTGGAAATTACGACAAACGGGGTCGTTTATGTGCAAACTTCACCTGTCTTTCTAACTTTACCGAACTTCGGATCAATTAGTATTTTAAATCGCGAATGCACAGAAATACTGGATAATGTAAAAAATATGGCCCCATCATCCTCCAAACTTACCTTGTGATTGATGCTGAAGTTGTTCATCTTTTTTCAGCTCCTGATGGATAAAGTCTCTTCGGCATGAAGTGCTCTTGTTGTCGCTTTGATCAGCGTGACAAAATGCACTCGTTTTTTTTCTTTTCTCAACTTTATTGAAACAAAATGCGCTCGTAAATGCACACTGTGCCAGGCTTAAATGCAGTGATGTTGGCCAATCGTTGCTGAGAGTGGCGTAACGTCATTATTTGGGTTGCCAGATTGGTTCAGGTGTGTTGACAAGGGGGATCATTAAAGTGCAGGCAACTTTCTTTTGCACAACATTCACAGCTATGAAATAGGTTGCCAGATTTGGGTCTTTTTTTTATTTTATTTTTTCGCCACTTCGGGGCCCTGGTGGTGACGGGGGCCCTACGCGGCTGCGTAATTCGCGTATAGGGAGGGCCGGCCATGGTTGCACTGCAGTGAGGTTCCACGTGGCCTTCACGTCTCTCTCCCTCCCTCACTCCTTCTACGACCCACAACTACACAATAGGCGCACCGGTATGGAGAGAAATTAGACTCTGTCGGATTTGTGCGTGCGTAATTCTTGATTTGTGCGTAAATTAGGATTTGTGTATGCATATTCTTGCTTTGTGCGTGCGTAAATTAGGATTTGTGCATAAATTTGGATTTGTGCGTGATTTGTTACTCACATAATACGTTTTGTGTATAAGTTAAAAAAATATAAAATTAAAAAAATACAAAATGCAATTTACGTATGCACAAATCAAGATTACAACAGCTTGAAACTACTTACACACACACATCTTTAAAAAACACGCACGAATCCCTTGTTACACACACACAAAGCCAAAGTTACGCACGGATCTACCGTGAGACTGTTTTCACGTCTCACAAATTCGTCCGTGAGTGCTGCGTTTAAATACCAGTGGAATGCTCGGTCATTAGAATTTTCCTATCAGCCTTCCCTTCTAAACGTATTTCCTTCAGTGGGTGTAGCAGGACTTAAAAAAAACTTTAAAGGAAAATACAAATTATTATCTGAGAATGTGACGTTCACTTTTAAACGCTAATATATATATTAAAAGTATATTATTCTCCGAGACACTGAATTGACACAAAATGCGTAACAGGAACGACCAGTAGGGGGCACTGTTTTTTTTTCTTCCGGAAAAATCAAAGGCAGTCAGACTGAGAGAGTCACGGGAAGAATGGCGGCCCATCTCGGTGGTCAACGCCCCGAAGTAAGTAGCCTCTATGTTCAACACTAACATCTACTGTCTTCATGTATTGATTGAGTCATTGTCTGGATACGTTTAGAAGGGAAGGCTGATAGGAAAATTCTAATGACCGAGCATTCCACTGGTATTTAAACGCAGCATTTACGGACGAATTTGTGAGACGTGAAAACAGTCTCACGGTAGATCCGTGCGTAACTTTGGCTTTGTGTGTGCGTAACAAGGGATTCGTGTGTGTTTTTTAAAGATGTGTGTGTAAGTAGTTTCAAGCTGTTGCAATCTTGATTTGTGCATACGTAAATTGCATTTTGTACTTTTTTCATTTTACATTTTTTAACTTATACACAAAACGTATTATGTGAGTAACAAATCACGCACAAATCCAAATTTATGCACAAATCCTAATTTACGCACGCACAAAGCAAGAATATGCATACACAAATCCTAATTTACGCACAAATCAAGAATTACGCACGCACAAATCTGACTGAGTCTAATTTCTCTCCATACACCGGCTCATAGGGCGCCCCCTGCTGGCGGAAGAAAATTTATGACTTTTAAGTGTGCCTTATAGTCGTGAAAATACGGTAACTTCAAAACATATAGATCATTAATGTATTTCTATACAAATATGTGTAAACCGTGTAAATTCATAATTGAATTAAATCGAATCGTAGGATGGAAAGAATCAAAACTTGAATTGATTCTGGAAATTATTGGTGATATACAGCCCTACTTCAGAAAAGGTTCTGTTTGTTTCTGCAGTTCTCCCACAGTATTATCTGAGGAACCAGGAGAGAAAGTCCAGTGAGGACCAGGAGGAAGCAGAACTTCCTTGGATTAAGGAGCAACAGGAAGAGATCAGCGTCAGCCAGGAGGAAGAGCAGCTTGGTCTGAAGCAGGAAGACGACATCGTGATGGTGACTTTGCATGAGGAAAATGAGCTCATAGAAGATTTCAACAATCAGCAGTTCCAGACTCAGAGCTTTAATGATGAGTTTGATGATGAAGAAGAAGCCCTGCAGGAAGCATCAACTACAGACGGAGAGGCAGAACCTCAGAGCAGCAGAAGTCCAGTCCATAATGTAGAACGCTCTCAAGCATCAGAACCTCAGTGTGATCCTGACTCTGACAAATCATCTGAAGGAAATAGCTGCGACAAAACCTCAAAGAAAAAGAAGAGTAAATTTGCTTGTAAAGATTGTGGAAAAAAGTATTCCAGCATTTCAACTTTGACCAACCACAGAAGAATCCACAACGGAGAAATGCCTTACTGCTGTGAAGAGTGTGGTAAAAGTTTTCATCTCAGGTCTACCTTCAGAAGTCACGTCCTCGCCCACAAACCAGCAAAACTCTTCGTCTGCGACAAATGTGGGAAAAGTTTCAGTGAAAACTGTCATCTGACCGGCCACATGAGGATTCACACGGAGGCCACATTATTCTGTGAAGAATGTGGGAAAAGCTTCCGCCATGGCTGTAACCTGAAACGCCACATGCTGACTCACACCGGGCAAAAGCCCTTTTCCTGTGAGGAGTGCGACAAAAGCTTCAGCCAGAGCACCACTCTCAGGAACCATATGACCATTCACACCGGCGCAAAGCCCTTCTCCTGCAAAGAATGTGACAAAAGTTTCAACCGAAGGTCAACGCTGGACAATCACATTAAGACGCACGCAGGAGCAAGACCTTTCCTCTGCAAAGTATGTGGTAAAAGTTTTACACTCAAGATAACTCTGACAAGTCACACGAGGATTCACACGGGAGAGAAACCCTTTGCTTGTGAGGAATGTGGTAAAAGTTTCACGCATAGAACGAGTCTGAAGAAGCACATGAACACTCACCTAGAGGAGATGTTTTGTGACGTTTGTTCTGTAAGTTTCAGCAGAAGGAAGGACTTTACTGAACACATGAGGAGACATGCGTCAGCAGAGGACGTGTTACAGATGCGCAAAAGCAACCTGCTGCCTCCTGATGCAGAGCAAAAGATTTGGAGTCCAGATCCCATGACTCAACTACAAGACGTGTTCATAAATTAAGGACATGCTGTTTAAGAGCTCATCCACAATAAGATGTTATTAAAGCCACAGTGAAGATCAGGGAGCAAAGAGCTCAATGGATCTTTGAACACATTTCCTGCTTAAATAAACAAACTATGAATGGTGTCAAAGTGTGATATTATATTCAATGTGTTGGTGCCTAATCTTTGTAATCACAGCTGAAAGTTAGTCCAGCCAGAGTTCTGACCGAACACTGACATTATAGGTTTTTAAGGTCAAACTTACGGCTATGGCAGGTGGGTCTGTAACCTTTGATAATAGAAGTGCGAGCTGGTCCTGTTTCTCAAAGTCTTTGTTTGAAAAGTTTGATACTGATCTGCTTTTTTATCGTTGTTACTTTTAAAATGTATACAATTTATTTTGGACTTGAATAAAAACAGAAATATAAAGAAAAAAACATTTCCCTAAATGTAAAATTGTTTTTTAGTTTTGACAAAGGCTTGTATGATTTCCTTTCAAATGAATAATGGATTAGATTTATCTGAATGAAGACATGCTGTGCTACAAGTTTGAAACGATGCAGGTTAAAACTTACCTTTTAACCTGAACATGACTTTACTGGTTTAAGATTCATCAGATACGGTATATTAAAAAAAAAATCTAGAAACCCCCTTCTGCATCGCTAATAAACATTGTTGTGCAGCATGAAAAAACTAGTGAAACTAGTAAAAGTGTGATCAGAGAAGATCAAACTTTTGACAGTATATGAAATCTCTGCGTTCTGGAGGGATGGTAAAGCACACAAAGCCTTTCGAGTTGGTGTGGTGTCAGCAAGGGTGTAAAACTATAGTTAGTCTCAGTGTCACTGGAGGCAAAAAGAGCCACATGTGGCTCTGTAGCCTGAGGTTGCAGACCCTTGGGTAAACTAAAGCCTGATGGTGATTTTAGAAGATCTTGTACTAAACACAAAACAAAATGTATTTATTTTTCTGGAAACATTTTTCGCCAAAAAACTTAAGTCTGTGTCATCCTGAGCTGGGCTGAACTGCTGACTGTTGCAGTCTGTTTGGTTGTGGTTATTTTCTTAACGGGTACAAGTCAGCTTCAAGAAAGCAGTCTCCTTTTCAAGAAAGGGGCTCGATATTGGTAGTGATATATGGATAGCATCCTTTTCAAAAGACCCAACTGATCATAAAGGAGAAATTATGAATTACGGTTTTGTCTTTTAACTTATTGTCCAGCAGGTGGCAATATATCCTTCCCTTTCAGCCAGACATCAGAATTTCATATTAATTGTTGTTTTTGTTATTTTGTGTGTGGATGCCTTGGTGACCATTTGAAGCGTTTGTTCAGTTAGTAGAGTTTTCCTTAATGTAAGATGGTTGTGGATAAAACTGCTCACTTGACACGCCTTGTTTCAAATTATTTATGAGCTACAAGTGGAATATGACGGACATCAAACCTAAGGGTCCTAATGGAAGGTAAAGACTTGAAGATTGACACCTTATTGGAAAAGGGAAGAAAACAATGACACACAGATTAGCAGATACAGTAATGTGACCATTGCGTGCTTACTGGTCCTATTTTTAAAAAGAAAAAAACTCAGATTATCTCACAAACTAACCAGGTTGTTGTTTTACTGTTTTTTTAAGGGGTGCAACTGAATAATGACATTTCATACTTTTCTATAAATATCAGTGTTAGAAATAAGGGGGAAAAGATGGTTGTCCTACAGACAACCTGGCAAGTAAACATGGTTGTCCTCCCCAATTTTTGGTTGTCCTTCGATACCAATATTCAACAGCAACGAAACCTACTCAGATGTCAGTACTTACATCTTATTTCTTCTATACATCTAATATCAACTGCCTCTTATGATGGACATTTAAAAAACTCTTTAAATATTAAAAAAAAACATTTTACTAAATATTGAAGCATCTGGTTACACAAAGTATTGCCAAAAACTTGAAACTAATATCTTTATAACTAGTATCTTTACACAGATTTAAATATATTGATTCTTTTTTTTGGTTTTGATCATTGTTGCGTAAAGAATATATAAGACAAAGACTGTTGTAAAAATTTAGAGTATCATATGAATTCCATGGAAAACATTTTTTTTCAGTTCATGTTAGTCTGTTCTCAGTGAAATTTATAGTGATGTATGTATGGATGGATGGTATACACATATATATATTGTATACACTATATGTATATACTTTGTCTCCTGAACAGTTGTCTGTTTTTGGTGTGAACTTCATTACTTATTTCTGTATTTGGAAAAAAAAATTGCATGTTTTTTACAGTTGAACACGTGTTTTGCAGACCACATGTTTTTTACGCTTTTGCAGCTGTATTTATTTAATATTTATTTATTTATTTAATATGAATCTCATTTTTGATAATATTCATAATAATTTTTAATTATTTAATATGAATGTCATTTGTGATGTCCTTTTTTGATGTCATATTATATAGATTATTTCTGAATGTTGTTTTTGCTGCCACAGATAAATGAAATTTCCCCGTTGTGGGATTAATAAAGTCATCTATCTATCTAATGCAGGGGTCTCAAACTTGCGGCCCGCGGGCTACTTGCGGTCCCCAAGATGATATTTTGCGGCCCCCGCCGTAATATGAAAGTTTAATGTTAATGCGGCCCACCAGTTTGTGTGATTGACACTTTTTTATTGTCGTGAGCTGACGAACCAACCAATCACAGTGAGATAAATGACTCTTGGGGGCGTGACATTGACTGGGCTTGAAAGCGGGAGAACATTTAAGGCAGGACACCTGACAGCCCCCTCCCCGGACCACATTAAGGAGTTCCTTACTTTCCTTTTTAGAACGTATCTATTCACTTGTAATTTTCTACATACATGCAGTCCGTGCTGAACTTGTTTCTGGGTCGCATGGACCCTGAGGAGGGTTAAGGTTATGGTTATGGTTAGGCGCGCGGCGGCGTATAACCCCCGACCAAACGGTTCTCATGCACGGCTGTTACGGCAGCACACCGCTCCCGCGGGACATGGGCCGGCCGAGGAGAATAAATATCCCTCACTTACATGCGTGACAGTTAAAGGAGCTTTAACATTAAACACGTGCGAGCAAAAACAAGATTTATTCTTAGACAGGCTGAAAATGCAACGATAGACGTGTGAACCAGCACCGCTTCTGGATCGTTGGGGAGACTAGGCCTTTTTTTGGATGCTGGTGTGCCGCGGGATTTTTTTTAGGTTAAAGTGTGCCGTGGCTCAGAAAAGGTTGAAAAACACTGGATTATTGCACAGTCTTAAGTGGAGGTATGCAGTTGACCAGGGCTGTGTTTGTAAAGTTCTGCTGACTGAGGGAGAAAGCCAATAAACAGTTTGAGCAGCACTTTAGGGTTAAGTTGGATTATTTTAATGAGAGAAGTTTTAGAATGCTTGAATTGCCACACAAAAGGTTCAGCAATGACAGAGCACATTTGTGTGGAGAATGTGATTCTGATGCTTCCATATAGATCAAGATCTTCCTGTTTAAGAAAGCATGATTACAAGCCAATCCCAATGCATGCTACAATTGAAGCACCTCAGAGGGGACTTGATCCCCCAATCCCTGGTTTAGGAGGCCAGTGCCTTATCCATTAGGCCACTGAGGATTGATAGCTGCCTTATTCCACTTCTTCGTCAAACAGATCTGGAAAGTGGGATGTCCAGCCAGCAGTTTCAGCCACCACTATCCCATTGGAGGGTTAACTCTACTAATTGAACAAAGTTTTCACGACAGCACCAAGGCATCCTCACAAATGAATAAATAAAAATAAACAATCAAGATAGTAGGAAATCTTGCTGCCTGCCTTGAAAGGAAGGATATGTTGCCACCTGCAGCAAGCTGTCGACAACTCCAGTTGAAGTAAAAAAACCTCACCTTAATACTACATACACACCAGGCATGGGATGCACCTTCAAGAACTTGCTGAACAGGTATTCTTGAAAGCGCTTTTTGCGTATGTGGTGTTGACACTGGACTGTTGACACCCTATACTATAACATGTACTCACAGTTGCGTGAGACTTTTTTCAAAATGTGGAAGTGGTGCAAATCCCTTTCCAGGCTGTTTACATACCTTTTGGCTAATGTTCATATGCGGAAAATAAATATGGACAATTACAATGCTGTTAGTGTGGTATTGTTCACACAATGGCACACATTGGGGTACATCTGAATTCAATATCCACTTATAGATGGTCCCAAAATGTTTGTCATGTATCCTCAGCAGGTTATGTGAGTTATCACGGTAAGTTTGAGGCTAAGGAAGAGGCTAACCTCAACTTTCGGTTCCAAAAATGGATGTATGTTTCAGGGTATGCTTAGTTCCTATAGCAACTCGTGCTCTGAACATAACCTGGTCTGGAGCAGGTTTAAGTGAAGGTTAGTTTGTTTTCAGAGAGGTGAAGCAGCATGGCGTGTCCATTTGAAGATGATTTAGGGGATGAAAAAGTTCAGATAATACTTTTTCCACCGTGAGAGGGTGATAAGACCACGTTTCGATGTTGTAAAGATAGACCTTTTACATTGATCAACTTAATTATTTGCTTCAGTTAAGATATAACATTTTTTTTAGTTCAGTCAACTTAAAAATAACACATAGTTATAGACAGTTATTATACTTTCATTCAAATTAAAGTAAGTATGTAGGTGTAACTTTGGTTTAGTAAAAATAAACACTCAAGACAATACGTGTTCAATTCACATCATGGTCATTAATTGATCTGTGTAGATCCTTTGCTGCAGTCTGACTGTAAAATGCAAGGTGTGTCTGATTGCTTTCATCCTAGAACAGGGATTGGCAACTCTTGGTCTCAAGTGCCACAATTCCTGCCTGATTTTCTGATTTCAAAGCCACCCCGGCTGGAGTGACCAGCCCGGGCGCAAAGGGTCTGTTGCAATGTCAGCTACCCACCCGACCTGTCTTGAAACACTGACCAAGGGGTGTAATAGTTTGTGTTAAGCTTTGCATGTGTGCAGAGTTTAAAATAATCACAACAATGCATCATATATATGCGTCATATTTTCTCATAACTCTGACTCTGAGATGAATTTCATACCACAAATTCAAAAACATTACAAAAACTGGATTTTATCATCTTAAAAATATTACCAGAGTCTGCCCATTTCTCTCTCTTGCCAGCACAGAGGCGCCAATGCATGCTTTTATTTCCAGCACATTAGATTATAGTAATGCCCTGCTCTCTGGCCTTTCCAGAACAAGGATATCGAAACTTCAACTGCTGCAAAATTCAGCAGCACGCATGCTGATGAGGACCAGTGGGCGGAAATACATTACACCGATTTTAAAATCGCTGCATTGGCTCCCTGTGCGCTTAGGATATACATTAAAGTTCTTTTATTGGTTTCTATATGTTTTTATGGTCTCGGGCCTTCATATTTATCTGATATGATTTAAAGTATGAGCCCTCGTGGAACCCTGAAGTCCTCTGATAAAGGACCTTTGGTTATCCTCAAAGTTAGAACTAAAACATCCGGCAAGGCCTTGTTCAGTTTTTATGGTCCTCGCCTTTGGAACAGTTAAAACCATGAAGCAGCATAAAGCAGCAAGTTTTTGGATGGTTATACTGATTACAGTGAGGTTCAGATGTAATACAAGTTTTAATGGCTGGGCCTGTCCACACACACACTCAAATGTTATAAACACACCTTCTGGCTCAAAAAATGTTCACATGTCAACATGTACACAATACTAATAATTTTCACACATGCATAGTTATGCTTAAGACCTTAAGACTTACCTTTTTAATCTAGGTTTTAATTGAAATTTAGGAACTTATTTGATTTTTAATTATTTATGTTCTCTTTTTACCAGTTTGATATATGTGTATGTATACAGTATACATTTATTCATTTTTTACTTATTTATTTGTTTTTTGAATGTATTATTCACTTACCATTGTATATGTCTATTAAGGTTTATTTATGTACTTATTTGTTTTATGTTGTTGTTTTTAATCTATTTTAATTTTATTCCTTTTACATTTTATTTGCATCTCCAGTGTTTTCCTCAGAGGGATCCTCCACGTCAGTGACTGACCCTTCTCAGTGAACGGGGTCGCTGCAGTGGGATCTCCCGGGTCTGCCTCTTTTAGTCAGATCTGGGGGGTCCTGTGGTAGTGTACTCCGTGAACTTAAGTGGGGAGTCACTGATGTGGACATGTCCCCAAATTATTGTTTCCCCACTTCAGTACAAAGCCAGATTTCAACATTGTATCATTTTATCACTCTTTTTTATCATGGTGTATGTATGTGCGTGCGTGTGTGTGTGTGTGGGGGGGGGGGGGGGGTTAACGGCCTTGTGCAGGTTTTAAACAAAACTTTTGTTTGTCTTGTCCTTTTGTTTTTAAATTTTAGTATATTTTTATGCAAAGCACTTTGAGTGACCTGAGTTGAAAAAGTGCTATATAAATAAAGCTCGATTTGTTTTGATAATGACATATTCAGCGTTCAAAATGCGGTTATCCGGTTGTCCGAGACAACCAGATTTCACGGAGGACAACCAAAGTGAACCTGATGGTTGTCCGTGTGACAACGAGGTGTTTTATTCAAAGTTATAGTATTTTTCAAGTTTCAAATGTTAGTTTTTGGCAACCTCTGAATTGAGACGTATGCATCAAATTCTTTCCACTGACAAAAGAAGTGCGTGCATGCTAGCGAATCCTTACTGTTTCTACATGTTCACTTTTCAATAAAGATTTTTCAAATGAACAGTACCTGGCGCGACCACTAGAGGTCTCTAAAAACACACAAAAAGATTTAAAACACATTTAGATCAGGGGTCTCAACTCAATTTACCTGAGGGCCACTAAAGGCAGGGTCTAGCTGAGGGAGGGCCGCAACTTCAACGCACACACGCAACTTGTGAGTGTCTGAGAGCCAATAAATGTGTATGGAACATATACTATACTATACTATTAACTATACTCTATTAGTAACTGTTTTCTGTAGAAAATTTACTTATAAAATTCTCATTCAATAAAATAAAATACGTAAACAAAATAAATCAATAAGTAAATAAATCAGTGATACATTTGTGTTTACTCAGTCTTCTATATCTGCTGTTTTCTAATTTAAATGCCCCTATTAATACAGTTCAGTTCACACTGTTGAATTATAACTATTAAACCCAAAAGAAGACTCGAATTCTACAGTTCTGTAAATCAATCAATGGTTCTACTGAACACGGTTCTCCTGTCTTCTTTTCACTGATGGACACTTTGCATCTTCCTCTCAAACAGCTGAGACCCTCAGTGTGGATGAAGATGATTGTCAGTAAATCTGGACTGGACTTGGACTTATTGACATTTAAGGTGGAGAAGTCAGAGGATGTGCTCCCAATTTTGAGTCCGTGTTAAATTAATTTTTCTAAAGTTTACTTTTTAAAACACAAATCAGTAAAGGAGAAACAAAATTAAGAAACCATTTTTGAGTTTCTTTCTTATGACTTTTTGCACATTTAAACCCTGGTCACAAGTTCTTGTGGAGCAGCCGGTCAGCCACTCTTATGTTTTTATACTGAATTCAAACTGTGGTTCATAAAAGAACGGGCGCTGTTCACTGCAGATCAGAACAATTGTTGCTGGTACCTAACCTGTTGTTGGGGGTGTGCAACGCCCCGCCCTGCCTCCTAGAAATTGTGTTCTTTAAAGCCTGACATCGCGGTCGCGTGTAGGCGGAGCTACCAGCTAAAGTTATGGTCTGACGAGAAATAGTCAGGGCGCTCTAGCGCAGCACACGGATGAAAGAGCTGTCAATCTATCTGGCAACACTGACGGGATCAGGAAGGAGCAGGTTTCCTGGCAGGGACATGATGTCAATTGATGAAGCAGAAAAGAACCTCAAACGAGGTTCATCGTGAGACACGCATGGTGTTCAGATCTGCGAATCAGCAAAACTGGAAAAGGCTGAAGCTAAAAAAAAAAGTATTTTTCTGTCAGGAAAAAATTAATTCATAGATTTTCAGCTCTGTTGAACCATTAATGTTTTTTTTCCTCCATAATTCAAATGACTTTGACCTGCATCTTTACCAGCTGGTTCAGCGCGCTTCAGGCCATCTGTCTGTGCGCTGACACACGCACACTTTTAACCGAAGAGAATTTGTGAAAACATATTTAATAATTAAGTTGCACATCACACAAAAGAGGAATGCAAGAAAAGATGAGGCTGGAGGAGGGACATGAATCTCTTTAATTACATCAATACAAATACATGTTTTTTTCCTGCAGGACTGGAGACAATACAAAATCAATGCATCTAAATTACTGTGCGGGACCAAAGTCTCTGAGTTTTGCGGGTGCGGGCGGGAGTGGACATACATATTTTGCGATTGCGGGCAAGAGTGTAAAGCAAACGTTGCGGGAGCAGGCGGGATTAGTCAGAAATTCAGCGGGCGTGGGCGGGATGAAGAAAATAGTCCCGCGCAGGGCTCTAGTACAGACATTATATTGTGAAGACCTTGACCCTGTTATGCTCTTTCTTCAGTGCTGGCCAAATTTCTCAAGGTCACTACACAACAGACATGTTTATGTTTTTTTTTTAAATTGTTTTCTAAAGGTCAGAATCCCACTGACGTCCTAACTTGTAATGCCTTTTTCTCATTCACTGTAGTTTCTTTGATCGCTGTTATGTGACTAGGTCTTTTCGTCTATAGTTCATCTCAGTGGTTTTTGTATGGAATTACAAATCTGCCATAAACTGAAAGGGCGTAAAGACAACTAAGCATATGGAATTACGTTTCTGCCAATAAGTGAAAGGGCGTAAAGACAACTAAGCGGGCGTATTTAGGAACTGAGTGAGTGAACCTTCAAACCGCGCAGGCGCAATTCTAACCCTGAAGTGATCTTGCGCGGTCAATTCCTTTTTGCACGCTCATGTGGATTTACGCTCAGTGTTAAGGGGGCGTTTTTGTCACTTTTGGGGCAGGAACCTTTCTGGTTGATCTGATTGGCTGAAATTTGCATGGCCTATCGGCGAGACAGAGGGGCGGGACCATCATTTTTCAGTGCGGGGGGGTTAACAGGCGGCTCTTGAGCTGCGTGCAGCTCTCTGCCTTTTATCATATTTTCTATATTCAGTACTTTCACAACCTTATGGTTCTTAAGGTCTTACATTTTCTCCAAAATGTACAGAGCGGCCCTAATGTGTTGTTGTGTGACATCGGTAAAGAGGATCTAAGAACAGCATGATTACGGTATGGAGAGAGGTGAGGACGTGAAAGAAGACCCCCCCCCCCCCCCCCCATAGTACAAAGGAGCAGATATGTGAATAATGCAGAACAACTTCGTTTGGAAACCCTGGAAATGCAAAGAGACACGATTATGAGGCATAGTTTAAACTGCAGCTATCAGCTACGCGGAGGAACACGGGAATAGAGCAGCTGCAGTTCGGTTAAATTAGATCTTCACAGATTCGGACTTCCTGCTTCAATAACTCTTCTGATAAACGTTCAAATGTGTCAGCAAGTATCTCACTCATTTTGTATTAACACAGAGAGTGAACTACAAAAGCATTTTTAAAGAAAAAAGATAGTTTTTATTGCCTTTTAATCAGAATTGTTCGCTTTAAGCTGTGAATGCAAACATGCAGCAGCCGGCTGCTAAGGGACCGTCAATAAAGTGCAACCTCTGTGAAACACCATTCTGTAAATATCAGTGAACTTTTAAAAAGGGAATAAATGTCTATATTTATATGAACTGGTAATGAAGACTCGTCAGCATAGTCATGCTACATTATTATTTATTATACTAAATTTTGTTAGAAAGTCAACCTCCATTTTATTGCATATAGTTTTTTTAAATTTAATAGAGATATGAATCATAACATAAATGCACTATAGCTCTGAAGATACTAAAGCTTCTGTCACCAAACTTCCTGTATTGACTAATCATGACCTTATTGTCCTACTGCAATAAAAAGATTATGTCATAATTCACGTTGTTTATTGTTAGGAATTTTTCATTTTTAAATATTGATCAGATTTGGTCAAAAATGCTCAATAGCTTTGAAGATGCTGTAGTTACTGACACAAAACTTCCTGTACTGACTAATCATGACCTTATTTCATTTTATTATATTATATTGTATTTTCCTACTAAAATAAAGATTATGCAAAAAAAAAAAAAAAATTCTGGCATCTTCAGAGCTATTGAGGATTTTTGACCAAATCTGATCCATTTGTAAATATGAAAAATTCCTATAAATAAACAAAGTGAACTATTGACATTCTTTATTTTAGTATGACAATAAGGTCATGTCAAGTTACTGATAACTTTAGTCATGATTCATATCTATTAAAATTTGAAAAAGTATATGCAACAAGATAAAATAAAGATGGACTTTCCTACAAAATATGTATTGTAACAATAATATGCTTTATGATCATTTTATGATTTTTTGTAAGATTATTGATTTTTACACAGTGGTGTTTCACAGTTCACAGAGGTTGCACTTTGTTGACGGTCCCTTGGCAGCCGGCTGCTGCATGTTTGCATTCACAGCTTAAAGCGAACAATTCTGATTAAAAGGCAAAAAAACGATATTTTTTCTTCAGAAATGCATTTGTAGTTCACTCTCTGTGTTAATACAAAAGTATTGAGATACTTGCTGACACATTTGAACGTTGATCAGAGGAGTTATTGAAGCAGGAAGTCTGAATCTGTGGAGATCTTTCTAACTTATCGAACCTCAGCTGCCAGAGATTTTAAAATAATGAATCTATGGTTCGCAAGTGAGAACGCTGGAAAACCAACTCTGAAAAGACAAGAAGACGCAGCAGCAGCTGAGTTTCCGCGGAAAAGGAAAGACCTGTGTTGGAAGATCGACTCGAGGCAGAGCGCTGCTACTTCCAGCAGATGACCGTGAAAAGAGCCATCCTCCTCCCCCCCTTACCGGGACGCAGCGCCGGCAAGTTACTTTGGGACTGCAGGACTTAAACTTGGCCTGAGGCGTCTGCTTTCACTGTTCTTTGGATCCGCATAGCAAAGAGACGGACTCTGATGATGAGGAATAGGGAAGCCGGTGTGTCTGATAGAAATGTAGTCCAGCTGTTTCAGATACAGAAGATGAGGACTTTGATGGATTTTAAATGCTGATTGATGACTGAAAAAATAAATCACAACCAACTCAGTTTTGCGCTCGCTGCCTTTTTTAAACACACACCAGCATGCACGTTTCACCGGTATGTGTGTTTACGTTACAGAAAAAAACACTAAACTGAAACGGCGCCGTTTAATCCAGTGCTGTTGTAAGGAGAGGAGGGGGTTATGAGAAATAATATGGCTGTAATTGTGTGTCTGTCTGGCAGGTCAGTGTGTGTTGTGGCTCTTTGACTATCAGAGTTAGAGATGTCGGCTCTTTGTGTCAAACTTGTTTGTCCCCCCCCCCCCCCCCTGTTAGAGGCAATCATAAAAAAAAAACGCGGATGTAACGTGGATTAAAACATTAACCAACAACGCAAAACTAAGGTAAGAAAGTGCAGCGGGTTTATTTGTGGTGTAAGTTTTTCTGATGTGAAATTCACTGTATTTGTTACCGTTTTAATGCTTTTAATCCAGGTTACAGCCGCCGTTCCTTTTCTATTAAAGCCCCAAAATTAAAGTCCCGCCCCGCTGCTTGGCATGCAAATTTCAGCCAATCAGATCAACCAGAAAGGTTCCTGCCCCTAAGTGACAAACACACCCCTGAATGCCGCCCCCAAGTGACAAAAACGCCCCCCTAACACTGAGCGTAAATCCAGGTGAGGGCGCAAAGGAGAACTGACCGAGCAGGATCGCTGCTCAGTTAGGATTTCAGCGTTCAGTTGTAAAATACGGGGTCGCTTGGCTAGAATTGCGCCATCACAGTTTTAAGGTTCACTCACTCAGTTTCTAAATACGCCCGCTCAGTTGTCTTTACGCCCTTTCAATTTTTGGCATTTATGTAATTCGATAGGAAAAAGTCACAAAGAGCCAAGAAAGTGGGTTCAAATAGAGAAGTGGTGTTCATGTTTGCTCCATATCAGAACAGCAAGAAAATTTACCCCATCTGGAGCTTTTTGACAGTTCAAGGGCATTGACTGGATAGCCATTGACTGCTATTGTTTGCTACCAACTATGAGCTAATATTGGATCAAAACATACCCCTGATGTGTGCGATTGTGTGAACAATACCACACTAACAGCATTCCCATTGTCCAGATTCACTTTTATGCATTTGAACATTAGCCTAAAGGTATGTAGAGACTCCTACTACATTCAAACGGGCTCTGGAACACACATTCATCCCATGCCTGGTGTGTATGTAGTAGCATGGTGAGAGTTTTTGATCTCAGCTGTATTTGTCGACAGGGTCCAGCAGATAACAACATACCCTTCCCTTTAGCGCGTGCGGCTAGATTTGATTTGATTTGATTTATTGATTTATTTCAAGCATTGTAGTCAAAGCAATAAAGAAATTCACATATTTATCAAAATCATTACAGAAATGTTGAAATGCATAGATTAAAAAGACAGAAAATAAAACAAAACAAACATGTCACATAAATCACATATGCTTAATTAAATACAGTGATCATTAACTAAAGTTAGGTTGAGCTTGATTTATTGCTTGAAAATGAGTGGGAAAGAGCAAGCTTATACAATCCCACCCCTACTGAGTTCATTCATTTGATAGTTTTACAGTTTTTGTAATCCAGTTCTGATCAGATAAATTCTCTTCAAGTATCAAAATCCAGTGCCTAGTAATGACTGATGATCTTCAGAAAACATTCATTCATGATTTCAGTAAACAGTAACGGTACCGATATGTAATAATCATTGATTATCATTAGAACACACGATCACATTAAACCAGTAATTATTGCTGCACATTGCAGATCAAGATCAAGATCAAGTTGTGAAGAGTTAGTTCAAATGGTAGAGTTAGCCCTCCTATGGGCTAGTTATGGATAAAACTGCATGCTGGACATCCCTCTTTCAAGTTCTGTAAGACCTAGGAGTGGAACACGACCACTTCCAATGAAACGGCTGTACCAACGCACGTGTATGCACATTTTGGGCTACATCGTTCAAAACTGTTGCAACACGCATTGTGAGGCATGTTTGTTTATAGTCGTTTTTGGGCTCCACGCACATGACGCACGGCCATTGAATGAGTGTCAAATCTTACAAAGTTGAACATTGTCAGTCAAGGACTGGGATTTGATAGTGACTTATTGGTCGCGGCTTTTTCAAAACACAAAGTACCAATGGTTTTAAAAGTGACCATGAAGCAGAATTTAGTCATTGTTCTCAGTGGCCTGTCGGAGTTAAATGACACCAACTCTTTCATGTGTAAAGGGAGTTGTCAAGCCTCAGTGGCCTAATGGATAAGGCACTGGCCTTCTAAGCCAGGGATTGGGGGTTCGAGTCCCCTCTGAGGTGCTTCAAATGTTGCAGTTCTTTCTTATAAAGAAAGTCATTGATTCAATGCCCATGATGGTAGTCAGACTTCTGACTGATTGTGGGGTGCACAGGTGCCTTTATGCAAGGGGTTAGAAGTTTAGGTTGGCATGGGTAACCTCTATCCCCTAACAGAAAGCCATCAATCTGTCCTGTATAAAAAAAGACAAAAACAAAAATCATATTGCATATGTGCTACATTTAAGTGCATGTGTAAATGTAGTGCATACATTTACTTACCAGTCTGTTGCTTAGGGTAGACTCACTTAGGGTAGACTCACGAAATATTCGTGAGTCATGAACAGAGCCGGACCACTTGGCTTCAACATTGGTGATGACATGTGCAGCATCACATATAATCTTTACAGTGGAAAGAATAAGACATTTCAAATATAGCATTGCTAGGTTGATTCACCATCATAAACTGCATGTAACTCTATTTACCTGCACATTAATACTGTGGATTGACTTTTTGTTTACATAGTCTGCCTCATTTTCAGTTGGTGCGATGACAGGTATATGTGTGCCATCAATGCATCCAACCACATTTGGAAAACCTGAAGGTAAGTTTAATTATTAGGTCACTTTCAGAAGATGCAGTAAGACATTGTTAACTAAACATAATTGTTCAGCATAGACACATTTGAACTGATTTGAACACTACAAACCAGCAATCCTGTGAAACTCCTCTTTGATGGCTCTCAGGGGTTTGTGCCCAGGAAACACTGTAAAAATGCGCAGAAAGTGCTTGAGAGCGAGGCACACTTTCCGAACAGCTCTGCATACAGTGGCTTTACTAATATGCTCCGCATCCCCGATATTGTACAGAAAGCTTCCATTGGCAAAGAAACGTAAAGCTGCACAGAGTATCTGCTCGGATAAGAGCACGTCCACGATGCCTGATGTTAGTAATGTAAGGCTGGATGAGATTGTGTATATATGTAATTGACTGCAACGAAAAACGGTAACGCTCAAACAAAACGTATGGCGAAATGACAAAAAATCGAGTCTAGGTCTCAAAATCCTCGTATGATGTAAATGTAATTCTCTACGAATTAATGCAGCCTCCTCGTCTATTGGGTCCTCCAAAAAAGGACAAGCATTCTTGTCACTTAGCTTGTCTCTGTGTGACGTAAATGTGGCCAATGAAGGTTAAAGCGAAAAATACCGCTTCGTCTTTAAAAAGGGGAGGGGACCGGCAGAAACCTTGAGTTTAGAGAATAAAACCTGCTCCCGACCAGGTTAGGTTCACAGCGTAAGTAACCATGTACACTGACTCTGAGTATAAGTTACCTCTCTTTCAGAAACGGGTTTGACTTACTCTGCTTTCTCTGGTTTAACAAGCCTCCCATTCTGAAACGGAAAACCCAGGGTTTCCCTAATTTCAGGGTTAACGCACTCAGAGTTTACACTTAACCTCCTTTCTGAAACAGGCCCCTGGTGTTGGGGTTGCCAAGTGTTCATTCTAGAAATGATCTTGTCTTTCAGGTCAGTTGCTGCCTTCCTCAGCGTATCTGTGGTTGTTGGGGCTGTGTACCCAATCTCAGGGTGGGAGTGTGGTATATATATATATATATATATATATATAAATATAAATATATAGACATTTCGTATCACAATGAAACTGGAAATAAGATTAGGAACTTACATGTTTATTACTCTGACCCATTAATTTTTGCCTAGCAGAAACTTTTCTTTTATTTGCTGATGCAGCCGTATTACTTCTCTTTAGTTATGATGGGCGTGTACTCTTTATACACTGTCATAAAAACCTCTGACTCCGTCTCACCAAAATATAAAGCTCTTTTTTCTCCACCGGTTTCCATGGTGACTCCGGAACTTAGCAATCCATTGAAAATGCCTTGTTGTACTCGCCGTGCACACGCATTAACTCAGGGTTACTGAAAGGAGGTCAATTAAGCAAACTCATAACCAGTGTTCTGGAATCTACATACCCAGAGAAAGCAAGTTCTGGCTTACTTAACTGAGGTCAGGGTTAATGTCAGGTTAAGTTAACCTTGCTTTCTGGAATACCTCAGTAGAATTGCCAATAGCGTCCAGCAGATAACAACATATCCTTCCTTTTAGAGCAAGCAGCTAGATTTCCTACTGTCTTGATTGTTTCTTTTTATTTATTCATTTATGAGGATGCCTTGGTGGTGTTGTGAAAAGTCTGTCCAATTAGTAGAGTTAGCCCTCCTATGGTGTAGTTGTGGATAAAACATGACAGTTATCAAGCCTCATTGGGCTAATGAAGTAGTATAGTGAAGGCTGTAACAGTGCACAATAGACTAGGTCAATAATAGGCAAGCATCTGACTTTGTCTCAATCAATGAAGCATCGAGAACATTTTACAATGAGAGCAAACGAAATATCACAGCTTGCACTCTGCAGTCTAATTGCAAGAAAACTCGCATCCAACCTTAACCCTTGTGCTATAGGCACTTTCACAGACAGTGTGTTGAACCTTTTTTCTTCATTGATTTGTGATCTTCACTGGTGTCCATGGATTACATGAAATCTTTCCACCTTTCTCCACCTTTGTCATGGTAGGAATAACTAGTCAATGTAAGGGTGGGGTCATCTGAGATAGCACAAGGGTTAAAAAAGTTTAACATTAAGGGACTCAGATTTGGTAGTTATGTGTGGGTAGTGTCCTTTTCAAAACACAGAAGTATGAACTGTTAGATAAGTAATCATGAAGTAGAAATTAATAAATACAGTCTGAGGCCAGCTGGAATTATATGACACCAAGTCTTTCATACAATTGAAGCAGAGCTGTGAAAGAAAAAGTCTGGAGCAAGATTTACGAGAAAGGAAGTCTGGGACAGCTTTGAGACTTATGGACTTAATGTTTGCTGCTATTTATATGCTGATAGTGGATAGAAGTTTATCCCTGATGTATGCTTTTATGTGAAAAATACCACACTTCCAGGTTACGTTTTTTTTGCATTAGAATACAGTATTAGCAAAAAAGTATGGGAAGACTAAAAGAAAGAATTTTTGACTTGAACTTGGCACTGCCAACAGTGTCCAGCAGGTGGCGCAAGTTTCTACTTTAAACTCTGTTGTCATCGAATTGAATGTAAATTGTCCAGTTTCAATGTTGTCAATGTGCAGACACGTTCAGAGGTCTTTGATGAAACTGCTAGTTGGACAGCCTCCTTTCAAGTTCTTTATAAGCCTGCAGTGGTGATGAGGTAGCTTACTAAGCCATGGGTTATTGGTTCTAGTCCTATTCGTGGTGTTTCTGTAGAGTGGGCTATGAAGACTGTCTCTGAAGAAAGTTGCTTGGCATTTTTAGGCATTTTTCTGATGATGGACGAAGATATATAAAGTTGAGTTTAACCTGCATTTCTGAGGAATTTCTTTATTCAAATTGTAGTAAACATGGAGCAGACGAAAAAAAATGCCATTGGGAAAAGCTCTGTTTTGACATAGAAAATACGCTGGGCGGGGCCACAAGTTCTCTTCTCCGCTCCAATCTGACACATCCCCTTGCAGACGAATAGATCCAGGAACGTCTCCGTTTTCTTGGTCTGAGCTGGAATCTTGATCTAAACTGTACGGCCGGACAGCTCCAATATTACTCGCCATCTTTCTTGCACTGCTTATGTTAGCTTGTGATCTTCAGGGGCTGTGAGCTAGCAACTAATCAAATGATCATGGGAAATAGGCTGAGGCTTACTTCCGCACCAACAGTTCCACCCACAACTCCTGTCGCTCTGTCAAACTATGGCCTTGAAAACAAAGTTTTTGAGATTTTGGCTAAAAACTTTATAATATATATAATTAAAAGACCCCTGGGAATATTTTAAAAATAGATAAAAGATGATCATAGTGGGACTTTAAAAATGCGTTGAATTGCAAGTTGACCGTGCTTATAAAAGTCATGTATATTAAGGGTAGGAGTAAATTGGTTTTAAGGAACTAATCAATATACCAGTGATTATGTGTTGGAATTACCTCTAGGATTTATATATTATATACCCAACAATAGTTATTTAAACAGAGCTCCAACACAGGCTAGGTAATGAAAACCAGAATGTAGACTGATGTGGAACAGCGCTTTCCATGGCAAAGGAAACAGTATTCACAGACTCCTGCCTTTTTAATCCAGTTTTTAAAAAGTAAAATGTGGCAAATACATTTTTTGTGTAAAACAGACATCTCTGCTTCATATTCTTAAAAATCTGCATGTCGCCTGTTTGTGTTATTCACAAACATGGGTCCAACTCCACCCCCTTCTACCAACAAGTATTTGGTGTAAAAAAGAAACTAAACTAAATAAATTAATTACCTAATACCTTCAAACTGGGGTGCTCTATAGGAATATCTGACAAGCATAAGTTTCTAACATTTATTTGTTAAAAAGAAAATAGTTATCAGAAACAATCTACACTTCCAATTTAAAAGAAAATTATAAAAAATATATTACAAATCTGTATGGCATTATTTACAGTTACAGCTTTAGTAAGCTCAGAACCAAAGAACATTCAAATAAAATTCACTTCAACCCAGCACTGCTCCGGAGGAACAGGAAAAAGGCTCATGGAACGATGACAGGAGGAGGCGGCGTTCACATGGACGTGTCATAAGAACATCCTGCAAGACAAAAGGAAGTTCATTGAGTTTCTCCCAACCTCATCATATCACAACTAAGTGTCAGTAACTTTGTTAAAATAAGAGGGTTAAGCGTTTCAGTCTAATTAATACTCCTCATGATACCTTTCCAACCTCCTCTGCTCTGATGGGATTTATAAAATTGTTTGGCAAACAAGTATGTGTCGGTCAATGATTCTGCAAGTTGTCCCTTTTAAAAAGAAAGATTTGGTCTGTCATCGTCAGCATAGAAAAACTTCAACTCCAACACAGATTGTTAGAAAGGATTCAGAAAATCACATTGTTTGATTTTTAAAGCATTTATTTGTATAACGGGGCAATAAAACAAGTATTTAACACCAATAAACAAGTTATCTGATTAAAAAACACCTGTTCCCACCCTTAAACAGACTGAAACCTCTTCACCATGACCAAAGAGCTTTCGAATGACACCAGTGGTTGTAGACCTGAACAAGACTGAGATGAACAATTGGGATTTCTTGATTCATTTTTTTTAACATTCTATCTCCTCCAGTTGAAATGATTCTATGATGAACATTACAGACCAAACTCTACTGGTCCTTTTTGCCACCAGCTTGCAGTTGTCTTTTGTGGACCTGCAACACTTGCTATTTCCTGGTTTGTGTGGAACTCAGGAACAGATGGTGGGGGGTTGGTTATAAGGGGAAAAAGAGACAAGCGCCTAAATCTAAACAATTACAATTTTGAAAAAGTCTGCTGCAGAAAAGTGTTGTAATGAGGGGGTGCAAGAGGAGCCATATCAACAGATTCTATGGGGGTCTGCAGATATACCTGTAGAGGGTGGGGTCCAGGAGCACTGCTGTGTCAGCGGGCAGCTTGGACAGGTGAACCACTTTGGTCTTCATTTGCAGTTGGTCATTTTCGTTCACCCAAACATCTGGCAGTCTGACACAAAAAATGT
The DNA here is from genome assembly GCF_053564925.1 of Oryzias latipes. Classification (NCBI taxonomy): domain Eukaryota; kingdom Metazoa; phylum Chordata; class Actinopteri; order Beloniformes; family Adrianichthyidae; genus Oryzias; species Oryzias latipes. The sequence continues at coordinate 13,077,210 of NC_136259.1, forward strand.
TTCAATGCAACTACATTACACAACAGAGGGTGGGGTGGGGGTGGGGGCATTGAACCTGGTGAAGACTTACATGTCTTCAGGTGTCCAGTGCAACAGCAACTTCACTTTCCCAGAGGCCTCCTTCCTTCTGGCAATGACCTGAAACACAAGCATGAACAAAGTGACACCTGTTGTGCGCTGTCATTTCCTGCAGTGGCACAAGCCAACCCCCACCCTGCTGTGGAACACCACACTGTTTCCGTTGCCCAGGCTCTCAATGTGCGTCGCCAGGTTAAGGCAGATGGCTCGGTGGCGGATGGCGTCCATTGTCTGAGCATCAAAGAAGTCGTGAGGTCTCGCTGTAGACAGAAAGACACGATGAGTGAAGAGTCTGCTGAGACCAGCGAACACAATAGGAGTGAAGAGCAGCAAAGAGCAACAACAAAAATTTTGAATAGTTAACCGATTAATACAAGAAACGTGATGTTTACCACTAAAAGCTGCCAAGGTAAAAGGTAGGATTTAGCCAAGGAACATCCAAAGTTGATGTAGAAAAAGCAGAATAAATGTCATCATACGTCAGGAGAAATGCTCTGCCAAGTAGGAATTTAAACCTTATTTTTTTTTATCATTTATTGGTAGTTATAAACACCATCTATGAATGAAACATTTTCAAAAAAAATATCTGAAAAGCTTTAGTTCATAACAGATTAAAATGACTAAACAGACAGAGTGAATAGAAATACATGTATTTCTACCTGAACATTTTTGGTGAAAATGCATCTTAGTGAGCTTAAAACGTTCACAGAAATAAAACAAGAGCTCTGTAAAACTGACACAGAATAACAGCTGAGCATGTTGTGCTGGAAGAGGAAACAATGTGTCACATCACAACGTTAACTGTGTTTTACCCTCACTGTAACGTGGCTTACCTTTTGCAGCCTTGTGGATTTATTTCAGAACCTTTTTTGTTTTCCTTTATTTCTTTTGTGTTTATAATGATTATATGTTTTATGTGTAAAAACATTTACATGAAATATAGTAAGCTTGTGGTGGGAATTAAAAAGATTTTTCTTATACCTTCTCCTTTTTTGAGCACTTAATCAATGTTTATTATGTTTAACCTTTTTATTTAGTGTTTGAAAACAAAAGGAAATCAATCAATTATGCACCCCTTTTTTAACAGCCAATTGTCTTCTGCCTCCTTAATTTAGTTGTAGACCACTTTCAATCCATCTCTGACTTATGTAAAGTACGCATTCAGCTTACAAAATGTACATAAATCTTAAAGCCTTAAACATCTAGAATTATTGTAAAAAATACTTTTAAAAAAAGATGACTACTCTGATTTTGTGCGTTGTTTTTAGAACGCAACTTCAACAATAAACGAGGGTCCACTGCATTATAATTAAACTATTACAAAAAATTGTATTACGTTCCATAACACAAGTGTGAATGCTATTTGCTAAAGCTGGTCCCTGAGATCCTAACAATGTCCGCTAAATACGGAATTAGCTGAAAAAAGTTAAGAGAAATTTCATAACAGGAAACTTGATCAACTTTAGGAATGCAAAAAAAGACTAAATGAAGAAAATATGCTATTATAAAAGGTTACATGTGCAAATCATCTCAATAAACTATATGCAACGTGTCCTTAGGCTAATAATTTAACAAATGGAAACATTTGATGTATACAATTCTTTGGCTCAACTTTGCTCTTAGTTTAGAAAGACGCATGCTTCAAAAACTGAAGGAGATACTTTTGGAGAGGGGCAAATTGAAGCCCCTCTATAACCTTGGAGAGGATGTAAGGACATCAGAGATGCCAACATTCTGGTCCTTCAAGCCAGAGAACAGTACAGATGGATCTAGCAGAAGAGATGCACCTTGATGCAAAGCCCAAAAGACAGACTCGTTGTCCTGATGTCCAGATGAGTTTCTTCCAACCATCCTAAGTTCCCTCAGAAAGCTTTACAGAGAATGCTGGTCAATCCGAGACGCCTCAGTTAGCCCCAAGCTGCTTCCAGGAGACAAATATGGAATGTGAAACGCTGTACCAGGCTGGCCCACGCCACGACCACCACTTCTACACAGAGATCAGAGCTATTCAAGAGGAGAATGCCAATCTGCTATAGTTACAAGAGTGGATACAGTCAGGCTTAAAGGAACTGCACGAGGCCCGAAGTGAGATCAAAGAGCTAATCAATGTTGCTCGGACACTGAAACCAGAAATGGCTTTGTCCCACAGTCCAGCTCAGCAAACCTGAGTTGCATTACTCCAGATCTCCCTTCCTAAAGTAGAACCTCAGGAGGAGAGCGATTGGCCTGATCCTCCCCCCTGGCCTGAGCCTGAATAAGACTTGCAGAAGGATATGAAGCAGCTTAAGATTGATGGGGTAAGTAACCAACTGTGTTATTCCTCTAGACACTGCTTATGCCTCTCATTGGCCACCTCCTACTCCTCCACCACCACATATGCCACCAGCTGCAGTCTCTGTAGATACAAAACAGTAATTCCTTGAGTCAACCCAGCCCCAATCTCCAGCTACGAGGGCAGCATCATGCATTCAGCTTTCTAACCTCAACGTGCCTTTCACAGTACCTGAACAGCACTACATAGGTCTTCAACCTACCATTCCTAAGTTCCCAAATCCAGACCCCAGCAAGTTTGCCAGGCTTCTTGTAGCCCTAGAAAACATACTTCCTGCTAACACCACCAAACTGTTCAGATACCAAGTCTTGTAGACCACCTTAAGCTGATGCTTATCTGAACTCCCCAACTCCTTACAATGACACCCTGGCAGCTCTCCATGATAAGTTCAGCCAACCCCAACTTGCCCTCAGAAAGATAGCCAGTGTTTTTGATGCATCTGAAGTTAAGTGTGGAGACATTGCTGCATTTCAGAAGTTTGCCCTCCAAATACAGTCCCTGGTGGGGCACTGCAAACCTTGGGCCGTAAAGGTGAAGTCAAACTGAACTGTGGATCACACGTTGCACATCTCTTCGGCAAGCTTCCACCTGAAAAGCGTGCTGATATCTGCAGACACCAGTTTAAGCAGGCAGGAACCAGTCACACCTTAATTGACCTGTCAAAGTGGTTACTCTATGGCTACGTTCACACTGCAGGCTGAAATGACCCAATTCCGAATTTTTTGCCCCTAAGCGGCCCAATTCCGATCTTTTCATGACAGTCTGAATGACACAGATCCGATCTTTTCAATTGCGACCCAGGCCCCGTGGGTTTGCCATCCTGATTCCGAATTGTAGCCGTTCTTTTCAATTGCGACCGCCGTCTGACCGGCCAGGTGACTTGATTCCAAACCGTACGTCATCGACACGCAACAAACGTCATCATTTTGCGTTGAAGTAGGCGGGAACGAGAACGTGCACATTTCCTTTCCACAACAGTGGGTACAGAAGATCCCGACTCCATTGCCTTCTTAAAATGAGAAGATTGTAATTGTGCTGCTCCTTCGTGAAAATAAATTTAATATTACAAAAAGAGCTCCGCTTTTGACAACACTGTTGTTGACATCCATTGTTAAAGTTTGCTCCGCAAACAACAAGTGACGTCTTTCACCGTTAAGTATTCTTCTGGCTTCTGCGCATGCGGGTCTCGTTTGGGTCGTGTCACGGTCACACTGGAGATCACAAAAGTTCGGATTTACTTGGAAATGTGAACGGTCTAGCAAACAAATCAGATTTTTTCAAAAAATCCGAATTGAGCATTAAGCCCTGCAGTGTGAACGTAGCCTATGAGTCCTGGGGCCAAGGATTCGACAACCAAACCACTCTAAAGACCATCAGAGAGAGGCCAAGTATGAAGAACGAGAGCCGTACAGCCAGATAAAGCGTAATAGGCCTCCATGGCGCTGGTGAGTTAAAGCGAACCTTGTCATCTAAATCTAGTTACATTAAGGAGTAAGTTAAGAGCAAAGTGTTCTGTACCTACTGTAATAGCAATGAACACCATCTAAGTCAGTGTGGTGAAGTTGCCAAACTCTCCAAAGAGCAACTAAAAGACTGGATACAAGTCAATAGCCCTTGTAGCCCCACCTCGCTGCTCAGTGCACATTAAAGAAACCTTATAGCGTGTGCAATAGAAAGCATCTCCTGGCCCTTCATGAAATTAATACAAACTACGAAAGAGTTCCCTAAGAAGTAGCCAAACAAGAAAGGTGCTTAACCAACTCTGCTTCCAACACCCTCTACTTAGATTGACCAGAGCAGTAGGCCGAGTCATGCTGAAAGTGGTTCACATCCCGATCCATTATGGTGGATGGACAACTTGGGCGCTGTCCCTTAAATTGGCCGTTGACGATGTTTGCTGTCAACCATCGGGATGGACGATGATATCGTCGTGGGGGGGGGGATATTTTTAATTTTTTGGTCTTATATAATTGATATTCGTTATTGTACTTTATTACTTTATTTATTTTATTTCCCAACTAATGACTCATCCGCGATGATCCAGTGACTTTAACAAAAAAAAGTAACAAACAAAATAGAAATAAGTATTCCGCTCCCGCACTTAACTAGTCAAGTGGACCGGAGGAGCGCGGATTTACAGCGTTGTGTTTGAGGGGAAGGGGGGTGCTTTGTTACATGAGTGGTATGTGTGGGAGATTTAGGACTGCGATCCGTCCAGCAGCTCTAGGGGAACAAGCTACCGAACTCAGAACCGGGTCTAAAAGTGTGTGTCTGAGCAGAGCTCGGATCGTCAGCGCACACACACAGCGGCGGTGTGAGCTTCAAAGCAGAAATGTCGCTCAGTCCTCAGAAACCGTTCAAACAATCACGTGGATTTGTGTTTCGAGTCCCGTCCCGACAAAATAAAGGCGGATGTTATTCCCACATGTTTACGTGCAGCCAGGATGCAGATAGCAGCACCACCCAAAGCTAATGTTGTTAGCCCGTTTTAGCATACTGCTAATTCTGGCTTCTTTCCGGCTCTGCTCTTCAACAGAAAAAGCGCTGACCACACGGATTAAAATTAAAACAGTCGAACAGGCGTTTCATAATAATCATAACATTATTATTATTTTTTTTTTTTTAACTTGTCCTGTCCAACAGCTAGGCAAACAGATGAGAGCTGAGGGCCTCTTGTGTTGGACATATTTTATTTTAACAAGAGGGGTTATTAATCTTCAGACAAACCAAAGGTATGTCTGAATAAACCCCTTTTGTAATTGAGGCCAAACTTTATTAATTTCAATCATGTTTGAAAATCTTTGGTGTTGGACCGGACGGAAAAGGAAAAAGGGGAAGAAGAGAGAGGGACGTTAGAGAGAGGGGGGGGTAGGAGGGTGATAATAGGAGGGGAAGGGGGGTAAGACCATGAAGCAGCATAGAGCAGACAGGTTTACTGGTTGTTTATCATTACGGTATGGTTCAAATATAGTACAAAAAAGGCGGGGCCTGTTCACACACACTCAAATATTATCAACACACCTGCCAGCTGCAAAAATGTCCACATGTCTACATGTACACAAAACAGATAGTGTTCACGAACGCATACCTATGCCTTTAAACCAACTAGTGTGAAATCTTTCATTCATTCAATCATGCAAACTGTTAGTGCAAAGGTGAGCTAACACCTGTGCTCAATCGTAACATTATTAAAAGCACGTTTAGAAGATCATCTCTTATATTACGGAGCTGACATGTCAATGTATAAAGCCGCTCGGCGGAAGTCATATCCTCAGTCATTCCGGTTTTCCAAACCCTACTGCGCATGTGCGAATGATTTATTCCGACCAAAAGTGTGACACATGTGAACTTTTGTTATATTCTGAAAACATTTTTCTGGGACCATGTACACAGTTGGATTCTAATCCGACCATTGATACGATCAAGATATTTTGAACATGTAACCGCGGCTTATGGTGTCTACTCGCAGCGTGGCGGGGGCGTGGCATCATGATGGTGTCTCTCCATCGGGATGTCAATCACCCATCACGATGGACGATACCATCGTCCATCGTGATGGGTGATTGACATCCCGATGGAGAGACACAACCCTAAACTGAGCGCCTTTGCTACTGGATGATGGGTCTGAAAGGTTAAAGCTGCTACCATCAGCAGCCAAAGCTTTGGGCATTAAGGAAACACCTGAACATCTCCCTCTTCACACAGTCAGACAGGATATCCGCATCCTGCATGGACCTGCTGTGACCTTCCATATCTCCTCAGTGGCTAAACCTCACACCAGCTACAAGATTGAGAGTGCCTTTACAGATAACCGTCTCAGCCTTGCCCAGCACACCCATCCGATGGAAAGCCAGCAGAAGTTCAGGCACCTCCGTGGTCTTCCCATTCCCGCTCTTAGATATGCCGAATCTTTCCCCATCCGTTCTGACCAGCCTCACCTCATCACACCAATTTAGCCCATCAGACTTAGCTACCCCAGCAGCCCAGCAACATTTCTCACAAAACATGGGTGGACCCTTTAAGGCCAAGTTCATACCTGGTGGGCCGGCCTACCAATGCAGTGCAGTGCCCGTTTGATTTTTTTCCCCATCAAAGCTTGAACAGCTTTACAAGCATGTGGAGAAGCTCTGGCAAATGGACAACATGCCGAACCAACCTGAAAGACAAGTTGGATGTGGACACCTACATCATGGCCCTAAGGAGATTCATTGCCAGATGTGGAACACCAGCGGAGATCTGGTCTGACTAACTTCAAAAGTGGAGAACATGATCTCAAGGACGCCTTCACAAGAATGGGACCTGCTCTACAGCAACAGCTTGCTAAGCAGAGAATCAAGTTCCACTTCCACCCACCAGCAGCTCCTAACTTTGGTGGCATGTGAAAGTTGGAAATCCGTTATGTGAACACCTCTGCTGGAGCCCAATCAGTATATGAGGAAGTCCTTCTCACTGTGCTCCTGGATGTGGAGTCCATCCTTAACTCTAAACCTCTTGGCTACAACTCTGCGGACGTGGCAGACATCGACCCTGTGGCAGTCTCCTGATGGCGCGACCTGACGGATTGTTGGCTCAGGTAGTCTATCCAGACATTGAGATCCTGAGTCGGAGACGTTGGCGGCACTCACAGGTGCTCGCTGACAACATTTGGGCGAGATTCCTCTAGGAATACCTCCCCACCCCGCAGACTAGACAGATATAGCATTTGGCCACTCCAGAACTCTCCGTGGGTGTGGTGGTCCTGTTAGTTGAGCCTCAGCTGCCTGGCCATAGAAAGAGTTGTCAAGATTCATCAGAGTGATGATGACACATCCGGCCGGCTGATGTTGAGATTAACAGACGTGTACAACCGACCAGGGGCCCGTTTGGTTATATTACCCGCATTGCCATCTGGGAATTTGTTTGAGTTTGCACTCTGTACTAGGTTTTTATTTGAAGCAAATGTGTTTTGCACAGAATGCTTGTGCACATGAGAAGAATGTGTGTGAATGTGAAAATATGTATGTTGTGTGTATGCACGTGATACGTATGGGTGTTCATATGTTCAGTATGCATGTGCACGTGAGCAGCTACGTACGGAGGGAGCGCCTATATTTGTTCCTGAGCTTTCTCTTCTTGTGGCCGGCCTTGGACGGAGATTCCTCCTTTGTTCTGCCTTGACTGGATGCTTTGGAGGAGCCCTGGGAGCTGAAGTGGGTGGGTACGTGGCGGGCAAGCCCCCCCTGTGAGGCAAATGTGGCACTGCACCCCCCCACTACACACTAAAGAAACAGAAATGGAAGACAAATGAGAGACCCGATCGGATGGAAGACATTAAGTTTAAGTTGTGTTACCTTAAAGGGCTTGTCTCCGCTGTGGCTCAGCATGTGCCTCTGGAGCCAGCTCTGACTGGTGGACGGGGTGTTGTATACCTTACACCCCTTCCACAGACACACGAACACCTGAGGAAGCACACACACACACTCTGTACCAACTATTGTTTGAATCTGGGATGAGGTCTGAGCCAACACATTTGCAACATTTTTGTAGTTTGACACCATCTTAAAACAATCTAGTTTTTTTGTGTTTCATTAGCATCAGGAACAAAACTGGGGGTCAGATCCTCCTGACTAAACCAGCCTGAACTGTAGTTACAAAGACGCCACTTTCCTGTTCATAATACATTATTATAGGTATGTTTAAAAAATACATAAGGAGTAAGTACCAAGAAGCAATGAAACATTGATGAACAGGCTTACAAATACAGTGTGGCCATGGTATACTGCACATACATGTAATACATTTATAAGTATTTTTTTTCCTGCTCTGAGGAATGACCATAAGCAGTGGGAGGAAAAAAAGGAAATGAAGAGGGAAAAAGGAAGGAAAGAAAAAGTGAAGAGATAAGGAAAGAGAGAGGGAGGAGAAGCAGAAAATAATGAGGGCAAGAGAAAAGGGTAAAAAGAAGAAACTTGTATATATGTGTTTACACGTGTCGTTTGTTTTGTTTGGGTGTTGTTTCTTTTTTCAGCTGAGACGTCTATTTCTTTTTTCCTTCTCTTTTACAGGGGGCGTGGTGTGTGGTCAGAGTGTGTTTGTCGAATGTTAACGTTATAATGTCAAATAGTTTAATCTTGTTCTTGTTGTTTTTCTGTTATGAGTATTGTTGAGTGGGGATTGCATTCTTATAATCCTAAATTTCTTCCATTCCCCTTTCAAATCTTATTTTTAAAGTCTAGTGTAGACTTGCATTTCATTTCATGTAAATGTTGATTTGATTTGAAATAAATATTGTACTACTACTAATATTTACCCTGAGCAGTGCGATACTTAATATTCATACTATAATCTAGTGGAGCGGGCCAACCACCTGACTGTGGAGTGAGTGTTATTCAGAACTGGGCTCTAGAACCTGCTGAATAGGACAAATTGTAGCAGTCATCAAACAAAAGCCACACCTGTGGTTGTGACTGTATCTAGTTAGCATGATGCTAACAGCCAGCGTGCTGGCCCCCATTATGTTTCTCCTAATAAGCTTTAAGAAACTTCCAAACTGGGTTGACTGCATGTCTTTAGCTTAGTCAGCGTAGGATAATAATCTATTGCTTTATCAGTTTTTTCATGCATTCTTGACATTATTTACATGTCCTCACTTTCCATTTAATATGCAATTTATTTCACATTTGTCTACTGTTTATTTACTGTTTATATCTGACATCATGTTGCACTGAAAATACCCAAAGTGGGGCAACAAAGACTGCGCTCGTGTTTATTCTTCAAGGCCCATTCCGATCATCGTTTGATTTATTTTCATAGCGTTTTCTCCAGAGCAGCAGGAGTTCATTAGAAAGACTCAAATGCAATTGGAATCTTAATTTTCTTTATCTTGGACATGTTAAAAACACCCAAAACACAATTTTCATTGGGGTGGGTATGTCAGTATTTGCTAATGAAGTTCAATAGGATTCTGTTTAGATAGTTTCATTTGTGTTAGTCTGAATGCATAAGTATACGTGTTTGAGCGGTAGTTGCTGAATGTCCATGTTTACTTGTGCGTATATGAACATTATTGAAGCCAAACGGTATGCTTGTAACATTTGAGTGTCTGTGAACAGGCCCCACCCCTTTTAGGTTTGTTATACAGTCCAGACCAAAAGTTTGGACACACCTTCTTATTCAAGTGAATGGGAAGGTGTGTCCAAACTTTTGGTCTGTATTGTACATCTAAACCTGTCCGTAATGCTTATAAACATCCAGCAACTTGTTGCTTTATGATTTTACCCCCCCTCCCTTCTATAACCCCCCCCAACATCCCTCTCTCTTCTCCCCTCCTTTTCTTTTTCTTCCGGTCCAACAAAAGATCTGTTACAAATATAATTAATATGAATAAAGTTTTGCCTAAATTACAAAAGGGGTTTATTCAAATATACACTTTGTGTCAGAAGATTTATAACCTCTGCTGTAATGGTAAAATATGTCCAACACAAGAAGTTTTCAGCTCTCATCTGTTTGCTCAGCTGTTGGCCAGGACAAGTAAATAAAAAAAGCGGTGTGTTTAGACTGACTGCAAAAATGATGGATGTAATAATAAAAATGTCTCAAAGTTGGACTTACATCGTCATTGAGACAGAGACTTCTAAAACTAAACGAAGATACGAAGGACTTTCGCGCTACAATCCAAGATTTTTGGGAGAAGGGAGAGACACATTAACTTCATTAAGAAGTACAGGTTATACCAGTGTATGAATCCTGTGTATGGGAGAGAGAGAGCGGTCTTCCTAATGGTGCTGTGTCTGTTATAGGCTTCTTTAACATTCACCTTGCTGTTTTTTTTTTAAGTCAAACTGAACTATACATTTTACATTCCCTCTTGGTCCAATACGTACCTGCTATGTTTATAAAGAGATGCTGATATGAAACACAATCAGCAGCTGGTGAACATATATGTTTGCAAATAAACCTTTCTAGCTTCAGGTTCTGGTGGTCCAAGTGTACTGTAAAGCTCTGCTCAGAACTTAAATCAGGGATCCACTCACCCCCCCTCTCTGTCGGTCCACATGGGAAGCTCGGATGTGCTCTGCCAGGTCTGGGCTGCTGGAGAACAGCAGCTGGCATTCATCCCAGAAGCAGGTGTAGCTCAGGGACTTTCCGCCTGCCACTGCTGAAGCCGCTGCCGTCACTCCCCCATCATGGCTACTGAGCATGGCAGGGGTGGAGCGCCCGCTGGACGCAGTGCTTTCCATGTCCATCAAGGTGGAGCTGATACTGAAGCACACAAAAAACTAGAGGAAGTCGGGCCGTAACCTGGCAGCAAATCTGTTGTTCAGAATATTGAGGCCGGTCCCAGCCACTATGTACATTTTGAACATATTGCACAAGGAAAAACTGGTCATACGTGAATTTACAGTGCTCCGCATAAATGAGCACACCCCACTACATTTTGTCAGAAAACCTTTGGTGTCCTTTCAGAATCAGTATTTTCTCTGAAATACTATGCTACAATATACACCTACAAAGGAGGGCCATTGATTGCAAACAAGAGATTTTAATTTGCACACACAAAAGTGATTTTCCTAACAAATTAATTCAAGCCCATGTTGGAAAAATGAGTACCCCCCCAGCCACATTCTTAGGAGAAAAGCCAGACTTAAGACTACAAAATTCTAATTAACAGGCAGACAAGTGAGTCAAATGGTTCATTTAAGAGGTGTCCAGCACCATACGGGGCACACTGCAGGGGAATGGCATGCATGGTTATCATCCATGAAGGAAGCCTCTCCTAAAGCTCATGCACAGAAAAGCATGCCTAGAATTTGCTAGGGTCCATGCTGAAAAAAATGAAGACTACTGGGACTCAATACTCTGGAGTGATGAGATAAAGATCACGGTTTTTGGAAATGATGGTTTCAAAACTGTATGGCGTCACAAAGGTAAGGATCTCAAAGAAGAATGCATGGTGCCTACAGTGATAAAATGGTGGTGGCAGTGTCCTGATGTGGGCCTGCGTGAGTGCTGCTGGTGTGGGGGAGCTGCATTTCATTGATGGTATCATGAACTCAACAATGTAGTGCTCTATACTGAAGAGAAGATGCTGCCATCAATTGATGCATTTGGTCGTGGAGCACTTTTCCAACATGACAATGATCCAAAACACACTTCTTAAGCTGCTGTTGCATTTCTGAAGAACAGGCTGAAGGTGATTGAACGGCCAAGTATGTCTCCTGATCTGAACCCAATCGAACACCTAAGTATTCTGAAGCCACAAGTTCAGCATCACTTTCACTCCAGCATGCAGGCTCTAAAAGAGGTTATTCTTGAAGAATGGAAAAAGATAGATGTTGCAATATGTTGCCAACTTGTTCATTCCATGCCTAGAAGACTTGGTGCTGTCCTTCAAAATCCTGGTGCTCATTCAAAACACTAGATGTATTCGTTTTTGTTGCAGGGTGTATTCATGTTTGCTTCAACAAAGTTAAGGGAAACTGAAGATTATGTGATCTAAATTAAATCATTAACCTTAATTAATTTCATGTTCTGGTGTTAAAGAATGCTCAATAAACCTCAACCTTGGAAAAAGTTTGGAAATTATTTCTTTTGTTCATCAAGCTACTAATTAAATTAGAACTTTTTAAAGGGGGTGCACTAATTTATGCTGACGTGGAAGAAGTGAGCAAAGTTGTGGTCTTTACGTCAGAATTCTTTGCAATACATTAGTGGTTTGTGCATCAATTACATAATTTGAACGTGATATGTGTGCGGAAGAAAAGTGGTTCATCTGTGGTACATTTGTGAAAGGTTTGTTAGACATATGTGGAACGGTCGTGAAAAGCCACAAACGTGTATGCATCTCACAAAAATCAAGCACAACTGTGTAGGATTTATGTAATAATTGTGTCTAAACAACATAATTTTCAACTGACCATGAACAGCTCAAAACAGAATTCAAGTAAAAACCAGTCGGCCGAAATCCTTGATGGACATCTGCGCACATCGAAAAAATGACGAATGTAAGAAACACTCATAAATTATGTACCGGTAAATCACGCATGAATCACGAAGAGACCACCATTTCATACGTGGAAAATGCACAAAATGCACGTAGTGGGGATGTGACACGGCCTTAAAATGATGTGTAATTTGTGCAGGTTTTGATCGCAGCAGAATCCTGCAGCCTTCATCTTGACCTCCATCCACCTTCATGCCATCTAAAAGTACTGACACGTAAACACAGAAGATCCCCATTCAAAAAGTTCTGATAGTCTTTGATCTAAAGGAAAACATTTTGGTTACAGTCGTCGTTCACAAAAACATTTCAAAACAATACGTTTTTATATTAATATGATAAATATAATTGGATTTTGTAAGCTAAGATTGGTTAGGATTTTTTTAACCCTAGTTTATAATTTTTGGTTTTGTCAGACAGATTGTTAAGGTTAGTAATTCTGACCAAACAAACAAGTTTACGTCTTTTCTAGATTCATGGTTCTCTGTATATCCCTCAGATCATCATCATCTGTTTTGTCCAGAGGAAGGCAACTAATCCCACAATGCACCTGACCATAAGAAAGCTGCATCTGTTTGATTGTTCAGCTTTTATGTCACAATCATGGCAGTCTTTAAACAACCCTTATGATATCAATTTATCATAAATATGAATCACAGTGATGATTACTAAATTAACACTTTTCTTAACTAAAAAAGAAAAAATATATGCGTATTTGTTTCTAATGCGAAAAGATTTAAGGGAAAAACTCGCATCAGGTAAATATCAAGCTAACTCACGACGATGTATTACTCATTTTTAAACAGTTTTACACCGTTTTGCACTTGATGTGGCTTGTTTATCCAATTCAACAAGTTTCTGTGAAGGAAACATTTAAATATTTTCCAGGTTCACGGAACGGGTCCACAGATGCTGGAAAAACCGGTTCTGTCGTGCTAAGAAGATTGCAGCTTTGACGTAAGTGTTTTTTACCTAAACTCATTTAGTACTTCATCTCCAAATTTATCTCGCCTAACCAGCGTTCTAATTTTTATTCTTTTATTTACTTAATTCAACTAGACATCGTTGCCTCCATGAATTCTGATTAGCACGCGCTCCCTGAGGGAGATGCCTTCCTGGCCTCCATCTCTTCACCCAGAGGTGCTTCATTTCCGCGCGGCTGAGTCGTAAAAGCGCACGTGACCTCTTTTAGGACGGCGCATAATTATATCCTCACGCGACCTTTGCGGGTCCTCAGAGTCTTCCTCACCTGTCTTCAGAATCCACTCGGCAGGGCGACTCCCTGTCCAGTGACCCCAGCTCGGTGCCAGTCTGGCTTTCGGAACCGCGCTCGTGCCCTTCCGCGGATTCGATACACCTTCTAGGTGCTCTTTGTTCTCCTTCAGGCACCCGCGCGCCCTCCACGCGGTAACACAAGCCCGCCCGAGCCCGGCTCCCCCCACGGGGCTCAGGGGGTTGAGCGCCGGGTTCTTCTCCATTCGCAGGTTCGGTGGGCTGACAACCAGGCGGGTTTTGGCCGCCCTTGTCCTCACCCGGGCACCGCGCGCTGCTCACGCGTGGTCTTCCCTCGCCGTCGCTCGGTTCAGACACCGGCACAGCCGCGCAAGTTCCTGATGAAGAACCGGGTCCGTTCGGAGTTGAATGAAGTTCGGGTCTGAGGGCCCCGTCAGCCATTCTCAAACAGCGGTTTGTTCTAAATATTCGTACAGAGAAGTTGGGCCCGGGCCGGCGTGCTCTTCTGCTCAGACTCCAGCAAACCCAGGAGCTTTACATCATGACGTCGGCTTCGCGGAGCCAAAGCTCGTCTATTTGAAAAGACGGTTCACTTCGTCCTGCAATGGTGAGACGTTGATTTCGGGGAGCCAAAGCTGGTCTATACGGATGGGCTGTCCACTTCGTTTCACTATCATCAGCCAGGAAGGTTTGGAGAACCAGGAGGGTCTTTGAGACAAGAACTTAGACTTAATGATAATGATAAATTCTGTCATAAATTTCACGATAAAAATCCAGGTGCTAGTTTAAAAAAAAAGGTCAGATTGCAAAATGTTTTGGAATACCACATTTTCAACTTTTCCTTTAATTTTGTTGTGGTTTTGAAAATGAATTTGAAAAAGCAGCATCTAAAAGGACTACTAAATCGCATATTTCTTCAATTTTGTTCGACCCCCCCCCCCAAAAAAAGACTGTAATATTATGCCATGTATTTGTAAAAAAAAATGTTTTTATTAATTTTACATTTATTTCACATTATATTACTTATCATTAAAAACTGTGATGCTATTTAAAGGGCTTTACTTGTTCTCCGATATGGATGGATCCAGAATGAATGTTTGTTCTCTCAAAATTTCTTGTTGTCTTGAATTGTAACTTTACATGAATTAACAGCCACTAGTAATGACCTGAGTTTTTTTCGTTTTCTGCATCTGTGACACATGGAATAAAGCTAAAAAAGCTGTATAAACTCCTGCACTTTTCAGAAGCCAAATAGAGATCACAGCTTGGATTTGGATTTGGAAATGTTTTATTTTAAGCAATCAAAACAAAATAAGACTAAAGAAGACAAACAGCAGAAATCGATATATTTACAGAAATATATCAAACTTAGGATAATTGGTCATGAAATTGAATGGAAAATACATATACATACACACACTTGTAAATAATTTGGTTCTTACTTTTAATCATAAATTGACACTTTAACTCTTATCCATACAGAATATAACAGATAAGACCATTAAATATTGAGTTTGTTCTCTACTGTTTTTGATGCTTTACAGTAAATCCATAAGATGAAAAAGGCATAAATGCTAGAATCACAAGGTGGCACATACTTCTGCTGCCTCTGTTTCCAGCATAGGTATGTGACAGAACATCAGAATATCACAAACTTCCTGTCCCGTGACTCTAATGAAGAACTGTCATAGTTACACCCATTTTTCTCCAGTCTAAACTAAGCAAAAAGTAGTACACTTGAATTTTATTTTAAGTATGCCTGTGTAGCCTAAAAGTATGTCAACTCTACTGCAGACCAGTCGTCTGTAGATGTAGTGTAGGAAGTATTCAAACTGAATACTTGTTCAGAAGAAACTGGATCATTTTAAGTTTACAGTCTAGTACACAAAAAGAAAAACGGCCTAATTTTTGGCATAGACAAAGTCTACTTAAAGTACAATAGACTACTTTTTGCTGAGTGTAACTACTATGTTTATTTAAATTTCATGTATGTTTGCCCATTTTCCATCATGAATAAATTTCCTAATATTTACTGTCTCAGGTTTGTTTGTGTTTTGCGTTACATTACTTCCACTTACCAAATTAATATCATTACAATCTTGAACAGAAACACAGCTGGTAAGTTTCATTTAACTTTATTTGTGTAGTTGACAGAGCAGACAGGTTACTTGTTTGACTGCCCAGAAGCAAAAGGAGGAAGAGGAAACCACTTTTCTTCTGGGATGAAGGAACTGATTTCAAGACTTTTGTTTGGATGATAGATGTTAAATGTCTACCTGCTACCACAAGCATGCCGCTCTAGTCTAAGCCTAATAACAAGCACATTGAATTATGCCTTGCAATGTTTTCAGACTCTATGAACACAGCCTGGGTACAGAGAATGTTTACGAACTATGTGTCCAGTCGTCCATTTTTCAATGCAGTTATTTGTATTTGTTAAAAGAAACAAGTCTGACCAATTTTGATGTCGTGAAGGCACACTATTTTTTTTTGTCACCGTGAGAGGGCAGGAAATAAAATGTTTGAGAATCAATAATTAAATATGTGCATGAAACAGCTGGTTTGATTGTCTTGCCATAGAACTTCCGCAGGCTTTGTAGAGACTCTTTTGGTGTGCATGTGTGACCTCCCAGGCATGGTGGGCTTCTCTCCTCACGCTATGGGGACCTCTGTGATCATGAGCCATGCCATGAACTCTCATCACATTTGAGCTGGGGGGTGTTCATGCCCCTGTGGGGCATGGTCTTTACCTTTTGTTTGCTGGGCTATTTTACATTTTCTATTGTTGCCTTGTCAGTCCCACCTTACCATTCTTTTGTCCCATTGGGGTATTTGCCTCTTTCTGGAGCTCTCCACCCTAGTTCAGGAATCAGGACTACCACATAGTGGTGGTGGGCCTCTCATATGGAGCTGGTGAGGAATTTAGTGGTATTGGAACCTTATACTACATCCCAGAACCAACAGGATTGGTCTCTGCCTGGGTTGCTGCTTGCATTTTCCGTGCTTCTGGGCCCTCCAGCTCCTGTGGTAGACCCTCAAGCCCAGTTTCTGGGTGTTGGGTTGTCCAGAGGTGGATGTCCTTTCGTCTGCTTCTCCACATGACGACATCTGTGGGGCCTTGACTCACCTGAAAACAGGTGCTTGCTCACCCTGGCACCAACTCAGATGTTTGTGCAGATTTGATATATTTGTGATGCATATTTGTGCATTAAGTAGTCTATAGACAATATATGTACAGATACTTCAAACAAAACATCCAGAGGCGACAAAAGCAGGGTACCACTACAGCAGAATACAGATGACATGAAGAATGGAGAGAGTCTCTGTGCACCCAGATTACCTCCAACATAACCTATAAAAACATTAGCTCCGTATAGAGAAACTGAATATCAATCAGAGCTGCGAGCGGCATTGTATGTCTGCTGGCTTTTTTACTCGCCCTCGGTGGCTGAGCTGCGGTTACATGCCACTCACTCTTCCTTGCTGCCCCTGCCACCCTGGTCAGGGCTGCACCTGACAAATTCACGAAAAACACTTTTTTTGGGGGATTAAATGGCAACTTTTATCTCCATAGCAACCATTTTATGTTTGGGTTGCCTGGGGGAAATAAACAGTTCTATCTAAGTTATTAAAGAATTGGCAAACATTTAGATTACCTTTGTTTTAATAACCACACCCACATTTTTAATTGTTTTAGACCATATGTCATGTTGTTTTTTATCTTAAGCCAGACATTCAACCAATGACATTTTCACAATATGCCAGTCAAAAGTGTGCAAGCAACAGGGGAATGGCACTTTTGCGAGCTCATCATGCTAATGGCATGGTGTATTTCTAATAATAGAATTTTTTCCTAATTAGCTTCCAAGTGAGGCTGGAGATGGATTTCAGAGGTGATGGATCCAAAACCCTTGGAATTTAAATTTGTACCTGGTCCTAAACAAACTATAAACAAAGTCAACAAAACCTTAGTTTTGACTATAGACTTGTGCTAGTGGTATGTGTGAAATTTCGTGAAGTTTACACGAACAAAAGTTTCCTTTCCCATATTGAAGGAAAATCTTACATTACAATTACATTTTGTCACAAAATGGCTGCCAAGCCGTAGGCTGTGTGGCCATCCCAAAATAAATTTAAAACTTCATTTGAATATCCCAAACAGGTGTGTTTTAGTGTCATTAGTGGATTTAGAAATATTTTTGAGCCCCAGAAGAGATTTCGGTCCAAATCAGTTTTTTTTTTTTTTTTACAGTTTCTCCCGCTGTGATGTCATATTTCTTTATCATTCACTATGCTCAAAATTCATTTTCACCGGGTACAAGGTGTGTACAAATTACAGATTTTTTTGTTCAAAGGCACAGTGATAAAGAAGAGTTGTGATAACAACCTGGTCATTCAGTCCAGGCCTGATGATGGACAGAGTTATAGAAATCTATGACATGTCAAACATTTTTGTATCAGTAAGAAGAAGATTTCCAGCCCAGATTTAGGAACATCAACATTTATTTAACATAATATAAAACAGATGGAGTATGATCCCTTTGCATATTGATACAGATATTATTAATAGCCTCTCATAATATTCACACTCTTATTTAAGTGTGTACATAAATTAGTGTTTGTTCATTTTATTGTCTTTACATTTCTAAATTGTCTCTGATGTCCCAAAGATCCAACTTATTGCTTTATACATGTGCTATCTGTGTCGGGTCCTCCAGCTCCTCCCACGTCAGGTCAAAGATGTAAACCGAAGAGAACTAAACGGAAGACACAAACTGCAAAAACAGATACACATTCAAAGCATTCTCATAACCCGTATTCAGCAGATCACATTAAGTTTAGTCCACTAACATCAGACATGGAACAAAAGAGAAAAACAGCAGCATGAAGTGGCACTTTTGAAGTAGAACATAACGTTTAACACTTTTTAAATATATTTCTATATGCATATAAAAAGGAAGGACCGTTCATGTGAAAGCAGGGAGCCTCCAGCATGGCAAAAGGCAGAGATGGGAGAGTTCTGTGGTCACTTGGGCGTGAAGGAGGAGGAGTGTTGAGGAGAAATGTTGAAATTCGACATCTCTCCTCTTTATCAGTGTTGATAGCAGCTCAGTGAAAGGTTTTGATCTCGGCATCTTCGCTTGGCCTCCCCAGCACAGTGGGGTTTGGGGGGGTGTACCTAGCTCCCATGGGCCGGTTTGACTAAAACAAGTACTAATTCTCGTATGCAAATGAATGATCAACACGTTGGCAGGCTGTGCTCTAGCTATAGTTTTCATGCAACGCCAGATTCTAAGTGTAGCGCCCCCTGAAGGGCAGAAAGCTGCAGTTGACCGAAGGCCGCTGGATTATGAAGGCGGTTATCATCCTGCTTTTTCAAAAACAACAGAGTTGTTGTTCCATCAGACACATTAACCTCTGTCGAGACCACCCAGGGGGAGGTCGGTGTCTCTGGGCACTGCAGGCATTGGCAACCATCTATACACACCTGCATTTAAAACCAGTCCTTGAACGGTAAGAGCAGGTCAATGATTACTATGTAATTAGACATTGACAAATATATCATTACCATTGCGTCTTACTATGATAAACAATGTAAACTAAGACATAAACAGCCTGTGGGGTCTTATTTGAACCGGAGGTGTGGCTTAACTGACATTTGAAAACAAGGTTTTAGACTCATATATTTACATAAATAATTGGCCTACATAAATATTTCATGAACGTGTAACCATGGCTACACTGTCCCAAAAAGCAGAGTAAATGTACAAATAGCATTAGGCAGCCAAGATTGCTGAGTCATCCTGATGATAAAACTGTCTGTACTTTATAGTCACTAGGATAGAGCTACGCTGTAAAAAGTAATAATAAATAAATATGTAAGAAATACTAGACAATAAATTGGTGTAATAATTTATAACTGAACTATGAAAAACAGAATAACAAAACTAGAAATGACGGATTGTACCCCCCCTCCCCATAAAAAACAAAACAATGTGACAGCAAGGCCATAGGTTTAGGCTGTCGTCTCATCAGGTGTCCTCAAACCTAGGCTCATATATCTACTGCTTTAAAGACCCACTCCAATAAAATGGTGTTTTTAACATGTTCTGGTGGCTTTTTTCTGATGATGGACAGCATATATACAGGAAAACTAGATTAAAACTGCCTTTCTGAGTATTTCTTTATTCAAATCGCCGTGAATCAGGAGCAGATAAAAAAATGCTGTTGGAAAACGATCTTATTTGTGACGTAGAAAATACCCTGGGCAACCTAAAACCTCCCTGCTCCACTTAGACAGAGAGCTCTCAGCAATGGGGATGGGAGACAACTCAGGTTTTTAGATTTTGGCTAAAAACAGCACAATCATAATTAAAAGACCACTGGGAGCACCTTGAAAATAGATCAATAGATGATTGGAGTGGGTCTTTAAAGGTGACAGTCCCGGTGCTGTTGATGTGTGTCCCACAAAGAACATGAAACACAGACAGACAGGGACAAAGTTGAAAGAGCAGCATGTTTAAGGTAAAGAGCATCTCCAAGCTGATCAATGTTCCGGTGATCACAGCTTCACACTTTACTGACTGAAGTCTACGGCTGCCCTCAAGATCGGTGCACACATCCATCAATCTGTTAACATCCACCTTTTTCAGTGAGTAAGGAATCACTCAACCTAATGAATAAGGGCAGAGCGTGTTATGGAGGCACGCTGTACCTGGTTTGGTTAAAATGAAAATCCAAGATTGCACAGGAATCCAAATAATGTCTGGATGGGAAACAGATTCCTCAGTAGCTGAAGTTTTTTTAAGGTCTTTTTCCACCCTGTGGTGTGAAATTTTAATTTCCGTGGCACCATTGATGATGATCTCTGCCTCTAACTGCTTCCTGAAAATCAATCTTCACATAAAAAAATTTGATATATATTTGTAAAAATTAATGGATTTTTAGGCCAAAACAGCATTTCTGTTATAAATGAAAATTTTACCTTAATTCAGTTTACTTTACTAGTTTTATGAAAAACTGATGTGATCAAGCTGAACTGATTTTGGAATGGGCTTTGGATAATAAATAGGCATTTATTCAAATAGTAAATTAAACAAATTATGATTTGTTGAGTCTTAATATGGCAGAGACAGCTTTAGAATGCACTGAAGGCCAAAAATTAGTCCGGAAGACTTGGACTTAAAAACCAACGTTACCCTCAAACTGCTGCTAAAAAGAGAAGAAAACGGCAGACTTTTCAGTGATTTTAAATCTTCCTCCCTCCCTGTTAGAATAACCCCTTCTAAGCAAAAGACGGGCAAAAAAACTAAAACAAGAAAGAACATTTACTGAAAAAATGGCTTGTGGTTACTTGGAGTTCTTTATGCAGAACACGCCTAAAGTGTAAGCATTAAGCCTGTTCTATTAGTGGTAGAACAGAGTTCTCCTGAAATCTGACGCTTGAAAGCAAATCTGTGGTTGAATCTAAAATACTGGAAAGAGCAGCAGAGAACAGAAACACTAGAGCTGCACAGCTGCTGATAGGTGCATCAGATACTAGTCTTGGTTTACCATTTTCTTAATGGCTCTCATGGATGACTAAATTGCACTACTACATTATAACAAAGTAAGATTAAAATGTTGTAGAAACGTTTTTTTTCTTTTTCTGTGCTGAACAGAATCAACTTTGTAACGTTACTGATTCTGGCAGCCCAAGTGACCCAACACTTCATTTACTTTCACCGCATTCTGTTCTTAGATCAGCTGCACTTTATGGATTGATCCAGAGAGGTTTCTCTAGTCAACTGAGCAGCTTCATCGATTCGACCAGTTATTTAAGTGGTGACTGCTCCTGATAGAAACATCAGCAGGGTGGGGGGTGTGTGTGTGTGTGTATGTGTGGGGGGGGGTGTCATGAGCTGTCTTAGTTTCCTGCAGAACAAAAAAGGCAAATTAGCAGACACCTTTGGTTTGTGATACAAGCATGAATTTTGAAATCACAAATATCCTCTTTGGATATCATCAGCTGTATGAAAAGGAGGACAATTTTCTAGGGTTAGCTTTAAAAAAAAAAAGGGGAGAAACGTGTGGCACATACTGTGTTTTCAGTAGTTGGAACACACCTGCTGAGGCCACTATGGACTCAAAAAATCATCCACAGTACAATTATCTTGGATATAAAAACTTCACACAGAAGAGAAAAAAAGAAAACAGATAAAAACGTAATTGTAGAATTTTTTTTTGCTAAATTTCTGTTGTGAATTGAGTGTTTTCATTGTGAGGGCTGCACTTAACTCTGTTCAGACCATACTCAAGGAGGTGGTGAAAAGGTTGCACCTCATGATAATCAGAGGACAAAAACCACCCATAATGCTGTGCTTTGTGTTGGAATATTCAGCAGCAAAAAAAGGAAATTTGTTCTGGAAAGCAGACAAATAACCGTTATCTATGTGGCCAGAGCTTTTTTTGCGTAAAGTAGGCATATTGACTGTATATGAGAACTGGACTGAGTGACCCCTCCCCCCTGGTGTTCCAAACAGGAAGTATGCGCTGGTTCCAGGAAGCCAAAGACCCACAGACATCTATAGAGAAATAAACAGCTGTCACTTAGTCAATCTATTGGCCAGAATAACCATTCCTAATCTGATATACTTTTTTTAAACATGTTCTTGATAAACCTTTTTTTTCTGTAGCTCAAATTGTTCATGTTATAATCTGACCAAAAAGTAGGTGGTCTCACATAGCAGGTTCAGAATGTCTGATTGACAGATTCATCCAAGCCCAATTTCTAGTGGTGGGTGTGTGGCCTTCCAACAAGCTCACTCCTAATTGGCCAGAGTGGTTGTCATACAAACAATGACTCAGACCAACTAGGACCAATCACTGATTAATGATGAAATCTGGCTTCAACATCGCCATTCATACCGTGAAAAAATGGCAACGGATTTGACTTTATCTGGCCAGAAGTAAACCATTTCTATGGATGCCGTCAGAGTCACTCAGTCCAGTTCTCTTATACAGTCAATGAGTGGAGCTCAAAGAGGATTGGTGCCAAAACTCATTCTTGCATCACCAACCAGTGTACATTTAGAACTGTACTATGGGGCATTTCATCCACATTTAAGTAGAACAGACCTGTGGTAAGGCACACGGCAGGGGAAAGGGGCAGAGCAACATGCAGAGGGAAGCCGCCATTACCAGAACACACCGTTACATAGGGAGCTGTAGTGGGGTTTGGATGAAACTGTTGAAGAAGAGCACCGTTTGTTTTGCTGTTACCAAATTTCTGAGGCAAGATAACCCTTTCATCTGTGGTTTACAACCACTGATCAGGGAAATAAAACACATAAAAAAGGTGATCATGTAAATTGAACGCCTATTTTCTTAATATCTGCATAAAACAGCATTTAATATATAGATGCTTCTGAACTCTCTGGTGCAAACGTTATGGGGACAAATAACTGCACAAAATCAACATCTGGAACATACAGGAAATCAAATAATACATTGTCTCCGTTTCTTCTTTAGGTGATGGTTGCCCAGCTTGTTTTTGGTCTGTATGTTACCATCCGTCTCTGAGTGGTGTGATAACAGATGATTCAGAGTGGTCCTGTTGTAAGTACAGGTAACCATGGAGCACACTCTGCATTCTGGCTACATCTGGGCTCTGCAGGTCGCTGGCGGGATACTGGCAAGTCTCACTCACGTGTCACTGCTCACCAAGTCGAACATCTGTGCTGCAGGGGAGATGACAAAGCAAAGTGGTAAAGCAAAGTGACTGCATCTGTGAGGACAGTTTCTCATAAATAATGTTCCTCTAAAATCTCTCTCTTGTTTTGTTACAGATGTTTCAGCATTTTTGCTTCCCTCTTTCCTGGGAGCAAATGCTCCTTCCACTTTGTTAAATCAGTCATGTTTGGGTTTTTTGGCTTTGGCACCTTCAGGAGGGAAAAGAGTCTGGGCTTAAAAAGCTGCCTTCTTAGGCTTGCCTACCCTAAACTTGAAATCCCACTTCTGCTTCCTGTTTCTGCACCGGTAGAATTGAAGTCTACAGGAACGCAGGAGTGGACATACAGTATGTTCACCTGCAAGTCATTTGAGCCATCGACTCGTCTGTGATGCTGCCCTTGCAGAAAATTCAGATCTTTAAGGCCCGTACACACCGGGACGAATTTCGCGCGCGATATTCGCCGACGTTTGACTCCTAATGACTAATCAAAGGGCACCAATGTGAGTGTGCACACCGACGTGAAAAACGCCACGCGTAAAAGCGTCATTTTTTAAAAAATGCCTCGGGTACGCTTTTTTGGTTTGACGCGCTGCGTCAAAAACTATACGACCAATGAGAAAGGCGCTTTTGCGCACGTGTCTGGAGCTTCTGAAGTTACAGTAAAACACAACTTGGGGGCGCTCAAACACAAAACTGTCTTGATGAGCACACATATGTCACAGCGAAGAAGTTATACGCCAAGTAGCGTCTACACTGCCGCGAAGAAATAAGACGAAGAAGATGCACTCACTGACGGACATTCTAAAATATCCCCGAAAACGCTCATGATAAATTTTCAGCTCTTGTACCAGTCAATAAAACTCCCCATGTTCTTCTCCTCTCGCAACTATGGGATGTACCGAAAATCGGCGTCTTTTCCGGCGTCTTTCATCATTCAACAGAACAATAATTTCTTCATCGCTGGAACTGGAGCTACTGGTGCTTGAAATATTCATGTTTTCTTTGTATGATTATGACAAGCGAGTAAATACTTGCTCTCTTCTTCTGAGTGAAAAGCAACTTTAAGAAGCGTAAAGTTGAGCAGCGCCACTTTGTGTACAGGGGGTATTTGTGTTTTACATTAAGCGCCATCTAATGTCAGGGAATGAAATTGCATGTTCGCTCGGCTCATCGTCAGCGAAAATCGCGTCGAAAAACGCTGGCGTATAACGGCTGGCGAATATTCGTCCCGGTGTGTACGGGCCTTTTCACTCAAGCTAAAAAAAATAAATGTAAACTCCAAGAAAAGCAAAGCACCAACTGAAAGAACACTGAGCTGCAGCTGCTGTGCCCCACCTCCTATTGTTACCATTGTTGCACCAGTCATTGTTGTTAATTGAGGTCCCAGTTTTGGAGACACCCCCATGTCAGTAGAAGCCACTGCAGATCTGTGGGGCTGTGCTCTGGACCACTTTAGCAGGCCAGGCTCAACACGGTTCACTTCATTTTGACCGAGCACAGAACAAAGAGATCACAACAGCCAAAACAACCAGGTTTTAAGGTCACGATTTTCCTTCTCACCAGCCAGCGTTTTGGGGTTGTGGTTCTCGTCGTCTGCTGTCAGATGCCTGAAGGAATCCAGACTCATCTCCAGCTTCTTCTCAGAGTTTTTTTGTAGATTCACGTCTGTTGTCTCTTTCTGAATTTCAGGGCTTGATGTTTGAAATCTAAAACACAAAGCATTCAAATGGTTCTAAAGTGAGTCTTCGCTGAGTAATGGAAGACACAAACACAGTTTACAACATTTATGATTTATTCATAACATGCGTAACAGTTTTCAAATAGGATCCTGACAGTTATGTATACAAAGACCCCATTCTACACATTTAAAGACGTTTATCTATGATAAAAAAGGACAAAGACCTTTTTCTTCAGCACAGACAAAATTTAATTCTAGTTTATCTATAATGCAGCATAAAAACTGTAAGCTTACTTTCCTTAAGATGAATGATGAGGAGCTGCCTGACCAAAAGCAAAAACTTGGGTTCCCCTAAAAATGTATGAACCTTATTTCTCTTGGTTTCTGTTCTTTCCCCTAGGGGGCGCCACAGCGAAACATCCATCTCTATTTGGCCTTCTCTGGATCTTCCTCATTCACATCCACCTTTCCTGTAACTCCAACCTCAGGATCATTTAACTAACAAAATTTGGTTAAAGGCTGTGTCTCACAGTCATTACATACATTCTGTGCATATTGCATGAATGAAAACTGGTCGTACGTGAATATACGTTGAAAAGGTGAGAAAAGTTGTGATCTTCACAGATGTATAATGAATGAACGTCGTTAAAATCACGGAAGAAGTACAAATAAACCACGCAAAGAACAGGTAAACCAACGTAGAGCCGTGCGTGATTATTGTGCTGTTCATATGCAATTCATTAGGGATTTGTGTGTCAATTACGTCATTTGAACGTGACATGTGAGCCATATGCGCAATATAAAAGTTATACACCAGAAGTACATGAGTGAAAAGTCCAGAGATACGTGGAACAGTTGTGGAAAGACACAAATTTGCCTATGCATCTTGCAAAATTCACACAGAATTGTGTAAGATTTACGTAATATATGTATAAACTACGTAATTCTCTACTGACCACAGTTTTGAACCGCTCAAAACTGACCCAAATACCCGAAACACTTGATTGACATCTGTGCACATTGACTAATGATGAACGCAAGAAGCACTTAAGAATTCCGTATATAACGCAGGTATCACAAAAGACCGACATTTCATACGTGGAAAACGTAAAAATGTATGTAGTGGCCGTGTGACACGTCCTTAACAGTCAAAAACTCTTTTGCCACCTCTCTCAAACTCTTCCAGACCTCCATATGTGTGATGTCAGGACCAGCAGTCTTTACATTCTTCATCCTCTTCTTCCTTACTTTTTTGCTGCTTCCTGCTGCACAACATCGAACTCTTCTCATCTGTTCTCTGACATGTTCCTTATTCATCTGTTCTTCAAAGTTCTCCTTCCATCTTTCCATTACACTCCGAACTTTTCAACACATTTCCATCTCTGCCCTTCATCATCCTAACCTGCTGCTCATTTTCTTCCTCACCTGTTCAAATCCCCCTCCTCCTGGATTCAAGTTTCCTCGTGATCGGTTGCTCTACCTCTACACCACAGCTGGCCTAATGTTCAGCCTTCTCCACCTTGTGCTCCTGTACTCCTCTTAACACACTTCTGAACTTCTTAGTTCCACCACCAAAAGCTGAAATAGGTCAAATCTTGCAATGAAACATTTTCCTAGCAGCTGTTGTGGAAGCTGAAGACAGCAGACACAGACTGAATAACAACATAAGAAAGGTCGCAGCATGGAGGTGTGAGGCCAGAAAAAAAGCCTCTATGTGTTCAGCTGAACAGAAACTGTTTGTTTAGGAGGCCCAAAGACATCTGTGAATTTTGCCTGGATTTTTTTTTACTTGTATTATCATCTATAAACATGTAAATTATTTTGTTAAAAATTTTTTTTTTCTTGTTACTTGTATAAAATAACACCTAAAACTTCCATTCTTTGTTATCACAACAGGTCGTTAAACATTTTTGGGCTTTCCACAGCAAAAATTAATAATTTTTTCCAATCGGAATTTTCTGGTTTTGTAAGATGTTGTGTCTAGTGTGTGAATACAATATGAACAAAATGACAAAATATAGTTAGTGCCACATAGGTGAGGTACTGCTGATTAAAATGATACCAGCCAAGCAAGCAAGTAGTCTTTCAAATTGAAAAAGTTCAGAATTCAATCCAAAAGTATACAAAAACAGAATTTTAGGCCCTTTGATCCAAAGGGTTAAAGTGCAGACCCCATAGTTTTATCTGTCTAAATGTTACAAAATACTTTTTAAGCACATTTTTAGATTGTAGTGCACCTCCTCCACTGACCCACCCGTCCATCCCAACACACCTGCTCTCTGTGGTCGTTTTTGTGGGGGAGCTGGGCAGACTCTGGTCTTGGTCTTGATCCTCCTCGAAGGGCTGAAAGGTCACGATCTCAACGCGCTGAGGCTGCAAGGTGTTGTCCAGAATCACCACCCGCTGGCTTTCACACAACTATGACAAACACACAAAGCAGTTTCCAGACTATTGATACTTATGGACGGGCAAACACACACAAACAAACATATGTTTCTAGAATAATCTTGTGTACTTGAAAGAATTTTACTTTTTGATGTAATTCAAACACTATTAGACATTTCATTCTTTATGGACAAAACTATTAAGACATTTATTGTCAGTATTAGAAATTTAACCATTAAGTCAATCTACTATTAATTTAATATTGATTTACATACAAATTACATTACAACCAAACAAGACTCTCACGTGCTGCTCTTGTTATGCCCCAAACTGAAAAAGGCAACAATACAGTTCAAACCGCAAGGGGGGCATAGGTTAAACTATTCAATTTGACCCACCAACTGGAAAAAACCTATTGATTGATGTTTCCCCGTAGAAGGTGCACTGCAAATACTTTTGTTTAGGCGCAGAAAGTTGTGCTGCATTCATGTAGTGTTGAAAGATTTGTTGTTTTTCTGACGTTCATGTGAGTTTTCAGAGTCAGACAGGCATTTTCCCCGATCATTCCAACACCGCATGAACGCAACATTTCTCTGAGTTTGCATTGTTCCTTGTTGGACATGAACCCATTGGTGCAATTGGCACTAAAATTAGAACCAAAAACCACAGTTTTGAAATCAAACCTTTTTAAAAAATATATACTAATTTTCAATCAAAATTAAAGCCCATTTTTATTTAGATTCCATGTTTCTTTCTCTTATGAGTAGGATTATCAAAACCCTCCTCACATCTGCTCCTCGTCCAACCCTTCTGTCTAGTTTTAGATCCTTTTGTGGCCCACAAGTCAAAAGGTTTGCCCACCTCTGGTTTAAACATGATAGATTCCTGTTTTGATCATGGCAGTGACTCTCCATAGTGGCGAAAGATCATGTGACTAGTGCTCTCTTTCTATTGTTTAAATATTTAGTTTTGAAGAAACTGCAAATTTGTCAGTTGTAAGAGATGTGGGAGGAGGACATGCAGCACAAATGAGATGCTTTGTAGTGGCTGTCGTGTACCTGACCTACTTATGGTTTTGATGGGCCACTTTGATTCCACTATCTGTAAACTCTCTCCTTCCTCTGCTTTCCTCTTTTCTCTTCTGCTGTGTGTTCTGCTGCTTTCCTTTCTGTTACACAGGAACTTCGAAGTATCATTTCAACCTATCAAATCACTGCAATTAGCTGCATTTTTATTACACATATGTGCAAAACATCGTCGAAATTCAAAAGAAAGGTAAAAAACAAAACAAAACAATTTTGGAATTGCATTGTTTTCATTCAATCATAGCTATGTGAATAAACAAACGTACTCATGCCATAAGTCATTCAAAAACACATTGACGGATGTAAACAATACTTGGATTTGCAGCAGATACATTCAAATTTTGGTACTAGAGCTCATCATCATCAGCTATCCTTAACGTGGGAGGGGCTACGGATGAAGCCATTTTAGGAAATGGTGGTTGGTGATTTTACAGAGGAGCGGTGGATCCAACAATTCCACATGAATTTTTTTTTGAATTTTTGAATTTGAAATGGTTTATTTCAAGCAATCAAATAGAAATAGAAATACAAAGCAATACAATCATCAGTTATACATTCATACAGTAACTAATCAAACTTGGGATAATTAGGCATATTAATAAATATTGCTTGAAAGGGAGTGGAATGAAGCAAACTTACATAATCCCACCCCGTTATATTATAACCATTTTATTACATGATTTATCAATATCCGGTTCCTAGCTTTTATCAGACAGAATTAAGAATCATAAAGTATCAATAAAGCACATGACAAAGATGAATTACTAAATTATGTAAAAATAACTATTTCAGAAATCAACATGGTAAATGCAGATCATTTATCTAGAATATATGCAGATTATGTTTATTATAAAAGTCATTCATATGATAAAAAATAATAATAATAGTAATAATACTATATCCGTAAAATAGACAAAACACTGTTTCAGCTTTTGATGAGCTGTGTGATGCTGTAGGACCTCTAGGGGCGCCCGCTGTGCAGTGACCAAGGCAGCCAGTTCCTACCAAGAAGCGCATTGCCATCTGGTTGCTGGTCATGTGACCCATTTAATTTTAAAAAAGTGTTTTCATTGCAATTTCTGAAAAATATATAAATTTTTGATACACCCCAAAACTTGTTTTCAATAAATGCATTTTTTTTCTCAAAATTGTCGTGTTTCCATTAGGCAAATTTATTATCGCAAATCCGATTTGTGCAATTTCATAGTTAATGGAAATGCAGCCATTGAAACCAGTCACTTCCATGAGAGCCCACCAGCCCTTCATCTTCATTAATCTGTGGTTTTAAGCCCACGCCTGCATCCAGGTGTCTGACTTGCAAGCCCAACGTTTGCAGACTTGTTCTATCTTTAAAATATTTCTATTTGGAAATGTCCTGATAAACAGCTTGATAATTCACAACCCTTAAAGTCTGCAAAACCAAAGAAAACACAGGAATGTCTTAAGGGAGATGAACTTCTGCTGACGACTTTAAATCCCCCAAAACATACAAAAGAGTCAGAAGTGGATGTTAACCATAACAGCCATGGCAGCCATGCTGCAGTCAAGATGGTTTATTAAAGTTATCCAACAACTCATTTTCTGCCACAGTCCCGGAAACCATGATAAGAGTGTATGGTGTCATGTTGAATCCAGCAATAGCAGTACCTCGTCTTCAGCATTGTTGTTCTGGATGGGACACTTGTCCTCTCTGTGTTGCTCCTCTCCATCTTCTGTCCTTTCCACATCCTGTAGATTCTGAAAAATCACATAACATGTCTTAGTTTTGACATTTATATGTCTGTTTTTGTGTTAAAAATTGTGTCTCCTTAGTTTAAAACCCTGAATTGGAGCTTTTTTGTGTTATTGGGTTTATGCTTGTCCAGTTTGACTGAATTTTACATCATCACACTCCTTCCTTTTTGGGAGGAATACCGGTATATTTATCTAAACTCATTCATGGAAGAGATCATGACAATAAGCCATTTAAAAGGCCCTACCAACATTTGAGAGCATCTTAAATTTAAAATAAACACGTGATCGTCAAAAACAATTTATTGCCAACTACGTTGAAGATTGTATTAATTTAAAAGAGTTCAAAAGGGTTGAAACTAAAGTTAAAGCTTCTTTTTAAAATCACAACAGAGACAGGATTGGCTTTATAAAAGTTATCCAAAGAACTATGTTGGCTCCACTGACACACAGAACACAGTTGTGTGGTCATTGGACAAAAATGCTTTGGACAAAAAAAGTCATTTTCAGAAATCAAAATGAAATGTTAAAATGAAACATAAGAAGAAACCGGAAAAGGTAGGTATTGTGGTACATCACTGATTGGATGATGTCCCTCTTGTGTTGGACATATTTTACTGCTACAACTGGGGGTTATGAATCTTCTGACACACGAGGTGTATATTTGAATAAAACCCTTTTGTAATTTAGGTTTAATTTTGTGTTGATTATATTTGTATCATTTTTGTTGTTGGAGCAAACAAAAAAAAAGAGAAGTGAAGAAGAAAGAGGGATGTTATAGAGGAGGGGGGGGGGGGTAAGGGCACAAAAGAAAGGGAGAAAGAAAGGGGGGTTAAAGAGATAGGAGTATGATTATGGGGGAGGGGGGGTTGGAATCATAAAGCACAAAGTCGCCGAAAGTTTATAATCATTACTGTAGATGTAGACTGTAGATGTATAATAAATCTAAAAGGGGCGGGGCCTGTCCACAAACACTCAAATGCACCAAAAATCTTTACACAAACATGTCAACATGTACACAATACAACCACAGTTCACACGCACAAACTTATACATACAAGCCAACACATGTAAAGCATTTCATTCAGTCATGTATACAAATGTACTATTTGCGCAAATGTGAGCTGACACTTGTGCTCAAAGTGAGTGTTTATGTTCTGCTGGGGTTGATGATGAAATGTAAAAAAAAAAGGAGGGAGAGTGTAAGGTCCTCCCCACACCAAGAGCCCCTCCGCAGCGCATGAACATTTTCTTTTTTTTTCGTTTTTTTTTTCAACTTGTTCTGTCCAACAGCTAAACAAACAGATTAGGGCTGAAGGCCTTTTGTGTTGGACAGGTTTTACTATCACAAAAAGAGGTTATATAGCTTCGAGAAACCAGAGTGTAGATTGTATAAACCCCTTTTTGTTGTATTAGTGGGGGGATGGAAGAGAGTAAAAGGAAGAGAGGTGAGAAAGTGGGGGATACAAGTACTGATTTGAATAAGTTATTATTTTAAGCTGTAACAATTATACCAGATCTGCTGGAAAGACAAATATTACATCAAAGGTGAAAATCTGACACGAGGATGAGAGGAAAGTATCTGTCCATCAATACACTGTGGGTTAGGAGGAGGGATGAAGCAGACAGAGAGCAGTGCGGCAGTGTGCACGTGGGGGTGGAGATACATGCCGAAGTGGACCGTGTGTTCATAAGGGGAACCAAATCCTACCCAGCCAGACCAGCCAGACCAGGGGCCTCATTTATAAACGTTTCGTACGAACAAAAGAAGGCGTACGCCACTCTCTACGCAATAGTTGAGATTTATAAAAAGCAAACTTGACGGGAAAATGTGCGGTCCTTCACGCAAGCTCTGACCCAGGCGTACGCACAAAAACGGGTGAAATGAGAAACGGCGACACCGTCGGCAGATGGAAGAAACACGTGAAAGTGAAAATGACAATCCTGCCTCTCATAAATAACATGAAGACTTCACAAAGCAAGTCTTACAATTAACAGCCTACACGAACACCCGTTTGATCGATCAGCAGTGAAACAAATAAAAAAAAAATCAAACCAAAATTACAACAGAAATTCAAATGAACACGTATTTGCAGAAAGAAAAGTGAAATATGTTCTGCCATATTGGCATGTTGAGCAATTCATCCTCATAAATAATATAGTTAACAGAACGAAATAATGTACAATACTGATAGTCTCGTTAATGTTTCCGTCTGGCGGAGCAGATATAGGTGCGGGCGTGCGGACGGACGGACAGACGCACTAATTGTCCACTGGGGAAAGTTGTTTTCATATTAAAACATTTCTTCATAAGCTATGGAATTGTGGTATTCATACATATGCCTTTAGATTTTTTTATTTTTGATAAAACCATGCATGGCGTATGTCTCAACCATTCACAAAGCAACAAGAAATTACATTTGCGCTGAACAATTTCCCATTTCCACGTCGATTATTACCGACATCTGTAGCTTGTCAGATGTAATTAAATGGATGGAAATAAAATGCCCCATCACAATGCGTAATGACGCACAATGGCTGATCTTGCACTCTTAGAAGATGTGACAAATGGAATAATTCGGAGTGAACACATCTTAAAACAGCAAGAAGACTTGCTGGCAAACGAGGACGAGTGGCTTATGAGCCGGTTCCGACTTCCTCAAGCCATCCTGTTGGACCTCTGCGGGCTTTTGGGCCCGGCGTTACCGGAGCACTCAGAGGAACCACACGTGTCACCCGGTGCATCCGGTGCCCCCCCCGGTGGCAGAGACACTCTGGCGATGCAGCGCTAGACGTTTTTTTGCCTCGACTTTGATGTCCGACCATTTCTTTTTTATTTCGGCCACGGTCCGAGGTTGTGAGGCTACAGCATTTGGCGTCTGCCACCGTTTGCCACTCACGTGCCTTTTTGGCATTAGTAATGCCCACACTGTGCCCTCCAAACAACACTTTTTTCCTCTTTTTACACCTCGTCAACGATAACTTCTACTTCACATTGATTAAAGTTACGTTTTTTTGATTTCCTCTCTGTGTTTGCCATGATCTCGCAAGAAATGAATATTAATTTGTGGGCGTTTAACAGACTATTTATGGGCAACTATGGGCGTGTCATGAAGCCGCAAAAGCTGCGCTGCATTTAGAATTGGTTGTGATTTATTAAGGGAAAGATGCGTAGGATGTGCGTGCGCACGGTTTTATAAATCCGAATATTTCTGTGCGTACGCACTTCCTATGTTTCATCCGTACGCCACTTCTGACGCAAATCCTACGCAAAGTTTTATAAATGAGGCCCCAGGAGAGGGGAGGAGAGACCCCCAGGCTAGGAGCCCCCCCGGCATCCGGACCCGGGCAGCCCGGGAGGGGTGAGGAGGGGATTGCCCACCCACCTAGCCAGGCGCAGAGAAGGCCCCCCTACAGGGGCCCCACCGACGGCCAAAGGCAGAAGCAAAACCGGCGTCCGGCCCCCAGGCCACAGGACAGGAGCGCTTAGCCGTACCAGGCGGCAGCCATGGGGGCTGCCGGACTTCGAGACAAGGGCCAAGGACGAAGCCAGGGCCCCGAGAACCCATGAGCCGCCCACCACTCAACCCGAGCAACCCAGAGATCACCGCGCACCCACAGCCACCCCCCATAACCCTACCCACTGCAACCCTCCTCCCCCGCCATATTATCTGAGCCCCCCTCCCCAACCCCCTCAATGCCCTCCCCCCTCTGTGATGGGGAGGGAAAGCCCCAGAGGATCCCAGCGAGCCAGCCCCCAGGTCCGTCCCACCCATGCACTCTCGCACACATACTCACAATCTTCTGGTTACCCCCCACCCCCCGCCGCCACGCAGTAACCCCCTCCGGCCGACCGACCCCCCAGCACCGCATGCCCGACCATTACGGCAGCCGACAGGATACCCACAAGCCCGGCCGCCCTGACCAGGCGGGTGAAGACCGGCCGCCCCTCCCTGACCCCACCCATGTATAGAGGTGTGGGTGTGCTGTGTGTGTGCTGCAGGTAAAATAGGAAGCAAGTAAAAGCGGGATGGAGGGCGGGTGCCGACGCGACCCCAGAGAGAGACACCCCCAGTGAGCCCCGCCAGCATACCCCCCCATCCAGTTCCGCATGAACATTTTCACCTCACTGGGTTGTCCATGATCTTAAAGATTTGCCCATTTTTCACTCGCAGACAGCCTGAATTCACCCATAAGGGCAGTTGTGACTGAGATTGAAGTTGGTAGATGATATGTGAGGTGAAGCAGTGCAGAGGTCAAAGATCTGTGAAAAACCACCAGCTGACAGTGGTCCATTGAGATACCTTCAGCCGTTGTACAGCTGCCTCCAGCTCCATCTGTTCAGGACAGGCCGTCTCCATCTGGCCTCGTGTCTGCAAGCCCACACAACACACTCACCTTCAATTATAGTAGGATACTGACGAAGAACAAACTGATAAATGGTTCTCAAAGTCTATGCAGAACAGACATGCATGCTTGTCTGTGCGAGCTCTGACCTGCTTTTGAAGTAAAAGGTTGTCTTTGGTGAAGGAGGGCGATCGGGACGGGGTTTCTCTCCTCCTCTCACGGAGTGACACGGCTTCCTGATTTCTCCGGATCCTCTCCAGCTGCTCCTCTACGCTCATCTTTGGTCTGCCGATTTCCCGGTCCCCGAATCCTGCCTGTTCCACGGCACTCCTGGGACGATCCTGCTGACAATCCTGCTGGAACAGCCTCAGTGTTTTCCACTTTTCTTCAGTGTTTAATGTTTCACAGAACATGTTTATTATACTATCAGGGCATGAAAATACTCTGACTTTTTGTTTTTCTGTTGTCATATAATCAATGAAAGTTTAAACCCTCTCATCTTTGCAGGCCTGGGAGCACCACACTTTTCTCCTGGAACTCTGGACACCCTCACTGCCCCCACCACATGAACCCTGAACAAGCCTGACATACTGGATGGATGGACGTCTTTCCAAGTTTTTCAAATGACTTCAACTGATAAAAATTAGGTTTAAGACTTCAGATTTTTGTTGGAGTAGAAAACAAATGACTCAAGAGTCAGACTTGGACTCAGCCTGCTGTAATGGAGTGTCCAGCGAGACATTTGGATGACAGCTGTACAGCTGTTCTGTGAGCTCAGCTTTTACAATTATCCCTGCTGGAGCTTAGTGCAGGACTTACGGATCTGGATTCAGGTTTCCTGGTCTTTCTTAGTGTGACATAGGAGGCGATGGTGGATGACTCAGGGGTGCTCATGGGTGACTTTACCCTGGGCGAGACGATGCCCACAGAGTAGTGGTGCCCTTTAATCAAGACAACACATCGGCACATAAACAAAGAACTGAAATCTGGGTGGGAAAAGGCTGCCTGACGATGAGCCGGCCTACCTTTGGAAGCTGCAGGGTCTTTACCTTCAGCAGAGATTTCTATCTTGTCCTTCTCCTCATTATTAGCCTCATCCAATTCTTCCTTCACCGTGGTGAGTTCAGGTTCACTCTTATATAGTCGGTAGTCTGTAGACTGCTGTAGATGATGGGTAAAGAAAATATCAGGATGAGAGGGACACACACAGGAAAACTACCCTGCAGGAGTATTTGATGCGCAGAACTGGAAAGTAGAAATAAAACCTATTTTAAAAAAGCTACTTTTGAAACTGGAAACTTTAACCGTGTCAAAGTCTGTTTCCATATTGACCTAACCAAACCTGAATGATACTGATGGTTCATAAGACATTAGTAATAGTCAGCAGTTTGGTTCCTCATGAATGCCTTCCACAGAGCTCTTTCCTGCTTTTTAAACCAGTTCTGCATCTGACTGGTAACTTCCTTGCCGAACTTCTGAAGCAGTCAGCACCTAAATAACTGGAATGTTCCATCAGAAGTTTGAACTAAAGAAGCTACCCAGATGAACAGCCCGCATCTTCAAGATCAATAGTCCCCAAACCCCGGGACTGGACAGTTTGATACAGAGACCCAAAGAAAAAAGAAAAAACTCAACCTACATTTATTTACATTTTATTTCTAATCTGGTTCTGAAAGAAGTTTTATTTTAGAAACCTACTAGATTCTCTCCTCCACATCCAACTCAGTCACGTGTCGAAAATCCATCCGCTATTTTCTTTAACCCTCCAAGCTAGCAAACTTAACAAAATAATAAAACATATTTAAAAAATGTTTCTTTTAGCAGAAAAGTTTCAGAGGAAACAGCATAAGAGCCTTTGACTTCAAAATTAAAGAAAATCTGCATTTAACAGCCAACAACCAGGAGTATTTACTCCAAATATGGATTTGTTGGACAGTTGTTCCCACATAGTGACAATGCAGAATATTCATTCTGTCTAATGTTACAAGGGTGCTGCTAATAATGTTGTTTAAACAGCAGATTCGCAGTAATTAATATATTAAGAGAAAAACAGTTTTAAGATAAGATAAGAGATAAAATAAGACTTTATTCATCCCATGATAGTAAATTTTCTTGTCTGCAGCAGCAAAAAAGACATCCAAATAGCAAAGTGACATCCAAAATAGTACTATAGTGACTTTAGTAAAAACATTTTTTAACAACTTATCAGCTACACCTTAAAAGTCAGACAAGTTGGCATCTGATTTTCAGCTTCCACTTTGACCGTTACAGGTTAAGGGAAAATCTAAATCACATTTTAATGGGTCCTACATTGAATCTAGTGAACTGAGGAAGCTTAAAGCAGTTCCAGAGATTTTACAGAGGATGAAGACAAACTTAAAATTAAAGAGAAACTGGACAAAAAATTATCTGATGCCTACTTCAGCTTGATACCGGCCGGTCCATGAAAACATTAATATCAAACCAGATTGTGGCCTGAAAATGGTTGGAGACCACTGGTCTAGATCAACCTCTGAAATGCAGCTGACCTCAGAATCAGCTTGTTTTTACACGAGACTCCATTCTACTGTGTGGTAGACCATCGATTGAGGAAGGTAAAACACTCAGTACAAACTTAGAATTTTCCTTCAGGAAGGAAAAAAACTGTACTTTATGAGGTACCAGAGAGGACAGTGGTCCTAATCTACAGACCCCCCCATGTTCCCCACATAGTTTGATCCAGAATGACCAAACGACTTTACTCCTCCTACAAATAGTTTATTATCAAAATAGAGCAGCAACAAAAAGAACAAGAAGGCCACAAAGCAACAGAGCAGGCTCAGAATGAGCACATCCAGAAATGGACGGATGTCAGAAACTGGAACAGGTGTGAGTGAAACGAGTGACAAGGGAACCTGGATGGAGACCATGCAGGCATGAATAGGATGGGTTTCACATTTCTAACTTTACAGTTTAACAGAACATCCAGGAAGGAGCTGATATGTGACACTGATGGAGCTTAAGGTGGAGCACTGAGGTCACCAGACATGTGGAAGGAGCATGGTGGTAGTTCTTACACTGTGTGCCCCGTTTCTGGAAGTTGTCTTGCGAGCTTCAGGGCGGCACGTGTGCGAGGGCCGGCAGCTGGGCTGTGAGTGGCAGGGGGTCGTGTGAGGGGGGCATTCAGCTGAGTAAAAGTTCTGGGGGAGGTGTGGGCGGAGCGGCATACTGCTGACCTCTGCTGGAGGACAGAGTGGCAGCAGCGTGATTGCCTGTTGACGGTGAACACAGCACGTCTGAGTCCCAGGACAACACTGAACGCGCCATCTGGAGGCCCCTAAACACACCTCATGGCCCAACCT
The DNA here is from genome assembly GCF_053564925.1 of Oryzias latipes. Lineage (NCBI taxonomy): Eukaryota > Metazoa > Chordata > Actinopteri > Beloniformes > Adrianichthyidae > Oryzias > Oryzias latipes. The sequence goes on from NC_136259.1 coordinate 13,115,111, forward strand.
GAGATGGTCTGAATTTGGTCTTTCATTTTTTTTCTCTCTTTTCATTTTTGGGTTGCAAACGATTTCAGAGATACATGACTCTGAAATAAAATTGTTCTCAAAGCTTTCTGACAAAGGATGTTCAAAATTTGCTGATCTATTGTACGCTCCAGTCCATTAAACATCTATCCATTCATTCATCTATCCTTCGACTCGTCACCTTTCCACCCATCCTTCTCTCCATTGATCTAGTCCCCCATCCATCTATTCGTCAGCCCATCCATCCATCCATCCATCCATCATCCATCATCCATCCATCCATCCCTATGTCATCATTCATCTGTCATCATCCATCTATCTATCCATCTGCCCATCCATCCATCTGCCATCAACCATCTGTTAGTCTGTCATGTTTTTCATATTCCTCCATCCAACCATTAGTCAGCACACCGCCATCCACCCATTCATGCATTTATTCTCCCATCATTTATCCTCGTCACTTATCCATACATCTTTCTCCTGATCCTTCCTACAGTTATTCAATCCATCATATCTGCCCAACCCCCATTATCCATGCATCCATAATCTCACTAAGGCACTAATTCATTCCTCCATTTTTTGCTAATCCATCTATTCATCCATCAGTTTATTTATCTGTTTCAATAAAGAAGTTAATGCCAGCTTAGAATTATGACTATTTTTTTGCATCACTGCTGCAAACAAAACAGGACATCTCAAAAATATGTTTAACACCTTTTAGTTTATCACAGGAGCACTGACAGGTTTACAGCTGTCATGGACACATAGTCAAAGCAGATTTAACTTGGAGAAAGCTATGAAAACAAACCCACTAATGCTAATGTATGTCCCTATGAGGTAGTGTGAAGATTAAAAGAAAAAGGTAAATACTGAAGAAGTTAATGTTAAGTCACTAACGTCACACAAAGGCATAAATGCACTCAATTAAGTCAGTTTTTGAAAAACATTTAAAAAGGTGTTTTTATAACCAAGACTAAGAAGGAAAAGAATGTAACTGATCATTATTCAAACTGCCAAATGGAGTCCATTCTTTTTGGGCTGCATGCATAAAATTGTTTATAACTTTATTTATTGAACATTTTTTGTATTAAACAGACATACAGAGTGTATAATGAAATGTCAAAAAAAAGGCAAGGTGGGAGGGGGGCTCACCTCGTTTTTGTGCAGACTGGAGAGGGGTCTGGAAGTCGGACTACCTGTTGAACACACAAAGCACATTTAGCTTTTCAAAACATAAAATTGGGTCACAGATTAAGATGAGCCTTCCTAAACATACTTCTCCTACAACAGAGGTGTTGTGGAATCCAGGCCTTGAGGGCCGGCATTCTCCTGGCTACTCAGAAACCCCGCCCTACTGATTACCTGCATCAGTTGTGTTTTGCCAATAAATAGCTACAATTGCAAGTTAGTTGAAAACTTGTTGGACACCGACCCTCGAGGCCTGGAGTTTGACCCATGTGTCCTAGAACATTATCCAACATCTGGCCCATGCTCTGACTGAGGAATCAAAAGGGTTATTACATTCAAATTACTCATTTTTTTCAATCCTCTTATGGAAACTGGACATTGCCATAAGTCATGGGGTCTGATACTTCAGAGTGATTCTAGGAGGTCATGGCAATGAGAAGGAAGGATCTCCTGCATTGTCAGTGTAACAGCAGTTCTGAAGAAGCTTTTGACTGAAGACCCTTTGTTGTTGAGTTGTTGTGTTATGAGGAGAAGGATCAACCTTTTCATCTTAACAAGCATCCTTCTTTGAACAACCAGCCCTAAAGGCTCCAGAGCAGACCCAAGAACAGAACAAGCATCCTTCAACCCATAGTTCTGCCTCAACAGGTGACTGCAGACGAGATCACAGTCTCCACAGAAGACTTAGAGAAGATATAGACCATCTTACTGTAAACACTGAAGGACTTGGCTTCCTTATTGACTGTATCCTCTCTTGAAAACAGCATCAGTCATGCATCTCCAGTCAAGTCGGTTTTTTATCTGATACCCAACTTCAAAATATTAAATCGAATAATTAGAAAGGTTAAGATTTTCAATTAATTTTATATTCTGAGTTTAAAAAAAGTTTGAATATACAATTCAGGTTAAGAAGATTCAGCGTGAATTACTTTTTTAAACATGTATGGACTTCTAGAAGCTAAACTAAGTTTCTACGAAAATGAGTTTGACGTACTGATAAAAGTTTAAAAAAATTAAAAATGTCCCACAAGCTGTTAGATACCTAGGTGAGTGACATTGGTTCTCTCTCATTTGTGGTGAACGGCCATCAAGAATCATTTGGTGATAACAAAAGGCCACGGTCTTGTTTGATGTGGTGGTGATTTTAATTTCTGGTTGAGTTCTAATTTGGATCGATCACTTCAACTTATAAATAATGCATTGACATCTGTGTTCGGGGAAAGCAGACCTAAAGGTAACCTGTTTCTCAAAGAAGAGCCAAACAAATGATCTCTACCTTATATAAAATGTAAGTCTTAAACGAATCAGTTTTCCACTGCAGGATCAGTGATGTCTTATACAATCTCATCTGCTAAACGGTAATTAAAGCCAGTACAATCGACACAAGTTCTAAAGAGTCTCACTGCTGTCTGTGCTTCGCTGAGGTTTGTTCTTCAACAGGGCTTCCATCACGTCTTGGATCCTCCAAAGCTCTTTCTGGATCTGGATATGCTGCTGGCTTGGAGGCTCAGTCTATAGGGACAGAAACACAGATAAAGGGACATAAAAATTGATAGCACATAGGTGTGTCTGAGAGCACATAGTGTGAGTTACCTGAGGGCTGCCCAGAGCATCCAGCTGCTCCAACAAATTGGACTTAGCCAGAATGACATCAGCTTCCAGTTGGTCATACTCCCTCCATGACTGCTCCAACTCCTGAAATGAGCATGTGCTTTGACACCAGTGATACCGGTATGTGCTAAAGTGGTGTGTTTGTTTGAAAGAGCGCATTAAACTGGCATGCCGTTTTGCAAAAATGTTACCGGCATGTTTGCGGCAGTGTTGCGTGAGTATATCTACCAGCTGGTGTGTATTTTCTTACGGTGTTGACTCTGGACAGCTCTCTACATGTGCTAAGCAGGCCGCTCTGCAGCTGGTCCCTCTGTTGGACAAGGCTCTGCCTGACTGTGCTGCTGCTGCTCTGCTCACCCAGCTCCTGACTGGCCAACAGCAGTGCTGTCTCCAGGGTGTGCTGTTTAAAAATAAAAGAAGTCTCTTACTGCACGCCTGGGAACGATGAGTCCATATTCATTCCAAAATGACATACCTGTTCTCTGTGAAGTTGTTGGACTTTCTCCGTCTGCATCCTTACCACCTTGTCTTGCTCACACAGCCTGCTCAGCTTGGTCTGGGACAGACAAAAGCACATCAGCTACAAAATCAGCCAAAGTATTTCCCTGAAAGTGATGCTCTCTTACGTCTATGTCGATCTCTTTAGTATGCTGGTTGAAGGTGCCTCCTTTTAGATTGTCTGGGTTGATCTGAAAGAGGACACATATTTAGGACCAACTCTGTTTACAGCCCAATGCGGTTTCACGTGGATTAAAACACTATTTTCCAACCCTGGTCTTCAGGGATCCCTGTCCTGCATGTTTTCTATCCTACTTTGCCTGAACACCATTGGCTTTAATGACGGTCAATGTTAAGTCTTTTCCAAAGGCTGATGACGAGCTGATTCAGGTGTGTTAGAGTAGAGTACCCTAAAACCGCTGGAAATAGACCCAGAAAGAGATGGAAGCGCCAAAATGTACAGTTGCTTTAATGCAGTCAGGTTGGAACACAAAGACCCAGATACACTTCCTGCAGAGTGGTTACCCACAATGGTTTTTGTTTTGTTTACAGGTCAAAAAATGCAAGTTAGAGAAGGCCAAGGCACCTTATGATGTCTACTGGGAAAAACCTGTGAGATTAACAGTTTCCTGGATAGAAGTTTGCATCAGTTTTAATTTTATTTTTGTTGGACTAATTCCCTTTAGACAATGTTCACATATCCCAAAATGTCACTGCGCAGCAACCTGAATGCATGCTTTTAATCAAAATTGACAGGCGGCTGCATTTGTAATCGGGAGGCAGCAGTCGAATTTTTACACACTGAGCACCCGCGAAGTATTTATGTAAAGGTTAAAAGTTTATGGCGACTGGATGATTTTTTGACGTCGGTCACTGGCCACCTGGGCACATTTGCAGGTAGCATTGGTGGCCGTCCAGTGACAGGCGGGTAGCAGGAAGGCAGCAGCGCAATAATAATGGCATTGATGCTGCACAAAACTCATCATGGCGCTCATAGCACCACAGTGAGTCCGAGACCTGCGTATTGATAAATTGCAGTTGATGTTAAGAAGAATACGAAGAAGACAGAACATTGTACTTTTTGCACTACTCTCAGAAGAAGAGCAAAGTGCACATGAAGGGAGAAGAAGAAGAATCTGAGTTCTGAATAACCAGTATTGTAGAATGGCCTGCCGTGTGGCCTGTGGAACTTGATATAGAGCTGCTGTGGGCCATGCTGTGGCATCATCCCCGCCTGACTGACGGCCGCTGTCTTCCTTAAAGGCCACACCCAGGATTTTCAAAAATCAGGCAGCATAAAATCTTGAAGATTAATCCCAATAAGTCTGAGTCAACATTTCTATGGCAACTACTCTCTCCAATCAGGAGTGAGTGGAAGCCCACACCACTACCACTTACGTTTTGAATGCTTGACGTGGGAGCCAGCAGGCTCCACCTACTTTTATCGAGGTATTTTATTGGTCAGTTTAAACTTGATTAACATGCAATAAAGACAAAATGTGAAAATAGGATTGTCAGGAAAATGTTAGAAAAAGGTATCAGAGCCAAAATGGTTATTCTGACCAATAGAATGACTGAGTAAGAGCTGTTTATTTCTCTATAGAAGTCTTTGGGGTTTTGGCTTCTTGGAACCAGCAGGTACTTCCTGTTTGGGAGGCCAGGGGGGAGGGGTCACTTAGTCCAGTTCTCATATACAGTCAATGCTGCAGGGTAAATATTGGCAGATCAATAACCTGCAGCGGTCGATTTAAGCCATGCAGTAGCAGAATCAGCCTTTGATGACTGTCTAGTAGTTTATTGTTAGAACTGACTGAACAGGCAGCTCGTTCCACTTTGACTTGTGTTTCCTTTAAATGCAGAAGTCAGAGGCGGACCAAAAGAGCTATTCAGAAATAAAAATAACAGAACCAAAATACAACAAAAAGTTTTTCTTGTGTTGCAGAAGTATTCCTAGCTACTTGTTTTCTTAATCCCGTTGTTCTTTTAAAACTATCCACAGTTCAAATTCAGAAATTTCAACAGATTAGTTGACAACTGAATAGTGGAGTAAACCTGTAACATTTTGCTTTACTGCTTCACATTAACTTTAACAGTAAATTACAGATTGCATGGCATTTGCTGTATATTGCTCAGCTAATATTTGGTTCTCTGTTTGGAGAAACACTGGTTTTCTCTCTGATCTGAACTTGAAAGTTCATACCCTTTTGTTTTATATTTAATATTTGAACAAATCATTGTGAAATGTTTCAAGCAGATAAAAAGTGTCAGAAACATGGCCTTGAAGCCTATTCCTTTGTCATTAACAGCTTTCATGTCCCTGCAGTTCAAACCCCAAGGCTGTCAAAGTTAATTTACAGAAAAATCAATCAAGCGCAAAGCAATTAATTGATTAATGTGTGTTTGACAGCCAAGTACAACCTGACACATTGCAGCTTTAATCCTAAAGTAATGTTTAGAAAATGCTCATCGACATTTATGAAAATTCTAAAAATTGAGAAAAACAGAAGAAAAATAAGGCAAAAACACACTTGAATCACAGTCATTTGAACAATGAAAACTACGCATGAAGATGAGGAATGAGAGGAGCTTCATTAACGGCTTGTGGCTATGCTTCCCTCCAATACTTTGACAGGAACCATCAAATAAGACATGACGTTCTGCAAACAGGAAACCTTACTTTCCCTCCTGCTGAGATGAACACAGAGAAGTGTACTGATTTACAACGAATGGAGGGGATGACTGCATCTGGTGGGGGCTGGTGGTGTTATGGAAGTTGTGGACGCACACGTGGGCTAGATGGGCACCGTTCTGGCTTTGGGCTGCTTCTCTGCACTCAAGGAAAACAAAACGCCTTTCTATTTAAGCTTGTACAGTTCCACATGTGGTAAAAATAAATGAGGAAAGCAGAACCTTAGGTAGGTATTACAACACACAACACAGTTATGTCTAGATTTTAATGTCTTCTGGGATAAACAAGGCACATTTCTTCCTCTCCTTCACTTCTCTTTTTCATCTGTGATTGTAGATGTCATTTTCACTGTTGTTCCTGTGTTTCTTCATCAGTGTTTCTTTGTGTTTGCGTTTTCAGACCCCAGTCACTAAAAGCATCACTGCTAAGTCTGTTTCTGCTGAAGGTTTCTTCCTTTCAGAGGGAATTTTCCTCTTCATGCTAGGCTGGTTTAGTGCTCAGTTACTTATACAGACCGTATTTAAAGACCCACTCCAAGGAAAATTGTGTTTTTGTTGTTTTTAACATGATTTTGTGGCATCTTTCTCATGATGGAGGACATGCATAAAATGATTCAAATAAGGAGCAGACAAAAAAATGTGGTTGGAAAAAGCTTGTAGCTGCGATCTAGATGCTACAATTGGCAGGCCTCAAGCGCCATTCTCCGCTTCATTCTGATGCATCCACAAATAGATCCATGAACGTCTTTGTTTTCCTCGTTTCGGCTAAAATCTGGATCTAAACTGTACAGCCGGATAGTTATGATATTGCTCACCATTTTTGTTGAACCGGTAAGGTTAGGTTGGGCGTGCGAGGGGCTGTAAGCTAGTGAGAGAGAATGTAAACAGAGAGCTTTCAGGAACGAGGAGAGGAAAAGGGGCAGGAGGTAGCAGGGCAGAGAATAAATAATGGGATGATGGGAAATAAGGGAAGGCTTACTCCATATCAACGGTCCCGCCCACAATTCAGAGGTGAATTTCTAACAAACTCCCGCCGCTCTGCAGAAACTATATCCTAGAAAATGACACGGTTAAAAAAAAAAAAAAGTTTAACTAAGAACAGCATAATTAAATATAAAATACCATCAAAAGATGATCAATTGGAGTGGGGCTTTAAAAACTGTTGCTTTGATTGGTTTGATGGTTCTTGCTTTTTATTTGTAGCAATTAAAGATAACCTAATAAACTGCATTGAATTTTCTGTATCTGACGGTTATATGTTTTGTCTATAATCAAAAGGTAGGAAGTGTGTGTTACCATAAAGCAGCAAAGACGTGGAGATTATGCACAGCTTACTCCCAGAAATAAGTGCTTAAAGTGGATCTCTAACCCACAAAATCTGGTCTATCTTGAGTGTCTCAAACATGGGTTCAGGATTTACATTATTTAATTTTAACACTGTTAACGTCATGTGTTGTTGATTACTTGAGGTACTGCTTGCTGTATTTAATAAAACAAAATCAAATGGTTTCATCTTCTGACTGAAACTTTGGATCAAATTAAAAGAGAACTGTAATATAAAACAGAGCAGGTTTTTTTTTTTTAACTGGTCAAGCTTTTTTTGATTTCCTTAAGTGATGAGAAGTCTATAAAGGCTGCAATGATCGATTGGAAACTCAAAAACAACGTCACGGATGGACACATGGGGCAGCCTTTACAGCAGCTATAGCCAGATCCTGCCATAGACCTTACTTGCTGGTAGAGTTGCGGCCTTGGTGCCGAGTTCTCAATCATAGTGTGGATCATGAAGATTAGAGGCTCATTCTCCTTGGTCTAGCGTACACCAGAAAGGAAGAGGGCATTTGGATGCAACTGTCATTACAGGTAGTGGACACTTGCAAAGTAGTGATAGTATTAGTGGTTTATTTGGATTAAAAATACCTTTCTGGCACTTAATGACACTATAGAGCATTTTAAGGAACAGTAAAATACAAAAATAGGAAACAGAAGTACTAGAATAGTAAAGTAACACACATTAAACCAGACAGACACAGAAAAAACAGGATAGGTAAAACTAAAACAATAGATTCGGCTGTTTTGGTTATGGACTTAAAGCAAGTTTAAACAGAAGAATCTTGAGTGAGGATTACAAAAGAGGGAACAAAGTGACACTTCTGAGCTCAGAGAAGATCGCGAGGTGACAGAAAGCTCTGCTCCCCAGAGAGGTGGAAAGAAGGACAATGAAGTGAACGGAGGAAGAAGATCAAAGAGTGGAGAAGGAAGTAGAAATGTGAAGCAGATCTAAAAGATTTTAAATGCAGAGGTTGTTAATGAAAGTATGCAGAGGGATTTTGAATTCAATCCAGAACTGGATCCAGTGGAGCTGCTGGATAGATGGAGTGATGTGATGGATGGAGGGATTGTGGTGATAAAACAAGCAGCTCTGTGCTCAAATCTGTGCTAATTGACATTTTTGGAGACATTTGTGAGTGAAACCAAAGAGGAGAGAGCTGCAATAATCCCTTCAAGTATAAAGGCTATTAACAAGAACTGAAGTGGCATGGGAGCAAGTGCTGGGCAAAGGCAGTTAATGGAAGAATCCCTGCAGGTAGTGTTATGAGTGTGAGAGTGGAAAGATAATGTACTGTCAAAAAAAAATAATAACACCCCCAATCTTAACCTGAGGGAAAAAACAAAGAGTGGGATGACGTGGAAAGAGAAAAGTTGTTGATTTTGGACAACAGGGATTCAGAGCCAACAAGAAAAACTCAATTTTCTCAGTAATAAGTTTAAGAAAGCTTGAGAAAAACGAGTATATGTTTGCAGCTCAGCAGTTAACGAGAGAAGATGGGGGAAGGTTGGAGATGGGTTCACCCATGTAGCAGTGAAAATATCTGCTGTGTTTATGAAAGATATCCAGTGGGGCAAACAGTTTAGTTAGCCACCAATTGTGCAAGTTCTCCCACTTAAAAAGATGAGAGAGGCCTGTAATTTTCATCATAGATATACCTCAACTATGAGAGACAAAATAAGGAAAAGAAATCCAGAAAATCACATTGTCTGATTTTTAAAGAATTTATATACAAATTATGGTGGAGAATAAGTATTTGGTCAATAACAAAAGTTCAACTCAATACTTTGTTATATACCTTTTGTTGGCAATGACAGCAGTCAAACGTTTCCTGTAAGTCTTCACAAGGTTTTCACAAACTGTTGCTGGTATTTCGGCCCATTCCTCCATGCAGATCTCCTCTAGAGCAGTGATGTTTTGGGGTTGTTGGTGGGCAAAACAGACTTTGAACTCCCTCCAAAGATTTTCTATGGGGTTGATATCTGGAGACTGACTTAGGTCACTCCAGGACCTTAATATGCTTCTTACAAAGTCACGCCTTCGTTACCCGGGTAATGTGTTTGGGATTGTTGTCTAGGTGAAAGACCCAGTCACGTTTCATCTTCAATGCCCTTGCTGATGGAAGGAGGTTTTTCACTCAAAATCTGAAGATAAATGGCCTCATTCATTCTTTTCTTTACATGGATGAGTCGTCCTGGTCCCTTTGCTGAAAAACAGCCCCAAAGCATGATGCTTCCACCCCCGTGCTTTACAGTAGTTATGGTGTTGTTTGGATGCAACTAAGCATTCTGAGAGATGAGTAGAGTTGTTTCCAAAAAGTTCTATTTTAGTTTCATCTGACCATAGGACATTCTGCCTGCACATGTACTGGCTTTAGCAGGGGGACACGTCTGGCACTGCAGTGTTTGAGTCCCTGGTGAAGTAGTGTGTTACTGATGGTAGCCTTTGATACTTTGGTTCCCAGCTCTCTGCAGGTCATTGACTAGGTCACCCATGTGGTTCTGGGATTTTTGCTCATTTTGATCCCACAGGGTGAGATCTTGAGAGGAGCCCCAGATGGAGAGAGATTATCAGTGGTTTTGTATGTCTTTCATTTCCTAATAATTCTTTAAAAATCAGACAATGTGATATCCTGGATTTTTGTTTCTCATTTTGTCTCTCATAGTTGAGGTGTACCTATGATGAAAATTACAGCCCTCTCATTTTTTTAAGTAGGAGAACTTGGGCAATTGTTGGCTACATAAATACTTTTTGGCCCACTTAATATAAGAATATAATTAGAGGACCTTTTTAATATGATCTTGTTGCAAATAAGAAAAACATCATAAAGTTCATGAGAACAATGAGCTTCTCCTCGATGTTGGTTTTGGACTTCATCCATCATCAACACTTCACGGGACAAGACCGAGTCCCTAATTGGTTGACGGGTTGTGAATTCTTTGTCAAAGTTCAAATATTTGAATTATCGCTTTGCTGCCCAAATTGCGCTTTAGTCAGACTGCTGCGTCGTGCTCAACACTTAAATCGCACCGCAGTACCTCTTATCCCGTCTGTACATTGACTTAGCAATGAAACTGGACGCCCCTGCTGCATGAATTGGTGTGAATGCAGCTTTAGAGGCAAGATTAAAACCAGTCTTAAATGGCTGCAAACAGCCATTTCTTTTTGAGGACACCTCCTCTCCCAAGCTGCTGCACTGATTTACACAGTGCATGTGATGAAAGCATCCCTCTGTGATGCTGCTGACTTTTTCTCTGCTGCTATGATTCCATCCTGTGACTGACTCTGACAGTCCAAAGCAGTGACACGGGCTGCAGAGTGCCAGTTTTGATCTTGGTGTAATCCATCCATAGAGTGGATCCCACACGTGCCACATCTGAAGGACCATCCTCCACAAGGCCACTGAAACCTTCAGCATGTGGTGGGATGAGAGTGAAATGTGGCCAGTGAAGAATAGGCTGAAACCCTGGAGGGAACAGCTGCTCACTGCCTTGTAGTGACATGTAACTGTAATGGGTTATGACAGCTCTCAAGTCCTTGGAGACATTTCACAAGGAGATCTGCTCAATTTGCTATATAGACATTAATAGTTTTGTCCAGGTGCAGATATTGTTTTGGGAATTATTATTTATCTGATCAGGATTCTTATGCTTTTGCTGATGTATAACATAAAATGTGTAAAAAATGAGAAATGGGAGCCAAAAGTAAGAACTATGGTGCCATCAAATGATCAGCTACTCCAGTAAGTGTGTGACTCATAACTACCTCTGGCAAAATCACAGTAAGCCACCAATAAACATCAAATCCAAATTATAAAATGGATTTGAGGTGAAAAAAGTGGCTTAAGATTTTTTATTTAGTGTGTTTGTCACAAGTAAAATGATATCAGGTCTGCTCACAGGCTTCAACTTCTTGTCTACAGTAAGGGAGAGCTTCGCTCCAGTGTTGCACAGTTTACACTCCTCACCTGGCTGTCCAGGTAAGTCAGGTTCCTCTGTAGGTGATGGGTGAGAACATCTGTCTGCAGAAGCCACAGAAAAAGAAGGAGAAACCATGGAAAAAGGGTTTCAAAGACAGAGGAGCAAACGAAGGTCATAAGAGAAAAACACAAGAAGGTGCAGATAAGAAGAAATACCCAAGAACTGTGGAGGAATTTATGAAACAGTTCAGCTCAGAAGGTTGAATGTCTGATTTCCCCTGCTGTCTTCAGACCAACAGAGAACTGGCTATGTTATAGCAAACAAGTTTCTCATCAATGCTCAGAAGATTTGTTCTAGAAGAATCAGAGGAGCTACATGCTGATAACAGATTAACAGGCTTTCCTTTCTTATACTTTTGGAATTTCTCCTTTTTGGTCTGATCTGAATTGAGAAGCCTCTTTAATACGAGGTCTTTAACATCAACAAAGTCCAGACGATATTTTTTCAAATTTTCTTCTTTTCTAGGACCATTCTGGATGAATGAGAGTATTCATGTTTTCGTGCATCACAACAATCGGAAATCCCAACAGATGCAATGACATGCAACAACACGCACAACCCCTACACCTCTACAAATGTTTAATATGTACAAATGGCAATAAACTCTTAATCTTAACACAACACCAGAAAACCTGCTGTCTTGTCACATCACAATGACATGCCAGTGCAATGCAACCAAAATGAAATGATTAGCATGCATATTACCAAGTATTGCTATCACATTTCTGCTTAAATGTACGTCAAACTGTTTACATAATTTTCTGCTGTAAATTTTGCGCATATTGCACGGATGAAAATTGGTCATCCATGGAAAAAGTGAGAAAAGTAGTGGTCTTTACGTGAAATTTTCACAGATGTATCACGAATGAACCACGCTAAAACCGAGCATGAAAAAACCACGGAAAAGAACACATCAACCAACTGTGCGTGATTATTGTGCTGTATATGTAATTCATTAATGACTTGTGTGTCAGTTAAGTAATTTAAACGTGATTTGGTACATGTTTGAAAAGTCCGTTAGAGATACAGTACAGACCAAAAGTTTGGACACACCTTGTCATTCAAAGAGTTTTCTTTATTTTCATGACTATGAAAATTGTAGATTCACACTGAAGGCTTAAAAACTGTGAATTAACACATGTGGAACTATATACATAACAAAAAAAGTGTGAAACTACTGAAAATATATCATATTGTAGGTTCTTCATAGTAGCCACCTTTTGCTTTGCACACTCTTGGCATTCTCTTGATGAGTTGAGGAGGTAGTTCCCAGAGATGCTTAGCACTTGTTGGGCCTTTTGCCTTCAGTCTGCGGTCCAGCTCACCCCAAACCATCTAGATTGGGTTCAGGTCTGGTGACTTTGGAGGCCAGGTCATCTGGCGCAGCACCCTATAACTCTCCTTCTTGGTCAAATAGCCCTTACACAGCCTGGAGGTGTGTTTGGCGTTATTGTCCTTTTGAAAAATAAATGATGGTCCAACTAAACGCAAACTGGATGGAATAGCATGCCGCTGCAAGATGCTGTGGTAGCCATGCTGGTTCAGTATGCCTTCAATTTGGAATAAATCCCCAACAGTGTCACCAGCTCCTTTCCTGGGGTGGTCCGCATGTGAGCCAGTTTCTTAGTAGTGCTTGATGGTTTTTGTGACTGCACTTGGTGACACTTTCAAAGTTTTCCCAATTATTCCGACTGACTGACCTTCATTTCTTAATAATGGTCACTCGTTTTTCTGTACTTAGCTACTTTTTTCTAGACCTAACGAATACAACTTCTAACAGTCTATTCAGTTGGACTATCAACTGTGTATCCACCAGACTTCTGCACAACACAACTGATGGTCCCAACCCCATTTATAAGGAAAGAAATCACGCTTATTAAACCTGACAGGGCACATCTGTGAAGTAAAAAATATTTCAGGTGACTACCTCTAGAAGCTCATCATGAGACTGCCAAGAGTGTGCAAAGCAGGAATCAAATCAAAAGGTAGCTACTTTGTAGAACCTACAATATGACATATTTTCAGTTGTTTCACACTTTTTTGTTATGAATATAATTCCACATGTATTCATTCACAGTTTTAATGCCTTCAGTGTGAATCTACAATTTTCATAGTCATGAAAATAAAGAAAACTCTTTGAATGAGAAGGTGTGTCCAAACTTTTGGTCTGTACTGTATGTGACACAAATTTGCATATGTATCTTGCAATAATCACATACAATTGCCTAAGATTTACGTGATAATTGCTTATAAACTACGTAGAATACCTGTAAATTGCATGATTCTCAACCGAACAAAAATTTTGAACAGCTCAAAACAAATTCACGTAAAGACCTGTTGGCCAAAACCCTCAACGGACATCTGCACACATTGATGGATGCAAGAAACACATGAATTACATATATCACCAATGTATCACGAAAGACTGAAATTTCATACGTGGAAAATGCGCAAACACATAGATCCGTACAGATAAATAGATCCATGAACGTCTTTATTTCCTTTGCTGACCTGGAATCTGGATAAAAACTGTCCAACTGGTTAGCTCTGATATTGAAAGCCATTTTTGTAGCACTGCTAATATTAGGCTGGGTTTGTGAGCGGCTAGAAGCTAGCAGAAGAGCATGTATACAGAGAGCTCTCTGCAGTGAGGAAGGGTCGGCGGCGAAGTTGCCTCACATCAACAGTCCCACCCACAACACGGGTAAATTTCTTATGAACTCCTACAGCTCTGCAGAAGCTATGTCCTAGAAAACGACACAGGTTCTTGGATTTTGTCATAAAAGTCATAATCATAATGAAAAGACCACTGGGAACGCTTTGAAAATACATCAAAAGATGATCAGAGTGGAACAACTCAGCACATGGATGCCTCACCACTGCACTCCTTCCTTATGTTTTTACATGATCACACTTTAGGGTTCATGAGGATTTCAAATATTATCTATATTTGTAATGCATTTCCAGTGTTGTGTTTTTAATTAAATTAGAATTTATCGAGGAAGTTTTACTATAGACGTGTTTGCATTTACAAAACTCAAGTGTTGCTTTCGTGCCTTTTTCTGTAGTCATTTTGATCAAAAACTTCTTCCTCTAAGTGGCAAAATTTCCCTGGATCATCGTCATGGAGATGCAGCTGTGATGTTAACAGACGAACCTGAAGTGAGGACTTTTCTCCATCCAAACCTGACACCGTATTCTGGACTGAACATGAAGAAAACTCATACCTGTAAATCTGTTATTTTTGTCTAACATAAACGACATCGATTTTCTTAATGCATGTAAAAACAAGAAAGGAAATACCTCCAACCATTTGCTTTATTAATTAGGTCAATTTTTCTCTATTCTGGGTAAACTACTGCTAACATATCTGACTTGATGGAGGCTTGATGACCCTGTTTGGTGATGTTCATTTTCCATGTTGAACAGACAAAGTGCACTCACCAGACCCCCCTAAACCACCACCACCATCACCCACCAACCACTCCAGTTTGGGCACCTCCCTGCACACTCATGCACAGACATAAAAGTCCTTGCTGACCTTGGCGTTTGGCCCCTCCATGCCCAGGGCCACAAGCTGAGCTACAGTGTGTTCCCGCAGGCTGTTGAGCTCCGCCTGCTGCCGGCGGAGCTTGATCAGCAGCAGGGTCAGCTCCTCGGGCTGCACAGAGCAACACACAGAGGAGAACAACAAGACACCACAGAGATTCATTTTTGATCGTCCTACAAGTGCAGAATTGTGGTTTCCTCCAGAATGATGTGCTGTGGCCTTTTCAGAAACATTTACTGAAAGTAACTCAACTGTTTCAGTTCAAGCCTGCAGTGAAACCTGGAGCACAACGCAGAGAAGATGTAAAACAGAGAAAATGTAAAGTTCTGAGGAGCAGAAAAGTTAAGAGCAAACATGGAAATTGGTAAATGATCACTTCTGGTGCGAAAAAAGGTATTTTTATAATTTTCTTTTTTTTTTTTTTTGCAGACACTGCACAGACTTTTCTTTCTGCTCCAGAGAGTCAAACTCTGACACAAGAGGAGAGAGAGAAATCATTAGACTCTTGAGGTTTGCTAAAAGAACACTGACTAAGACAGGAACTGTGCTTTTAATCTATAGTTGACAAAAAAACCTCTGGGGCTTTGAAACTAGAGAAACGGAACAAAAAAAGACAAGGGAAGATATTTTCACTGGGATGGAGACAGAGCAAGAGAGGAGGCCTTTGCTTGTTTCTTTTACGTCTGCCACATTAAAAATGTTATCGGCTATTTAAAAACACAGAGTTCCCCCAAGAAAAATCACATTAAGATGAGCAGCAGCAGAGCACACTCAGATACCTAGGTGTGTGTTGGACGTGTGTCGAGTGTGTGTAGGTGTATATTAGGTGTGTGTGTCAGGTGTGTGTTGGTGTGTGTCATATGTGTATGTTAGGTGTGTGTTGGTGTCTGTCATTTGTGTCTCTCATGTGTGTATGTCAGGTGTGTGTGTCAGGTGTGTGTTGATGTGTGTCATATGTGTATGTCAGGGGTGTGTGTCAGGTGTGTGTTGGATATCTGTCGGTGTATCTTAGGTGTGTTTGTCAGGTGTGTGTTGGTGTCTGTCATTTGTGTCTCTCATGTGTGTACGTCAGGTGTGTGTGTCAGGTGTGTGTTGATGTGTGTCATATGTGTATGTCAGGGGTGTGTGTCAGGTGTTTTTTGGCGATGTTTCTGTATGTGTTTTGTGTGTGTGTGTCAGGTGTGTGTTGGATATCTGTCGGTGTGTGTTGGTGTTTATTAGGTGTGTGTGTCAGATGAGTGTTGGTGTGTGTCATATGTGTATGTCAGGGGTGTGTGTCAGGTGTGTGTTGATGTGTGTCATATGTTTGTGTCAGGTAAGTGTGTCAGGTGTTTGTTGGCTATGTTTCTGTATGTGCTTGGTGTGTGTGTGCCAGGTGTGTGTTGGTGTCTGTCATTTGTGTCTCTCATGTGTGTACGTCAGGTGTGTGTGTCAGGTGTGTGTTGATGTGTGTCATATGTGTATGTCAGGGGTGTGTGTCAGGTGTTTGTTGGCGATGTTTCTGTATGTGTTTGGTGTGTGTGTGTCAGGTGTGTGTTGGATATCTGTCGGTGTGTGTTGGTGTATCTTAGGTGTGTGTGTCAGGTGTGTGAGTCAGGTGTGTGTTGGTGTGTGTCATATGTGTATGTCAGGGGTGTGTGTCAGGTGTGTGTTGGATATCTGTCGGTGTATCTTAGGTGTGTTTGTCAGGTGTGTGTTGGTGTCTGTCATTTGTGTCTCTCATGTGTGTACGTCAGGTGTGTGTGTCAGGTGTGTGTTGATGTGTGTCATATGTGTATGTCAGGGGTGTGTGTCAGGTGTTTGTTGGCGATGTTTCTGTATGTGTTTTGTGTGTGTGTGTCAGGTGTGTGTTGGATATCTGTCGGTGTGTGTTGGTGTATCTTATGTGTGTGTGACAGGTGTGTAAGTCAGGTGTGTGTTGGTGTGTGTCATATGTGTATGTCAGGGGTGTATCTTTGGTGTGTGTGTCAGGTGTGTAAGTCAGGTGTGTGTTGATGTGTGTCATATGTGTATGTCAGGTGAGTATTTCAGGTGTTTGTTGGCTATGTTTCTGTATGTGCTTGGTGTGTGTGTGCCAGGTGTGTGTTGGTGTCTGTCATTTGTGTCTCTCATGTGTGTACGTCAGGTGTGTGTGTCAGGTGTGTGTTGATGTGTGTCATATGTGTATGTCAGGGGTGTGTGTCAGGTGTTTGTTGGCGATGTTTCTGTATGTGTTTGGTGTGTGTGTGTCAGGTGTGTGTTGGATATCTGTCGGTGTGTGTTGGTGTATTTTAGGTGTGTGTGTCAGGTGTGTGAGTCAGGTGTGTGTTGGTGTGTGTCATATGTGTATGTCAGGGGTGTGTGTCAGGTGTGTGTTGGATATCTGTCGGTGTATCTTAGGTGTGTTTGTCAGGTGTGTGTTGGTGTCTGTCATTTGTGTCTCTCATGTGTGTACGTCAGGTGTGTGTGTCAGGTGTGTGTTGACGTGTGTCATATGTGTATGTCAGGGGTGTGTGTCAGGTGTTTGTTGGCGATGTTTCTGTATGTGTTTGGTGTGTGTGTGTCAGGTGTGTGTTGGATATCTGTCGGTGTGTGTTGGTGTATCTTAGGTGTGTGTGTCAGGTGTGTGAGTCAGGTGTGTGTTGGTGTGTGTCATATGTGTATGTCAGGGGTGTGTGTCAGGTGTGTGTTGGATATCTGTCGGTGTATCTTAGGTGTGTTTGTCAGGTGTGTGTTGGTGTCTGTCATTTGTGTCTCTCATGTGTGTACGTCAGGTGTGTGTGTCAGGTGTGTGTTGATGTGTGTCATATGTGTATGTCAGGGGTGTGTGTCAGGTGTTTGTTGGCGATGTTTCTGTATGTGTTTTGTGTGTGTGTGTCAGGTGTGTGTTGGATATCTGTCGGTGTGTGTTGGTGTATCTTAGGTGTGTGTGTCAGGTGTGTAAGTCAGGTGTGTGTTGGTGTGTGTCATATGTGTATGTCAGGGGTGTATCTTTGGTGTGTGTGTCAGGTGTGTAAGTCAGGTGTGTGTTGATGTGTGTCATATGTGTATGTCAGGTGAGTATTTCAGGTGTTTGTTGGCTATGTTTCTGTATGTGCTTGGTGTGTGTGTGCCAGGTGTGTGTTGGTGTGTGTGTGTCAGGTGTGTATTGGTGTGTTTCAGGTGTGTATGCCAGGTGTGTGTGTCAGGTGTGTGTTAATGTGTGTCATATGTTTGTGTCAGGTAAGTGTGTCAGGTGTTTGTTGGCTATGTTTCTGTATGTGCTTGGTGTGTGTGTGCCAGGTGTGTGTTGGTGTCTGTCATTTGTGTCTCTCGTGTGTATGTCAGGTGTGTGTGTCAGGTGTGTGTTGATGTGTGTCATATGTGTATCTTCAGGGGTGTGTGTCAGGTGTGTGTTGGATATCAGTCGGTGTATCTTAGGTGTGTTTGTCAGGTGTGTGTTGGTGTCTGTCATTTGTGTCTCTCATGTGTGTACGTCAGGTGTGTGTGTCAGGTGTGTGTTGATGTGTGTCATATGTGTATGTCAGGGGTGTGTGTCAGGTGTTTGTTGGCGATGTTTCTGTATGTGTTTTGTGTGTGTGTGTCAGGTGTGTGTTGGATATCTGTCGGTGTGTGTTGGTGTTTATTAGGTGTGTGTGTCAGATGTGTGTTGGTGTGTGTCATATGTGTATGTCAGGGGTGTGTGTCAGGTGTGTGTTGATGTGTGTCATATGTTTGTGTCAGGTAAGTGTGTCAGGTGTTTGTTGGCTATGTTTCTGTATGTGCTTGGTGTGTGTGTGCCAGGTGTGTGTTGGTGTCTGTCATTTGTGTCTCTCATGTGTGTACGTCAGGTGTGTGTGTCAGGTGTGTGTTGATGTGTGTCATATGTGTATGTCAGGGGTGTGTGTCAGGTGTTTGTTGGCGATGTTTCTGTATGTGTTTGGTGTGTGTGTGTCAGGTGTGTGTTGGATATCTGTCGGTGTGTGTTGGTGTATCTTAGGTGTGTGTGTCAGGTGTGTGAGTCAGGTGTGTGTTGGTGTGTGTCATATGTGTATGTCAGGGGTGTGTGTCAGGTGTGTGTTGGATATCTGTCGGTGTATCTTAGGTGTGTTTGTCAGGTGTGTGTTGGTGTCTGTCATTTGTGTCTCTCATGTGTGTACGTCAGGTGTGTGTGTCAGGTGTGTGTTGATGTGTGTCATATGTGTATGTCAGGGGTGTGTGTCAGGTGTTTGTTGGCGATGTTTCTGTATGTGTTTTGTGTGTGTGTGTCAGGTGTGTGTTGGATATCTGTCAGTGTGTGTTGGTGTATCTTAGGTGTGTGTGTCAGGTGTGTAAGTCAGGTGTGTGTTGGTGTGTGTCATATGTGTATGTCAGGGGTGTATCTTTGGTGTGTGTGTCAGGTGTGTAAGTCAGGTGTGTGTTGATGTGTGTCATATGTGTATGTCAGGTGAGTATTTCAGGTGTTTGTTGGCTATGTTTCTGTATGTGCTTGGTGTGTGTGTGCCAGGTGTGTGTTGGTGTCTGTCATTTGTGTCTCTCATGTGTGTACGTCAGGTGTGTGTGTCAGGTGTGTGTTGATGTGTGTCATATGTGTATGTCAGGGGTGTGTGTCAGGTGTGTGTTGATGTGTGTCATATGTGTATGTCAGGGGTGTGTGTCAGGTGTTTGTTGGCGATGTTTCTGTATGTGTTTGGTGTGTGTGTGTCAGGTGTGTGTTGGATATCTGTCGGTGTGTGTTGGTGTATCTTAGGTGTGTGTGTCAGGTGTGTGAGTCAGGTGTGTGTTGGTGTGTGTCATATGTGTATGTCAGGGGTGTGTGTCAGGTGTGTGTTGGATATCTGTCGGTGTATCTTAGGTGTGTTTGTCAGGTGTGTGTTGGTGTCTGTCATTTGTGTCTCTCATGTGTGTACGTCAGGTGTGTGTGTCAGGTGTGTGTTGATGTGTGTCATATGTGTATGTCAGGGGTGTGTGTCAGGTGTTTGTTGGCGATGTTTCTGTATGTGTTTGGTGTGTGTGTGTCAGGTGTGTGTTGGATATCTGTCGGTGTGTGTTGGTGTATCTTAGGTGTGTGTGTCAGGTGTGTGAGTCAGGTGTGTGTTGGTGTGTGTCATACGTGTATGTCAGGGGTGTGTGTCAGGTGTGTGTTGGATATCTGTCGGTGTATCTTAGGTGTGTTTGTCAGGTGTGTGTTGGTGTCTGTCATTTGTGTCTCTCATGTGTGTACGTCAGGTGTGTGTGTCAGGTGTGTGTTGATGTGTGTCATATGTGTATGTCAGGGGTGTGTGTCAGGTGTTTGTTGGCGATGTTTCTGTATGTGTTTTGTGTGTGTGTGTCAGGTGTGTGTTGGATATCTGTCGGTGTGTGTTGGTTTATCTTAGGTGTGTGTGTCAGGTGTGTAAGTCAGGTGTGTGTTGGTGTGTGTCATATGTGTATGTCAGGGGTGTATCTTTGGTGTGTGTGTCAGGTGTGTAAGTCAGGTGTGTGTTGATGTGTGTCATATGTGTATGTCAGGTGAGTATTTCAGGTGTTTGTTGGCTATGTTTCTGTATGTGCTTGGTGTGTGTGTGCCAGGTGTGTGTTGGTGTGTGTGTGTCAGGTGTGTATTGGTGTGTTTCAGGTGTGTATGCCAGGTGTGTGTGTCAGGTGTGTGTTGATGTGTGTCATATGTTTGTGTCAGGTAAGTGTGTCAGGTGTTTGTTGGCTATGTTTCTGTATGTGCTTGGTGTGTGTGTGCCAGGTGTGTGTTGGTGTCTGTCATTTGTGTCTCTCATGTGTGTACGTCAGGTGTGTGTGTCAGGTGTGTGTTGATGTGTGTCATATGTGTATGTCAGGGGTGTGTGTCAGGTGTTTGTTGGCGATGTTTCTGTATGTGTTTTGTGTGTGTGTGTCAGGTGTGTGTTGGATATCAGTCGGTGTGTGTTGGTATATCTTAGGTGTGTGTGTCAGGTGTGTAAGTCAGGTGTGTGTTGGTGTGTGTCATATGTGTATGTCAGGGGTGTGTGTCAGGTGTGTGTTGATGTGTGTCATATGTGTATGTCAGGTGAGTATTTCAGGTGTTTGTTGGCTATGTTTCTGTATGTGCTTGGTGTGTGTGTGCCAGGTGTGTGTTGGTGTGTGTGTGTCAGGTGTGTGTTGGTGTGTTTCAGGTGTGTATGTCAGGTGTGTGTGTCAGGTGTGTGTTAATGTGTTTCAGGTGTGTATGTCAGGTGTCTGTTGATGTGTGTCATATGTGTATGTCAGGTGTGTGTTGGTGTGTTACAGGTGTGTATGTCAGGTGTGTGTGTCAGGTGTGTGTTGATGTGTGTCATATGTTTGTGTCAGGTAAGTGTGTCAGGTGTTTGTTGGCTATGTTTCTGTATGTGCTTGGTGTGTGTGTTCCAGGTGTGTGTTGGTGTCTGTCATTTGTGTCTCTCATGTGTGTATGTCAGGTGTGTGTGTCAGGTGTGTGTTGATGTATATTAGGTGTGTGTTGGTGTGTTTCAGGTGTGTATGTCAGGTGTGTGTGTCAGGTGTGTGTTAGTGTGTTTCAGGTGTGTATGTCAGGTGTGTGTTGATGTGTGTCATATGTGTATGTCAGATGTGTGTGTCAGGTGTGTGTTGGTGTGTTTCAGGTGTGTATGTCAGGTGAGTGTGTCAGGTGTGTGTTGATGTGTGTCATATGTTTGTGTCAGGTAAGTGTGTCAGGTGTTTGTTGGCTATGTTTCTGTATGTGCTTGGTGTGTGTGTGCCAGGTGTGTGTTGGTGTCTGTCATTTGTGTCTCTCATGTGTGTACGTCAGGTGTGTGTGTCAGGTGTGTGTTGATGTGTGTCATATGTGTATGTCAGGGGTGTGTGTCAGGTGTTTGTTGGCGATGTTTCTGTATGTGTTTTGTGTGTGTGTGTCAGGTGTGTGTTGGATATCTGTCGGTGTGTGTTGGTGTATCTTAGGTGTGTGTGTCAGGTGTGTGAATCAGGTGTGTGTTGATGTGTGTCATATGTTTGTGTCAGGTAAGTGTGTCAGGTGTTTGTTGGCTATGTTTCTGTATGTGCTTGGTGTGTGTGTGCCAGGTGTGTGTTGGTGTCTGTCATTTGTGTCTCTCATGTGTGTACGTCAGGTGTGTGTGTCAGGTGTGTGTTGATGTGTGTCATATGTGTTTGTCAGGGGTGTGTGTCAGGTGTGTAAGTCAGGTGTGTGTTGGTGTGTGTCATATGTGTATGTCAGGGGTGTATCTTAGGTGTGTGTGTCAGGTGTGTAAGTCAGGTGTGTGTTGGTGTGTGTCATACGTGTATTTCAGGAGTGTGTGTCAGGTGTGTGTTGATGTGTGTCATATGCGTATGTCAGGTGAGTATTTCAGGTGTTTGTTGGCTATGTTTCTGTATGTGCTTGGTGTGTTTGTGCCAGGTGTGTGTTGGTGTGTGTGTGTCAGGTGTGTTTTGGATATGTGTCAGTGTGTGGTGGTGTAAATTAGGTGTGTGTGTCAGGTGTGTGTTAGTGTGTTTCAGGTGTGTTTGTCAGGTGTGTGTTGATGTGTGTCATATGTGGATGTCAGGTTTGTGTGTCAGGTGTGTGTAGGTGTGTTTCAGGTGTGTATGTCAGGTGTGTGTGTCAGGTGTGTGTTGATGTATATTAGGTGTGTGTTGGTGTGTTTCAGGTGTGTATGTCAGGTGTGTGTGTCACGTGTGTGTTAGTGTGTTTCAGGTGTGTATGTCAGGTGTGTGTTGATGTGTGTCATATGTGTATGTCAGATGTGTGTGTCAGGTGTGTGTTGGTGTGTTTCAGTTGTGTATGTCAGGTGAGTGTGTCAGGTGTGTGTTGATGTGTGTCATATGTTTGTGTCAGGTAAGTGTGTCAGGTGTTTGTTGGCTATGTTTCTGTATGTGCTTGGTGTGTGTGTGCCAGGTGTGTGTTGGTGTCTGTCATTTGTGTCTCTCATGTGTGTACGTCAGGTGTGTGTGTCAGGTGTGTGTTGATGTGTGTCATATGTGTATGTCAGGGGTGTGTGTCAGGTGTTTGTTGGCGATGTTTCTGTATGTGTTTTGTGTGTGTGTGTCAGGTGTGTGTTGGATATCTGTCGGTGTGTGTTGGTGTATCTTAGGTGTGTGTGTCAGGTGTGTAAGTCAGGTGTGTGTTGGTGTGTGTCATATGTGTATGTCAGGGGTGTGTGTCAGGTGTGTGTTGATGTGTGTCATATGTGTATGTCAGGTGAGTATTTCAGGTGTTTGTTGGCTATGTTTCTGTATGTGCTTGGTGTGTGTGTGCCAGGTGTGTGTTGGTGTGTGTGTGTCAGGTGTGTTTTGGATATATGTCAGTGTGTGGTGGTGTAAATTAGGTGTGTGTGTCAGATGTGTGTTAGTGTGTTTCAGGTGTGTTTGTCAGGTGTGTGTTGATGTGTGTCATATGTGTATGTCAGGTTTGTGTGTCAGGTGTGTGTAGGTGTGTTTCAGGTGTGTATGTCAGGTGTGTGTTTCAGGTGTGTATGTCAGGTGTGTGTTGGATGCGTGTCTGTGATGCGTCGCGTGTGTCTGGAGCCACAGAGGCACTCACCGTCTTGCCTTGCAGAGACTGTGCAGTGATTGGCTGAGGAGGGGTGCAGGCTGCCATAGATCGCCGGTCCAGAGAATATCCGTACTGCGAGAAAAGAGACAGGATGTCTACTGGACTCTCTGGAAGTCAGGCGTCTGCAGGTTCTCCCCCCTATCGACTCCCCCCCTCCCCATTTCCACAATATGAATCCATTTTAAATTGTGCTTTACTTGTGGCTTTTTAGATGTTTCAATACGAGAAGCTAAAGGTAGCATGGCTAACTTCTCGTTGATTGAGGTCCACTTTCTTTATTGACAAATATGACTTTCTAATTCAGAAGCCTGAAGATATTTGTGATTGTATTTTTCAGTAGCTAGTTTTCCAGGGCAATGGACACTGTTTCTCCATGCCTGTGTCAGTGCAGTGCACTAATAGGAATAGATGCCACCTTGTTTCCAGCTCGTCAAGCTCAGGGAGAGAACATTAGGTGGTGTGTCATCCAAAACCGCCTATTCAAAACAACTACTTGCCATAAAATAACTAAGAAGCAGCAGTGAACACAATAGTGTGGCCACCTCTGTCAGTCTGCCGACAGAGGTGGCTACATCAGTAGCTTACCATCACAAAGCATGAATGAGGAGTGAATGAATAATGGACACATTGTAAGCGCTTTGAGCGACTGGTCTCAGGATTCAGATCTGTACCAGAGCAGGGTTCTACTGACGGCACCATAGGTATGAAAAGCGCACCTTTACTGTGGTTGAGAGCAAACAAGTAAACTCTTGTCCCATACAGAATGATTGTGTCTGTTCAACCTGCAAGTGAACTCTGGTGCGGTTCACTTCAGCGTGAAAGCAGACAGAGTGTCCACAAACCCAAAAAGAGAACTAAAGGGAGGAATAACATAAGTTCAGTGTGTTTGGAGGAGAAAAATCAGTTTGAGAAATGTCTGCTGGGTAAATGTCCTACAGACAGTGGAGCAGCGGCGTAATGATGACTGAAATAAAACACAAAACTCAACGATCTTATTAGCTTTAAATGTGCAGCTTGCACAAATTATATCACTCACCTTAGGAGGGAGTGACCTTGGCCTGCGCTCCAACGTCACATCCCCTCTGACGACAGGTGAGGTCACCTCAGAGTGCGAGTTGGCGGGGTTGTGAGTCAGCGACTGACGGGGAGGAGAGAAAGTGCTGTACAGGCCCACAGAGCTGTGTGACGGCGAGGTAGGGATGGAGGGGGCAGCATACTGAGAAATGTCCATGCTCTTTTTGTTAGGGAGGGTTGCATAGTGACCGGCACCTGGAGGGAAGACAAGGACAAACACGCTGATTTACAAACCCTGTGCAATGCAACTATGGTCTCAAAGTGTATGGAGTGATATTTCTGCCATTACATTGGACACAAAACATTCTAAGTTGCAAATGAAAATATTAAATATTTGCTTTTCCTTTTTTTCCCAAATTTATTTATTTTCTTTGCTTTCAAAGACTTTTTTTTTGCTTTCAAATTTTTTTTTTGCTTTCAAAAAAGGTTTATTGTGTTTGCAAAACGCATGTTTTTGCATGCGTTGTGTCACATTTCCCTTTTTTTTCTATCTTTGATTTTGCTGACTACTCTGAGCGCAACAAAAAAATACAAAAATAAAAATAAAAATATTTAAGTAAAATACACATAAACTGCGTAATTCGGAACAGATCAAAAAGTTTAAAAAGCTCAAAACCAAATTCACGTAAAGACCTGTCAGCCAAAACCCTCGATGGACATTGACGAATGACGAACGAAAGAAATACTCAAAGGAGAAAAATGTGCAAAACGTACGTAGTGGCTGCGTTACACGACCTTTAGATAACTGAGTATAAATTACGTCTCTTCCAAACCTTCTCAGCAAATACTCCAAACAACTTTTATACATTTTAGTCAGCAGCAGGAGATGCTTCTTAGTACAGTTACTGAGAGTCCTAGTCTGCTCCTTAGATGAGCAATGGAAAGTCTTCTAGATAAACCCTCAAAGTTCCACTTCGATCATCTTTTTATCTACTTTCAAATCATTCCCAGTGGTCTGTTAGCTGCAGTGTTGGTATGTAGTAACTCCCACCCCCTTCCCCATCACCCATAACTGAGAGTCCTCTGTTTATGCCCTGTCCGGCTAGCTTACAGCCCCTCACCCCCTTAACTTAACATTAGTGCTGCAAAAATAATGGTGAACAATATCAGATCTATCCAGCCGTACAGTTTTGATCCAGATTCCAGCTCAGACGAGGGAAACAGACGTTCACGTTTTTTTTACGTCACAAATATGATTTTTTTCAAACAAAATGTTTTCATCTGCTCCTGATTTACAATGATTCTACTAAAGAAATGCTCAGAAAGGCTTTTTTAAATCTCTATTTTCTTTATCAATGCCCTCCATCATCCGAAAAATGCATAAAAAGAACATGTTGAAAAAAAAATGTTTTATTTGAGCGGGTCTTTAAAACCAAATCCTTTGAGATCCAAACAAAAACAAAACAATGCCGTGCATCCGAGGAGACTTTTAAAACAATACAGTAAGACATACCAGATGGAGCAGCCAGACTCTGCCTTGCCTGCCGTTGCTGCCACTCATACAGCTGCCACATGGTGTCATCTCTCATGGATCTCCTCTTCTCTGCGGAGCTGACGCCGCCGGTGACAGCTGGCCGGAGGGCCCGGTCATATATGGAGCCGGTCACGCTGCAAATGCTGTCGGGCCTCATCATGCTGTTACGGGGCAGGGTGCAGTAACCATCTGAGTAACGGGGCTGCACACTGTGGCTGGGCAAGTTCCTGGGCAATGTCTGGTACGACATCATACTGGAGAAAAAGACCACAAAACAGTCTCAATCTTTCTTTTGAAAGAAAATAAAAGTCGATTTAAAAAAAAAAACTTTATGCCCACATCTCGTCAGATGATCTTTGTAGTCGTTTGCTGCACCATTAACGTTTATCATATCCGGACAGAAAGACCCTTGCAGACTTAGCTTGATTAATCTACCAAGCTCCATAGTTGTTAAAATGGTCCTTTGTTTGAACCCATCTCAGAACAGGACTCGTTTCAGTCCAAAAAGGAGCTTAGTGGCTCATCATGGGAGGTAGATTTGAACATGTCTCAGTCACAAAAGCGTGCAATCTAATATTTAAACGGTATAATTCCTCCTCTCTTTGTGTCTGTACCCATTTAATCCAGTTAACAGTGACACGCAGATCAGACGTTTCAAAGTCCTTATCGTGACAAAACTGCTGAAGCAGCACTTCTCCACACGGAGTGTCATGCAAGTCTGAGACCAAAGTTATTTAAAGTCTGTTCCTGATTTTTTTTAGACTGAAATAAAACACAGAAAAATGTATGAAAGTGTGTACCGGTAGTTCTAGATTGTTTCACATTTTTGTGTGTTTTCTTCTCGTTAGTGTGCTGGCCCCTGCATTTGTGTGAGATGTACAGGCTTTTGCCTTGTATGATGTAAAAGATTTTGACCAAAATAATCGGAGAATTCCCACAGATTAAAGGTCTAAGAGAACAAAAGAACAAAAGTCACAACAATAACTGAGTTAAGATAACTTCATAATATTGACATTTTCTTCTTACTGCAGCAATGTTTCTGTTAAGCCACATTCCCACCGCTCTGAGAAATGCATGTTCAAGCGCCCACTTCCAGTGAAAAGTCTACGTAAACGGGCTTCACCGTTGCTTCACCATTGCTACACATGTTTTGTCACATATGTACAAAGCACGCGGCTGTTGAGGGCAAACTTTGACCAATCAGGGACTCAGATTTGGTAGTGATGTATAAATGGCGTCTTTTTTAATTCATGTAAGTACCAACCGCTTGAAAATTGATCTTAAGGAAATCTTAATAATTAATTTGAGTCCGGCTTGAATTATTTGACACCAAGGTGGCAGACATGCTCTAGTAAACAGTAGAAAAAAAACAAAGCCCCTCCCTGCTTGTCCAGTGTAAACACCATGGGCTAAATGCGCGTTTAGGAATGTGCATTTACTGAAGTATAAGACAAAATAAATCCATTTGATTCTCAGTCATCAATTTTTGCCTTTAAAGCATTGGATTGCATCATATTCTGTTCTTGGAGGGTCTGAGCGTCCTCAGTCATCACCTTCAGCTTTAATCATTCTCTCTTGCTTAATAA
This sequence comes from Oryzias latipes, assembly GCF_053564925.1. NCBI lineage: Eukaryota > Metazoa > Chordata > Actinopteri > Beloniformes > Adrianichthyidae > Oryzias > Oryzias latipes. Next base: position 13,142,602 of record NC_136259.1, read on the forward strand.
AGATATAGACTGCTTCTTATTCGAAAAAGGTTATTTCCAGGTTAGCCTCACCTCCTTGCGTCGTTGTCCACTCCTCTCGTCCTCTGAGCGCTGCTCCAGTTTTCCAACCGCTGCACAGAGCTGGTTCTGGACAGACCATTTTCTAGCTCCTGGACTGGAGCCGGACTCTTGTTGGCGGGATTGGCAAGCCGTCCATCTGTGTTCTCGTTTGGCTCCTCTGGCCAGGACCCTAAGCTGTCGGGCTTCTTAGCGTTGGCCTGGCTCTGGCCTGGTGCTGTGGTTGAGAGTTCAGGAGCCGTCTGCAGTTTCATGCTGCTGCTATGAGCCAGCACCCTGTCTTTGCGCAGGTCTCGCTGCAAGACGTACTTATCTCCATGACAAAGTGTAGCGCACTTCTCCGAGTCCGTCAGAGGAGCATATCTGTCCCCGTCCCTCAGTGTGCTGTACTTCCTCACCTCTTTCATGCTGCCGTACCTGTTAACAACATGGATGGTCCCGTACTTGCTTCCCGTCTCCCTCATTGTGCCGCACCTTTCTCCCTCCCGTAAGGAAAGCTGTCTCTTCACATCCTTCCTGAGTTTCTGTCCGTCTTGGTGGAATGGGAGCTGGTCCCTGGCTTTCTGCAGCTCATACATTCCCCCGTCCTTTGTGAGCAGGCGCTGCTCTGGAGGATATTTTTCCTCTGACTGCATCACTGTGTACTTATTGTCCACTTTCTGAACGGCGCACTTCTTAAGGTCCCTGTGATTAGCAAACATCTCTCCATCTTTCGGCACAGAGTATTTCTCACCGTCCTTTCGAAGTAAGAACTTCTCCCCATCTTTGTGAAGAAGGTAGCGGTCGCCGTCCTTCTGAAGCATGTAGCTGACTCCATCCCTCTTCACAGAGTACCTTTCTCCGTCTCTCTGTAACGTGTAGTACTCCCTTTTGGAGTTCTGCTTTTCTTCTATCTGCCTTTTGTGGTCCAGCTGTGAGAGGGAGTGTTGTCTCATTGGTTCTCTATTGCGCTCGTTTTTCTGGATCTCCGGCAGCGTTAGGACTTTGTGGTTCACCAAGTTGTTCAACTCTAAAGGCGTCTGTTGGTCCACCTTAAGTTTGTCAAGTCTGTGACAAAAGAAAATTTTACAAAATTAAGGGAGCATGGGGTTGGGCTGGGGGTCCTCAAATACAAATAGTTATTGTATTGTATAGTTTGTGATCAGAGCTCTAAAAATTTGAGGTGACATTTCTAAAAAACGTCTCATGACTATTTGTTGTTCTTTTTTTAGCACCAGTATTTTTACAACATTTAAATGTATATTTTTAGGTAATGCAATATATGTTTTAAACAGCTTTATGGAAGGTACTGCCATTGACTGTAGAAGAGAACTGGACTGAGTGAGCCCTTCACCCTGGCATTCCAAACATGAAGTACTTACTGATCCCAAAAAGCTGAAATCCAATAGACGTCTATAGAGTAATGAACAGCTGTTACTCAGTAAGTCTATTGGTCAGAATAAACATTCTTGCTCTACCACATCTTTTTAACATTTTCTTGCTAATCCTAATTTGTTTTGATAATACTTTTGTAGTACTGCAAGTTATTTAAGTTGTAAAATGACCAATCAGACACCTCAATAAAAGGCCCCGCTTTCAGTGGAAGGAGTGTGGACTTCCAACAAGCTCATTCCTGGTTGGCGAGAGTGGGCGTTGACTCGACCAACTCGGACAAATCAGTGCTTACTGATGTCGTCTGCCTCCAACAAGCAGTGTTCTTATAAGTAAGGCATTTTCTATGGTTGACGTCACACTAGCTCAGTCCAGTTCTTATGTACAGTTAATGGATACTGCAGGTGGAAATTAGCTAATATAATGCTGCTGTTTTACATCAGATGTGGTTAAGTGGTTTAGATTTCAAGTCTCAGGTAACCAGTGTCCGGTTTCCCAAAAGTCTAGTTATTGTTCTCTTTCTGGCTTGTTTGGAAACTCCATCATGGCCTCTCATCACGTGGAGTAGGATGTCTGCCTCACCTTTGTGAGGAAGATCAGGTCAACACAAAGTAACTACTGGATAACTTCCACTAATTTCCCTAATTGGGCATTGATAAAGGGTTTGAATACGCTCAAAAACAGAAGTCTGAATTGTGAGTGAAGGGTTGAATGGCTCAGAGAGGAGCGCCAACCTTCTGACAGGATCAGCCTGGACAAGTGCAGCATCAGTCATAACCTTCATCCACACCTCCATCTCCTTCGCCGTCTCCGTGCAGAAATAGTAGGTGCGCATGTTGGGATGAGTGGCCTGGTATGCATTGGAACATAGTTGAGAATTCAAACAGAGTTTGAACAAAGTTTTTTAACACTCAAAAGCCGAATCCAAATTGCTTCCCTACCCCGCTAGCTCCTCCCTATTGCTCCAATTGTAGGGGCTTTAGAGCTGTAGTGGTGTCCAAAAGTGTTTTTTAAGGGGGAGCCGTAGCGACTTAGGGCTGCCTTTCCCTCCGCCAGTAGGATAATACTCGTCACATTGTGACACAGAGGAGAAGTGCATTTCTTCACGTGGGAGTGCTCTGAAGCAAAGAAGTTGACATTTTTACATTGGACTTTTTGTTTTTTTATAACTTTTTAAAGACGTAAAACCGATGTTGCTAATGTAGATGACCGGCGAGTACTGATGACATCATCGGTTGATAGTAACATCTAAATTTGAAGACACCATTATTTCCACAACTTTTTGCTAGGAGGGATCGGGAGAAGCAGTAAAGGTAGGAAAGCAAATTCGGATTCAGCCAACAACAAAAAAGTGACATATAAAACAAATGACAACACGCAGCAAACTAAAAACCAAATGATAAGGTATACTTTTCACCATAAACACCCATGACTTTAAATGTTCGTAAATTTGCATGACACTACAGTTAACGTTATAAAAATGACCATCAAAAATCGATATTAGACATCTATGTTCTGTACAATTAGCTTTATTAGCTTTCCTTTGGAGAAATAAACTCATATTTATTTTTGACATACCCATATAGCCTCCCCCCCCCCCCCCAAGTCTCAGTGTTATGTCACACAACTAACACTTTGAACTAGTTACCTTAAAGCAATATTTCTTGCTGATGTGGTCATCCACTGACAACATGGAGATGTGGAAGCTGGGAAGCAGGATACTTCCCAGGATGTTGTCCTCTTTCTCATCTGTAGCAAAGAAAGACAATAGCTGGCAACCTCTAGAACAGAAATATCGACCCAAATGTCTTTTCTGTTAGCTGTCACTGCACTGAGGTTGGGTTGATAAGCCGCACTGAAGATAAGCCTGAGCTCCCCTTCACGCTTGCTCTTGGATGGTGCAGCCTAATACCATAACCTGTCGCTGAAGATGCAGACTAAACTTTTGACTATAATACTTTGAAAAGGTTCTCATCAGCTGAAATGAAGTTCCTTGGTGCCCTCTGGGTTTTCTCCATGCATTCTGCTATGAAAGCTACAGTCAGCGTTGAGGAGAGGAGAAGTCTAGCAGAAGTGTTTAGAAATAGGCCTGTTCACCAAAAACAGCAGTACCATCACGAGTACTACCATCATCACTCTGCATCTCTGCTGACTTGTTAAGAGATTTTTCTTCAGGTGAATGATCTTGACCTGCCAGCCTGTTTTGACCTGTTTTGAGGTTGAGATCATGTTTTTTACAGTTTAGTTCTCTGTCCACTGTGACCTGTTAAGCCTTTGGATTGCCAGATGTTAGATTTGTTTTACTTTGAGAGATTATCTTTGAGCATCAGCTCTGAACCCGCCTTAAGGTTCAGAAATAATGTGTCTGTTGTTTTGGTGCTAGCTATAAGGACGGATCCACAAAGCCTAGAGATGCAACAATTCTTTTTTTTTTATTAATCACAATTCAGTTCAGACTTCAACTTTTGGATTATGGTTTTGATTCGGTTTGATTTCTGACTTGTGTTTTACAAAAAACAACAACAATTTAAAAAAAATCCTTGTTTTAAATGTTCTAATAACCAAATAACTATGAAAAACCTTTCAGTTGGCTTATACTAAGTCTGGTGAAATGTATTAAAACCATATTACACTTAACCTGTTTGACAGTTTACGTAAACATAAAACGTATGCAGTGGGAATGCAACAATTTACTTGAACCATGATTTAGTCTAATACTTTAGGTTTAAACAGAAAATTGCAGCATCCCTAATAAGTATGCAAATCCTGTCAGTTTTGTTATTACTAAATCATACACAGGAAACCCAGAGTTTGTTACACATGTCTTCTCTTTGTTCGTTTATGTCATTTCACCATCCATCCAGCCAGACAGCCAGCCAACCAGCCAGCCAACTCCTCTGGAGGGACCCCAAAGCAGTCCCAGGTCAGCCGAGTTACATGATTTTGAGGAGGAGCCGTAGCAGCTTAAGGCTGGCTATCCCTCGGCCGGTAGTGTGCAGAATGTTGCACTGTGGCGCGGAGGAGAAATGCATTTCCTCATGTGGATGTGCTCTGAAGACAGATGTTTACATTTAAATGTAAGTAATGACGTTTTGTTTTTGCTTGACTTTTTAAAGTTATCAAACAGATGTTTTGTATTTTCCAAGGGCTGGTAGCTACGGGCTAATGTAGCTTACCGGTGGCTATTGAACACGTCATCAAGCAGTAGTAACATCTGATTTTGAAGTCTGTATTTTTTCTGCTTGGAGGGATAAATGTAGGGGTAGGGAAGCAATTTGGATTCAGATGAAGTCTATCAATTGTGTCCTGGGTCTTCCCTGGGGAATCCGCCCAGTGGGACCCAGAACACCTACCAAGAGAGGCGTCCAGGAGGCATCCGGATCAGATGTCCGAGCCACCTCGAGCTCTCTCAGGGTGACCGAGGTTCTCCCCCTTTCTCTAAGGGAGCGCCCAGGCGCCCTATGGAGGAAGCTCACTTCAGCCGGGACCTCGTACTTTGGGGTCATGACCCAGAGCTCATGAGTATAGGTCAGTACTGGAACGAAGATTGACGGGTAAATCGAGAGCTTTCCTTTCTGGCTGAGCTTTTTCCTCACCACAACGGACTGGTACAGCAAACGCAGGAGCACTCCTCCCAACAAGAGAGGGCAAACTACCTTTCTCCAGTTGAGAACCATGGCCTCAGAGGTGCTGACCCTCATCCCAACAACTTTACACTTGGCTGCAAAACCCCCCAGTCAGTAACTATCGATCTTATATAGCAGATGTTCCCTTGCAGATGATGAATTTGTTTTTTTTTAAATTAATTAATTCATTCATCTTTTAAACCCTTTTATCCCTTTCGGGTCACAGGGATGCTGGAGCCTATCCTGGCCACTCGTGGGTGAAGGCAGGGGACATCCTGGACAGGTCGCCAGTCTGTCGCAGGGTCACAATCACACATCCATGCACACTCATATTCACACCTCATGACCAATTTAGAGTAACTAATTAAGCTATGAAGCATGTTTTTGGATGGCGGGAAGAAGCCGGATTCCCCGGACCACCCACATGAACGTGGAAACTAGGGGTGTAACGATACACTAAAATTTCAATCCGGATAGTTCAGAATTTCATAGGGCTCGGTTCGATACATTTTCGGTATTTTTTAGGTACACAAAGGCAGGAAAAAATGTCTTGCAAAATGCATTTATTGCTTTTATATTAAAAATCAATAAAATTAGCCCATGTTGGAGATCTGCTATATAAAATAATACAACTATTAGCTGTCAGGAACCAAAAACTCTGGATACTTAACACTGGCCTGAAAAACAAACATTTTAACTTGCAATTTTTTTTTCTTGTAGACACGATTTTTTACAGTTGGGTGATGCCGTTTTGAGTTCGTTTACAGATTAGATGTGTTACTGTGGCATGCACTTTTCTTCGTGTAACAATGTCGACACTCAGCATTCGACTTATCCAATTGTCTTTTCCGTTCATTGATACTGACAACAAAGCCAAAGTGTTCCCACACAGGAAAGCGTAAGGAGATGGGGGCTGGGGGGTCCTCCAGCTCTGTCTTTGCGTCTGCATTAGCCATGCTGATACTGTTGACATGCTCACTGTTACCTCTGTCACTTAACAGCTGTTGAACCTGAACAGCAATTCTGTTTATAACCGTGGTCGTAAAACGCAGGGGAGATCCTCTCCAGGGCTGAAGGATCTTCCTTCGGGGTTCACTTCTCCGTTCGGACCCTCAGAGCCTCCAGAGCGAGTTAATATTAGAACCAACCTCCGTTCTTTCGGAGGAAACCTTTTTTATTACTGTTCTGGCGAACTGAGCAACACACCCTAAACGTGCGCTCACACACAGACTCTTGCACTCAGCCCCACCCACCCCTACCCCCACCCCACGCGCCAAAGCAGAGACTCATTGGCAGACACACATTTTCAGCACACACTCATTCCACAACATAGCGTCTCGGCGGAAACTCACGGTTAACATTAGTTCTGCCTCAGTGCAAAGTTAATACATTTGGGGGGAGAACAAAAAAAAAAAAAAACGAAAACCGAAACGGTACAAAAGTGAACTGAATCAAAATTGTCGTACCGAAATGGTTCGTTACAACTACGTGTACCGTTACACCCCTAGTGGAAACCATGCAAACTCCACACAGAAAGGTCCCCCACTGGTGCTCGGTGCTCTGAGTGCTAACCACTGTTCCACCGTGCATCCTGTTTTAAAATTGAATTCCATAATTATCTCTGAATGTGAAATGACTTCAGGCGTGTAAGCTCTGGTCCATTTGGAGCAAACTTACATTTTTGTCTTGATTAGATGTTAACAAAAATAGAGTTTAAGGCAAGAAAACTTGTTTGCTTTTGAGTGTCTGCGTGTGTTTGTAGGTTCTCACCACGGTAGTAGAAGAGGCACATGTCTGACAAAACAAACCACCTCTTCTTCCACAACTTCATGCCGCTGCTGTCCTAAAGGGTCAAAAGTTGCATTACTTCAGTAAAAGTCTAGTGACACACATACGTGCATAAGTATACACACACACTTTTAAGTTTTCTTCTTTATTTGACCCCATCTTATCTTATCATAATGGTGCAAAGAATCTTAGTCTTTCACACTTTCACACACCCACTACGTACATTTTGCACATTGTCCACGTAGGAAATTTCAGTCTTCTGTGATACATGTGTGATATCCATAATTCATGTGTTTCTTGGGTCACTCGTCGATGTCCGTCGTGGGTTTCAGTTGACGGGTTTTTATGTGAATTCGGTTTGGAGCTATTCATAATTTTTGGTTGAGAATTACTCAGTTTATGCGTATCTTGCGTAGTTCATACACAATTACAGCGTAAATCTTATGCAATTGTGCGTTATTCCTGCAAGATGCATATGCAAATTTGTGGCTTTCTACGCTCGTTCCATGTATGTCTAATGGACTTTTCATGCATGTAGCAGCGATGCATAACTTTATCGCGTATACGGTGCATATATATCACATTAAAATTACGTAATTGCATATAAACAGCGCAATAATCACGCACGGTTCAAGTTTTATGTTGATCTTCCTGTGGTTTACTCGTACTTGTTCCGTGGTTTTGTCGTGCTTCATTCGTGATACATCTGTAAAAATTTTACATATAGACCACAGCTTTAACCTTTAATTAGCTTTCGATCTCTGGTGAAATGTATCAGATAAGAAAATGAGCTGAAAAAAACAACACGGTATACAAAGTCCCAGTGAATCAAAATCTGATCTAATCCCAGGTGTAAAGGTTTCTTTTTCTGCATGGTGTTTAGTGAAGTCCACTGTAAATGCTCAGTGTAACCACACCCATTGACTTGTGAGGATTCTGTGCTTCAGTTAGGATTTTTCGGTTGTGTTCTTGGTTTTGGGCAAGCTTTGAGTTGTTCTCGTATCAATCACTCCAGGTTCACGTTGATCATCCATAGCTGTTTTCATTTCTGTCAATGATCCTCAGTCTATTTAAGTGTCTGGTTTTTAGTTCTCCAGTGTTAGATCATCTGCTTTTCTTTGTCAGTCTTTTGTTGCTCCCTGGACTTTGTCGTTTGCTTATTAAAAATTTCAGTCACCGAACCTGGTCTCCTGCATTTTGGGTCTTACACCACCAGTTCCTGACGTGACTAGAACTAGACCCATTTAGAGTGAAATAGCTACACACTGCGGCACTGAGCCTGGCGTGTTTGGGCCCTACCGTAGACGGGACATATGACGCAAGAGTTCCTTAATTTCCCAAAAGTGGAAAGAACATGTTTATCTGGCTACCTTTAATCCAACAGCACTTGGCTGCCTTTGTGCCCCCTCATCTGTCGACGTGTTCTTGGGCAAGACACTGAATCCCACATTGGATTCAGCACCTTGCATGGCAGCTCTGCCTAATTAATTACTAAAAATGTGTATGCAAGCATTTAATTCTTATTCTCAACATTGTAGAATGATTATAGATACAACTAAAACACATTTATACTGAGACATTTTCTGTTTCACATGTTACCTACTGCCCAATGTCAACAATTGGAATGCATATCCCCTTAAAGAGGATATGCTGGCATCAAGTCTGTGCTTTACTGCCTGATACCATGGCGGCAGGAATCACAGGGCAAAAGAATCATCAGTGCACTGATGGGAAATACATGGGCTGATGTGTAGAACCCCTGCTACCGCTGAAAATGCTTTTCTCATTCGTGTTAGTTTAAATTATGTGTAATGAGACATATTTAGATTTTCCTTCATGATGAAAAGATGTTGCCTTCTACCTGTTTGTAAAGCCAGCCACTCTTGACCGCTGGGATATTTATGTTTCTCTTGATGGAGTTGGATCTCTTGCCAAAGTTGTGGATCTTTTTGGATGACCTAGAAAGCTGTCAACAAGTGAACAGACGATAAAGCAACCAATAATCAATGTAATATAATGACAAATGTTGAAGCAAGCGTCTGTCGAGGCATGTGCAGCTCTGCTATGAGCATGTCATAGCGACTGACCCGTGCAGAGGAGGCAGAGTTGGTGGTGGTAGTGGTAGAGGTGGTGGCTGGGCTTCCAGGGAAGGTGCTGTAATCGGAGCCGCCAGTGTAGTTGGAGGCTTCACTCATGGTGCTCATGGGACGCTCCTTCTTTTCACTGCTGTTCTCATCCGAGGCCTTCAAGGCAGGTCTAACACAGCGAGAGGGACAGAGATGCAAATAGAGAGGCAATCAACACTCAGTGGCCTTGTGAGGGAGCGTCCGCCCTGAGATTAAAATCTTGTGAGTTCAAATTCAGGCCGAGTCATACCAAAAATGCGAAAAAAAATTTGACCCTCCCTTTTGTTTAAAACTCAGCATTAAGGAGTTGGATTAAAGGCGTTAAACCATCAAACAGTTCTTGAACTCTGTCTGCAGCTCACTGCTTCCCCAGGGGAGAGGTCAAATGCGGAGAACAAATGTTACACATCCAGGTGTGAGAACTAATGGGAATGACAACAGGAAAGTAAAAAACTAAGTTATAGAGTCAACTACAAAACAAACAAAAGGAGACATCTTCGTCTTTGGGGTTCAGTCAAACTGTTGTGGGTTAAGATTACACCTGTACAGGGGACCAGATCTTCCTCATCTTGTCCATAATGGAGGGGGGTCATGAGAGATACAGTCTTTTTCTTCAGATCATGCAGATGTTCCTCAAAAGACAAAAAAAACCACTGTTCTGGAGATCAGTTGACATTTACTTTACTCAAGTTCAAACCTGCCAATTGTCAGACCAGAAGGCATTAGCCAAGAAAAGGTAAAAATAAAACCTCCAATGAATTACCCCAAGACACAAAGACTAACCCTCAATGTCCACCGTTTTTCAAAACTCATATCGACCACAATCTGGATTAGAGAACATGACAACACGATGAGCCTTGGGGGGGGGGGGTTTACTAGGCAGTGGCCCCCCTCCTGTGGTTGCCGTATGGAGTGGGCCCCCCCTCTTTCGGTTTTATTTGCACCTTAGACATGTAGGGCCCTTGGTAGGGGGGGTGCTTGGACATCACTGCCAGCAAGCAGCGGATGTCCTCCTAGCACCCTACCCGCCAATTTTAACCGCACCTTAGACATTTAGGGCCCCTTGGTGGGGAGGGTGAGGGGACGTCACTGTGAGTAATCAGGAGATGTCCCCTTAGTGCCCTACCCGCCAATTTTAACCGCACCCCCCTTAGTACACACACCCCTCCCCCCTCAATATACATCCCAACATAAACACACACACATGCACACACACACACCCTTTCAAACACACATACACGCATACACATTTTGCAAGGAAGGTGGGACCTGGGTCCGTCTGTCCCCTGCCTCTTCCCTGGTGGGGGGTACGGGCCCCTTTGCAGCGGCGGCCGTGTCCCCGGGGTGCCGGCTTCCTGGGCCCGGCGGTGCTCTCTCCGCGCGGTGGGGGGGTTCACATTACATCTGAGCCGGGGGTGTCTGGTCCCTGGGGGGTGGGTTCTGGTCCTTGCTCCTGAGTGCTGGGCCCCGCCAAATTTCCAACTGTGGCCGAGCCTGGTCGGGCCATATTTACAACACCCCTTGTGGGCCCTCTTTTTTCCCCGGGGTTCCCCCCCCCTGGGCGGGGGCGGCGGGCCCCTGCCTCGCTCCTCCCTGGACCAACCGTGGGCCGGGCGGGTGGCTGCCTGGAGTGCGGAGCGGGTCTCCCTTGGGGGGTCCTGGCTCGTACCTGGGGTTGGGGCGGGGGGATGCCCGGAACTCCTGGGTGGTGGTGGGGTGCTCGTTTGGGGCTGTGGGCGTCCTTCTCCGGTGGGGCCCTGCGTTGGGTTCTCCCGGCGCGGCGGGGGGGCTGCTCTCCTGGTTGGGCTGGGGCGGCGCTCTCTTTCCCTCCGTGCGTCCCTGGCCTCTGGCTCTGGGGGCCTTGCGGCGGCCCTGCTGGCCCTGGCCTGGGTGGCGGGCTTGGTCGCCCGGGCGGCGGTTGTTCCCTGCCGGTTCCCGTGTGGCGTTGGGGGGATTCCGGCTGCCGCTGCTGCTGCGGTGGGGGTCTTGGGGTGGGGATGGCTGGGCACTCTCCCTCCTTCTTTTCACATTCCACCATCCATTTTAGAAGAACATAAACACTCACCTGAGCACTGGTGTTAGCTCACCTTTGCACTAACAGTTTGCATGACTGAATGACTGAAATATTTCACACTAGTTGGTTTTAAGGCATAAGTATGCGTGTGAACACTATCTGTTTTGTGTACATGTCGACAGGTGGACATTTTTGCAGCTAGCAGGTGTGTTTATAACATTTGAGTGTGTGTGTGGACAGGCTCCGCCCCCTTTTTTTTTTTTTTTTTTTTCTACATTTGAACCTTACCATAATGATTAACAACCAGTAAACTTGTTGCTTTATGCTGCTTCATGGTCTTATCCCCCTTCCCTTCCTATTATCACCCCCTACCCCCCCTCTCTCTAACGTCCCTCTCTCTTCTTCCCCTCTTTCCTTTTCCGAAAAAAAAAAAAAGAAGAAAAAAAAAGAAAAAAAAAAAAAAAAGAGAACATGACAACACAGTTGATCCTGGTGAGTCAAGGCCCCACAGATGTCGTCATGTGGAGAAGCAGACGAAAGGACATCCACCTCTGGACAACCCAACACCCAGAAACTGGGCTTGAGGGTCTACCACAGGAGCTGGAGGGCCCAGAAGCACGGAAAATGCAAGCAGCAACCCAGGCAGAGACCAATCCTGTTGGTTCTGGGATGTAGTATAAGGTTCCAATACCACTAAATTCCTCACCAGCTCCATATGAGAGGCCCACCACCACTATGTGGTAGTCCTGATTCCTGAACTAGGGTGGAGAGCTCCAGAAAGAGGCAAATACCCCAATGGGACAAAAGAATGGTAAGGTGGGACTGACAAGGCAACAATAGAAAATGTAAAATAGCCCAGCAAACAAAAGGTAAAGACCATGCCCCACAGGGGCATGAACACCCCCCAGCTCAAATGTGATGAGAGTTCATGGCATGGCTCATGATCACAGAGGTCCCCATAGCGTGAGGAGAGAAGCCCACCATGCCTGGGAGGTCACACATGCACACCAAAAGAGTCTCTACAAAGCCTGCGGAAGTTCTATGGCAAGACAATCAAACCAGCTGTTTCATGCACATATTTAATTATTGATTCTCAAACATTTTATTTCCTGCCCTCTCACGGTGACAAAAAAAAATAGTGTGCCTTCACGACATCAAAATTGGTCAGACTTGTTTCTTTTAACAAATACAAATAACTGCATTGAAAAATGGACGACTGGACACATAGTTCGTAAACATTCTCTGTACCCAGGCTGTGTTCATAGAGTCTGAAAACATTGCAAGGCATAATTCAATGTGCTTGTTATTAGGCTTAGACTAGAGCGGCATGCTTGTGGTAGCAGGTAGACATTTAGACCTGCTACCACAAGCATGCATTTTTCCATTGAGACCTTCCAGACTTTGTTTATACTTCCAATAATGTCAGGGCTGGAAAACCTCCTCGTAATATGAAAATAATCTTTATGGAAATATGGTTTAATCCTGGTCAAAACCATAAGTGACGCAATGGGAAATAATAATGCTCAACTGTGTTAGAGATTCACGCAAAAGCACAGTTTTTTAGGATACGAGTGGGAAATTGCTAGGATTGATTTTTATGAATTACAACTCTGTCAGATAAAGTTATCTTGCAGTAAAGACACAGACTATATACAACCAGTCGTCTGCAGTTTAACTGTTTCAAACTGAGCTAAGAGGCACTCCTCCGGTAAGGAACCCCCTTTTGTGACAGGGGATACATATTTAAAAAAATCTTCACTTTACAACATTTAATACATGGGATGAACATAAAAGCTAGAAATCACAAAGACACAAGATAAGAAAACTCTAATTTTCCATTTATGCAACATAAAAATTTTTTAGAGACCACAACAACAATTAAAAAAACTAAAACAAATGTTAAAAAAACATAAAACAAAAAAAAATACATTTTAGAAGTCAAAATAAAAATTCCAGAACCCCCCCCCCCCCACCCCCCAAAAAAAATTTAATAACTAAATACAAATACTCAGAACTCGAAAGAAAATTTAAAAACACAATGAGAAACTGGGAAAGGAAGTAGAGTGGGACTTCACTGATTGGATGATGACGTTTGTCCACCATTTCAACCGAAAGTTATTTAATATGTCGCCAGATATTATAATCCACTCAGCGATGAGCAATAGTAACTAACTTTTCGCCACCTGTTTTCTACACTGTTATTCTGGACTCTTGACCCTAAGTCCTTAAAGTCCTCCACCTTCTCCACCTCTGCTCCCTGTAACCTCACTGTTCCTCTTCCGTTCGTCTCCTCCGTCCTGCTGCAGCTGAACTTCAGTCCTCTCCACCTCCACTTCCCTTCTGCTGCATCTGCCTGTACGTCTGTCTTCTGTCCTCTCAGTGTTTCCTCTAAACACCTCCCTGAACCTCTTCATTCCACCACCAAGTCTCCGGGTCTGCTTTCCTCATTCCAGATGAGTCACCAACCTCTCAGCGTCCATCATCACTTTAGGTGTAGCCATCCAATCTTCTGGAAGAACCTCCTGATCTCCTAAAGTCTATTATAACTCATCCACACTCTTCCTTTTTCAACTGGGTCCTCTGCTCCGTTCTTGTCCTCTTCGTCTTCCTCAGCACCAGAGTCATCCTCACATCGCCTGGTAACAATCTAAGCTACAGCTTTCCACTCACTGATCTCTTTTAGATTAAGTTTCTCAGCAGAAGATCTAATCATCCTTCCTTCTCCTCCCTCTACTCTTATACATCTCTCTGTGCCATTTCCTTTTCTGGAAAAATGTCTTCATCACTGACCTTGCTATTCGTTTGTCAAAGTCCACCACCATCTGTCTTTCTGCTCTCCATCACCTCCTCATCCTCCTCCTTACCCTGGAGCACCTCAACAATCTCCTGCACCTCCTGAATTTCTCCAGCGGTCATTGAGAACCCCGGCCACAGTCTGACTTTGACACAACCCTCGGTATCTACCCAGATTTAGGATTGGAAAACAAAACACTGATTTGATGCCCTTGAATGAATACAAATCTTTAGTCGGCATTATAGGAGCATCTCTCTTTGATTGATTGCAAAGTTAAAGAAATGTCTTTGTGTTAACAGTCATTGAAAGACTTAAATTATTAAATTTGTGAAAAAAAGATTAAAAAAATTAAAGATTTCAGAGCAGTTTAGTGTTTTAGAAATGTGTACATTTTGCTCAGAATGCGTTAAAAGACAAAGAGGGTTAAAGCTTTCTAAAACTAATCTTCAGCATAAATAAATGTACTTTTTCCACGCATATAGAGTTTCTGTCCAAGAACAAGCAGCAGAAGAAATAGTCTATGAAGTTAAAAAAAACAAAACAAAATGAAGACTGAATGCTGTTTTTTGTGGACGCATGCTGGTGGTTTTAGAGGAAGAAACGTGCAGCAGATTAGTAAATATTGAAAATATCTGCGTCACATCAAACACTTCAAAGAGGTCTGAACAAATCTGTTCAGCTGAAGCATGATAGTTTGCTCATATGAGAGAGGATATAGACACTCGTGTGCAGGTTGTGTCGCAGAGATCTGTCAGTATGTGGCAGCACAGGGTTTGCTTTGTGTTTTAAGCTTTCAGAGAAGATCCCTGCTTCTTCAACAGAACACTTAAAAGTTCTCTTTCAATAGTTCCATCTTTTTTTGTGTTACTGCAGCAACAATGAGCGGAACACTTTGAAGATAAATCAAAAGATGATCAGAATGGGACTTTAAGAGGAATACCTTCTAAACTCCCTTATTTTGAATCATATATTGTATATTGGGAAGATTAACCATTCGTGCAGTGCAGAAATTCCTCTTGGTTTTTTGCTTTTGGTAAGTTTCATAAAGGAATGTTTCTGGAGGAGGAAACAAAAACTGAAGTTTAAACTCCACAGACAAACTTTTTGAAGGTAAGTTTGTTGCTGCCAGAGCCGACACATGAGCGCTGATCCTCTCACTGACGGGTTAAGAAGCCAAGGCCATGTTTGTTTTTGAAAGCTAATAAGCGCTGCATGGTCAGGTTTTAGATCCGTGATAGCAGCAGACAAGGGTGCCAAGAGGTGAAGCTCTGGGAGCTGTTAGACCTGAGGCCTCAGAGACATTACCTGGCCTGGGTGGCTTTCTCAGCATGGACAAACTTTCCACAATTTACACTGAAAACGGGAAAAGAAGGAGCACAGAATGACAAAATGGAATGGAAAAGGTAACTGGAAACTTCAACAGTTGAAAGAAACGACTCAAAACAAACTGAGGATGTGAGGGCAAATGCTGAAACGTCAAGAAAGCAACCTTTTGTAAGGTTTTGCTGGTATTCTCATCAGAGGGAACTTTTGTTTCCCACCGAAAGCTGGTTCACTTCGTTTTCTGGATTTGTTTAGAAAACTTTTGGCTTTCACATCCTGAGCGCTCCAGCAAGCACAGATGCACCTTATTACCCAAAGCATTTTTTCTCAGTAGTCGCACCACAGCTTAAAATTGTCAAAAAGCCCAAACTTACAGCTCAATCTGTTTAAAAACGCAACTCAGGATTCCGTTTTTAGTGGTGAGGATTTTCAAGAAGAGTCTAGGCTATGTTCACACTGCAGGCTGAAACGACCCAATTCCGATTTTTTTGCCCCTATCCGACCTGTATCTGATATTTTCATGACAGTCTGAACGACACAGATCTCATCTTTTCAAATGCGACCCAGGCCACTTGGGTATGTGGTCCTGAATCCGATACATATGCGATCTTTTGAAATGCGACCTCCGTCTGAATGGCCAGACCACATGAATCCGACCCGTACGTCATTTATACGCTACAAACGTCATCATTCTGCATTGAAGTAAGCGGGAACGAGAACATAAACACCAACCATGGCAGACAATGCTGCTGAGACCAGTTAGTGGAAGGGAAACGAGGTCACCGATTTGATTTTTACTTGGGGTGACAGCTCTATTATGGGCCAAACTCGAGAGCTCTTGTCGCAACCGGGCGGCTTTTGAAAACATTTCCAGCAAAATGGCCGAGCGTGGTGTTGAACCTTTCCCCGCCATTACTTTTTTTTCCCCTTACCGACCGTGGTCAGAAGAATCGAGGGGGAGACCGGCTTCTCCAGGGCCGAAGGCGGTTCCTCCTTCGGGGTTCACTTCCCCGTTCGGACCCTCAGATTCTCCACAGCTGGTTAATTAAGAGTCAATAGCATTTATTCTGGGGGAAGCTTTTTTATTATTGTTCTCCTTCCTCCGTAACACACAACATGAATGCGCGCCCCCACTGCCCCCCCCCCCCATTCCCTAGTACCTCGCTGCACGTGCTCTCACCTCTCTCTTACACACACGAGCGCGGCCGCAGCACATACACATCCCCATTCCAAAACAGTGGGTACAGACGATCCTGGTTCCAATGCCTTCTTAAAATGAGAAGATTGTAATTGTGCTGGCTCTTTCGTGAAAATAAAGGTATTAATGCAAAAAGAGCTCCGCTGTTGACAACACTGTTGTTGACATCCATTGTTAACGTTAGCTACTTCCGCAAACAACGAATGACGTTGTTCACTGTTGAGTACTCTTCTGCGCATGCGGGTCACTTCTGGGTCATTTCACGATCACATAGGAGATCACAAAAGTTCTAATTTAATTGGAAATGTGAACGGTCTTGCAAAAAGAATTGGATTTTTTCAAAAAATCGGAATTGAGCATTAAGCCCTGCAGTGTGAACGTAGCCTCAGAGACCCTGAGACCTGTGTGGGCTGACCCGGAGACAACTCAGAAGGCACGTTCACAACGCCCTCTGCAATGTTCTGGTGAACACTTTCAATGAAAAGTCTACATAAATGGACGTACAGGCACGTATCAGGCTTTGGGTTCAAAACCCGTGCACTCACGCGTAGCTCCATACAATTGTACCACTGTTTTAGAGCTCTACGTTTAAAATGTGTAGTCATTGAACGCGTGTTAGACGTTAAACCAAGTTGAACTCTAACCAATCAGGAACTCAGATTTGGCAGTGACGTATGGATGGTGTCCCCTTTAATTCACAGAAGTAAAAATCATTTAAATATTAATCATGAAGGAGAAACAAATAATTGGAGTTTGTGTCCGACTAGAATTATTTGACACCAAGTCTTTCAAATATTGGAATAGAGATGTGAAAAAAACAAGTGGAATGCAGGGAGAGCAGTAAAAAGTCTCCACTCCAAACTTTCTCTAAGTGTTGGCAAAAAGTAATTGAGAAGCACTGAGCTACACCAACAAACACGATCTTTAGCCGATATTTTTGTTGAAACTGAGAGACTTTATGAGCCATGTCGACACCAGGAAGTTAGGACGTTAACCATGTCTGATTGGTTAGATTGATGACGTATATGATTAAACCTTTAAGGGGTTGAACTTTTTCCAAAATTGGACCAATTAGCTAAAGTTGCAACAAAATCCCTGTGCTGCCATCAAAGAATAGAAATCAAGTAAACACAAAGAAAAAAAAGTATTTCTTTCATGAGCTTAGATATTTCTAAATTGCACGGCACACCTGATCATCTCTAACAGCACACCATGGTATCGCAGCAGACTGGTTGAAAAACACAGTTTTACATAGTAATGAATAGAATCCTGATTTGGAATGGAATATTAATATGATGTGTTTATATGAAAAGACGTGTCTGTGCTGGCTGAGCTGCAAATTGTCTTTTGAGAAATGAGGCTATTTTTAAGAAGAGATAAATGAAAATGAAAACCAATTTGGCCTTCTTAAATGCAACACCAAGCTTAGTAGATATTTAAACCAATAAAGTACACATTTTTCTGCTTCTGGTGGTAATGTCACTACAACGATCTCTTACTGGTGTTGAGGGGGTGATGGTGATGGTTTATTCACAGTCATTAGCGGCATGATGCCAGACCCCAAAAAACGTTTGTCCACAACACAGAACTGTGTACGTCTGGCCCTGTTTCTGCGCAGATCTGACGCTCCTGACAGCTTCACGGTGAGGTTCTCTGAAACACTTACTGTTCGCTGACCACAAAGATGCAGTTTTCCTGGGAGGGGCAGCCTGACACAGGGTGCTTACAGGTCACCTTCCGCTCATTGTGGCTGCAGAAACACAAAAAACAGATGGGATGAATGAGAGAGGTAGCAATAAACCCTACAACTTTTTCCTAAAATTCTGAAGAAATCTGGAGTTTGCTTAAGTTGAATGAGCTGCAGAGAAAAGAGTTTACATATCAAACTTTTCTTTTGTGCTGTTATTTTAATCCATTACATGCTTCTCTTCAGTCTCCATGAATAGGAAATAAAGCAGTAAATATATCTATCTATCTATCTATCTATCTATCTATCTATCTATCTATAACAAAATTACTGAAATTGCAACTAAGAACTTGCAACAAAGCCACATAAATGTATCATCTTTTCTGTATTTTACACCCTATGAGGTGAAGAGGTCCTATGTTTTCCTTTTATTTTAGTGAATGTGTGTATTTTGGGTACCGTATTTTCCGGACTATAAGTCGCACTTTTTTTCATAGTTTGGCAAGGGGTGCGACTTATACTCCGCAGCGACTTATATTAGAACTAAATTGAAATAAATACATTGTTAACCCTCCTTTTATGTTCATTTGTGAGGAACAGAGATGATGTTCCTGGGTCAATTTGATGTATGAGGTATGTCAAGTGTTAAGAGTATGTTAAGTGACTCAGAGAATCAGCAAACTTTTTTTACAGTAAGATCTTGAAGGCTAACAACATAATATTCTATTTTCCAATGATTTCATAGATTCAGAAATGCAATAAAAATGAAAACTGTTTCTACAAATACAGGATGAAAACAGAGTATTAGTTAGCCAATGATGCTTCATGAAAAGAATAAATAAATAAGTTTGAGAAAAAATTACTGTGAAATTATTAGATAAACAGTCTGCTATGATTGTGTCATATAAGGTTGTGAAAGTTAAAATGCGACTTATAGTCCAGTGCGACTTATCTGTGTTTTTTTCTACTTTATAAGGCATTTTTGGGCTGGTGCGACTTATACTCCGGTACGACTTATAGTCCGGAAAATACGATATTTGTGTACCGGGGATGCCGCTGACGTCACTCCTCACAGCTGATGCGATCAGCTGGGGTGCGTTAACACACGGCATGGCTTCCGGGTTAAAAAGGGACAGACAAGGTGGGCTGGAGGCCTAAGGAGAGTTCAAACTCTGACAAGACGGAAAGGGAGACTAAGAGGGCCCTTCCAACGAGCAAGCACGCACGGAATACCCCGGAAACCGACCATCGGGAGTTACAGAGGAGGATCTGACGTGGACCTTTCCAAATTCTGCCGCGGGGATTATTATTAATTTCTTTTGGGGAAGGACGTGGCTGGAAAGTGACCAAGAGAAAAATGAGACTCCCTGATGTTAACCCGAAGGACGGGGTGAGATCATTTCAGTTTTTCTGTTTCTTTTGACTTTGGGAGGAATTTTTTAAGTTGGAGCGCTTACGCGCACACAGGTGGAAGTCGCTAGACGGACAATAGGGAATCATCGTAAACGCGTGCACGGACCTATAATGTAATCGGGAGCGCGATTCATGGAGTGTGACTGGGTTCAATGAAATTATGATGTTTAAAGAACATATCTTTATTTAATTGGTTGTTCATTTGTGTTCCATAGTCAATCCACGACAATAATCTTAAGACTCTAAATGAACTGTAGAGTGTTACAAACTATTACATTTATTGTGTAAAATTTTACTTTGTAACATGGGAGTCAAGGAGAATCCCTTTTACAACCAGTGGTCCAGATGTTGTGACTCCATAGTATCTGATAGATTCCAGTGTGTTTACGTTAAATATGAAATTCATAAATGTGAAGCCTGAAATTCAGACTGCACGACCTCCTTTACAACTCTGTCTCCCTCTAGTGGACATTTTCTGAATGACTACAAAGATACAAGATAGCTGTGTTCCAAGGACAAACATACTTTCTAATATTTATGTCCTTATGAAATTCACATGTGTTAAGAATTTGGGCAGGAGCAGGTTAAATATGAATGGAGGAGGGCTTTTTACACCTAAAGATCTGACCTAACCACTGTGTGATTCCAGAATGACGGGAAACAGTAGCGCAGCTGAAGCAGGCGAACTGAGAACGAGGCAGACCATCGCTTTTCTCTCCTCCTCTTCCTCCTCCTCCTGGTTCTGCCTGATGCTGTAGTGTGTAATTAGGAGACGACAGGGGCAGAAAAATCCTTAAGTCGACTGATTACCAAAAGAGATGCAGGATCAAACACTGTTCTGATGGGCTGCACCCCCGCGGTGGAATCACCCCAAGAATGCTCGGCGCTCCGCCCTGCCGTCCTCCTGAAGACAGCAATTACTGGGAGGAGGACGACACTCGGAGAGATAAGAGGAGGCAGGAGGAGAGTGTCAGACATGCAGAAAACACATCTCTGCAGAAAAGGAACAAGCCCTGGGCACTTCCTGTGTGACACAGACAAGTGCTCCATACTGCAGGAGACTAGAGCAGCATGAAAACTCAGCTGCAGCCGCTCCCCCTTCAGGGACACCAGTCCATCTTCTGCTGACAACAAATCCAGTCCATCTTCTGCTGACAACAAATCATCTCATGCTAACTTTATTAGAGTAAAGCTGATTCTGCACAAACACAGTCCTCCATTTTAAACCTGAGAGGTTAGTTTTACATCCTAAAGATTCTGAAGGATGGGAGGATTATTTCATTCCCCTGCAATCAAACAAACTGTGTCTGAAAAAAGAGGATTCTCATTTTGTAAAAGAAAAACTGAATTAAAAAAATTTAGACTCGACAGATTGGTTGGATAATCTGCAACCCGGACACAAGCAGGTAATCATGTTTTTTTAGTGAGAATAACATCCTTTCAACATGGAATTAGGGGTGTCACAATTAATCAACTTAATCAATGAATCACTTTCCATTCCTAAAATCCAACTAGATCCATCTGTCTGAGGCAAGTTGTTAATTGAATCGACCTACAGTCAGGTCCATGAATATTGGAACAGCGACACAATTCCCACATTTTTGGCTCCATACACCACCACAATGGATTTGAAATGAACGGAACAAGATGTGCTTTAACTGCAGACTGTCAGCTTTAATTTGAGGGTTTTTACATCCAGATCAGGTAAGCCGTGTAGGAATTACAACAGTTTGCATATCCCACTTGTTAAGGAACCAAAAGTAATGGCCAACTGGCTTCTCATGGCCAGGTGTATGTTAGTCCCTCATTATCCCAATTACAATGAGCAGATGAGTTTTTGAAGTGTGCTGTATGCATTTGGAATCTGTTGGTGTCAGTTCTCAAGATGAGATCCAAAGAGCTGTCACTATCAGTAAAGCAAGCCATCATTAGGCTGAAAAAACAAAAGAAAACCATTAGAGAGATAGCAAAAATATTAGGCGGAAGACCACGGAAAACCACTGTGGTGGATGACCGAAGAATTCTGTCCCTGGTGAAGAAAACACCTTTCACAACAGTTGATCAGATCAAGAACACGCTCCAGAAGGTAGGTATATGTGTGTCGAAGAGACACATATACAGAGGGTTTACCACAAGATGTCAACCATTAGTGAACCTCAAAAACAAGAATGACATCTGAAACAGTCTTCACAGCTCTGCAACAACATCCTATGGATGAGACCAAGATCAACTTGTACCAGAGCGATGGACAGAGAAGAGTATGGAAAAGGAAAGGCACTGCTCATGATCCTAAGCATACCACCTCATCAGTGAAGCATGGTGGTGGTAATATCATGGCGTGGGCATGTATGGCTGCTAATGGAACTGGCTCTGTTGTATTTATTGATGATGTGACTGTCAGGGTTATGACTTTTCCCTAACAAAGAGAAGAACCTCACAGGAGATGAGAATTTTTGTTAGACTTCTGCAGAGGGAGAAGCCCGTCTGTCACAGCGCAAAGCTGCCACAGAGGAGTTCTGCCTTCCCAGTGTATCCAGTCTGGTTTTACTGGTGGCCGGAGTTGATAACATAAAAGTGGGACATTCAATCAAGCAGCACAGGAACATCATATCTTGTATAATCAGAACTTTTCGTGTGATTGTTTTCTTACTGAAAGATAGAACTGAGACAATCATATTATGATGATTATAGCGTGTAAGCAAATTAAAATTACGTAACCCTAACAGTGACTGCTGACAAAAGCAGTAGGGCAAAATTCTCTGCTCATATTCAGCCAAATGCTTCAGCACTCATTGGATGGCACTTCACAGTGCAGATGGACAATGACCCAAAGCATACTCCAACTGCAACCAAAGACTTTCTTAAGGGAAAGAAGTGAAATGTTATACAATGGCCAAGCCAATCACCTGACCTGAATCCGATTGAACATACGTATCACTTGCTGAAGACAAACTTGCCCCAAGAACCAGCAGGAACTGAAGACAGTTGCATTGGAGGCCTGGCAGACGATCATCAGGGATGAAACCCAGCGTCTGGGGATGTCTATGCGTTCCAGACTTCAGGCTGTAATTGACTGCATTGATTTATGATTATTGTTCTGTCCCATTACTTTTGGTTCATTAACAAATGGGAGGCACATATGCAAACTGTTGTAATTCCTACACCGCTCAGCTGATCTGGAAGTAAATACCCTCAAATTAAAGCTGACAGTCTGCAGTTAAAGCACATCTTCTTTTCATTTCAAATCCATTGTGGTGGTGTATACAGCCAGAACTGTGGGAATTGTGTCGCTGTCCCATTATTTATGGACCTGACTGTACACCATTATAAAATCGTTTCAAAATGAAAGAAATCGATGATATTGATACTCGAAAATACCCTTTAGATTGAGACATGTGACCATACAGTGTGCTAGAATGTTCCCTTTGGAATGTTTCATTGTGGAAAAGCAACAGTGGGCTGAACTTTAGGAAACTAATATGAGAAAGGATTTGACATAAATTCTTGTTTACTTGTTTGTTTTGGACAAATATTTCATTTCATTTACACTTGATTATCTTGAAGAAATCCAAAGAATCTAGAAAACTGGACTGTTCAGTACCAAGTATTTCTGTAAAAAAGAACATATAGTTATTTTTTTGTTGTGTAAAACCTGTTTCATACCCCCCATCCCTCCCCCATGAAAGAGTAGCAGGCAATGCAAGCCACATCCCTTAGAAATGTTCAAACGAGGTGCTTCCAGAAAAACATTGTCGCACAAGTTCCTGAAGCCGGTTCAGAACATCTCATTCCCCAAAACTGAAAACCAGATATTCAGCCACTCCAACAGCTGCTTTCTCCATTATTCATGCTGCACTTTACTTCTCAAGCGTCTCTGCCATCTCAGAGACTCATATCTGTTCGGTTCGAGAAAGCGGAAAGAAACTCATCCTTACAAAATGTATTCATGAAGTAAAATAGTCAACTGCAGAG
The DNA here is from genome assembly GCF_053564925.1 of Oryzias latipes. Taxonomy (NCBI): domain Eukaryota; kingdom Metazoa; phylum Chordata; class Actinopteri; order Beloniformes; family Adrianichthyidae; genus Oryzias; species Oryzias latipes. Next base: position 13,165,971 of record NC_136259.1, read on the forward strand.
GGAGTGAAATGTGCTCATGCAGACAAACATCTGTAAGAGCAATGAGGCTGCAGGACGGAGGTGAAGCAGGACGCCAGGCAGCCGCCATCAGTGCAAAATATTTGTAGGTAGAAAAGCGCTATATAAGTATAAGCCATTTACCATTTTACTTCTCACTCCATTTCTTGACTCTTGGAAAAGCTGTGATAACCTTCTCCTGCTTTGTGAGCATCAATCATTTTTCCCAAGTCTAAACTGATTTTTTTAACTTTCTGAAGCTTCCTCAAGTAACGCGAAGTGTACTAATGTTTTTACACCGTGTGTAAATCGAAAGCTAAGTTTTAACTTCATTTTACTAGCTTTGAGCATTAAAAAGTTTAAGCAAATCCCCGCACAACAGTTGTTTACCCTATAGGTCAATATAAAGGTCAGTTCTTAAGTGGGGTAATAATTTTGACCCTGGTAGTTTTTCGCTTTTGTGAAAATATTTTGTTTCGATGTGCAAAGTAAAATAATGTAAGCATTCAAAACAAAGCTAGGATGTCAGAAAAAAACTGTTAAAAATTCTTGCTTTGTTGGTGGAGAAAGACATTTTTATAGTGGGCCTAATAATTTTATCCTCAAGTGTATACCTGTCTCATGGTCATTACTATGGGCCATGCGATACGCGAGGCAAAAAAGAGGCAAACTCGTACATTACTAATGCAAACCCGAACATTACTAATGCAAACCCGTACATTACTAATGCGTGTTACTTGGATCACTTTTACAAATATCTCAGGATACACAACAATGGTTGTGTATCCTGAGGTGGCCGTACGAGCCTCAAGGGAACAGCAAAACACACCTGTGCTTCCTTGACTCTACAACCCGGACAATCCAAAAACCCACAGCACCCAGACAGATCAACCTCCCGTTAGGGTTTATGTGATTTAGGCATAAAATGTGTTTTTTCCAAATACCCACTAACTAAATAACAACAAGCAGCTTGAATTGCAAATCACCTTTCACAGATGTTAAACAATAGGTTAAATAATTACTTTTTAAATAAAACAAGAAATGTAAAAAGTGATTGTCAATATTAAAACAATAACAGGAGAAAAATGACAGCTTCAGCAGGAAAAAAAAAATCCAGCACACCGCCATCTCTGCCTAAAATGTATTGACCAGGAGTGGCAGACGGAGATTTCCTTGTCCTTCCTGATGCTGATAACCTGTACCAGCTGGGTTGTGTCAATAGGAAGTTATATCAGCAGAGTTCTGGCCCGGTCCCTCTCAGATTTCACTGCAGAGTCCTGCCGAAAGCACCTCTAAGAGGAGAAGACCACATGACCTACTTTTAAAATCTCCTGAGAGTCACCACTCTCCATGTCAAGGGACACAATGTATCTCAAAACAATAACACTGATTTTTTGCCACAAAAACCTCAACAGGCAACGCTGACAGATCATAGAAAGAGAGAAAGTGATTTTTTTATTCATTTGTAATGGTGCATTAATACACACAGCAGACTTCTTTCTGTCATTTGATCAGGATTCATCATAGTAAATAAATGTTTCAAGTATTTTTTTCTGTAAATGTGGCTAAATTGATCAGATATAGGAACTGGAGGGACTGGAGTCAGAAAACAAGCAGGACTCTGGCTAGGCCAGCAAAATAAACCTCAAATTTATCGTTATCGCAATATCAAGATCCGCAATATGCATATCGCTAAAGTCGGCGAAAATTGCATTAAATGGTTACCTTAAATGTGCTAAAAGGAAGGCCGGGGACACCCTGAACAGGTCGCCAGTCTGTTCCAGGGTCACAATCACACACCTATTCACACTCACACTCACACCTAGGGACAATTTAGAGTTGCCAGTTGACCTATGAAGCATGTTTTTGGACAGTGGGAAGAAGCCGGAGACCCCAGTGGGGTCATGCGGGGAGAACATGCAAACTCCACACAGAAAGGCCCCCCTTTCAGGTCCCCCAGCCAGGACCTGAATCGGGGGATTTCTTTTTCTTCTTCTCTTTTTCTAAACACTGCGCCACCGTGCAGTCAAAAAACATGTGAAATGGAAATTATGTTTTGTTTTTTTTGCTATTTGTTTATGTATCGCAAATTAAATCATCATCGCAATATTGATCACTAATATCGCAGTTCCCGAGTTCCTCTCATATCGTGCAGGCCTAACCCTGGCCCTCAAGGGCTGCAGCCAATCTGATAAATACAGCCCATTCAAAAAAAAATGTAAAAAATGGGAAAACAGACCATCTAAAATAAGGTTTTTCTTCTCTGTCTGTCTCTGACGCATTTTAGAAATGTGAGAAACAGAGCTCTTTATCATTTGGAAATATACACATAGATATTCAAAAATGGATTTGTACATAAAGGAAAATGTGTATTTAAATACATATTTTTTTATGTCACTCCAGGTCCTAACATGTCTGTAAAATGCTTCTCAGATGTCGGCCTTTTTGCAGTTTTTCCCTGCAGTCTTACAACCTCCCTTTAATGCTCCTTTCTTCATGCTGCCATGGCAACACACTTCTGCATGCACAAACAGATACAGACTTACTCACAAACACACAAAAACACACACGTTTCCTATCTGTGAGCTGAAAAGAGGCGGCGTAATCAAACATCATACGAACCAAGAGCTCTTTCCTGCAACTGTCCGTCTCAACAGCAGCCAGAGGTCCGACCACAGACATCATCTATGGGTGGACGGATTATCGCCAATGTCTCTCAGAGGATCCTGAGCGGTTAAAAAGGAGCCTGAAGTGGGAGGGCACAATAACAGGAGGTTGCTCCGCCCACTTCGACAACGTTCTAAAAACAGCAATTGGGCGGGACAAAGGTAAGTTTGAAACTCTGTTGTGTCTGCACACCTGCCAATCATGTCCCTTAAAATGTGGAAGTTTGATCTCTAATAAAATGAAAAAAGCTTACAAATTATTTCTGCAAACAGTTGTCACAAATACAACATGAAGGAATACATATTAAAGAACATTGCACATACGTTTAGTTTTGTTGTAAAGTGGCTGGGTAGCTCGTTTGGTAAGGTGGGAAGCTACCATGCAGGAAACCAGGGTTCGATTCCCGGAGGGGAATGAGCAATGGTACTGGGGGCAATTACCATATCAATGGCGAGCAGTTAACATCACCCAGTGAGGGTCCTTAGGCAAGACCCTTAACACTACTGCCTCCCGAGTGCGGTTTCGGCTGCAGCTCAACGCTCCCCAAGGGGATGGGTCAAATGTGGAGAAAGAATTTCCCTTCGTGGGATAAAATACAGTGTAAAAAAAAAAAAAAGTGAGATTTTCTAAAATGCTGTCTTTTGTGACTTGCCTCTGGTGGTTCTTAGTGGAACTGCAATTTTTGGTACTTCCTGGTTTGAGTTAAATTTGGGAGAAGACAGCTTGGATCTGATGCATCAGCTGTGCATCCATGTGCATGTGTTTGGGATGGGGAGGGGGGCATCTTTCTCAAACAGATGAATTGCAAAGACAAACTTTACAGAGTACACAGACTGAGATCAGAGCTTGTCCAAATCTAAGATCCAGAATAGAATCACATCTCAAACAAGCAAACACTCTTCCTCTGCTCCACAGGCAGAAGTTTTGCTCTAAAGTCTTTGGAATTTTCATGATAAAAGTGACAAAAATTTAAAACAAAAATCTTTTGACATCCTTATCCAAATGAACTAAACTCTCATGTTCAGGTTTATATGCTGTGACATCTGCCTTAAGGCTGTGTGACACAGCCACTACAAACATTTTGTGCATTTATGCAATTTTAGACTTTCGGGATTCATACATGATATACATGATTCATAAGTGTTTCTTGCATTTATCATTCGTTGATTGTGTGCTGATGTCCGTCGCGGGTTTCGGCCGACGGGTCTTTACGTGAATTCACTTTGGCCTGTTCAGAATTTTTGGTTACCTGAGAACTATGCAGTTTACGTGTTTTTTACGTAGTTTATACACAATTATTATGTAAATCTTATGCAGCTGTGCGTGATTTTTGCGAGCGCACATATCACGTTCAAATGACATAATTGATGGACAAATCCCTAATAAAGTGCATATGAAAAGCGCAATGTTGGTTTTCGTGTTCTTTGAGTAGTTTATTCGTAATTCTTCCGGGGTTCTTTCGTGATACATCTGTGAACATTTCGGGTAAAGACCACAACTTTTCTAACTTTTTCCACTTATATTCATGTGTGACCAATTTTCATCCGTGCAATATGCTGCGTGACACGGCCTTTACAGCAATGACACCTATCATGACTAAATTGATTTCTACTTCTGCTACATTTTTCCATGAATGAAACTTTCCTTTTTCTTTTCCTTGGAATAAGGAAACAGTTTGCCATAATCAATAGGGCCTCATGCTTCCTGCACTGCTCCATTTGAATGGATCCACTTGCAGACAAATAGATCCATGAATGTATTTGTTTTCCTCGCCTGAGCTGGAATCTGGATTTAGACTATACGCTGGATAGCTCTGATATTGCTCCCCATTTTTGTTGCACCACAAATGTTAGGTTGAGGTTTTAAAGGGCTGTAAGCCAATGACACAGTATTTTTTCTTTGGGCTAAAAATGGCATAATCATAATTAAAAGACCACTGGAAACACTGAAAATACATCACTTCTTAAGCTCGGACTTTACCTGCTGAAGTGTCCACAAACTTTTCAATTCCTGTTTAAAATAAAGGAATTTTTTATTTCAAAGTGTAATCATAGGATATCTTATTGAATTGCACTATTGTCTGTGTTCTATAAGGCACTACTTTTCAAAGCTGCTTTGCACTGACAAAAAGTTCAGTTTATATCCTCATAATGGCTTTAAAACAGTTTTTTTAAGACTGTCAGCTCTAAAACATTCATTAGAAGAAAACATTGGAATGGATCTCGGCAAGTTTCAGTTGCATTATGTAGTTTCATGTAAAGAATTACAGAATTTCAATGCTATGAACAAGCAACAGAACAAAACATAAAAAACTTGTTATATTGCATTTTGTCCAGAAGTCAGACGATTGTGTCCACCTACATCTGCAGTTTGCTAAAAACGGCTGATTGAGACAAAGTGACCTAACCGCTGCCAATCAAAACATAATATCACACAAATTTCAGATCTAAGAAAATCAAAACAACTGATGAAAAAACCAACAAAACAACATATACGGTTTTGGAGATAGACTTTTGGCTAAGATTTACGTTTAGTTTTAAGTTGAACTTTTGACGAATGAGTCAACAGTTTCTGCTGTTTGGAAAATAAGTTATCTTGCAAAGTCTAACACTTCACTTGGAGGGGCCTAAAAGTTTTCAAAGTATGAGGCTTCCTACCACCTACCCAACATTTTTCCTTCGGCTAATGTTAAGTTGTTGCTTATAAAGTTTCATACACAGTGGATTCCTGTCTTTAAAAAATACCAGCTTTTTATGAATGTCCTATGAATTAATTTTGTCGTATTTATCCGCCTTGTCTTAAAGTCCGGTCTGTCTGACATCAGTCCATGGTTGCAAACTGGCGACACACTGAACAGCTTGTAAGAATAGCATCATAGCATCAGTGTGTATCAACAAAGCAGTCTCCAAATTAACATTTTTTATTCAAACTTTGTGTTGCTGCTGTGAGTCCTGCAGGTTTATTCTCCAGTTCTGTCTGGATCCAATTAAAACCTGTTACGTGTTTTACTGTTTTCATCAGCCAAATGTTATATGGAGGGGAATTAACGGGGGGGGAGGGGGGCATTTTTGTATAGTGTGCGCTTGTATACTTCATGTGCAGACAGTAGAGGAGGGGCATTGAAGAAAAGGAAATTCAACAAAAGGAGAACTAATGGACATGACTAATTTGACATTAAATGAAATTTTTTTTCATCATCAAAATGTACTTTAGTCCCAGACGCACACCAGCTACTATTGAGGTCCCTGCCTTGACTTTGAAATGTAAAGCACATTGAGACTTGGTCAGCTCCCTAAAGTCTGGAAGTTACTCTGAATGCGGTCACAACAGTCTTCCACCTTCATTCATGACTCTCATAGTCATAGCCAGTGTTCTGGTAAATATTTAATGATCCGTCACAGACTCCTCACTGAGAAAACATGCTCAACTGTTTGAAGAAAGATGAAGATTTTGTAGTTCTGTGACATCTCCACCTGACAACTTGCTTCAAAACAGAGATTTACTGAGATTTAAGTCAGAATTAAGGGTACAAGTTTTTATATAACACCATCTCTGTTATGCACTCTTATACCATGGTCCGGGTGAATTCTCCAATCTGATTTTCTGCTGGGTGTGCATTAAAAAGTGATAACACACAGGGATAATGCACACCTAAAAAAGACGTCACATAGCTTAAATGTTCTATATCACTGCGCTGGCTTCTCTAAAACAAACTTGAGCTTGAGCAAGCTCGAGGTGAACTTTTTCTCTGAAATGATGCTTTATATAACCAATGACTGTCAGCATATATTCCTCTTTCCTTTGTCACAAGGGAGTTCCAAGGAAGAGGAGCAACAGCTTGACAGGAGAGATCTCCTCTAGTCTAGCGGGTTGGTTGGAAGACCTCAAGGATCAGCTGAAGTTTATGGGGTTAAAAGGTAGGGGTGTAACGATACGCTAAAATCTCATTTCGGTTCGGTTCAGAATTTCATAGTGCTCGCTTCGGTACATTTCGGTTCGGTACTGCTGTTTAACAAATCTGCTTGATATGAACTGCTATTTTATAAACTATTACATAATTGTTATTTATTGTGTGTGTTGGTGTGTGTTTTGCTGCCGGACACCTGAAATTGCTCCTGCCCCTCCACCTGGGGCCCAACATCTACAACTGACAATGAAGGCGAGCCAGCTTTTTGTACGTGTGTACGCATATAATGGTGAGGCTCTCGTAGGCGTGAAGCGTTTAACCGTCACAGTAAGTTTCTGTCATGCAGAAGTGCAGCTGAGCTTGTGTGGAGCGCTGTGTTCTGTTTAAAGCTCGCCATAACACCGCCTCTCTGCACAGCAGCTGTCACCAAAACACCTTTGGAGCACAGAAACCCTCGGCGCTACCTGTGTTAACAGGACGTTGTGCTTCAGAGAGAATTCAGCACAAAAGGTCGTAATACATTTTGAACGCTTCTTCCAGTTTTATCTACATTTGTTCCACATAGAGCTGGGAGGGAAACTGCAGAAGGACATTTGAAAAACCCACCACAGAGCAGTCAGCAGTCTGGAGGGAGAGTGGGGGTGTTTCCCTTGGGACACACTGTCCACTGATCAGATTTCACCCATTTCCTCTTGTTTTTCCGTCTGAAACTTCTATTTCCACATGCGGTTCATGGAGTGCCTCCTTCTTTGAAGTCATTTCACCCTCTCACACAAAGCCACATATTCTCACTTGACTTTTTCTTTGCTGCAAATCAACAGATGTGGTGTGTAGCCCCTCAAGTGGGGGCGATCCTTCTTGGACAAGACAACTTTATCCATTTCAAAAATACTTTATTACCCCCAATGTGAAACTAGACACCTTACTTTACAGAGATTCTGCAATTACAATGGTAGGAAAACCAAGGGGAAAATGTCAAGAGTGATGCACAACAGTCTGGAGAAGTTAAATATAATGAAGCGGCTAACACTTAACTGCTGGAAAATAACCTCATCCGCTGTGCATTCCTCCTGCTGATCCGGAAGCTGTGCCTTTCCGACTGCAGCTCCTCCTGTCATCATCAAGTCTTTTCTGCTGCACCTCAGCATGCAGTGCTGAATGGTTCCACATCTGAATTGGGTTTTTTTGAACCCACGCTCGATTCCTCACCTAAGGCTGCGTTCATTCGGAATGACAGGGCAACTGCAGGATGCTTGCAGGTGCATCTGAAAACCCTTTGAATAATTAGTTTGTCCTAAAAGTGAACTCAGTCTCATGTCAAAGACATTTCTTATTCAAAAAGGGATGAACATGATTTTGTTTTTAGCAGACAGGCTGGCAAAGAGCCCTGCTCTGCTGAAGGACAAGATTGTCAACTTGCAGTTCTTACATAATTAATCAGATCAACCAAACCTAATAGGAACCAAACGGAACATGAAGGAGTGATGTCTCACCGCAAAGGGGATCCTATGATGATTGACTTCTCTACCTTGAGGTGGTTGTCTTTGAGTTGGATAACTGTACAGGGACACCCATGGCCACAACTCAGATACGTGGGAGAAGCTTTGTCAACAGACTTTGTACTTGGCATGACAGCCTTGGTGAAATGTTATCCCCTTTTAGTGAACTACCAAGCCCTAATTTACAGTTAGTAAATAGAAGATTGATGTGAAAAACAAAGACAACTCAGAACCGTTCATTCCACTTCCATGGGGCTCTAGACGAGCTCAAGAACTTTTATTTAAAGTTCTTACTCTTACACTTTGCATTGACGTCAAATTTCTGAAAAATTTTAGCATGTTGGATGTGTTTCTGTTGACTCAAAAATGACAAATGTTCCATTTATCTTTAATGTGTCACCATTTAAATTCCTTTATCACTGTATGAGTGAATAGTGAATAGAACTGATCCCACAACGGGGAAATTGATTTGTTTTTGAAAATAACGGCACAAAAATACAATAAATAACACAATAAAATGTCCAGTGTCTATGAGATGCTGCAATAACTGATGAGAAGGAAGATCTGCAAAAGATCGCTTTTACAGATATATGTATTTCAGGTTATGTTTCCTGTTTTTAAGTGTTTTATCCACAAAACCCCTTTTTTTGGTAGGACTCCACACAGCACCCTGTGGTCTCGTGGACTGCAGCTCCCATTGGCTGACCGTAATCAGAGGTGGGGGCGCGATCCGACAGCAGACCAGCTTCGGATTCAAGCCATAGAATGGGCCGTCTGTTGGAACGGGAATACCCTCTTAAAATGCAAGTCATTTTCCCTGCAGGAGCTGAGAGAAGCAGCTTCTGGCTATGATCTGGTAAAAAATAAATACAGACAGGAAGCCAAAGCCTCCTCTTAGTAAAAGTTTTGGCCAGTCTCATTCTTTCAGTAGAACCCCAGTAAACATTTAGATGAAGGCTGTTCTTCTAAAGTAGGCCATTTTAATTTGAAAACTGTCCCTTTCTGTACAGGAACCCTACAGACATGAAGTGCCAGGACAGCAAACCAAACCTTCCCGTCCCACATAATTTCACACATAGAGCCAGGGTAACAATGAGTGGAAGCACGGTGTCCTAAGAGATAAATGTATGCAAATAAATTGGGGGGCAGAAGAAAATTATGCAGAATCTGATGGGAATCTGCAGGTAAAACTGTGAACGAGTGTAATGCTGAGCTGGTAAATGAGCCAAGAAGGTGAAAGAATGCTGGCTTTTTGGATTTTACAACAGCTTTGTACCTCATAGCTCAAGCTTTCTTTGTATTCTTTCAGCAGATTTGGTATAATGCTTAAGTTTAGCACATATAAGAACCATATTGAATCAAATCTGCTCTCAGCTGCTGCTGTTTTTCTTCCAAACTTGATTTCCAGTGTTCTGTTTGACCAAACTAGAGTAGAAGAATAGAGAAGAATAATCCAGAATGGTTCCATCCTAAAACATCACCGATTGATCTTTTGACTAGCTTGCCCAACCCGGCTTAAATGATTGGTCTTGGTTCTGCAGTGGAGCTGGTTGCCATGCCAACACCTCTCAGCAGGTTCCTTGCTGCTTCTGCAGCTTCCTCTGGTTTTATCCACTACATTTTCATGTCAAACTGCATTTCAGGTGATGTTCTAGATGAGACACTGCTGTGAATCTTATTACCACAGGACGCTCTATTGCCTGACATTCACAACACGCTTGCCCTGCCCTGATGACCAAGAAGAACCTTTAACCATCAACCTCAGGTTGCAGTCACTCCAACGAGCCTCCCACCACACAGGTCTTCAGGAGTTTAACCCCCTGAAGCCGGGCCAAACATGCACCCAACATAGAAAATGATAATCCAAACACACAGAGCCAGACTGACACCCAGATAGCAGCAGGCTGACGGGTGATTGAGGGGGTCTGAACGACCACAGTCAAAGCGACTGCAGTCAGAGCTTCCTTATTGAGGCAGCAGCTGAACAAGGATTAAGGATTAAGAAAAATCATTGCATAAGAACTATTTCTTTCACAAGTGTCAGTATTGCTATTTATTTACCGGTTATTTTAAAGGTGTCATCTTTATTAAAAGTCTATAAAGCAAATACCTACTTTAAGGGCCTGATTGTGTAAAAATGTGCTCAGATAAAAACAAGCAGAACTTGATCTACAATCATTGTTTCAAGGAGGAGACATTGATAAAGCAAAAGGCTACAAAAAGAGTGCCTTAGTCACATGACCCGTACCGGGGTTGACCCGTACCGCTGCTGCAGGTTTTTGGGTTGTCCGAGCCCCGTAGAGGGTTATAGAGAGGAGCGCGAGCATCTTAAGGGGAGCGCAAGTGTGTCTTGCAGCTCCCTTGAGGGTTGAAGGGCCACCTCAAATAGCATCTCGAAAATGGAACGTACCATTGTAATGTGTGTGTTAAATTAATCATTAAGTATTTTCAATGATAATGGAAGTTACACCCACTTATGACGTACGAGTGATGTGTGTCGTACGTCAGCAACGCAGCATTTGAGTCATTGGTAAGGTGTGGGTGCTGGCTCCTTACTGACCGCGGGTAAATGCTGCACGCATGGGATTTACATGTCATCCGTAAGTGTCTGTAGGTCGCCTGTAGGATGCCCACACATGTATGACGTGAACAGAATGAAAGATCTGCATGACACGTGCATGACGTGTTGTAGAAGTGTTCACTTCAACTCGTAGCATGCTCATAGAAAATGTGTATGATAGTTTTGACTCAATGGGTTCATCGGTTGGTCAATCAAAGAATTTTGTGCGGGTTACCTGGGTGCTCTGCACAGGTTTGCCCATTTTTTACCCACAGACAGCCCAATTCCTCCCATAAGGGCATTTGTGACTAAGGCATAAGACATCATAGGTTATTATGGCATATTTAGTGGGTGAGTTAGAGGCAGAAATGGAACATGTCACTATAATTAAAGCTGACATTAATCAAGTCTCTTTTCTCCAATGTCACAGTTTCTCCTTGTATTCTTCTTTAGTGCAGAGTCCTCTCCTTCATTCACCTCTTCTGTGCTCTTCTTCTTTTACAGACCTCAACTCCTGTGCTCTGGGACAGTTGACCCCCACCCTGACCTCCACACGGACCCCATCTGTGATCCCCCCCATAAAGGCATTACTGTCCATCATCAGCACAAATTGCTTAAGAGCAAAGGACACATGAAGTAACATAGACTACTTCATGTGTCATAAATGTTGGAACATCTTTCAGGGTTAAACATGATTCATTTTTTTCAGCAGTTCTTTGAGCTCATTCTCTATGCTACCTGCAACGGCAATTCATTTTTTGCCCTTACCTCGAACCTCTTTTTGCCCTTACCTCGTGGCAGACAGTGAAAGGACAGATAGACAGATCAAAAAAGGATATGTGGTAAATACATTGCTCATCAAAAGATAATAGCTGCTCATTTTTATCTTATCTTGATATTTCCACGACATGAATCCATGAAGACACGAAGCTGCTATTCCAGTCAAGAGGTGAAATGCGACTTGCATCCATGACGTTACTGTACTTGCACAATAAATTGCACATTTATCATCATCGTGACATCAGCCGGTGCAATACATGTCCCAAATGTCACCGTAAATGTTAGCATACATGCTAAAACAATCTTATGGCAGATTGAAGTGTTCAACAAATTAAATAGAGCCCTTTACGCATTTGACCAATCAAATGTAGCACTTTTATGTTAGAAGCCCACCTCCTATGGAGACGAGGGTCATTTTAAATATAATTGAAGTTATGTTGAATTTTATTTAAATAAAACTGTTTTAGTGAAATGGAAATCATGTATTCGTTGTTTATTGTTTACTATATGGTCATGTATTGCAAGTCAGAGTGTCATTGATCACTAATATCGCACAACCTAAATTGTCCTCATATCGTGCAGCCCAACTGGAAACAGGGTTTTTGTGTTTGTCTCTCTCCTGTCCTCCCCGGCACCAGCCGGTCATGACAGACAGATTCTGATTCTGAACCTGGTCCTGATGGCGGGAACTCTCCTCTTTAGTCGCCCACTTTCACATTACAACGTTTTTACAGAAAACTGTTGGATGTAATCCACTGGTCACTTATATGGACCTTCACAGGAAAAGAGTTAAAATAATCTGACACTGAAATCAACTAGTCTACACTAGAATAGAATAGGATATAATAACTTAGAATAGAATAGAATAGAATAGAACTGACAAGGAGAAATATTGAAATGGCGTTCAAAACAACCCAAAGAAGATCAGACGGACACCAGGAATACACACATATAGGCTATGTCCTTATTCCCACCCTAACGCCTAACTACTAAAAAACTATATAGTGCGAGACTATGTAGTGCCCTGAATTTTAAAAGCAAATTTTTTTTAATGGCGAATATGACATCATCGATTTCACAAAGTTAAAATCTAATTGGTATGAGCGTTTTGCAACGATTTACAGTATGAGTCCACTGTCTTCTGAAGACAAAAACATTGATGATTTATTAAAAAAATACATTTTAATACATCTTTTTGGCAAAAATTGTTCCGACGCAAGGCATCGTGGTCTATCTCCGGCGATCTAGTGAGCATTGATGCACACTGGTTTTTCGCAGAGACTTCTTGGAGATTTCCAGGACACTCGATTTTGAAATTGTAGATTTGGACAGCACTACAAAATGGCGAATGCACTAGATAGTGCACTATATAGTAAGAAGTGAAGGAATTCGGACATAGCCATACATTTCAAAGTTGACAGCAGTGCAGTCGTGAAATGGAGCTCTTTACTTTGCGTATAGGTGGGCTACAGAAGGAGGATGAGGTCATTGGTGGCTGTGTTCAATGTGTAGATCCAAGAAAAAAAATAAAACCATTAGATTAGAACAAATATGTGTTGTTGATGTTTTTACTTTCTTTGTGTAACCCTAAGCTTCAGACAAACCTGGGTTGTGAGTTGGTATTTCAGGAAAAACAGAACTGAGTTGAGGACTTAAACATAGAGTCACAGTTTTAAGAAGCACAGATGGAGCATGGGTTCCGTCACATTCGGCCCCAGCTGCACCGCTGGAGAGCCGGGTAAAGCAACAGAAGACCACATGTGGGCAACTGAGCCCTGCGAGAGCCATGTATGGCTCTAGAACTGAGACGGGATGCAGCTTCTTAACTTATAAACTGACTAGATAATGTAAACATGATCATGTTCAACCAGAATGCTGGCGTGGATCTTTACTGAAGCCGCACCACCGGACTGTCAGAGAGAAACCTGTCAGCTTCTGTTGTCAGGTTTGTTTTACAACTGAAACTCTACCTGGCAGTGTTTTGACATCGCAGCCACAAGATGGCAATAAAGATCCAGGCTTTTCCCAGCACACATTTCCAAACAACACAAAAGTTGTTCACAGCTTCAAGGCTGCAGCATGGAGTGTGCAGTGAGCCGCTAATATATTATAAAAACAGCCCTGCAAAGACATAGAAAGAAAATGTCACTGTTCTTCTATTCCAGGTCGCCTGCAGCTTTGAGTGGCAGAACAAAAATGATCCGAACAGTAAGCAGAAAGTAGAGCAGGAGTAACCTACAGTACTGATGAAGCTGGTGATCCTTAAATAAATGTTTTTGTCAATGGCATCAGAAAAAGTCCTCAAAATTTAGTTCTCTGAAAAAGAGTGGAAGGTGAACTACAGAAGACTTTTCTACTGTTTCACAAAGTTTTGACTAAATAACAAAAATTACATAATGGGTCTATATCCTGTTTTTCTTAAAGAGTCAACTATAATCAAAATTTATAATAATATATTAATTTTGGCACACTAAAAGACAACTTTTTATGAAGTATTACTTATTTTCCTGAGCTCTTTTCCTATCCAGGAGTAGGACTACCCGATCTCTGAGGCTACGCCTTTTGCTCCTCGTGGGTGCCGCCCATTTCATGACATCATCCTAGAGTCACCCTCAGCAGTGTGTCTGCATTTCGCCCACAAAAACAAACATCATCCAAACAAAGATGGATGTGCATATTGTACAGAGTTTAGTTCACCGCTAGCTCCCCTGAGAAAGTGGATGTGTCTGTTAGCCTGGGGGCGGTGCTGGGAGAGCATACTCTTCCTGGAAGGGGCGGTTCTTCACTTTGTGATGTCACAATATGAGGACCTGCTCGTTCTTGTGGATTGGGAGGGGCTGGTTCTCAGAGAGCAGGTTTTAAGAGGAATGCTCAGAAACGCGTTACTGGATCCAAATACCACTTTGATGTTGTTTTTAGTGAATAATTAGCATTATTATACACTTAAAAGCTCAAAAAACTTGATTTTGTGTGATATAGACACTTTAATAGGAAAACAAATTAGTTTATTAATGTTCCATTGTGTGGAAATGTTTAAAAGATGCTGTGCAGCTGTCTCCGCCTCACAGGTCAACACCAACAACCTGTTTCAACGTTTAAAAAAATCAACAGCAGCAACATTGTTGAAGTCCTGACCACAAATGTTTTAGGTAGCATTAATACATCCCAACAGAGATCCAACTGTTTGAAAGAGCTATGTGGAAATTATTTGAGATTTTAGAGAAAGAAATGATGCCCCTAAATGGTCAGGCCCGGGTTCAAAGCATTAAAACCCCTCCCTGGATAACAAGGACTCAATCCCATCCTGCATCTGTTTTACAGACCCACCAGAACTATACAAGTAATGCAGAAACAATGTCACAGAGGACCTGGAAACTGAATTTTTCTCTCTGCAACTGCTGAAATGTTGTCAAGCCACAGAAGAAAAGTCTACCTGTACATTTCATTGATCCTACCTTTGATCTCAACGCCAGCTGTTCGCAAACTGCCTACCTTCCTGACAAATTCTACGTGGAAAATATTGTAGTTGTCCTTCGAGAGGCGCTTGGCAACAGGGATCTTAACAAGGAGCGGCTTGTTTGCATTGCAACATACAATCCAATTATCCTGAAAGGCACTTTGTGTTACCAACAAAAGCGCTTTATAAATAAAGTTTGATTTGATTTGATAAATGAGGTGATGGCTGCAGCATGTTTTAGTGAGAGACGGTGTGGTACTTTTGCATTAACATTGCACAAAAAGAGTCCAGCTAAGAGATATTCACGCAGTCCTGTTTATGCAGGATCCACTGAAGATTATTTTTCATTTGTTTAAGTTTTGCAGGAACAATGCAGTGGCAGCATGCTAGTACCAGTCGCTAACACCAAAACAAATGAAAGAATTATTTTATTTGTTTTCTCCGAAAATACACTTAAAGATGGCGGAGCTTGAAGGACCACAGGGTTGTGCAAAAAAACTGCTGGGGTTCTTCTCCCATGGTTAGAGGAAGAAAGCAGCAATGATTGAGTCAGACAACACCGCAAAAACAGCCCCCGCCCTAGAAATGTGTCAAAAATTTCTTAAAATTGGAAATAAAATTTTTAAATATGAAATAAATGCTTCAATGGGGTAAGAAAAATGGCGTTTGCATGAATTTCTCATCTTAAGAAAAAAGTTCTAAGACATTTTAGCTCATTTTGGTCTTGATAGACTTTCTTGATAAGATTATTTTTTCCGGCAAGACAAAAAAATATAACCTTTTTTTTTAAACGAGTCTTTTAACTTTCTTCAGATTCAGTTTTTGGAGTGCAGAAGCAGATCTGATCAAAAAAAGAAAGAAGTTATGGCATTCTTCAGGAAAAACACTGATCCAACACCCAGGAGATGTTGATGCTGCATCCATTTGAGGATCCTATAGGTTTAATGCTCAGAACATCAGCATGGACCAGACTGACATGGAAATGCTGGATTCAGATGGCAATTCAAAAGGTACATAATTATTAGGTTATGGCATTTCTTGTATTGTGAGTGTATTTATCATATAAATTGTATTGTACATCTTGTTACAACTCAATTTCCCTCCTGGGATCAATACAGTCCTATCTTATTTGATCTTGTTTCCATACAGAATCTTCCTCCTTTACCTCATTTTCCTCCACCTTTGCCTCCTCATCCTCCTCTTTCTTCAGAAATCCTCCCCAAATGTTTTCAAGTTGCTACTGCGTCACTTCATCTGCGGTATCCAGTTGGCTTTAACCAGGAAAAGAGCTTTCGTCCCTTCTACTTGCTTAAGCTCCACTCTAGTCTGTACCTGAAACTTCAGTTGTGCATAAAATAACAAGATTAGCCTCCTCCCAAATCTACCCTTCATCACCTGAAACCAGCCTATGATGAGAAACAAAACCACGGAAATGAGCTTTGGTTGTAATCTTTTATTTTTGTAGACTTTAAAGTTAAAGATAATTGAATAGTTGAAGTCTGAAACATGAATCAATATCTTAGTGATCTTTAGCGGCCACATCAGTGCGATTCAGTGGTGTGTTCTGAACTATGATCCTTTAGAAAACCTTTACAGATTCATGCAGTTTTACTGGGGGGTTAGAGCAAAAGGCAGCATCTTCTTCTGCAAATTTTTTCCTTTACAAACACTGATGTTTGCCTTGAAAGTGACACATTTCCACCTCATTTGCATAACTTTTTCTGCTTGTAGCAGCTGTCATGAACGAGTCAGCTAGAGTCGGGAAGATGCTAAAGCAAACAGGAAGTCTGGAAAGCAGCAGACTGGCAGATGTCAGGAACATTTCCTGCAGGTTAGATTGTCTGACTGTGTTCTCAAAAATGAAAGCAGTCTTTGAAGACAAACATGGGTTTTTAACTGGAGTGAGCTCTAAACATGCTTTTGCTTTGTCATATCCTGACTGGCCTTAAGTGAATGGCCTTTGAAGTCAGACAATATCTTCATGGACCGGGCTGCACTAGGCCAGTGCTTCACAATTATTTTTTGCCAGGCCCCCCCCTAGGAAAAAGAAAATGTTTCGCACACACCCCACCCCCATAACCCCCCCCCCCCCCCCCCCCCCCACACACACACACACACACACACACTCACGCGGTGACAATATATTAGGTAAGTATCTATAAAAATTGGGTAAGTATACCTAAAATTGTATCTTTTAACATTACCAAATGAAAAAAGTAAATTTTACCATTAACAAAAGAAAAAAGCAACATAAATCCACTTTCAACAAATATTAACTTTATTTAGCCACACAGAAACCCTGTTCTAGTCTAAAACAGAAAAGATGCTTAAAGTGCCTGAAATTAAAAAAAATCTGTCATTTCTTATTTAAACTAGAAACATTTTGACCAACTGAACCATTTGATGCAGAGAAAAATAATTCAATTAATAAATAATATTAAATCTAAATTGATCTGAAACAGTTACAGCACCAATATATTTAACGTTTTTAGTCTGAAGGAATAGGTAAAAAACATTGTGCAGATTTTTTTTAAATGATGGATTGTTTATTTATGATCTTAAAGTGCAGCTGTTTTCCTGCATTACCTGCTGTCTTTCTGTCTGTTCACACGAACTAAACGACAGGCAAACAAAGAAAACATTGATGGAAAATAAAGACACATTATAATGTCTACAATAATTCATAAAGAATGACATTTTTAGCATGAGCTGAGGAATCTAAATGCACTCTGTGATCCTGGTGTTGGGCAACAGGCAGCTCTCCTCCGTGTGCCCTGTTTCACCTGGCAGTCAGAGCCCACACCACCCCTCCCCTTTCGCTCTCACTCACGCAGCCGCGTGTGACAGTAGACGGGAGCAGCTGCAGGGACGGGGATTCAAAGGTTTCAGGCTTTTACAAACTCTGTGATAGAACAGACAGTAGGAAACCAATAGTGGACCAGATTTTTTTCCAAGCACTGAGCCGCTGTCACCACCACCCCCACGTCAAATTTGCGCACCGGAAAATTGCAAGTATTACCTGTGCATAAAACCGCCACCACCGCCCCCCTGGCATTGCTTCGGGCGCGCCCCACTATTTGAGAAGAACTGCACTAGGCTAAAGTGGGCTTCCTTTTTTTTTTTCTCCACCTTCTAGTTTCCCCTTACTTTTAAGGGTAAAGTTTATCTTCATCCTCTGTAAAATATCTGCAGCTGCTTTAAACTTTATTTGTTTACTAGATTAAATATATATGAACTATTAAAATGTGCTAAAGCTGATATTTCCTAATATAACAATAAACCTGAATCTACCGTTTGAACAGCTTCATCAGCAGCATCCTTATAACATTAGACAGCTGGTTGCTGAATATCATGCATTATTATGGGATGTGAGAACAACTGGCACAATAGATCCCTATTTGGAGTAAAGATTCCTGTTTTTTTTCCAAAAGAAACAGTTTTTCGTTAACTTTACTAGCTTGGAGGTTTAAATATAGCGTTCGGTGCACCCGCTTTAAGAAAGTAGTGGAAAGATTTTCAACACATGACTGAGCAACTCGTCCATTCACTGTATATAGAGTTGGACTGAGTGACTCCTCCCCCCTGGCGTTCCAAACAGGAAGTACCCGCTGGCTGCAAGGAGCCAAAATCCCATCGACTACTATAGAGAAATAAACAGCTGTTATTCAGTCATTCTATTGGTCACAATTACCATTCTTGCTCAGATACCTTTTTTTAACATGTTTTGTAATGTATGTATTTTTATCAATAGGTATTTTAATACGTTGTCTAATCATTGTATTTCCCTTCTTAAATTGTTGATTTAATTATGTTTGTATTTGTCCAGGGACAACAGATGACAAATAGCCACTGGGCTAATTCTGGCTCATTGCAGTGATGCTTTTAATGTGCACTGTCCCTGAAGAATAAGTTAAAATGAAGTTGAAAGATGTTCTTAATAATCCTCATATTTTTCATGATGTTTTTCTTTAGAGAAAGTTATTCCAGTTAGAAACTGACCAATCAGTGCCTCAACAAAAGGTTTGACAGATTTCGTGCAGCCCGCTTTCATCTGGTGGGATGTGAACTTCCAACAAGCTCACTCCTGATTGGTGAGAATGGTTGCCGCAGGAACACTGACTTAGATCGACTTGGTCGAATCACTGCATATTGACGATTTCTGGTTCAAACATTTTCCATGGGCGATGTCACACTCAGTCCAGGTCTCTGATACATACTTGACGTGTCAAGAATGAGTCGAATGTGGTGGAGAAAATCCAGTAGTTTTCCAAAATAAAACTTCCTTCAGAATCAGATTAGAAATAAAATGGGGAAATATGCAGTGCCTGATTTATTTATTTTTTATCTCTGTGGCCAACTGTCCCATGGACTGGTACCAGTCAGCGGCTTGGAGAGTTGTGGACCACTGACCTAAAGTTCTGTCCTTTTTCTACTGTTAATGGTCGTTTTTGGGGCTCTGGTCTGGTTCTGGTTTGAGGACTGGGGTGGAGATGACTGAACCACAGATACTCTTCAGACAGAAGCTTTTGCAAGGCCTGGCTGTGAGGGAGTGGGTGAGCCCACGAAGATCTCACAGACTGTATAACGGTCTACAACCTCAGAGAGATTTCATTGGCTAGATACCAGAATAGTTCCACCCATGTAAACACAGCAGCTTCAGAGAGTATTATCACGCTCAAACTGCAGTATTTACAACCCTCCCATAAACCCTCTCCCTCAATGGAATGCAAAGCTGACAAAGACCCAACTTCTTGTTGGCTGTGAGAGCAAGTCACACGCAAGGGGTTGCTTCACTGGGCAGTCCACTGGTGATAGAGACGGAAACACAGAGGAAATGTATCTGAAACGGTCCCACCCGTCCCAGAAGAAACCACAAAATAAACAGGCTGTTTGTGACATTGCACAAACACACACATGATTACCCTTATCAGAACAATCCTGTGTAAAGCCTGAGCTGAACATAAAATGACACCCAGCCCACTGTCACTGCATCCAGACTGCTGATCCCAGGTTGAAAGTACTGTGATGATCTGCACAGGAGAGGCAGATGAAAATGAATCCGGGATGTGACACAGAGGAGGGGCACCAAAGCCTTCCATCTCCACCGCTTTTCTGATCCCAAGGTTTCTACAGAAATATATGTTTTCATTCTCATCAGATCCAACAACAACAACAGTTTCCCTGACCCCCTTCTCTGAGGCACTGATGGCTGATCCGGTCAGTAGAAATAACAGATCAAAAGGAAAAAACCCTTTGGGTTGAGGGCTGACAAGAACAATGTCTACGTTATTTTGGTTTCTTTTGCTTCCTTAGGTTTCATATAAAAACCTAAATACCCAGTTCGGTTATAAGAGTCTGACAGACACGCCTCCAGTTCCAGCTTTGACATAAACACATTTCTATGACTTTCACCTTGTGGGAAAACCTGATGGCCATGTTTACCTTTGGCATATTTCAGACACTCTCAAATCAACTAAGAGTTTACAAATGACTGTTTTGAATGTAAGTTCATCCCTTAGACATCTGCAGATAGAGGAAACCCATGAACATTTGATCTCCATTGACAGCATTGGTTGAGATGGACGGAGGGTGTCTGAGATCTGTGCATATCCACCGAACTGAGACTAAAGCTGTCTTTTCAAAACAGTGACGTCATGGCGTTTGGCTCCAAGGCGGAGTGAAACCGCCCAAACCAGAAAGAGCATCCATCAGCTGACTAAGGAGATGTTAGTGAGCTAACATGTCTGTGCAAAACCAAAACGACAGAAACGACACGACACGCCTGTTCATCCACCTGTAAACTGCTGCTTACAACAAAGCTAAGTTCATGGACTCCAAAGAACAGCCAACATATCACGCCGTGACTGTACTCTGGGGGGTGGGGGGTGGGGTCATGAATGCCAGTTAGTTCATTCACTTTTCATGATCTGTCTGCACAGGATGACTCATTTGACATTGGTTTTTTATGTTTTTTAAAACATAAAAAAACAGCGGATGTCTTTCAGCAAACTGTTCACTTTGCTGAAGGACATCCGCTGTCCCACCGGTGCCAGGTGAGCCACATGTGTGGTTGTGGGTTACAGGAGACAACTTTAGGGTTCTGCTCCAGCACCAAACTTCCTCTGAAACGTGAAGGAAGACTTTCTGAAGCTGGTGCACACACCTCTGTTCAAGAAAAAAAAACAGAAAAAAATTCATGGCTCCTCCCAACATTTGTTGCTATGGTAACTGTAAGAGCACGAGGGCAGTCAAGCTGCAGCCAAATTTACTGTCTCAACAGCCTCAAAAAGACACAAATCTTCATCGTATTATGGTCTCATCATGAATGAAGAGTTTTCTGTCAGTGTGACCCCTGAACTGATCTGATACCTTCACTGAAATAATGACACGGGGGGGGGGGGGGGGGGGGGGGCTCACCTGACCTCCATCAGGTTTAAGATGAAGACCTGATGGTCCGTGAAAACTCATTCAACGAGCAGTGTTACGTATGTGTATGGCCAACTGGGTAGGACTAATTAAGTTGTGAGTTTTGTTAGGTCCACTCAGCTGTCAATCAAAACAGCCCCAAATAGAAGCATAAATCCAAGCTCTGATACATAAATCCAAGCTGATAAAAAAATAAAAAAGACTTGTGAACATCAGCTGGTGGGCCCAGCAGTTTAACGCCACTAAATATTGACTTACATTTTAATCAATGTGGTAGTAATGAGTAGTGAATGGTACATGGACAACAATAAATGCATTTTACTTTTCATAAACGTTTTATTTTATTTTTGTTTTCTTAAACACGAGTTGGCTGAAACCCAATCATTTTTTTTTTTTAGATGGTCAATGCTGCCTTACAGAGAGTCATACACATGTTCACAGACACCGTTTCTGTATGGTGAAATATCTGCAACACATCTCTGCAGACATGTTTATACCAACTAATTCTGACAGCTATTTTTAATGTGATATTTTTACTGCGTTATTGCGCGTCCTGAGTGAACAAGATAGGACATATTTAAACTGTTTTGTCTTCAGCTGAATTTAAACTACATTTGCAAATACTTTCAAATCTAAATTTCTTCCTTAAAATTCTGTTATCTGTAATGGTGGATTTAATTTTCCTTTGAGTGCTTTGTTTGGAAAAACACAACAAAATTCTTTTAGGTTTGTGTTGTGTTTGTGCATCTCCTGCTTCTACAATTTGATGCAAATTCAAAAATGATCAACGCAGCAGTTCCTCAAAAAAAAACACTGGAGGCTGGTTTCAGAACTGTACTCTCAGTGCTAAAAAGTCCAACATGAAACCAAAAATACATTTATGTGTGCAGCCGGGTTACAAAAACCTTTATTATTTCACTTTTAATCTTGAAAACTGCTATTTCTCTTACTGAGATGCTTGATTTTTTTTAAATTTACCCATTCAAATATTGTTTGGAGCGTTTTGGAAGTAGACGGACTGACAAAACTCTCACTTTGCTTTGTCCCACCCATTTACCCTTTTATGGAACATCGTGGAGGTGGGCGGAGTAAACACCAGCCATTATGACTGTTCTGTTCTGAGCATCAGTTTCATACATCAGAGATTATCAATGCAGACTAGCCCAGATGAAAGTCCACCCATCAGTGTTTTCTGTTCAAAGAAAGAAAGAAAAAGCATCTGAGAATCACAATCTTTGTTTAAAAAAAAAGTAAAAGTTCATTTTATAAAGCACAGCAGCTCTGAAGTCGACCTGCTTTTGTGACAATAATGTGCGATCTTGGCCTTGCTGGCCTCCACGTTTTACTTCAGCCAAACAGACAGAGTGGAGAAAGCCACAGAAGGTCTTCAAACACCCTGCAGTTTACAGCAGAGGGAATTACTGCATCATTACAAGACATAAACACAGTCCAGATGGAAACTTTAGGACAAAGCACAAGTTTGGCTGATCAGGGCTCGTCCTGTGAGGTGATTGGCTGATGTGGGGGCGCTGTGCAGCAGGGTCCCTCAGGCTGAGACACTGACATGTAGGAGACCCAGGAGGCATTTGTGAGGAATTCAAAGTATCAGAGGAAATGGTTTTCATGGTGGCAATGTGAGAACAGGCTGAGCAACAGTCCAACACAGTCAGCAACAATGAAAGTTTTCTTCTTTACCACATATTTTAACCTAAGCCAGAAGTGGCCTCCAAAGAAACGAGGTGTTTCAAGACTCTGGAGGTTCTCCAGGTGATGGGAAGAAATCATCAGTCCGAGAACCTTTGGTTTTCCTTCATCAGAAACATGAGGGTCAGAAAGGTTTTTGTTAGAGGGCTGCCATCCAAAAACCCGTCAGTTGTAAACTAAAGTATATTGTATTTTCAAAAACTACCTAATGAATTCAAATAGAACCTAATCTTTGTCTGAAGAGACCAAAAAGGAAGAGAACCCTGCGATGGACTGCAGATCTAAACAAGAAGTGCCTGCCAAACAGCTGGTTCGTGCTCCAACCAGCCTCATGACTGAACTCAGGATACAGCGACACAGATACGGATCAATACTAATTTAATATGTTCTTAAATGTCAGACAAACAACATCTAGAGTTTGCATGAGACGGTCTGTTTATGTCCTCGTTGGAGTTGTTTTAACACACTTAAATGGTAAGCATACACAATATTAGCAATAGTATTGGCTCATCCATCCAAATGATCAGAATCAGGTATCCTACACTGCTACTTGGCCTGGCCACAGGTGTATAAAATCAAACACTCAGGCATGCAGACTGTTTTTACAGACATTTGTGAAAGAATGAGCCGCTCTCAGGAGCTCAGTGAATTCCCGTGCAGAACTGCTATAGGATTCCACCTGTGCAACACATCCAGTCATAACATTTCCTCCCACCTAAATGCCGTCCCCTCAATTGTGATGGGGCAAATAGATCAGATATGGATAGATGAACTGATGAACGATGTCAGCATGGTGTTTTAAGCATTCTTTGGGCATTGGAGGGATGTGACACCACAAACTCTCAGCACTCCTAGACTTGCCCCCCTAACATTCCACTTGCACCCCATAGTGGACCTGGCTAAATCCAGGCCAGTTTCATTGTGACAGAATACTCTAAAAGAGCTTCCCAATGTCATGGAAAGTGAAGACAGCCATGTATGGCATTATGAAAACTAGAATCCAATAACAACAAGACACTGAATATGCACTTTTGACTGTCAATGAAATGAAGATCATTAGTTGTATAAACAATGGCTATTCAGCCTGTACAAGTAAACATAATTTTGACAGACATGACAAAAACGGATGAAATGAACCTGCCACTAGGTTGAACTCAAACAACTAAATGTTGTGGAGGTTGCACTAACTGTTTAACTCTGCTGGGAGAAATGCACCAAAGCAACTAGGAAAAAAACTGTAACAGTTGTTTCAATGAGTCTGCATTCAGCCAACCACATAGTTGCTGTGTCTCGATGCCCGGCTACGGTGGCCGTTTTGGTCCAGTTGTTCCTCTCCGAGCACTGAGCCCATTTAGACTGAGGAAACTGAGCAAACCGGAGCTCAGTCTGATTAGAAACGAACCGAGACCTCCTCAAAAGATGGGTCCAAGATTGGTTTCTGGTCCCAGACCAGGATCCAAATGTGAACCAGAACCAAATGTTTCCATTCTGAATACACCCTACATCAGCATGATAGTAAATAACTGCTGATACCTGTTAGGGTTTTTTTTGCAGACCTCTAATGTCAGCCTACAAAAACTAGAGAGCAGATGAAAACTGTTGCTCTCCAGGGGGCGCTCCACTGAAAACGTGAAGTCATATCATCCTCTGAGCAGATCAACTCAGCCAGGGTCGTCCTGCATGTCACAGAAGCTCACAGAAAAGAAAAAAAAGACTTGTAGGTCCTCAAGGCAGATAAAAAGCTAATGAAGTAAACTTCTCATCATTAAAAAATAAAATACCAGCTCTCTCTCCAAGATCTGCATCCAGTGATGATACTTGAGCAATGAGCAGACCAATGTGGGCCTTGAGAATCTCACTACAATACTGTGCACGTGACCATCCATTCATTAAAGATCTACAGAGTTCAACGGTTATCGATCCTCAGACTGCCTCCAAGGAGCAATCCACATGAAACTCTATCATGAGTGTGGTAGTCCTTAAGAGGCTCCCTGATCTGCAGCCTACACCGCTACTGAGCATGTGCAGCTGCAGGCCTCACCTGCCCCAGGCCACACACCCCTCTGAACAGCACCAAAACGCATGTGTCATGCAAAAAGCAATGCACGCATACCAATGTGCAGAGGTTATTTATGGAGAGCCAATATTAGCCTCTTATATGTGTCACATTCTGCTCCCAAAATGGCCACAGACACAGCAGGCAGCAGCAGAATGGGACCAACCACAGTACGTATATGAATGCAAATCTGCAGTTAGCTTGAAACACCAAAACTGCAACTCACAGACACACAAACACACACAGACACACAGAAACAAGCAGAGCCTGTTGAGCCAGTGAGTAACACCAGAGAGCTGAACTTTCACAACAGCAGAAACTTGGACTGGGACAGCAACGTCTGTGTGTTTGTCAGTGTTGACTGCAGAAGTTCCACATCTTTGTTTTGACAGTGTCTCCTCACCGAGGGCCTCAGACCTTTTCACTCTGGAATACCTTCTGTGACAAAATGACGTGTGGCAGCAGAGCAATTCGACGGTAACACACCCACCACCAACGTTCATGACCTGTCTCTGCTACCGGGTTAGGAAAGCCGGGGACATTACCACATGTTGGCCAACAAGCTCCACCAACACACCCTTTGGTTTTTTTGGACACACCTGATTCAGATAATCAGTCAGTTAACACTGGACATTGTTCTAAAAGATCAGAAAACTTTTACTTCAGCTGTTTTTTTTGTCTTTTTTAGTTACTCAAGCATTTCTTGAGCTGAATGAGTTTCCCGTAACACCTGATTAGGAAGTCATCCAGGTAGGATTCTAACCAAATGTCCAAACTTCTTCAGTTTTTCAGACTTCATCTATTTTTTTGGCTAAAACAATAGCATGACAACAGGACATGACTCTCATCCCAGCTGCAAACTGAGGTCATGGGTGGAAGAAGCCAAAAGGACAACATCATCAACAAACAGCAATCTGGACTCTAACGCTACGTTCACACCGGGCATGTGTTGCGTGTCCAAAAAGGTGCTATTCTTAAACCCACTTTTGGCATACAGTGTGAACACTGGATTGCCGCTACCCAATACTAGCGCATGTTCTGACAGTTGGAACAGGCTTGGCGCAAAATGTCGAAGCGGTGCAAATCTGGCTCCAGACTTATCCTTTCACCGCTCTATTCTGATAAATGAAAGACTTGGTGTCATAGAGCTCCAGTTGGGGATAAACCACAATTATTTGTCTTCTCTCCTTCATGATCAATTTTCAAACAGCTGGCTTCTGCGAAATTGAAAAGGAAGCCATCTGTACATCACCACCAAATCCAATTTCTGCTCAGTCAGAGATTGACTGGTTCAACTTTTAATGCGCATTTAACTGCTGCATGTTTTCTACATTGAGTCCAAAACCTGACTTACAAAGGCTGCATAGCGGCGCATAAGCGCTAGAGTTTTGAACGTGGAAGCCCGAAACACGCATATATGCGCCTTCAGATTGACCTTTTATTGGAAGTGGTCACTTGAACACGCGTTGCCAAGGGCAGTGTGAACGTAGAATGAGACTCCTAAAGAAAAAAGTATGCTGACTCTTTAGGAAATTCTGCTTATAAAAATTATGAATAAAAAGAACAGCGCTGGAGTCCATTTCTCACTGCAAATGATCTGGCTGCACAGCAATGAGAGTCGAAGATAAATAGAGAAAAAGGTGCTGCTATGACGCACAGGTGCCTCACCTTACACAGGTGTTTCTCTGACATACAGGTGTTGCCTTAACACAGATGTTGCTTTAATGCACAGGTGCGGGTCAGACGCGCAGGTGCGGGTCAGACGCGCAGGTGCGGGTCAGGCGCACAGGTTTTACTCTGATATACAAGTGCTGTTCAAACACAGATGTTGCTCTGATGCACAGGTGCTGCCCTAACCTAACACAGGTGTTACTTTGAGATGCAGGTGCTTCTCTAACAGTCTCCATTATGGTGAGGTCTCATCATATTTCATGCAGATTTGAGAGAGGCCGATTTCATGCAAACATGCAGCCACTCTGACGCAGACAAACCAAAGGACTTCAGACCAAAACACCTCAAACAAATCAGTGCATGCGACTCTGTAAGGGAACTGTAGGGGCCTAGTCGGTACAGATTACCAGCATCCTCTGCAAGACATAATCCCCAGCCCCCACCCCACACAAACATTCAACAAAACTCACTTGATGAAGCAGCGAGCCCCCTCGAAGGTGTATCCTTCCTCCCATCCTGTTGGCAGATCTGTGGGAATAGGAGGGGGGGTCATGAGAACGAGGAACTCTTGACGCGCGCACGCAGTCCACAACGTTGCAGCTGATTGGTACCCCCCAGCAGATCGGGCCCCCTCCCCCAAATCAAACAGCAGCTTGTCGTGCATGCGTGAGTCTTCCGCTGCGCGCGTGCGCGTCGAAGCTGGCTTGCAGCAACCCGCGCCGATCCGATGATCCTGCGAGCCGCATCTGTGACGGAACTTGGGAAGTTCGTGGAGGAGTGTCCAGGTGGAGGTGGGGTACCGCGGCGCGCGGGGGTCAGCCGGGAAGGAGGGGGCTCTCTGCAGCAGAGAGAACCCTGCACGCGCACGCTGGCTCATCATCAGAAAAAAGAAACCACAGCCGTCTTACCCGGGGTGCTCCTGTGGCCCGTGACCACCGCCTCCCCAGTCACGGGGTGCAGCCAGCTCGTGCTTTTCGCGTCTTCACTGTTGGTGAAGAAAACAGAAGGTGAGAGAGGACGGGTGGGGGGGGGGCAACGGCCATCCAAGCGCCGCGTGCCCGTCAAAGAGCGTGCGCGAGTGATATGTACTTGATGAAGAAGATGCGTCCGTCCCGTGTCACCCCAAAAGTCCAACAGGAGGGAAGGCAGGAGAGCCAGTCCGGCTGAGGATCCGCCGCCATGTCTGTCTCTAACTACAGACAGGAGTGCGCGCCCCCGATATAAGCGTGCACACGAACATAGTCGCGCTTCGGAGAGACGGAGACGCGCACAGAGGAGGAGACCAAACAACAACGACCTCAGTCCAGCAGAACAATGTTAAATGTTGTTGTCCAACAGCTGGACTGCAACCTGGAGGTTGGGTTGTTAAAAGAAACGAATTTCTGTCAGAAAGAACTTCTTCCAGATTATTAAAAATAAAATGTTTCACAAACACACTTAAAAAAACATCATTCTCTTAGAGGAAAAAAAATCAACATTATTTCTAACATTAAGATCTTTAAAGTAGAAGGGACCCTAAAGGATGTTCAGAGTGATGCAGGACAGAGATGGAAATGTGTTGACAGGTTCTACAAATTTGGTGGAAAGATGGAAGGAGAACTTTGAAGGTCTGATGAAGGAGGAGCATGTTAGAGAACCGAGGAGAAGAGGTGGATGTTATGGAGTAGGTAGTAGAAAAATCAGTGAGAATGAAATGAGAAAGGATGAAGAGGGTGAAGACTGTTGGTCCTGATAACATAGCTTTGGGGGTGTGGAACAGTTTAGGACAGATGACATAGAGTTTCTGACTGTTTAACAAGATCTTGGAAACTGAGAAGTTGTCTGAAGAACGAAGGAGAAGCATCCTGCTTCCTTCCACTTTGAAAAAGATGGTAAATGTTCAGAGAAACCACAGAGGAATAAAGCTGATGAATCACTATGAAATTATAGGACAGAGTAGAGGAAGCTAGACTGAGGTCAGAGGTGAACATTTGGGAGCAGTTTGGTTTCATGCAGAGAAAGAGAATCATAGATGTCATGGTAGATGTTTTGGAAGACGGTTTGGACACGGTGAGAGGAGGAACAGTGATGATTTTGGATGTTGTGGTTGGAGCTAGGAGGTCTAGAGGAAGACCAAAGAGGAGGATCATGGATGTAGAGGAGAAAGACATGAGAGTGGTCGGCCCAAAAGGCAGAAAACAGATGATTCGCCAAAAGTAGCAGGTAAAAGACAAAGACGAAGAATCCTAAAATCTAGAAACAGTGGTCAAATATTGCACCTGCACTCTTAAAACACTTCTGTCTTCAACCCAATTCTTGTGTTATTCACGTTGGGATATATCTTTGGGTTACTTTTTGGAGCAATACACATTTTTTAGGGGTTTTAGTGTTTTTTTTTTTTTTTTTTTTTTTTTCGTAGTTTAAAGAACCTAGAAAAAAAGAGTCAATTTTTGACCTCAGAGCTGGGTTAAAAACAACCTTACTTTGGTTATATTAAGCTATGGAATCTTTAGTGAGTAAATTATCAGCGCTCTTCTGTTTCATTATAAGACTTCCTCAGGTTCTGATTCACGAGGTCAGATTGCTGAGCCATTCCTGAGCTGCCTCTCCTCCCACACAAACACACATGTAAACTGTTAGATGTAGGCTATATGTTCAATCCACACTTTTATTTTATTCAAGCTGGGATGTCAATCAGTCCCCCTTTAGACTGTGCTGGTCATGTGCTGCTTTGTTATGAAATTTTGTGAACTACTGTGACATGGTTTACTCTGACACTGTTGTACAGCTAGTAGCCAGTCAATAGGTATTTCATTAGATTGTGGTGTTTAAAGTCATACAAACTACTCGTTTAACCCTTGTGCTATCCCAGGCACTTTGACATTGGGAGTGGGGTCATCTGGACCACACAAGACAGTGCGCTGAACTTTTTCTTCAATGATTTGTGATCTTCACTGGTTTCCAAGGATTACAGGAAATCCTCTCCACCTTTATCCACCTTTGTCCTGGTAGGGAGAACACATCAATGGTCATCTTGACCCTGTAGGATAGCTCAAGGGTTAAAAAGTTTAGGCGATGGGAGAGTGGGGTGACTGACAGTCTGACTTTCACGTCTTAACCTCTGGAGCAGAGAACTTTCTATTTTTGACTCAGTACTGCCATCAAGAGGTGGCAGTAAGCATCCTTAAAACACTCACACATCTGTGCTGGGCTAAAATTCATTTCAACACAAAGATCATTCATCTGTAGTGTTCTGCTTCCTTTAAAGCTGAGTTCAAATCATGTTTCAGTCTAAAGAGCTGGGGGCGGACTCCTGTGTCCAAAAGTCACAGATTCTTACAAACACACTGAAATGGGAATGATGTGCATTATATGATGAGACTCTTCAAGCCACCAAACAGTGAAGTTAGTGGTTTATGTCCAGGTAATGCTGCTTCAATAAAGTTATGCTTGTTCAAGGTCATGTTATAGAGCCACTACATACATTTTCCATGCATGACATTTCAGTCTTTCGTGATCTATGCGTGGCATAGGTAATTCATGTGTCTAGCGTTTGTCATTCATTGATGTGCGCAGATGCCCGTCGAGGGTTTCGCCGACGAGTCTTTAGGTGAATTCTGTTTTGAGCTGTTCAAAAAAAATTTGAGTTGAAAATTGCGCAGTTTATGTGTATTTTACGTAGTTTATACACAATTAATAAGTAAATCTTACACAATTATGTGTGAGTTTTGCGAGATGCATACGGAAATTTGTGTCTTTCCACGACTGTTCCATGTATGTATAACAGACTTTTCACACGTACCACCGATGTATCACTTTTATATTGCGTATACGGCGCACATTTCACATTCATATGATGTAATTGACGCACAAATTACTAGTGAACTGCATAAAAACAGCACCATTATCTTGCACGGTCTGTGTTCCACGTTGATTTACGTGTTCTTTGCGTATTCTTTGCGTGGTTTAATTGTAACTCTTCTGTGGTTTTAACAGGGTTCATTCGTGATACATCTGTGAAAATTACATGTATAGACCACAACTTTTCTCACTTTTTCCACCTATATTGACGTATGACCAGTTTTCATCTGTGGACAATGTGCAAAATGTACATATTGGATGTGTGACACGGCTTTCAGGGTCTAGACTTACCAAATGCCTTCACTGACGGCCTTGAAGTCTGTCCTTTTTTGTGCCTCCTGAACTTAAATCTGATCTTCATGCAGTGTATGGGACACAGATAAACTCAATAATCTGTGTCTACCCTACTCTCTGATTAAGGGGACAATTTCCAACATCTTAGTGGTTAATAAACATCATAGTAAATAAAACAGTAAGAAGCTGTACAACACTAAAGGAATCAACTGTGGTTTTGCAGTGATGGAGTGTAGTTATAGAATACTGTAAGGTTGTATTAATTGTATTACTGTAAAATACTGTACATTTACAGTATTTTACTGGTAAAATTGTTGCCTGTAAAATAGTGGAAATTTACAGTGAAAAGTTTTACGCTAAACAAGAATTATTGGCAGATTTATTCACATTTTGGTTTAGCGTGAGTCTCTTTGTTCTCTACGATTTTGATATTTCTTCAGTGGGTTTAGGCTTTTTTCTTTTACTTCAAAAAAACTATAACTTCATTTTTCTGTGTAAATATGACAGTTTTGGACATGTAACTTATTAAACTTTTCTAAGTGTATATATACCCTTTTTTCTTAAGTTTTTTCTTTCTTTTCTATATTTTAAACTCTTCTGTGCATTTTATAAAGTTCATGTTTCCTGACTGAAATGTTTGTTTTTATGCAGAGGAATTTTTGTCATGACCGTTTGTTCACTTGGAATATTAAGATGGAAAAAAATGAAAAAGTAAAAAGTAAACATACCGGTACTTAAAATGCAATAATTAATGGGAGGGTTTAAAGGGGTTTAAAGGGGCTCCAGAGAAAAGGTACTCCGAAAAGGATTTACTCCTTTTTGTCCAGGAAGAAAAGCAACAAGCAGGTGTGGGACTACGCAACTTCACTGTGGGCAACTTCATGAAATGTTTCTCCGAAAAGGAGTTTTTCTTCTCTGAAGTTGTCCCCAAATTACCCAGTTGCTCATTTTCTAAAGATTTTGAAGACAACAGTTGTTATCTTTTATTAATAAATCTTTATAAGTTTGCGACAGACTGGCGACCAGTCCAGGGCATCCCTTGCCTACGCCCAAGTAGCCGGGATAGGCTCCGGCAACCCCGTGACCCCGAAAGGGAATAAACGGTTAAGAAGATGAATGAAAAAGTTGTCCAAAGGCAAGTTTGGGATTACCTGCACGTCTTTTTTCATCCCGAATAGCTCTAGAATTTTTTTTTTTCCAAAAAGGAGTTACCTTATTTTTTGGATCATACTTACCCAGAAGGCCTAGAGGGGCCTTAGGGGAGCAGGGGATTGGTCAGAAGGATTGATGGGAAGTTCAATTTGTCTTTCTTGAGCACTGTGTTGTCATTCATGCGTCCCTCTTTTAGCTGCAACAAGCAGCCTTTGCAGAGAGCAACACCACAGAAAGGCCTAACTTTATTCACAGTAACTTTACTCAGCTGTGACACAAAATACAAACCAACCCAATCACTTTTTTACTTCATTGTGCATCCATCAAGCGGTGCAGCTTGATGGATTGATCCAACGGTCCATTAAGTGGTGCAGCATCGTAGCTTACCAAAGTTGAGCTAAAACTTTTTTTTTAAACGTTGTGCATAAAATCTGTTCAGAGTCAGTACATACATACATACACAATTCACACACAAGGTACACTGTATGTTTTAGAAACAATTTAAGGCTTTTAAATGAGTCTCACAGTTCTTGTTTCTAGTAGCTCAGAATGAGAGAAGACAGACAGGTGAGGGTCTTCCTGCCTGTTGGCTCTCATTCTGACTGATTCCAGGGATGCAGATGTATGCATGTATTCAAGCTGCTGCTCATTAACAAGATGGATGCTGCACACATTTACCCACTTTTCTCCGAACAACTTGCTGTTTCTAAACCATTAGTCCCATCATAAAAATCCTTTCACTTTTATAAAACTCAGAAGTTAAAGAATCCAGTAATATATATTTTCCTTGTTCCAAGCGTAAAGTCTTTATGTGAATATCTCCTCTGCTGAGTTAAAAATCCTATTCAAGCTAATGGCTCGGGGGCAAATTTTACCCAGCTTGAATAAAATAAAAGTGTGGTTTAACATCATTAGAGTAACGTTTGTTCTTACAATCATACGTTAGAGACAAGATTAAAATGTAAAAATGTTTTTTAATTTATAGCAGCCAGTTAGGAGTGTCAAGCAAAGTTTGTCTCAGATATGGGGCTCCAGAGTAAAAAGTGTTTCCTCCACAACTATTCCTGTTTTGCTTGAAAAAATGAAGACTTTGTTGTTGACAAATTGTGTTGGAGTTACAGCAGTTTAATGAGGAAAAATGCATCTTCAGAAATCTCCTCTCTACACTCCATGATGTCACCACTCAAGCTCCAGAATATTCTGCTGCTTTGACTTCCATTAGAAATGTAGAAAATGATCTAAAATATCCATGAAATTTGACTGATTGAGTAAAAGACCACAAGGAGTTTTAAAATAAAATTACAAGTTCAAGAGCTCAATTTCTGCAGGGATGTTTAAAAGTTGAAAAGCTTTTCTGGCTTAATGTATTCTTAAGATTTTCCATTTTATAGAGTTCAGTTTTTAGTTGAATATGGGGGATTTGAAGCATTCACCAGCCATATTAAGAAAACAACGGAATAGGTTGAATAATTTGAAGAGTTTAAGAATTAAAAAGTTGAAACATTCGAGCAGTAATCTCCTGAAAGAGCTGAGCATTTTGATAGTAAAAGGGGTTAAAGAGTTATGGACGTCCAAAAGATATGTAGTGGAAAAAGGAAACAGGAATGCTACAAAGCATTCACAAGGTGAAAATAAATTCATGCTTTAAAAAACTGTTTATTATTTTAAAACAACATTTTAAAATATTAATTTTTGTGCATCAATGTGACTGAGGACAAAACCATCAGGGTTTTCCCAAACCAGAAACCCCGGATGACCACCCAAGTCCCCTCTCTCCTTAGAGCTCGAGACGCTGCCTACAGTGCTGCCCAAGCTGACTTGAAAAGAGGAATCAAAGCAGCCAAGGCAGACCACAGGATGCGGATGGAGGCTCACATTTCCAGCAACAATCCAGAAGAAGTTTGGCGGGGCATCCAAGACATCACCAACTTCAGAGGCTATGATGTCTCCACAGTAGCTCCAGATGCTACAAGGGTAGAGGAGTTTAACTGCTTCTTTGTTCACTATGAATCCACCCAACACCACCCCTTCACCCCAGCCCAACCCCCACCGGGGCCCCAGCACACCTCCACTCACTGTACAGGAGTATGTCGTCAGACGGGTGCTACTAGCAGTGAACCTCAAGAAGGCTGCTGGCCCCGATGGAGTACCTGGCAAAATGCTCGGGGCATGCGCCCACCAGCTCGCCCCCACCTTTACCAAGATCTTTAACCTCTCCCTGGCCCAGGCAGTAATACCATCCTGCCTGAAATCAGCAACCACAATCCCTGTGCCAAAAACGTCTGCTACCACCAGCCTTAATGACTATCGTCCAGTGGCCCTCACTCCGGTCATAATGAAGTGTTTTGAAAGGCTAATCCTCCCGCACATCAGGGACCACCTTCCCACAGACCTAGACCCTCACCAGTTTGCATACTGCAAAAAGAGATCCACAGAGGACGCCGTAGCCGTGGCTCTCCACTCCGTGCTGAACCACCTGGAGCAGCAGCAGAGCTACGTCCGGATGCTGTTTGTGGATTACAGGTCTGCCTTCAACACAATAATCCTGGACAGACTCTGCGACAAACTGCTCACTCTTGCCCCCCCCTCCCCCCCACACACACACACATACACACATGCAATTGGATTAGCAACTTCCTCACAAACCGATCACAGGCTGTGAGACTCGGCCCCCACCTCTCCTCCACCCGCACACTGAGCATCGGCGCCCCACAGGGCTGTGTGCTAAACCCCCTGCTGTACTGCCTCTACACGCATGACTGCAGTCCAACCCACAACAACAACAGCATCTGTGGTCGGACTCATCCCCTGGGGGGATGAGTCTGCCTATAGAGACGAGGTCCTGAAGCTGACAACCTGGTCCACAAAGAACAACCTCACCCTGAACACCAGCACAGCCAGGGAGATCATCGTTGACTTCAGGAAGCATCGTGCCGACCCAGCCGTCCTCCATATTAATAGGGAGCATGTGGAGAGGGTCCACACCTTCAGGGTCCTCGGCATCATCATCTCTGCCGACCTCTCCTGGACAGCAAACACCACAGCCATCATGAAAAAGGATCAGCAGCGTCTGCACTTCCAGGAAGAACAACATCAGCACCAACCTGCTGCTGACCTTCTACCAGTCATCCATCCAGAGCCTGCTCACATACTGCAACAGTTTGGTTTGGCAGCTGCACGGTCGCGGACAAGGTTGTAAGAGTCGTAGAGACAGCCCCGAAAATCATTGGGCCAAAATGCACAGATAAAAATCCAGACTTCTGTCCACTTACTCTGTCCACAGCGTTAACACTCTACCTTATTGCTACCCCAGGCACATCTGACATGTTTACACACAATTTTTGTACGCAGTTTTGCATACAAATTTCGGACATTCTTTATTAAAGTTTACACTGTGTATGTACACTTGTATATACTGATCTGTTTGTTTGATTTTGTCTTTCATTGTTCCTTGCTATAAGAGTTCTACATGGTAATCATATTTCCATGTTTGAGTTTGTGTGGTCATTCAGAGATTCTCCTAGAGAGCGTTCACTGCCGGAGTTTCAGCTCCGGCAGTGAACGCTCTCTGGGAGAACACAGTGAACGTTCTCGAGAGAACCAGATGAGCTGGCTTGGGCATCTAGTCCAGATGCCTCCCTGGGGAGGTGTTCTGAGCATGTCTCAATGGGGCGGTGGCACAGGACACGCTGGAGAGACACTGTCTCTCGGCTGGCCTGGGAACGTCTCGGGGTTCCCAGGCCACCCAGGGAATCTCTGCTTAGACTGCTGCCCCCGTGAACCCAGTCCCAGATAAGCGAAGAAAGATAGATGGATGGATAGATGATTAAAAATTAATATTTTAAAATGCTGTTTTAAAATAATAAAAAGGTTTTTAAAGGAAAATGAAACATATTTAATAATATCGCTAATTTAAAATCTGTGTGCAGGTTTTTTACAATTTCAATTCAATTTTTCCACAATTATTTTGATATATTTATAAAAGATTTATTGGTTGATTGTGTGATTGTACAAGAACATACATTTGTTCGATTATGAACAATTTGGGGCTCCATAGATCTGAACTACAGCTAACAGCACTTAAACAACAGATGGTAAAATAGATGAGAAACAATAGAATTTTAAGAGAGCAAACATATGTTTTGTAAAAGGCAGATCTGCCCAAAACAAATACAACTAATTTTGAATTGTTCTAAAGACGTGTAATATCATCAAAATGTAAACAATGAAATTCATTAGAGAAATACCTTCATAAGACAAAAAAAAAGAAAGATAAAACTAGAAAAAACGTACAAATGAAATGTTTTTTTTACATTAAAATATCTTTTAACAAGCTCAGCAAATAATGCTGTAACAATGCTGTAAAATCAACGGTTGGATTGGCAGCAGTTATTCCTAACAGGGAAGGTGGTCAAGGCGCAGAGAACACCCATTCTCCCATTGACTGAGTCTTTAGGCTACTGAAATACACTCTACATACGCCGTCACTGTGTGGCAGCCTCACATGCTGCTGACTCTTCATTTTGATAAACTCACAGTAATCGCAGAGGGAAGGAAGGAACAAGCTTGACCGTTGTTGGATCACACCCATTAAGACAATTCTTTTCTGTCAATCCTGAGAACACACTCTGAGAGTAATTTTGGAATTAAAATATTTCAAGCAACTGCTTGAAAGGGAGTGAGACAAAGCAAATTCATATAATCCGAATGAAATAATGTCTCCCCCTCTTGTATATAGAATGCAGTAATAACGGTCTCGTCTGTGTGAAATCCTGGGATGTGAAATCAAGTCTGTCCTGCCTTTGCATCTTCTAGTCACTTCAAATATGTATAGGTTAAATGGCGCAATATGCATGACATTGTACTACAGGCGTAAAATTGCAATCACAAATTATGTATTCAGCTTGTGTGACATTTTGTAGTAGCTGCGTTTCCGTTCACCATGAAATTTTACAAATAGGATTTGCAATAATAAATTGCCTAATGGAAACACGACAAAATACTCGCATTTATTGAAAAAACATTTTTGCACTTGAAGGAGGTGGTTTTTATGGCGTCTTCAAATTTACATATTTAACAAAACTGCAATGGAAACACTTTTTTTTAACAGTTTGAAGTCACGTGACCAACAACCGGATGGCGATGCGCTTCTTGGTAGGAACCGGCTGCCTTGGGCACTGCATACCGGACTTCACCAACAGGTCCCAAAGCGTCACACAGGTCATCAAAGTGGAGCGTGTCATGTGAAATTGTTGGATCCTTGGCTCTTCTGTAAATTCACCATTCCCCAAAATGGCTTCTTCCGTAGCCACTTCCACGTGTAAGGAGCTCACTTCATGGCATGAGGAAGACGCCGATGTCTCCTTTGATAGAAGATGATGAGAGCTAGCGCCGTGGCAGAAATTTGAATGGATCTGCAGTCAAAGTACAAAGTTCACATCCGTCACTGTGTTTTTAATGACTCGTCGTGTGAGTTGGTTTGTGTTTATTCACATAATTATTATTTGAAGGAAACAGTGTAGCCCTTGTGCTATCCTAGGCACTTTAACATTGGGAGTTGGGTCATCTAGACCCACTAGACAGTGGGCTGAACCTTTTTTCTTCAATGATTTGTGATCTTCACTGGTGTCCATGGATTACATGAAATCTTTCCACCTTTATCATGGTAGAGAGAACACGTCAATGTAAGGGTGGGGTCTTCTAAGATAGCACAAGGGGTAATTGCGAAATTGTTTTTTCAACATCTCCAGAATTATGAGTTTTGCACATGTAATGGAAACGCAGCACATGATTGCCTTTTGTTGGCATTGTGACCAATGTGACTCAAACAGTTCCGAATCATTATGACACACAAAGTTGGGCCGTTTTATATTAAATATGGACTAGCTTCCTTGATGCTACCAAAATGTTCTGACTGTAAACTAATTGTTAGGCCTGCACTTGCCTCGTTGAACCTTACCCCACAGCTTCAGGCTTGTAGAGAAGGAACATCTCAGCAGAGATCACCCCGCTTCCTCTCATCTTATCGTTTGATGCAATCAAAAGCATCAGAAGGCTCAGTCTTTGGTGTGCCGTGACTTTTCCTGTGGAAGTTCAGGCCCTAGTGTGGACTCTCATGGGTCACGTGATGTCAGACCACCGATTGAAGCTCCTTTTGCACTCCTCACAGGAAAACGGCTTTGTTCCGGTGTGAGCTCCCATGTGACTCTGAAGATGAGACGAACCACTGAAGCTTCTACTGCACTACAGAACTGTTTCGCTCTAGCGTGGCTTCTCGAGTGATTTTTTAGTCTGATTTTGGTTGAATTGTTTACCACAATCTTTGCCCGTGAAGGGCTTTACTCCAATGGGAGTGATCATGTGATCTGTGACATGAGAGCTGTGCACAAACCCTAGTGCATGCAATAGAAAGAACCTCTTCTGTCCAATGTTAGACGTGTGGTTTCTGAGCGTAAGACTAAAGTGAAAGCGTTTGAACAGAAATATTTTTAGCAAAAAAAATTGCAGCAGAATTCAGAAGTTATTTTATATACAGTCAAGGATTCATGTAGTTGACAGTCTCTTTAGTAAGAAAAAAACTTTTCTTTATTACCCTTGAAGACGTTCCAGTTTGCTAACATTTCCTGTCTTGTGGGTGACAAACTAAACCTGGATGGTTTTACTAAATAATTACAAGTAATTTTCAGGTTTACAGCTGTAGCTATAAAATGCCGATATCGCAATGAAAACAGGTTTTTCTTTGTAATTTAAGCAAAGCCACAAGGAAGTTTTAAGCTAACTCTGCAAAAGCAGAATCATCTTAAAGAAATTAAACTTGTGCTTTAAAGACATTTATTATCATTAAATTTAGAGCAAAACTATAATGAAATGCTGACGTTCCCTTCAAGTTCCAAACAAAACAAGACAGATAAATTCTAAAAAAAAACATTTAAACAAAATTATAATATACTTTTTTTTGTTGAAGAAAAATACTTCAGAGCAGTTTTAATCTGTATTTTAAAAGGGCCAATGATTAGGATTTACAGAATGCAAGGTCGTTCTAGGCAAACCAAAAATTGAGAGTGAGCAACAACGTTAACAGAAGTTCTGAGGCTCCTGGAGGACAGACGTCACCATCATGTTCGTGGAGCCAATGCCCCACCCTGACGGTGGCATCTCTGACCTGCTGCTTACATCACGGTGCTGATGTCGTCATCCTCCATCCCTGCGGGACCTCTCCTGTGTTCTGCTGAAGCTTCAGCATCTTCACAACAAACCTGCGTCTGCCCTGTGAGTTCTCATGTGACACTTCAGATGAAAACTCCGAGTGAAACCTTTAGCACACAGCGCGCAAAAGAACGGCTTGGCCCCAGTGTGAGAGATCATGTGACTCTTGAGAGTGGAGGCCCGGCTGAAGCGTTTTCCACATTGTTGGCAGGAGAAGGGCCGCGCTCCGGTGTGGGTCACCATGTGGGTTTTGAGAGTGGAGGTTCTACTGAAACGTTTCCCGCATTCCGCACAGGAGAAGGGCCGGGCCCCCGTGTGAATCATCATGTGGTTCTTCAGGGAGGAACTCAGGTGAAAGCTTTTAGCGCACACGTTGCAGCAGAAGGGCTTCTCTCCCGTGTGGGTTCTCCTGTGGTACGTCAAGCAGTGAGCAGTTTTAAAGGTCTTGCCGCACTCTTTACAAGAATGTCTGCGAACATTTTGGCTTCTTTGACGTTTCTTTGCAAGGGTTCTTTTGTTGAAGGGATTTTCGCCGTGGCAGTTCACTTCTGACACGTTCTCTAAGTCGGAATGACACCGTCTTTCTCCCACATGACTCCTGTCTGTGTCCTCTCTGCTGTGAGGTCCTGCCTCTCTATCTGTGCTTGATGCTTCCTGGTGATCTTCTTCATCCTGCCCATCATTAAAGCTCTGAGCTTGGAGCTGCTGACTGTTGAGGTCTTCTTCACTGAAGTCGTTTTCCTGATAAAAATGAGTCTCCATCAAGGTATTGGCCTCCTGCTTCAGACCAGGCTGCTCCTCATCCTGGCTGATGCAGATCTCCTCCTCTTGCTCTTTAATCTGCTGAAGCTCTGCGTCTTCTTCGTTCCTCGGGTATGTGGGGGGGAGGCCTGCAGGAACAAAGAACACTTGATAGTCATTAAGAAGACAACTAACCAAATATCTTCCAGAATAAGTTGGTTCTGCAGCTTATGAGGGAGCCACACTTTCAGCTGCAGCTAAGAATCAACAGCTTGACTCTTTTCTCTTCAAACGGAGAACAAAGAGCAACAAGGAGAATCGTGAACAAAACCTCAACCGTGTTCGATGACCTGCATTTTACAGCAACTCAAAAACTCCTATGACAGACCAAAAAAAAAAAAAAAAAAAAAAGAGTCAGATTTAGTCTGGAAAAAAGTTCAAACACTTTCCTTAAGTTTAGAACAGGGGTTCTCAAAGTGCGGCCCGGGGGCCAATGGCAGCCCGTGGCAAGATCTATTTTTGGCCCTCAATAAAAGAGAGCCACAGCAGGTTTCTTTGAGGAAAAACGTTGTGTTGGCGAGGAGAAAAGGCGCTTTCAAGCTAAGTGGATAAATGCTTACTTTGTCGTTCCGCATGGGCTGGATAAAGTCCTGTGCCTTATTTGTCAGCAGGTAAATGCAATGCTCAAAGAATTCAATATAAATTGACTATGTTACAAATCATAAAAACTATGACAAACTTACCGGCGAGGAGCACAATAATAAGGT
Source organism: Oryzias latipes (assembly GCF_053564925.1). Lineage (NCBI taxonomy): Eukaryota > Metazoa > Chordata > Actinopteri > Beloniformes > Adrianichthyidae > Oryzias > Oryzias latipes. Next base: position 13,206,695 of record NC_136259.1, read on the forward strand.
TCAACAACAACAACGAAGCTATGCTGCACAGCAGGTAATGTTTACAAAAATGGCTAAATCCAGCGGTGACAGCAGCTGTGACAGAAACTAGCTACGTTGTGGCTTTGGAAATGGCCCGGCAAAGCAAGCCCTTCAGTGACAGGGAGTTTGTAAAAAGAATGTATGCTGAAAGTAGCTGACATTGTTTGTCCAGAGCAAAAGAAAAAGTTAGAAGAAATAAGTCTGTCAAATGATATAATTACTAGACGAGTAGAAGATCTGGACAGCAACCTCCGACCGCAGCTGGGAAAACATCTAGAGGGCCTGGTTAACTGTACAAATGACACTTGGACATTAAAGTTATTAAAAATAACTTTTTCTGTTTATCCATTTTTTTTAACCAAAACTGGCCCGCAGTCTAATGTCGAGTTCTTAATTTGGCTCTTCGCTGCAAAAACTTTGAGAACACCTGGTTTAGAAACTTTTTTTTCATCTCTTTCTACAACTTTGATCCTTAGGATGTGTTTTATTGTCATGAGAATTAAGAAATTTACTTTTTCTATTTTAAGTTAACAGGAAATGTATAAGAAATGTCAAGTATAATGCAAAAATATATGGATAGTTGTTTCCTCAAAGTCAGATGCCTCAATCAAAGCATTTGGTCAAATTTAAAACGTGTTTAAAAAGTTCTTGCCATACAAATGTTGACTCGGACCAGTCACTGCTTACTGACAATTACAGGTTCCAACATGGTGGCGTCCGTATCACGAAAAAGTGGCGACTTAATTGACTTCATTTGGTTGGAACTGGAAGTAAAGCATTTTCTATGAGTGACATCAGTCTGGCTCAGTCCAGTTCTCTGATACAGTCAATGGAATAGAAGCTGCTGAAAGGTGGTGGAACTGATGGTATGAAGGATCTAGTGTTCTCCAGGTGTGAAGGATCTTCTGGTGTGAGGGATCTTCTGGTGTAAAGGATCTCCTGGTGTGAAGGATCTTCTGGTGTGAGGGATCTTCTGGTGTAAAGGATCTCCTGGTGTGAAGGATCTTCTGGTGTGAAGGATCTCCTGGTGTGAAGGATCTCCTGGTGTAAAGGATCTCCTGGTGTAAAGGATCTCCTGGTGTGAAGGATCTCCTGGTGTAAAGGATCTCCTGGTGTAAAGGATCTCCTGGTGTGAAGGATCTCCTGGTGTGAGGGATCTTCTGGTGTAAAGGATCTCCTGGTGTGAAGGATCTTCTGGTGTGAAGGATCTCCTGGTGTAAAGGATCTCCTGGTGTAAAGGATCTCCTGGTGTGAAGGATCTCCTGGTGTGAAGGATCTGCTGCTGTGAAGGATCTGCTGGTTTGAAGGATCTGCTGCTGTGAAGGATCTTCTGGTGTGAAGGATCTTCTGGTGTGAAGGATCTCCTGGTGTGAAGGATCTCCTGGTGTGAAGGATCTGCTGGTTTGAAGGATCTTCTGGTGTGAAGGATCTCCTGGTTTGAAGGATCTCCTGGTGTGAAGGATCTGCTGGTTTGAAGGATCTGCTGCTGTGAAGGATCTCCTGCTATGAAGGATCTCCTGCTGGGAAGGATCTAATGGTGTGAAGGATGTTCTGGTGTGAAGGATCTTCTGGTGCGAGGGATCTTCTGCTGTTAAGAATCTCCGGGTTTGAAGGATTTCTGGTTTGAAAGATATTCTGGTGTCTCGTATAACCCACCAATGAAAACACAGCTGACGGACACATTCTGACACAACAGCTCAGAAAGTTTTAGCCGTAGAAAGGTGATATTTAAACGATTACTGACTGAGACCAATTCAAAAACACTCCACTTGAAGCTCCTTCTTAACCAACAAGGTCCCTTCTCTACAGAAAGCAAAGTCCAAGAAAAAGATGACGATGAGGCATTTTCCGTGCCACGTAAATAGATTTTCCCTCTCCCGTCATCAGCTGTAAATCAAAAGCTAACTTCGGTGGCATGTCGTAGGTCCCGCTGGTGTCGGTCAGACATGGACGTACCTGCCGTCTGGAGCTGCATGTGTGGCTGCAGAACGATGTCCAGCAGTCTGCGCTGCCGCTCCAGCTCTGCCTCCAGCTTAAAGATGGTTTGTTCCACGTGAGTGAAGATTTCTTCCGCAGCGGCGGTTAACCGCTCACCGATAAACTCTCTGAGAGACTGAACTGAAGACATTTTCACTGCAGCTGCTCTGAATATTCACAGCTAACCCCGCCGTCCTCTGCAGAGAAGCTAACGCTAACAGAACCTCTGTGTTTACCTCCCAGAATGCATTGCTGCACTTCTTCTTCTTCTTGTGGTTTTATTGACGGGAGGCACCAACATGAAGGCGCATTACCGCCACCTACTGTGTTGGAGTGTGAGTCAGAGTGGGGACCACCTCACAAAAAACAAAAACACACAAAAAAAACACCCCTAAATTCTCCGCAATAACCCGGTCCTGCTCAAAAAACCTATAATCACACCATTTAAATTCTCTTCCCCTCCCAAAAGCTTCTTTAAACTCAGGTACTTTCCAGCTATAGTCTTTCTTCCCCATACAGTTCACAATGACATAGAACGTGCTCCACTGACTCTTCCCCTTTCCCGCACTCACACAAACCAGTTGTCTCCCTATCAGATGCAACGTATTATTTAAACCATTGTCCCCCTTTCTCAACCGTGATGTTATGCCGTGATCTCTGGCGTTTACTCTGACATTCATACCTCTCCCTACTTTGTCTTGAATACTAAATAAATATCGACCTTTCCTCTCCCTTTGCCATATTTGTGTCTGCCATTCTTCCATAATACGCCTCCTAATAATCGCCCTAATTTCCATTCTACCTAATGGAATTTTCATCTCTATACCCCGTTTCAATGCCCTTTTTGCCAGAAAAGCAGCCATTTCATTTCCCTCCACCCCCCATGTGCTGGTACCCACATAAATCTAACCTGTCTGCTGTCATTTCATCCCAGTTTCCCTTCCCTTTGCTATCCTCCATCTTTCTGTGGAGATACAAATCCACTTGTACGGTTGGAAAAACCCAGAAAGGAGTGACAAAAACGTCTTAACAAGGGTTTTACCATGAATGTCTATTTCTTTCGCTAATCTAGTTAATTTCCAAGCAACACTTTCGTTTGTCCCACTACCACTTTCCCAACAAGGAGCAAAAGCTCTCCTAACCATGTGTTCCACATCTACACAATCCTGTAATTTCACCCAATAATTAAGCAGCAGTTATTTAATTGTGAGATTGTAGGTCCCCCATTTCAACCTGTAATGACACAGCAGGAGTTGACCTCATAGCCCCAATACATATTCTCAACGCCTGATTTTGGATGACCTCTATCTTATGTAACAGCGTTTTGCAAGCTGTATTGTAAACAATAATTCCATAATCTGTGACCGACCTAATCATTGTAACATATATTTGTTTTAAAGCCTGTGCACTAGCTCCCCACCCAGTGCCTATCCAGCATCTCATTATATTTATGACTTTCTTAAATCTGCCTACTATACAATCAATATTCTCTCTCCATTTCAACTTTGTATCAAATATAACTCCCAGATTCCTAAAACTATGTACTTGCTCAATTACTTTTGCACACTGCAATCTTGAAAAGCTACAGTTAGACACGTAAAGACGGTGAAGAATAGCCAATAAGAACCATGGAAATGAACTATAGACGAAAAGACTTAGCCACATAACAGATGTCAAAGAAACAACAGTGACAGACATGGGTGTGGAAAGGCATTACAAGTCAGAAAGACAGTGGGATTCTTGCCCTTATAAGATGTCCAAAAAAAACCCAAAAAAACCTAAACATGTCTAGCGTGAAGTGAGCTTGAGATATTGGACAGTACTGAAGAAACAGCTAAAAAGGATCAAACTCTTGCCAATCCAGTGTGTGTAACCACATAGAAATGAGCACCTTATTATGGGCTCTGTGGTGCAATGGTAGCGCATCTGACTCCAGATCAGAAGGTTGTGTGTTCAAATCACATCAGGGTCATGTCTGGATCCTAAGCTGTACTTCTGAGTGCAAGCCGTTTGAGTGCTTTTATTCTAGAATGGCATTGATCAAGGGCAGCTCATTCCTGGTCCTTCAGATCTACCACCCTGCTAGTTTTCTCTGGACTGCTTGCTGCTGATTACGTGCACCAGGTGTCTTGATTCAATCAGATTGTGGAGATATCTGATTGATTGAATTTGCAAGTAGTAGGACTTGGAGATCTGTGAAACAGTCAGAGTGTTAGATCTGGAGGACCAGGAACAAGCAGCGCTCTCCTTGATGCTTTATTGCTTGAGACAAAGTTAGATGCTTGACTATTATTGACTTGCTGTATTGTGCACTGTCACAGCCTTTAGCACACAACCTATAAAAAAACACAGTTGAGGAGATCCAAGCTACTTGCTTTTACAGGTAGCAGATATGTTGATTATTGCAGTGTTTTTCAACCAGTGTGCCGCGGCACACTAGTGTGCCGTGGGAGATGGTCAAGTGTGCCGTGGAAAATTGCCCTCATTAATTGATCTAAAAACATTTCCCATCTCCAGGAAATCAGCTCTTTGTTCATCCAAACAGGTCCTGATAAAACACTGAGGAGTTAGGAATATGAAAGATCATAAAATACTTTTTTCTTTGTGTTTATTTGATTCTATTAAAGACATTTTTATAAGAATGACGGTAACGCGATTTAGCTGCAGCTATAACTGTTATCTGAAAAGTCCCGCAGCTTTTACTGTCTCCACGACTCCACCAATCATTCTTGAAGGCTTAATCACAAGTCATCAGTCTGACCAATCAGAAATGGTTAAAGTCTCCACTTCCTTGTTCCAATTTAGCTCATAACTCACTCAGTTCCAACAAAAACACCAGCTAAAGCTCGTCTTTAGCGGTGTAGCTTTCCACAGAATCCGGTATCAGACCGTGGAACAAGTGAACAAAACCATGAAGCTCAGAGACGCGAGTCTTTCTGCCGTTTTCTGGCAGTTTTCACACTACATCTCCCATGATGCATTGGCTTAAAGGGACAGCGCTTCAGCGTACAATGAGTCGTCCTTGTTACATGTCTTGAAACCACAACGAACATACAGTTTGTATGTAACTTAAGTTTTATTACATCTTTTAGAAAAAAATCTGCAACTTCCTGCTTTTTCTGCCACAATTATCACAAATTGTGGCGGGGGGGGGGGCTGTAGATCAAAACAGACTGAGTTTCTGCTTTTTTTTTTTTTTTTGGGATGCTGGTGTGCCACGGGATTTTTGTCAAGGTTAAAGTGTGCCGTGGCTCAAAAAAGGTTGAAAAACACTGGGTTAGATGACAGTGGCCATTGGGCGTCTCTACCTGGGGCCTGTTTCAGAAAGGAGGTTCAACCAACTCTGAGGTTAAACTTGAACTCTGAGTTGGTCAATCGGGAGATTAACAACTTTGAGTTTTCTGTTTCAGAGAAGCTGATCCGAGTTAGGTCAATCAACTCTGAGTGGACTGATTCGGAGGTAAGCGTGCGCACCGCGACTATAAGAAGCCATTATCAATGGAGCGCAGATATCACAAGTCACCATGGCAACCGTGAAAAAAAGAGGTCTGCGTATTTTTCGCCAGCTGAACTTGACGTGCTGCTGCAGAGTTACAGTGAATATGAGCACATATTCCAGAAGAAAAGCAACACCGCTGCATCTGCAAAACAGAGACAGTTAGCGTGAGAAAACATAGCTGCTCCAGTTAATGCGTAAGTTTGCATTTAAATCATTGTTATAAAATATTGGCTGTAATAACTTTTTAAATAGCGTAAGGTGTGAAATAAAAATGGTGATATTTAGGTGTACTTTTGAAGTGTCATTCCTGGTGTAAATGCATGAAATACTGCATAGTGTACAGAACCAATCTGGGGGGGGGGAAATGCATTTAATGTCGGTAATGTTTAGAGGACTTTTTTGTTAACCTTCCCCTCTTGCAAACGTTGGTCAGTTTAATATTAATACATTCAATTGTGTTTTTAAAAGAGAACTTTTGTCTACTGTTGAACCTTTCGCTGCGCGAAGACTTCTCCTTTCTTTTCTCTCGTCTTTCCGACCGACCGTGGTCAGAAGCGCAGGGGAGATTTCCTATAGGGCCGAAGGGAATTCTCCTTCGGGGTTCACTTCCCGTTGGAAACCCTCAACCTCCAGAGCGGATTAAGAATGACTCCAAAGCAGTTATTCTGGGAATGACCCCTTCTCTTTATTTAACTAAGTGCTCCGTCCTCCGAACACACAATATATACCACGCACACACCTCCGCTCCGTGCTCACCCCCCCCCCCCCACATCTGCACCTGCAATCGCCCCTCCCCTTCTCTCTCGTGGATCGCACCCCGCTCAGCACACACACGCTGCAACACTACCCTTGTATTGATCAAGTGGTATAGGTTTATATGGGATTAAGAAAGTAAGCAGTGCTAGCAAATTGTGTTTCCAAAAAGTAATTGTTACATTAATCTAATTCAATGTCCCTGATTTCATTTTCATGTAGATGCAATCCTGCAGGAATTAAAAGAACATGGCAGCAGCTAAAAATGATGTATAAAAACATAATTCAATCAGGTCAAATATGAGCATGTCATGGATGTAAGCTTTGTTGACAATATTTGACATATGAAACATCTACATAGCAATATCTAATGTTGTTTTCATTGTATATATGTAATTGATTGCAACGAAAGACGGTAACGCTCAAACAAAAACGTATGGGGAAATGACAAAAAATCGAGTCTAGGTCTCAAAATCCTCTCACGACGTAAATGTAATTCTCTATGAATTAATTCAGCCTCCTCGTCTATTGGGTCCTCTAGAAAAGGAAAAGCCATTCTTGTCACTTAGACCGTCTCTGTCTGTGTGACGGAAATGTGGGCAATGAAGGTTAAAGCGAAAAATACCGCTTCGTCTTTAAAAAGGGGAGGGGACCGGCAGAAACCTTGAGTTTAGAGAATAAAACCTGCTCCCGTCCAGGTTAGGTTCACAGCGTAAGTAACCATGGACACTGACTCCGAGTATAAGTTACCTCTCTTTCAGAAACGGGTTTGACTTACTCTGCTTTCTCTGGTTTAACAAACCTCCCATTCTGAAACGGAAAACCCAGGGTTTCCCTGATTTCAGGGTTAACGCACTCAGAGTTTACACTTAACCTCCTTTCTGAAACAGGCCCCTGGTGCCTTCACGGAGCTTCAGTACATAAGACTCCAACAGCCGCACAGCCTAACGTAGTCCGTTATTATATATTCATGAGATATTCATGGCAACACTGATCCCGCGGGGTTTTTTTTTGCTGCCCGCTCCCGCCCGCAGCACAATTCAAACCGCCCAATCCCGCAAGATTTGGGTTGGGTCCCGTGGGACCCAGCGGGACCCAATCCCAATGCAGCCCTTTAGTCTGTACTGACATTGTGAAAGATTCTGTGGTGCAATGGTAGCATGTCTGACTCCAGATCAGAAGGTTGTGTGTTCAAATCACATCAGGGTCATTTTTTAATCTGTGCAGAGTGCAAGCTGGGATACATTGGCTTGATGATGTTGTAACATTGCCTTAAGACAAAGTTAGGTGCTATCCTTATTGACTTGGTATATTGTGCACTGTAACACACTTTAACCACACAACGTGAAAAGAAAAACAGTTGAGGACATCCAAGGTTGTTGACTTGTATAATATATGTTGAAAAGTTGGCTTCTGATTAACGCACAGTTGTAAGTTGAGTTAGGCTGTTGACCAGAGATGTTTTCTGCTGAGTTTGGGAGAAAGCCAATAAACAGTTTGAGCAGCACTTTTGGATTAGTTTGGATCATTTTAATAAGAGAGGAGTTGGAGAATGCTTGAATTGACACACAAATGGGTTGGGTTTCACTTTGAATTAATTACTTTCTTTAGCATGAAGGGCTTTTTCAATGTGAGCCATTCCTAATGGCTACAACATTTGAAACCCCCTGAGGGGACTTGAGTCGGAAGTTTGTGAGACATACATGAAGTTTGTGAGACATACATGAAGTCATCTGTTTTTGTCATGTTTTTTGTTTTTGCTTTCACACAACCCTCTGCATTTATCCAGACTTGGGACCGGCACAAGAGAGCACTGAGTTGTGCCCCCTTGTGGTGGCATTACTCATTCATTCATTTTTTTAAATGTTCAAAAGCGAAAAACTTATATAGCACGTTACAGTCACAGACCCATTCACTCATTCACACTGATGGCGCTGCTGAACACTGACGCCAACCTTTCACCAGAGGCAAGGTGTCTTCAGTGTTTTGTCCCAGGACACCTCGACATATTGGAATCAAACCGGCACTATTCCAATCAGAGGTCGACCGCCCCACACTGCAACACAGTCACCCCATTATTCATTCATCCATTCATTTATTCCACCCCCTTTCATTACTTTTTTCTACCTGCCCACTCTGGGACCAATCTAATATCATCTGTTTTATCTATAAATGAATTTTTTTAAGGGCGAACCTGAGCACCAGGAGAAAACCCCACAAGAAGAAAAAAACTACATTTTCTTATCCATTCATTCATTAATTTATTAATTTATTCCATCCCCTTTCATTACATTGTTTTCATCTTCCCACTCTGGGACCAATCTAATATCTTTTTTATCTTCAAAATAATTTTTTTAAGGGCGAACCTGAGCACCAGGAGAAAACCCCACAAGAAAAAACTAAACTAAATTATCTCATTCATTCTTTCTTTCATTCATCCATTTATTTATTTTTTTATTCAATCCCCTTTCATTATTTTTTTCCATCTTCCAAAATCCCAATCCCATTGATCCCATCTTCTCTGGGATCAATCTAATAAACATTTTATCCTCAAAGTTTTTTTTTTCAAGGGTTAACCTGAGCACCAGGAGAAAACCTGTTGACCTCCGCTCTCTGTCTGGCCAGACGTGTCCTTATGGGGACTGGTTTGCAGATCCTCAGTTGTTTAGAGCAGTGTTTTGCCGCGGCACACTAGTGTGCCGTGAGAGATGGTCAAGTGTGCCTTGGGAAATTGCCCTCATTAACTGATCTAAAAGCAATTACCATCTCCATGATTTCAGCTCTCTGTTCATCCAAACAGGCCCTGATAAAACACTGAGGAGTTAGGAATATAAAAGATCATAAAATACTTTTTCTTTGCGTTTATTTTATTTTAATAAAGACATTTTGATAAGGTACCGCGATTCAGCTGCACCTTCGGCTGTATTTTGGAAACGTCCCGTCCCTTTAACTGTCTCCACCAATCATTCTTGAAGGCTTAATCACATGTCATCAGTCTGACCAATCAGAAGTGGTTAAAGTCTTCACTTCCTTGTCCCGATTTAGTTCGTAAAGTCGCTCAGTTCTAAAAAAAATAGCAGCTAAAGCTCGTCTTTAGCGGTGTAGCTTTCCACAGAATCCGGTATCAGAGCGTGGAACAAGTGAACAAAACAATGAAGCTCCGAAAACCGATCTCCGGCCGTTTTATGCACTACATCTCCCATGATGCATTGGGTTGTGAGAGTGACAGCGCATACGGAGATATGTTGTTAAACGTCTTGAAACCAACGAACACACATCAAACTGTTTTTAAATCTTCTAACTTATCTTTTATTGCATCTTTTAGAAAAAAAACAGCTGCAGTTTCCAGCTTTTTCTGCAACAATTATCTCAAAAATGCACGTGAGATTGTGGAGGGGCTGTAGATCAATACAGAGTATGAGTTTCTCCTTTTTTTTAAATTTTTTGATGCTGGTGTGCCGCGGGATTTTTTTTAAGGTTAAAGTGTGCCGTGGCTCAGAAAAGGTTGAAAAACACTGGTTTAGAGGGAGGAGATTCTGTGGTGTCCATCTCCACAGGTCTCTTGCGTCTTTTTGGAGGATCTGCAGTCGGTTGTTGTTCTGAGGCCCGCTCTGGCTCTGACTCTTCAGTTTGGGCTGATGCCTCCTCAACGACATTCTCCAAAGAATCTGCTAGTAAACTTTTGGCTTCAGTCTCTTCAGGAAAAGGTCTCTGTCACTGCTGAGTCAGTTTCCTCTGTTTTTGATGGATCCAAATTTATGTCAACCTGGTCGGCCAGAGGTGGGCTGACCGGTTCACAGCTTTCTGGTTCCTCTGGGGCAGCGAGTGCCATCGCTTTCTTCTTCTCACGCTTCTTGCGCTTTTTGGAAGGCTCTGGAGCAGCTCGTTGTTCAGAATCCAGCTGTTGTTCTTAAACGTTGGTGTCCACTGATGCCTTTTCAGTGACGTCTGCAGACTCCACAGGTGGGACGAATGCTTGCAGCATTGTTTTGACTTCAGAAAGCTCCGCCACCTGAGACTCCAATTTTTCCGTCAGTTTGATCTTCAGCCGCAGTTTTGTGTTGAGTTGATGTTTCAAGTTGACCTGTTCCTCCAGGTCCTGCTTGACTTGTTTAGCCTTTGCCTTGAACAACTGCTTACATCTTTACAGTTCCTTTTCACGCGTCTTTCTGAGACGGCGTTCTTCCTCCAAGGCGAGTTCCATGTCTTGCAGCAACACTCAGTGCAAAACACAGCTCTCCTTAGTCTCAATTCTGGTCTTCTTCAGTTGAGATAACTGGTCCTTTCTGTTGAAGAGTTTCTCCAGTAAAAGGTCCCGTTCTCTTTTCAAGGCAGACAAATCCTTCTGAACCTCTGAAGGTTTGGTTTCAGAAGTAACGATTTTGGTAGATTTCCCTGATTTGTTCATGGTTCTTTGTGTAAATCAGTAGAAATGCAAGCTTAACGATCTAAAAAGAACTGAAATGCATCTAAAACTCTGATTTAGGACTTAAATGCTGGAAAGAGGAATCTCTGGTAAATCTACGGTGGCCGAGAACCACCATCGCAGCAAAAAAAAAAGCAACTGCAAACAAAAAATAAATGCTCCAAATAATAACTGCCATCACAGCAATTAAAAAAAGCGATACGAACAAGAAAAGCCACAACAGAAGTGAATTGGGGTTTGTTTTGCCGGTGACAGCTCCGTCTGTCAGCAGCTAGCAGCCCGTGGGCTTGCAGAGCTCGCTCGCTTGTTGCATAGATCCACTGCGTGATGAGAAGGCCGCCTGCTTGAGCATTCTCTAATCTCCGCCTGTCCAAAAAAGTGTTCCTAAGATTGATGCCGCTGCCTCGTGTGGGAGGAGCTTTCATCTAATGTTTTTAGCCTGATCGCGTATTTTGTATTAACACAGAGAGTGAAATACAAATGCATATCCAAAGAAAAAAAGTTATACTATTTTTATTAGTGACTTTGCTTCGTCTTGGAGTTAGCTTTAACATCAAAGGATGGCTGTTTTTTTTCTGAAGCTAGCTAGCGAACGTTAGCTAGTCTTAAGGAAGGACCCAAACGTAGAAGTATTTGAGAGGAAAATGCTTGTACTTTAAATTTCTGCTGTTGTGAAAATGAGTGTTGCATTTGTGTAATTTATTAGTGACTTTGCTTCGTGTTGGAGTTAGCTTTTACTTCAATGGACGGTCGTGCCTTTGATGTGATGATGGGATTTGTTACGTCTGTTTTGCTGCTTCATTGCTGTGGTATTGTCTCTTTCATTGTGTTGTTGCGCAGTGATTTTGTATGTATTTTACCGTTGTTCAGCGCTGACTGTTATTGCTTTCATTCACAGTTTAAAACTAAAATGTCTTAAATTGCATTGAAAAAGTTGCAGAAAAAGTTTCTAAGTTGCACATGAAACTATTCTTTGTTTCAAAATCTCTCTTAGTCGAAGAGGTGAAGTATTTTATTTATAAAACATTCTTTTTTTTACGACATTACAAGAGTTCATTAAAATGTAAGACATTTTAAATGGGGTATTTTGTGTGTTTTAAAATGTCCCAAGTTCACATTGATTTGTAAGATCATTACAAATAGAACCTGCTAGGATGATTATATTTCATGTTCCTTTGCTTATTTTAACTGAATTGTGACACACATTGGATTAAATTTGTATGTTGGTAGATGCTTTTATCTCTTCCTGTCTTTGCATTGACTGTTACTGGTGACTATGGCATGTTTTTAATTTTTCTGTTTGGTAGATTTGATTTGATTTCTGTGATTTTGAGTGTAAATTTGCCTATTGATGGGTTTGGGCCTGCTGGGTTTCTACTGAATAAAAGTGCTGATCATGCATGAGGCTGCCCATTGGATTGTTGTTTTGATGCAAGTTTCTTAGTTTGTGTAACCCCAGGCATTGATTAAGTTTAATTTAGTCAGATTTGTGGATTTATGGCTGAGGATCTCCCTATACTGTAAAGTTTATCGGCTGACTTGACCCTAAATTAACAGGCCTGTTTGTTATAGATGAATCCTCCGGAGCAAATTATTGGTAAAATGTTTGATTTTCTTTAAGATCTGTTTGTCAAAACAAAAGAGAGAACGATTTGAAGCACATTATTTTATTCTGTACAAGTGATTTGGAATAAATTAAAAGAAGTAATGAATAAAAAATTGATGGTTCACAAATAGAGGCTACATATATTTAGCAGAAGAAGCTATTTTTAACCGTTAATGTTAATTTTCAAAGGGTATCTTATTTTTAAGAACATGTGTGTTTTTCTCCAAAGTTAAAAAACAAAACTCGTAAAAAAAAATGCTGTTTTCTAGTGTTTCAACATTTATTCAGGAAAATGAAACAATAGTTCAGATAAAAATCTTAATTGTAATAAAATGCAACTTGCAGCTATACAGTCAGAGCCCAGATGTTTTTTTTTTGCTGCAAACATTTTGAACACGCTGGTTGCTGCATTAAATCAGTTTTCCTGACATGAAAAAGGCCTGTTAATGCCGCTGGCTGATTTTTATTATCGGTTTTATTTATTTATTTTTTCCTGCTGCTTGGCCAGATTTGTCTTATTTCTGAGCTGACTGTCCATGTGTGAGTTTTAGCATGTCCTGCTTCTGCTACAGCAGTGGTCAGCAGCCCCGGCTGGGGCATAACCGTCATCTACATGAAGCAGTTGTAAGCGGCAGGTCTGCCTGTGACAGGTGCATGCCTGCTTGATTAGGGATTAGGTTCAGCTGTGTCTGTCCCTACATAAGAACAGGGAATGAGTGGACAGACAGTGGCTGCCTGCTGGTATGTATGGTTGAAACTCATCTTGTTGGAAGGAAGTAGAGCACATTGTCTTCATTTATATTCTTCTCTTTTAACTAGATGCTGTAAGTGGCTGGAGGTGTTGCAGATGTCCTGAGCCACTGCGTGCCAGGACTTCAACAGGGGTATAACATCATTTACTTGTTTGTCATCTAGCTTATTGTCTGTGGGAACAGGTCACTAACTTGCATTCCTGTGCAGGCATTAAGTACCTTTCTGTTGCTAAGCACTTCAGCTTGGACCACTTGGCGCTGTGGGCCCGTGATGGGGTAGGTTGAGGATGCTGGTTGTTTTTGATGCAGACAGCTTTTCTCAGCACAATAAGTCTCAAAGCAAATCTTGTGGTTTTGTTTTTTGGTGTCTCTAAGGTCCACCTGAGTGATGGAGGGATGGTCCTTCTGGCTTCCCTGCTGTGGGACTACTCCACCCTGCAGCTGGTGGAGCCAGAGGTCCAGGCGGCTCCCCCTGCATCGCCCTGGCCTGCCATGCGGCGAGTGACTCCATAAGGTGGTTGTGAAGGAGCACCCTGTGTCCCCTCCCGCCAACCGACCCTTTTGAGTGGGCATGCAAGGTAGGGAAGGCAAAGGTAAACGTCAGCTAATTTCATACAAATGAAATGTTGTTTCCTGTTTTAAACTTCTCCATGTGTTCAAGGTGAATCCAGCTTCCTGAAATCCAGACCAGAAGTGGTGCGTGCAGCTCTGTGGTTCATGGAAGAGGCTAGTTCCAGTGTCTAAATGGTTTCTCTTTTTTTCTCTTCCACAGAAAGCCAGTCCTTCAGGTGCAGACCGCTCTCCTCTGGCATCATGGCACGGGCGGGGATTGGAGCAGCTGAGAAAAACTGCAGTGAGTGTATTGGGTCCACATGATAACGTTTGTGTTTTCTATTCCACAGGCTGCTTCTCTCCGAACCACAGTACGGAAACTGCACTAGTTAGAGTCTCTAATGACTTGTTATTGGCCTCAGAAAAGGGACTACTTTCTATTCTGGTCCTGTTGGACCTCAGTGCAGCCTTTGACACTATCGACCACAGTATTTTACTCCATAGATTAGAGCAGGACATAGGGATCAGAGGATCTGCTCTCCAGTGGCTTGGAGAAGAAAAAATTGGCAACACAATCGGTTTACTATTTGTCATATCAGAGTTTGTACCAGCTTGAAACCTGTGAATTTCCGTGCCTGCAGCTGTGCGCTCCCATCTGAGTTCACAGCTGCAGGGACGGGATGTTGGAAAAGGGGAGGGGTAGTGGGCTCTGGCAGCGAGGTGAAACTGCGCAAAGATTGTCAGAACTATGAACACACTGCCCATACCACACACTGCAGCATGTTACTGTGTGTTTGGCTCCACGTCTGCATATGAGCAGTCGTTCTCACTTCAAAAGAACATTTAGACCAACCTACGATCATGTTTAACGGATGGAAGTCTCAACGCTTGCATGAAGCTTCAACTCGCCATGTATCAACCAGACAAGACAATCAGCAAAACCACTATGCAGCACCAGAAATTGTATTAATGCTAAGAAATGCTTATCATTTATTAGCAACAGCATAACAATGTTTTTGAAAAGAATCCAGACTTATTTTACTTTAAGTGTTGAAATTGCATAAAATGCGCACATTCACTTGTATTTTTAGTTCTAACCATATTGATTTGGACTTGGTGGCTGTTGGGTCACGTTATAAGTTCCGGATATCATTGAAAGCATCAAGCAGGGATGCTGATTGGCCCTCAATTCTGATGCTCAGCCTGTCGTTGGGGAGTTTGGACCAGGTTCTGCTATAAGGGAAATGGGAGGGCTTGTGCGGGAATGGGGGAAATAAAAAGTTGGTGCAGGAGAGATTTAAGAGTTGCTGAACAAGTTGTATGGCGTTGGTTACGGACTACAGTAACTAGAATAAAGCACCTTAAAAGAGGTTAAGTCTCCATGCCTCAGTGTGGGAAAGGGATGCTACATTATTGAATGGCTCTCACGAAATTGCATTATAAAATGTGTGGCGTCTATGGCTCCCTCGGTCAAAGGTTGCCGACCCCTGCTTTAGGGCCATATCTCTGGCTGTGAGCGGATCTCAAAATGGCTACAGAAAGATTTGGTTAGCTGTCGTGACACAATTGGAAACAAACCGAGATCTGTATAGCTGGGTAATCAGGCGTGAGTACTCTGGCTGATTACATCACCAAATCGGACATGCGTTTAGTGTTTGGGCCACACGTCGAAATTCAAGCCACAGCTGATTTATTGGGAGTAAATGTTTTTGTCTTGTTTGATGGCAGGTGGCTTTGGCACAAGAGCAGTGGTCGACAATTATCTGAAAACACCATATATATTGAAAATTGTCGTGCTACACATTTTGAAACCAATGTCTGCGTTAAAAATCCACATTGGGACCGCTGTGTTGGTTGTTGCAGGTCTGCCCACACAAAATCAAATTCTTACTAAATGCGTTCACTTGAAAAAAGTTACAATAATTCTATAGACATAAAGACAACTTTGATAATTGACAACAGCAAATGTAGAAATGTTTCTTCAAAATATTTTTTTAATTTAAGAAAAACAGCAAATCAGGGAAAAAATAAACTGGGAAAGGAAGACAGGGTAAAGCAGATCATTCAAAATATTAAATTTAATTTGCAAACAAACTGAAGGAAATGAAAGACATTAAAACCTAAAATACATGGAAAATGACGATTTAAGAGAAATGGTAGTCAAAAGCAAAAACGAAATGTGCAGAGATGATGGATGAAATTAAAAACAAAAGGGTAAACAAAAATGGTTTGAAGATGCTCCACACAAACGCATTGATCGCGCTTAGTAAGGACAAGAGAGAAATCCCACAGAAATGAGGTAAAAACTGCAAACAAAGCGGTACAGGGAAAATCATGTGTTCAGGAAGAGTCATAAATGTTAAACAGAAGAGGCAGTTGTTAAAAAAGAAGGCAGAGTTTTCAGGAAGTCATGCAGGACTTCCTGAAAACTCTACCTTCTTCAAGGTGGAAAAAGGTCCAGAGTTTGTTTGTGTGTGCAACAGACTTCTGTTTCATCACCAGGTTTTGCCGTGTCAGACGTACCGCAAAGATGGCAGATTGCAGATATGTGAATTAGTCAAAACTACCTGCACCGCTGCAACATGGACTGAGAGCCCGTGTTTGTTTTTTGGGGACAGCGAGGAGCGCTCTGTGGTTTTGCAACTACTGCGACTCAAAGTTAGAGGTCAGACCCCTGCCTGAGTGGGTCGGTAATAACCTGAAGGTGTTAACTGTCCCACCTGGGTTGGCTAGTTTAAATGGTTTTGGGCAGCATCTTATTGCACTGCATATAGCTTTCATGAAGATGCTTGCTCTGTCTAAAGGTAGGCAGAATGGTGTTTACGGTCTGATCATGTGTGTTCCTGCCAACTTGGTGCAAACGACCAATGTGCTGCCTCGGTCAGACATGGAAGGGTCTCTGTTCGGTATCAAATTAAATCGTAAACTGACTTACAAAGGTCATTATGAGAATCAATTTGTGGATACATGCACATTAGGCGACCCTTGCAGTATTTGAAACGCAATAATCAATATTATAAAGACATGGAGTTTAATGAAGCTTGGCTCAATGAATTTTGTAAGGAAGATTTGGAAGATGAAAATCAAAACAAACCAGTTAATCTTACGGACAAAAAAGATGAAAAGGAGGATGAGGCCGATGATGGAGAAGATGAGCTTCTCCATGACAGACAGAATCACTGCATGTTCCAGGATTCTGCTCTGTTCCCAGTGGACATTGGCCAAGAAGTCCTGGATCAGTATTTTGAGGACATTTTGAATCTGGCCCAAGCAGAAGGAAATAATCCGGTCAGACTATTGATTAATCAGAAAAATGAAGCAAAGTGCTTCCCTGTCATCTTTCCGGATGGTAAAAACATTTACCAGGAAAACGGGAAGTATAAATTGAGTCTGTCGTTCCAATTTAACAGAACAGTTTTTAACAAAACGTCGAGTACATCTTTTTTGCACAGTACATGTCGGAGATCGATAAAGTTGTTTCTAGTGTGTCTGTGGCTCTCAGAAAAAAATCTGGAAATGTGTATCTGATGGTGTAAGTGCCGATGCATGTTCTGAGAAATCCCCAATAAGCTGCTGGAAGCACATCAGGGCTTTAGTTTCCTCCGGCATTCTGGCAAGCAACACAGACCTGTTGGCGTGTGATTGTCAGCAGGGTAGTCAACATGGTTCTGTTCATTCTCTGCTGCCGACATGCGTTGGAAAAATCTCCTTGACACTGTTAAGACAGGAAGGGAGAACCCAGACAGCTGACCAGTTAGCTTGGGCGGAATTTTTTTTTTTTTTTTGCTTGGGCAGAAAGGTGCGAATAGCTGCGTAGGAACAGCGACACTTATGTTTGACTTCCACTGTCACTGTTTCCTTAGGGTGGTTCTGATATTTCCAACTAATCTGATTGGGGAAAATCGTCAATTTCTTTTTTAGGATTGAGTTCCAGCAGCGTAGGTCCCCTCACGTGCATGTTTTGTTTTGGATTGAGAGGGTTCCACGGATAGGGAAAGGGAGGAAAATGAGGTAGCGACGTTTATTGCTAAATGTCACCTGCGAGATTCCTTAGGATGAGGAACTGTTAAAAGGAAATGATCTGGCTGTCCAGCAGCACTCCAGAAACCGCACAAAGTCATGTAAAAAGGGGGGGAACAAATGTCGCTTCAACTTTCCAAAAAACAGGATCTGGCCGAACACTTGTTATCAATGATGAAAAGATACAGAAATGCCCCAAATGTTCGGACCCAAAGGTCAAGGCCGGCGAATCTAAATTAGAATGCATCTGCTTGAAGATTGAGATGAGGAAGTGGATCGCTGAGAAGGCATTTGAATTTGACGGAAATTCGACAAATCTGAATTCAAAACCCTGGAACAGATCTTTGAATATTTCTAAATTGACCAGGAAATGTACGAGAAACTGTTCAGGGCCTGCCATCGGAGAAGTCCTTAAAAAAAAAAAAAAAAACGATCATCCCCTACAACAAGTCCCTGTTAAAATGTTGGAATGCAGACATGGACATTCAGTACATCGTTGGTGCCTTCGCTTGCGTCGTGTACATCATCTCGTACATTTCAAAAGAGCGCAAAATTGGCCTGTTAAACACTCAAAAAGAAGCGGAAAAAGGAAAAGCCAGTGCAAAAGAGACGCTGAAGAAATTGGGCACCGTATAATTGCGTAATCGACACGTGTCAGCTCAAGAAGCTGTGTACAGCTTGGCTAATATGCACCTCAAAGAATGTTCCAGAAAAGCAGTGTTCATTCCAACCGGGAACATCGTTAGGATCAGCAAACCGCTGGCTGTTCTGCAGCAGCAAGACGAGTCTGGGTCCAAAATGCACAGTTGTAAGTTGGGTTAGGCTGTTGACCAGGGATGTTTTCTGCTGAGTGTGGGAGAAAGCCAATAAATAGTTTGAGCAGCACTTTTGGATTAATTTGGAATCATTTTAATAAGGGAGAAGAGTTGGAGAATGCTTGAATTGACACACAAACAGGGTTGGTGAAGGAAGAAGCTCATGTGCAGAATTTCACTTAGAATCAATGACTTTCTTTATAATGAAGAGCTGCAACATTTGAAGCACCTCAGAGGGGACTTGAACCCCCAATCCCTGGCTTAGGAGGCCAGTGCCTTATCCATTAGGCCACTGAGGCTTGACAACTGTGTTCACACATGAAAGAGTTGGTGTCATTTAACTCCGACAGGCCACTGACAACAATGACTAAATTCCGCTTCATGGTCACTTTTAAAACCATTGGTACTTTGTGTTTTGAAAAAGCCGCGACCAATAAGTCACTATCAAATCCCAGTCCTTGACTGGTCAATGTTCCACTTTGTAAGATTTGACGCTCATTCAATGGCCGTGCGTCTTGTGCGTGGAGCCCTAAAACGATTATAAAAAAACATGCTTCGCGATGCGTGTTGAAACAGTTTTCAACGACTTAGCCCAAAATGTGCATACAAGTGCGTTGGTACAGGCGTTTCATTGGAAGTGGTCGTGTTCCACTTCTAGGTCTTACAGAACTTGAAAGAGGGATGTACAGCATGCAGTTTTATCCACAACTAGCCCATAGGAGGGCTAACTCTACTTTTTGAACAAACTTTTCACAACGGCACCAAGGCATCCTTACAAATAAAGAGAAAACAATCAAGATACAAACGACATCCAGCCGCACGCACTAAAGGGAAGGGTATGTTGTATCTGCTGGACACTGTGGACAAATACAGCTGAGGTCAAAAACTCTCACCATGCTACTACATACACACCAGGCATGGGATGAATGTGTGTTCCAGAGTCCGTTTGAATGTAGTAGGAGTCTCTACATGCCTTTAGGCTAATGTTCAAATGCATAAAAGTGAATCTGGACAATGGCCATGCTGTTAGTGTGGTATTGTTCACACAATCGCACACATCAGGGGTATGTTTTGATCCAATATTAGCTCATAGTTGGTAGCAACCAATAGTAGTCAATGGTTATCCAGCCAATGCCCTTGAACTGTCAAAAAGCTCCAGATGGTGTAAATTTGTTGCTGTTCTGATATGGAGCAAAAATGAACACCACTTCTCTATTTGAACCCACTTTCTTGGCTCTTTGTCATCTTTCATCTCGTAGTCTTACTTAAAGAAGGCTGACATTTCAACTATAGCTTTTCTGTTGTGACTTATTCCTTTCTTGAAAAGGAGACTGTTTTCTTGATGCTGACTTGTACCTCTTGAGAAAAACGACACAGTTCCTAGTTGAAAAGTTACAGTTAGACAATAGTAGAGACGATGAAGAAAAGGCCAAGGAAAACCACTGACATGAACTACAGACGAAAAGACCTAGTCACATAACAGCGATCAAAGAAACTACAGTGAATGAGAAAAAGGCATTACAAGTTATGAAGTCAGTGGGATTCTGACCCTTAGAAAATAATTTTTGAAAAAAAACATAAACATGCCTGTTGTGTAGTGACCATGAGAAATTTGGCCAGCACTGAAGAAAGAGCCAAAAAGGGTCAAAATCTTGCCAGTAGAATGTGTTTACAGATATTGAAAAGGACTCTGTGGCGCAATGGTAGCGCATCTGACTCCAGATCAGAAGGTTGTGTGTTCAAATCACATCAGGGTCATTGTTTAACACTTGTGCTATCTGATGCACTTTGATGTTGGGATTTGGGTCATCTAGACAGTGTGCTGAGCCTTTTTCTTCAATGATTAGTGATCTTCACTGGTTTCCATGGATTACAGGAAATCCCTTTCACCTTTATCCACCTTTGTCATGGTAGGGAAAACACGTCAATTTAAGGCCAAGGTCATAGGATAGCACAAGGGTGCATCTGTGCAGAGCGCAAGCTGCGACTCTTTGGATTGCTGACGTTGTAGCATGGCCTTAAGACAAAGTTAGGTGCTTGCCTATTAGTGACTCGATCTATTGTGCACTGTTACAAACTTTAACCACACAACTTGAAAAAAAAAACAGTTGAGGAGATCCAAGTTTGTTCACTTGTAGATTGTATGTGGAACAGTTGGCTTCTGAGTAATGCACAGTGTTAAGTTGGGTTAGGCTGTTGACCAGGGATGTTTGCAGCTGAGTGTGGGAGAAAGCCAATAAATAGTTTGAGCAGCACTTTTGTATTAATTTGGAATCATTTTAATAAGGGAGAAGAGTTGGAGAATGCTGGAATTGACACACAAACAGGGTTGGTGAAGGAAGAAGCTCATGTGCAGAATTTCACTTAGAATCAATGACTTTCTTTATAATGAAGAGCTGCAACATTTGAAGCACCTCAGAGGGGACTTGAACCCCCAATCCCTGGCTTAGGAGGCCAGTGCCTTATCCATTAGAACACTGAGGCTTGCCAACTATGTTCACACATGAAAGAATTGGTGTCATTTAACTCCGACAAGCCACTGACAACAATGACTAAATTCTGCTTCATGGTCACTTTTAAAACCATTGGTACTTTGTGTTTTGAAAAAGCCGCGACCAATAAGTCACTATCAAATCCCAGTCCTTGACTGGTCAATGTTCCACTTTGTAAGATTTGACGCTCATTCAATGGCCGTGCGTCTTGTGCGTGGAGCCCTAAAACGATTATAAAAAAACATGCTTCGCGATGCGTGTTGAAACAGTTTTCAACGACTTAGCCCAAAATGTGCATACAAGTGCGTTGGTACAGGCGTTTCATTGGAAGTGGTCGTGTTCCACTTCTAGGTCTTACAAACCTTGAAAGAGGGATGTACAGCATGCAGTTTTATCCACAACTAGCCCATAGGAGGGCTAACTCTACTTTTTGAACAAACTTTTCACAACGGCACCAAGGCATCCTTACAAATAAAGAGAAAACAATCAAGATACAAACGACATCCAGCCGCACGCACTAAAGGGAAGGGTATGTTGTATCTGCTGGACGCTGTCGACAAATACAGCTGAGGTCAAAAACTCTCACCATGCTACTACATACACACCAGGCATGGGATGAATGTGTGTTCCAGAGTCCGTTTGAATGTAGTAGGAGTCTCTACATGCCTTTAGGCTAATGTTCAAATGCATAAAAGTGAATCTGGACAATGGCCATGCTGTTAGTGTGGTATTGTTCACACAATCGCACACATCAGGGGTATGTTTTGATCCAATATTAGCTCATAGTTGGTAGCAACCAATAGTAGTCAATGGTTATCCAGCCAATGCCCTTGAACTGTCAAAAAGCTCCATATGGTGTAAATTTTCTTGCTGTTCTGATATGGAGCAAACATGAACACCACTTCTCTATTTGAACCCACTTTCTTGGCTCTTTGTCATCTTTCATCTCGTAGTCTTACTTAAAGAAGGCTGACATTTCAACTATAGCTTTTCTGT
This sequence comes from Oryzias latipes, assembly GCF_053564925.1. Taxonomy (NCBI): domain Eukaryota; kingdom Metazoa; phylum Chordata; class Actinopteri; order Beloniformes; family Adrianichthyidae; genus Oryzias; species Oryzias latipes. The sequence continues at coordinate 13,228,604 of NC_136259.1, forward strand.
TGTGACTTTTTCCTTTCTTGAAAAGGAGACTGTTTTCTTGATGCTGACTTGTACCTCTTGAAAAAAACGACACAGTTCCTAGTTGAAAAGTTACAGTTAGACAATAGTAGAGACGATGAAGAAAAGGCCAAGGAAAACCACTGACATGAACTACAGACGAAAAGACCTAGTCACATAAAAGCGATCAAAGAAACTACAGTGAATGAGAAAAAGGCATTACAAGTTATGAAGTCAGTGGGATTCTGACCCTTAGAAAATAATTTTTGAAAAAAAACATAAACATGCCTGTTGTGTAGTGACCATGAGAAATTTGGCCAGCACTGAAGAAAGAGCCAAAAAGGGTCAAAATCTTGCCAGTAGAATGTGTTTACAGATATTGAAAAGGACTCTGTGGCGCAATGGTAGCGCGTCTGACTCCAGATCAGAAGGTTGTGTGTTCAAATCACATCAGGGTCATTGTTTAACACTTGTGCTATCTGATGCACTTTGATGTTGGGATTTGGGTCATCTAGACAGTGTGCTGAGCCTTTTTCTTCAATGATTTGTGATCTTCACTGGTTTCCATGGATTACAGGAAATCCCTTTCACCTTTATCCACCTTTGTCATGGTAGGGAAAACACGTCAATTTAAGGCCAAGGTCATAGGATAGCACAAGGGTGCATCTGTGCAGAGCGCAAGCTGCGACTCTTTGGATTGCTGACGTTGTAGCATGGCCTTAAGACAAAGTTAGGTGCTTGCCTATTAGTGACTCGGTCTATTGTGCACTGTTACAAACTTTAACCACACAACTTGAAAGAAAAACAGTTGAGGAGATCCAAGTTTGTTCACTTGTAGATTGTATGTGGAACAGTTGGCTTCTGAGTAATGCACAGTTGTAAGTTGGGTTAGGCTGTTGACCAGGGATGTTTTCTGCTGAGTGTGGGAGAAAGCCAATAAATAGTTTGAGCAGCACTTTTGGATTAATTTGGAATCATTTTAATAAGGGAGAGGAGTTGGAGAATGCTGGAATTGACACACAAACAGGGTTGGTGAAGGAAGAAGCTCATGTGCAGAATTTCACTTAGAATCAATGACTTTCTTTATAATGAAGAGCTGCAACATTTGAAGCACCTCAGAGGGGACTTGAACCCCCAATCCCTGGCTTAGGAGGCCAGTGCCTTATCCATTAGGCCACTGAGGCTTGACAACTATGTTCACACATGAAAGAGTTGGTGTCATTTAACTCCGACAGGCCACTGACAACAATGACTAAATTCTGCTTCATGGTCACTTTTAAAACCATTGGTACTTTGTGTTTTGAAAAAGCCGCGACCAATAAGTCACTATCAAATCCCAGTCCTTGACTGGTCAATGTTCCACTTTGTAAGATTTGACGCTCATTCAATGGCCGTGCGTCTTGTGCGTGGAGCCCTAAAACGATTATAAAAAAACATGCTTCGCGATGCGTGTTGAAACAGTTTTCAACGACTTAGCCCAAAATGTGCATACAAGTGCGTTGGTACAGGCGTTTCATTGGAAGTGGTCGTGTTCCACTTCTAGGTCTTACAGAACTTGAAAGAGGGATGTACAGCATGCAGTTTTATCCACAACTAGCCCATAGGAGGGCTAACTCTACTTTTTGAACAAACTTTTCACAACGGCACCAAGGCATCCTTACAAATAAAGAGAAAACAATCAAGATACAAACGACATCCAGCCGCACGCACTAAAGGGAAGGGTATGTTGTATCTGCTGGACGCTGTCGACAAATACAGCTGAGGTCAAAAACTCTCACCATGCTACTACATACACACCAGGCATGGGATGAATGTGTGTTCCAGAGTCCGTTTGAATGTAGTAGGAGTCTCTACATGCCTTTAGGCTAATGTTCAAATGCATAAAAGTGAATCTGGACAATGGCCATGCTGTTAGTGTGGTATTGTTCACACAATCGCACACATCAGGGGTATGTTTTGATCCAATATTAGCTCATAGTTGGTAGCAACCAATAGTAGTCAATGGTTATCCAGCCAATGCCCTTGAACTGTCAAAAAGCTCCAGATGGTGTAAATTTGTTGCTGTTCTGATATGGAGCAAACATGAACACCACTTCTCTATTTGAACCCACTTTCTTGGCTCTTTGTCATCTTTCATCTCGTAGTCTTACTTAAAGAAGGCTGACATTTCAACTATAGCTTTTCTGTTGTGACTTATTCCTTTCTTGAAAAGGAGACTGTTTTCTTGATGCTGACTTGTACCTCTTGAGAAAAACGACACAGTTCCTAGTTGAAAAGTTACAGTTAGACAATAGTAGAGACGATGAAGAAAAGGCCAAGGAAAACCACTGACATGAACTACAGACGAAAAGTCCTAGTCACATAACAGCGATCAAAGAAACTACAGTGAATGAGAAAAAGGCATTACAAGTTATGAAGTCAGTGGGATTCTGACCCTTAGAAAATAATTTTTGAAAAAAAACATAAACATGCCTGTTGTGTAGTGACCATGAGAAATTTGGCCAGCACTGAAGAAAGAGCCAAAAAGGGTCAAAATCTTGCCAGTAGAATGTGTTTACAGATATTGAAAAGGACTCTGTGGCGCAATGGTAGCGCGTCTGACTGCAGATCAGAAGGTTGTGTGTTCAAATCACATCAGGGTCATTGTTTAACACTTGTGCTATCTGATGCACTTTGATGTTGGGATTTGGGTCATCTAGACAGTGTGCTGAGCCTTTTTCTTCAATGATTAGTGATCTTCACTGGTTTCCATGGATTACAGGAAATCCCTTTCACCTTTATCCACCTTTGTCATGGTAGGGAAAACACGTCAATTTAAGGCCAAGGTCATAGGATAGCACAAGGGTACATCTGTGCAGAGCGCAAGCTGCGACTCTTTGGATTGCTGACGTTGTAGCGTGGCCTTAAGACAAAGTTAGGTGCTTGCCTAATATTGACTCGGTCTATTGTGCACTGTTACAAACTTTAACCACACAACTTGAAAAAATAAACAGTTGAGGAGATCCAAGTTTGTTCACTTGTAGATTGTATGTGGAACAGTTGGCTTCTGAGTAATGCACAGTTGTAAGTTGGGTTAGGCTGTTGACCAGGGATGTTTTCTGCTGAGTGTGGGAGAAAGCCAATAAATAGTTTGAGCAGCACTTTTGGATTAATTTGGAATCATTTTAATAAGGGAGAGGAGTTGGAGAATGCTGGAATTGACACACAAACAGGGTTGGTGAAGGAAGAAGCTCATGTGCAGAATTTCACTTAGAATGAATGACTTTCTTTATATTGAAAAGCTGCAACATTTGAAGCACCTCAGAGGGGACTTGAACCCCCAATCCCTGGCTTAGGAGGCCAGTGCCTTATCCATTAGGCCACTGAGGCCTGACAACTATGTTCACACATGAAAGAGTTGGTGTCATTTAACTCCGACAGGCCACTGACAACAATGACTAAATTCTGCTTCATGGTCACTTTTAAAACCATTGGTACTTTGTGTTTTGAAAAAGCCGCGACCAATAAGTCACTATCAAATCCCAGTCCTTGACTGGTCAATGTTCCACTTTGTAAGATTTGACGCTCATTCAATGGCCGTGCGTCTTGTGTGTGGAGCCCTAAAACGATTATAAAAAAACATGCTTCGCGATGCGTGTTGAAACAGTTTTCAACGACTTAGCCCAAAATGTGCATACAAGTGCGTTGGTACAGGCGTTTCATTGGAAGTGGTCGTGTTCCACTTCTAGGTCTTACAGAACTTGAAAGAGGGATGTACAGCATGCAGTTTTATCCACAACTAGCCCATAGGAGGGCTAACTCTACTTTTTGAACAAACTTTTCACAACGGCACCAAGGCATCCTTACAAATAAAGAGAAAACAATCAAGATACAAACGACATCCAGCCGCACGCACTAAAGGGAAGGGTATGTTGTATCTGCTGGACACTGTGGACAAATACAGCTGAGGTCAAAAACTCTCACCATGCTACTACATACACACCAGGCATGGGATGAATGTGTGTTCCAGAGTCCGTTTGAATGTAGTAGGAGTCTCTACATGCCTTTAGGCTAATGTTCAAATGCATAAAAGTGAATCTGGACAATGGCCATGCTGTTAGTGTGGTATTGTTCACACAATCGCACACATCAGGGGTATGTTTTGATCCAATATTAGCTCATAGTTGGTAGCAACCAATAGTAGTCAATGGTTATCCAGCCAATGCCCTTGAACTGTCAAAAAGCTCCAGATGGTGTAAATTTTCTTGCTGTTCTGATATGGAGCAAACATGAACACCACTTCTCTATTTGAACCCACTTTCTTGGCTCTTTGTCATCTTTCATCTCGTAGTCTTACTTAAAGAAGGCTGACATTTCAACTATAGCTTTTCTGTTGTGACTTTTTCCTTTCTTGAAAAGGAGACTGTTTTCTTGATGCTGACTTGTACCTCTTGAAAAAAACGACACAGTTCCTAGTTGAAAAGTTACAGTTAGACAATAGTAGAGACGATGAAGAAAAGGCCAAGGAAAACCACTGACATGAACTACAGACGAAAAGACCTAGTCACATAACAGCGATCAAAGAAACTACAGTGAATAAGAAAAAGGCATTACAAGTTATGAAGTCAGTTGGATTCTGACCCTTAGAAAATAATTTTTGAAAAAAAACATAAACATGCCTGTTGTGTAGTGACCATGAGAAATTTGGCCAGCACTGAAGAAAGAGCCAAAAAGGGTCAAAATCTTGCCAGTAGAATGTGTTTACAGATATTGAAAAGGACTCTGTGGCGCAATGGTAGCGCATCTGACTCCAGATCAGAAGGTTGTGTGTTCAAATCACATCAGGGTCATTGTTTAACACTTGTGCTATCTGATGCACTTTGATGTTGGGATTTGGGTCATCTAGACAGTGTGCTGAGCCTTTTTCTTCAATGATTAGTGATCTTCACTGGTTTCCATGGATTACAGGAAATCCCTTTCACCTTTATCCACCTTTGTCATGGTAGGGAAAACACGTCAATTTAAGGCCAAGGTCATAGGATAGCACAAGGGTGCATCTGTGCAGAGCGCAAGCTGCGACTCTTTGGATTGCTGACGTTGTAGCATGGCCTTAAGACAAAGTTAGGTGCTTGCCTATTAGTGACTCGATCTATTGTGCACTGTTACAAACTTTAACCACACAACTTGAAAAAAAAAAACAGTTGAGGAGATCCAAGTTTGTTCACTTGTAGATTGTATGTGGAACAGTTGGCTTCTGAGTAATGCACAGTGTTAAGTTGGGTTAGGCTGTTGACCAGGGATGTTTGCAGCTGAGTGTGGGAGAAAGCCAATAAATAGTTTGAGCAGCACTTTTGTATTAATTTGGAATCATTTTAATAAGGGAGAAGAGTTGGAGAATGCTGGAATTGACACACAAACAGGGTTGGTGAAGGAAGAAGCTCATGTGCAGAATTTCACTTAGAATCAATGACTTTCTTTATAATGAAGAGCTGCAACATTTGAAGCACCTCAGAGGGGACTTGAACCCCCAATCCCTGGCTTAGGAGGCCAGTGCCTTATCCATTAGAACACTGAGGCTTGCCAACTATGTTCACACATGAAAGAATTGGTGTCATTTAACTCCGACAAGCCACTGACAACAATGACTAAATTCTGCTTCATGGTCACTTTTAAAACCATTGGTACTTTGTGTTTTGAAAAAGCCGCGACCAATAAGTCACTATCAAATCCCAGTCCTTGACTGGTCAATGTTCCACTTTGTAAGATTTGACGCTCATTCAATGGCCGTGCGTCTTGTGCGTGGAGCCCTAAAACGATTATAAAAAAACATGCTTCGCGATGCGTGTTGAAACAGTTTTCAACGACTTAGCCCAAAATGTGCATACAAGTGCGTTGGTACAGGCGTTTCATTGGAAGTGGTCGTGTTCCACTTCTAGGTCTTACAAACCTTGAAAGAGGGATGTACAGCATGCAGTTTTATCCACAACTAGCCCATAGGAGGGCTAACTCTACTTTTTGAACAAACTTTTCACAACGGCACCAAGGCATCCTTACAAATAAAGAGAAAACAATCAAGATACAAACGACATCCAGCCGCACGCACTAAAGGGAAGGGTATGTTGTATCTGCTGGACACTGTGGACAAATACAGCTGAGGTCAAAAACTCTCACCATGCTACTACATACACACCAGGCATGGGATGAATGTGTGTTCCAGAGTCCGTTTGAATGTAGTAGGAGTCTCTACATGCCTTTAGGCTAATGTTCAAATGCATAAAAGTGAATCTGGACAATGGCCATGCTGTTAGTGTGGTATTGTTCACACAATCGCACACATCAGGGGTATGTTTTGATCCAATATTATCTCATAGTTGGTAGCAACCAATAGTAGTCAATGGTTATCCAGCCAATGCCCTTGAACTGTCAAAAAGCTCCATATGGTGTAAATTTTCTTGCTGTTCTGATATGGAGCAAACATGAACACCACTTCTCTATTTGAACCCACTTTCTTGGCTCTTTGTCATCTTTCATCTCGTAGTCTTACTTAAAGAAGGCTGACATTTCAACTATAGCTTTTCTGTTGTGACTTTTTCCTTTCTTGAAAAGGAGACTGTTTTCTTGATGCTGACTTGTACCTCTTGAAAAAAACGACACAGTTCCTAGTTGAAAAGTTACAGTTAGACAATAGTAGAGACGATGAAGAAAAGGCCAAGGAAAACCACTGACATGAACTACAGACGAAAAGACCTAGTCACATAAAAGCGATCAAAGAAACTACAGTGAATAAGAAAAAGGCATTACAAGTTATGAAGTCAGTTGGATTCTGACCCTTAGAAAATAATTTTTGAAAAAAAACATAAACATGCCTGTTGTGTAGTGACCATGAGAAATTTGGCCAGCACTGAAGAAAGAGCCAAAAAGGGTCAAAATCTTGCCAGTAGAATGTGTTTACAGATATTGAAAAGGACTCTGTGGCGCAATGGTAGCGCATCTGACTCCAGATCAGAAGGTTGTGTGTTCAAATCACATCAGGGTCATTGTTTAACACTTGTGCTATCTGATGCACTTTGATGTTGGGATTTGGGTCATCTAGACAGTGTGCTGAGCCTTTTTCTTCAATGATTAGTGATCTTCACTGGTTTCCATGGATTACAGGAAATCCCTTTCACCTTTATCCACCTTTGTCATGGTAGGGAAAACACGTCAATTTAAGGCCAAGGTCATAGGATAGCACAAGGGTGCATCTGTGCAGAGCGCAAGCTGCGACTCTTTGGATTGCTGACGTTGTAGCATGGCCTTAAGACAAAGTTAGGTGCTTGCCTATTAGTGACTCGATCTATTGTGCACTGTTACAAACTTTAACCACACAACTTGAAAAAAAAAAACAGTTGAGGAGATCCAAGTTTGTTCACTTGTAGATTGTATGTGGAACAGTTGGCTTCTGAGTAATGCACAGTGTTAAGTTGGGTTAGGCTGTTGACCAGGGATGTTTGCAGCTGAGTGTGGGAGAAAGCCAATAAATAGTTTGAGCAGCACTTTTGTATTAATTTGGAATCATTTTAATAAGGGAGAAGAGTTGGAGAATGCTGGAATTGACACACAAACAGGGTTGGTGAAGGAAGAAGCTCATGTGCAGAATTTCACTTAGAATCAATGACTTTCTTTATAATGAAGAGCTGCAACATTTGAAGCACCTCAGAGGGGACTTGAACCCCCAATCCCTGGCTTAGGAGGCCAGTGCCTTATCCATTAGAACACTGAGGCTTGCCAACTATGTTCACACATGAAAGAATTGGTGTCATTTAACTCCGACAAGCCACTGACAACAATGACTAAATTCTGCTTCATGGTCACTTTTAAAACCATTGGTACTTTGTGTTTTGAAAAAGCCGCGACCAATAAGTCACTATCAAATCCCAGTCCTTGACTGGTCAATGTTCCACTTTGTAAGATTTGACGCTCATTCAATGGCCGTGCGTCTTGTGCGTGGAGCCCTAAAACGATTATAAAAAAACATGCTTCGCGATGCGTGTTGAAACAGTTTTCAACGACTTAGCCCAAAATGTGCATACAAGTGCGTTGGTACAGGCGTTTCATTGGAAGTGGTCGTGTTCCACTTCTAGGTCTTACAAACCTTGAAAGAGGGATGTACAGCATGCAGTTTTATCCACAACTAGCCCATAGGAGGGCTAACTCTACTTTTTGAACAAACTTTTCACAACGGCACCAAGGCATCCTTACAAATAAAGAGAAAACAATCAAGATACAAACGACATCCAGCCGCACGCACTAAAGGGAAGGGTATGTTGTATCTGCTGGACACTGTGGACAAATACAGCTGAGGTCAAAAACTCTCACCATGCTACTACATACACACCAGGCATGGGATGAATGTGTGTTCCAGAGTCCGTTTGAATGTAGTAGGAGTCTCTACATGCCTTTAGGCTAATGTTCAAATGCATAAAAGTGAATCTGGACAATGGCCATGCTGTTAGTGTGGTATTGTTCACACAATCGCACACATCAGGGGTATGTTTTGATCCAATATTATCTCATAGTTGGTAGCAACCAATAGTAGTCAATGGTTATCCAGCCAATGCCCTTGAACTGTCAAAAAGCTCCATATGGTGTAAATTTTCTTGCTGTTCTGATATGGAGCAAACATGAACACCACTTCTCTATTTGAACCCACTTTCTTGGCTCTTTGTCATCTTTCATCTCGTAGTCTTACTTAAAGAAGGCTGACATTTCAACTATAGCTTTTCTGTTGTGACTTTTTCCTTTCTTGAAAAGGAGACTGTTTTCTTGATGCTGACTTGTACCTCTTGAAAAAAACGACACAGTTCCTAGTTGAAAAGTTACAGTTAGACAATAGTAGAGACGATGAAGAAAAGGCCAAGGAAAACCACTGACATGAACTACAGACGAAAAGACCTAGTCACATAAAAGCGATCAAAGAAACTACAGTGAATGAGAAAAAGGCATTACAAGTTATGAAGTCAGTGGGATTCTGACCCTTAGAAAATATTTTGAAAAAAAACATAAACATGCCTGTTGTGTAGTGACTTTGAGAAATTTGGCCAGCACTGAAAGAGACGAAAAAAAGGGTCAAAATCTTGCCAGTAGAATGTGTTTACAGATATTGAAAAGGACTCTGTGGCGCAATGGTAGCTCGTCTGACTCCAGATCAGAAGGTTGTGTGTTCAAATCACATCAGGGTCATTGTTTAACACTTGTGCTATCTGATGCACTTTGATGTTGGGATTTGGGTCATCTAGACAGTGTGCTGAGCCTTTTTCTTCAATGATTTGTGATCTTCACTGGTTTCCATGGATTACAGGAAATCCCTTTCACTTTTATCCACCTTTGTCATGGTAGGGAAAACACGTCAATTTAAGGCCAAGGTCATAGGATAGCACAAGGGTACATCTGTGCAGAGCGCAAGCTGCGACTCTTTGGATTGCTGACGTTGTAGCATGGCCTTAAGACAAAGTTAGGTGCTTGCCTAATATTGACTCGGTCTATTGTGCACTGTTACAAACTTTAACCACACAACTTGAAAAAATAAACAGTTGAGGAGATCCAAGTTTGTTCACTTGTAGATTGTATGTGGAACAGTTGGCTTCTGAGTAATGCACAGTTGTAAGTTGTGTTAGGCTGTTGACCAGGGATGTTTTCTGCTGAGTGTGGGAGAAAGCCAATAAATAGTTTGAGCAGCACTTTTGGATTAATTTGGAATCATTTTAATAAGGGAGAGGAGTTGGAGAATGCTGGAATTGACACACAAAAAGGGTTGGTGAAGGAAGAAGCTCATGTGCAGAATTTCACTTAGAATCAATGACTTTCTTTATAATGAAGAGATGCAACATTTGAAGCACCTCAGAGGGGACTTGAACCCCCAATACCTGGCTTAGGAGGCCAGTGCCTTATCCATTAGGCCACTGAGGCTTGACAACTATGTTCACACATGAAAGAGTTGGTGTCATTTAACTCCGACAAGCCACTGACAACAATGACTAAATTCTGCTTCATGGTCACTTTTAAAACCATTGGTACTTTGTGTTTTGAAAAAGCCGCGACCAATAAGTCACTATCAAATCCCAGTCCTTGACTGGTCAATGTTCCACTTTGTAAGATTTGACGCTCATTCAATGGCCGTGCGTCTTGTGCGTGGAGCCCTAAAACGATTATAAAAAAACATGCTTCGCGATGCGTGTTGAAACAGTTTTCAACGACTTAGCCCAAAATGTGCATACAAGTGCGTTGGTACAGGCGTTTCATTGGAAGTGGTCGTGTTCCACTTCTAGGTCTTACAGAACTTGAAAGAGGGATGTACAGCATGCAGTTTTATCCACAACTAGCCCATAGGAGGGCTAACTCTACTTTTTGAACAAACTTTTCACAACGGCACCAAGGCATCCTTACAAATAAAGAGAAAACAATCAAGATACAAACGACATCCAGCCGCACGCACTAAAGGGAAGGGTATGTTGTATCTGCTGGACGCTGTCGACAAATACAGCTGAGGTCAAAAACTCTCACCATGCTACTACATACACACCAGGCATGGGATGAATGTGTGTTCCAGAGTCCGTTTGAATGTAGTAGGAGTCTCTACATGCCTTTAGGCTAATGTTCAAATGCATAAAAGTGAATCTGGACAATGGCCATGCTGTTAGTGTGGTATTGTTCACACAATCGCACACATCAGGGGTATGTTTTGATCCAATATTAGCTCATAGTTGGTAACAACCAATAGTAGTCAATGGTTATCCAGCCAATGCCCTTGAACTGTCAAAAAGCTCCAGATGGTGTAAATTTTCTTGCTGTTCTGATATGGAGCAAACATGAACACCACTTCTCTATTTGAACCCACTTTCTTGGCTCTTTGTCATCTTTCATCTCGTAGTCTTACTTAAAGAAGGCTGACATTTCAACTATAGCTTTTCTGTTGTGACTTTTTCCTTTCTTGAAAAGGAGACTGTTTTCTTGATGCTGACTTGTACCTCTTGAAAAAAACGACACAGTTCCTAGTTGAAAAGTTACAGTTAGACAATAGTAGAGACGATGAAGAAAAGGCCAAGGAAAACCACTGACATGAACTACAGACGAAAAGACCTAGTCACATAACAGAGATCAAAGAAACTACAGTGAATGAGAAAAAGGCATTACAAGTTAGGACGTCAGTGGGATTCTGACCCTTAGAAAATAATTTGAAAAAAAACATAAACATGCCTGTTGTGTAGTGACCTTGAGAAATTTGGCCAGCACTGAAGAAAGAGCAAAAAAGGGTCAAAATCTTGCCAGTAGAATGTGTTTTCAGATATTGAAAAGGACTCTGTGGCGCAATGGTAGCGCGTCTGACTCCAGATCAGAAGGTTGTGTGTTCAAATCACATCAGGGTCATTGTTTAACACTTGTGCTATCTGATGCACTTTGATTTTGGGATTTGGGTCATCTAGACAGTGTGCTGAGTCTTTTTCTTCAATGATTTGTGATCTTCACTGGTTTCCATGGATTACAGGAAATCCCTTTCACCTTTATCCACCTTTGTCATGGTAGGGAAAACACGTCAATTTAAGGCCAAGGTCATAGGATAGCACAAGGGTACATCTGTGCAGAGCGCAAGCTGCGACTCTTTGGATTGCTGACGTTGTAGCATGGCCTTAAGACAAAGTTAGGTGCTTGCCTAATATTGACTCGGTCTATTGTGCACTGTTACAAACTTTAACCACACAACTTGAAAAAAAAACAGTTGAGGAGATCCAAGTTTGTTCACTTGTAGATTGTATGTGGAACAGTTGGCTTCTGAGTAATGCACAGTTGTAAGTTGGGTTAGGCTGTTGACCAGGGATGTTTGCAGCTGAGTGTGGGAGAAAGCCAATAAATAGTTTGAGCAGCACTTTTGTATTAATTTGGAATCATTTTAATAAGGGAGAAGAGTTGGAGAATGCTGGAATTGACACACAAACAGGGTTGGTGAAGGAAGAAGCTCATGTGCAGAATTTCACTTAGAATCAATGACTTTCTTTATAATGAAGAGCTGCAACATTTGAAGCACCTCAGAGGGGACTTGAACCCCCAATCCCTGGCTTAGGAGGCCAGTGCCTTATCCATTAGAACACTGAGGCTTGCCAACTATGTTCACACATGAAAGAATTGGTGTCATTTAACTCCGACAAGCCACTGACAACAATGACTAAATTCTGCTTCATGGTCACTTTTAAAACCATTGGTACTTTGTGTTTTGAAAAAGCCGCGACCAATAAGTCACTATCAAATCCCAGTCCTTGACTGGTCAATGTTCCACTTTGTAAGATTTGACGCTCATTCAATGGCCGTGCGTCTTGTGCGTGGAGCCCTAAAACGATTATAAAAAAACATGCTTCGCGATGCGTGTTGAAACAGTTTTCAACGACTTAGCCCAAAATGTGCATACAAGTGCGTTGGTACAGGCGTTTCATTGGAAGTGGTCGTGTTCCACTTCTAGGTCTTACAAACCTTGAAAGAGGGATGTACAGCATGCAGTTTTATCCACAACTAGCCCATAGGAGGGCTAACTCTACTTTTTGAACAAACTTTTCACAACGGCACCAAGGCATCCTTACAAATAAAGAGAAAACAATCAAGATACAAACGACATCCAGCCGCACGCACTAAAGGGAAGGGTATGTTGTATCTGCTGGACACTGTGGACAAATACAGCTGAGGTCAAAAACTCTCACCATGCTACTACATACACACCAGGCATGGGATGAATGTGTGTTCCAGAGTCCGTTTGAATGTAGTAGGAGTCTCTACATGCCTTTAGGCTAATGTTCAAATGCATAAAAGTGAATCTGGACAATGGCCATGCTGTTAGTGTGGTATTGTTCACACAATCGCACACATCAGGGGTATGTTTTGATCCAATATTATCTCATAGTTGGTAGCAACCAATAGTAGTCAATGGTTATCCAGCCAATGCCCTTGAACTGTCAAAAAGCTCCATATGGTGTAAATTTTCTTGCTGTTCTGATATGGAGCAAACATGAACACCACTTCTCTATTTGAACCCACTTTCTTGGCTCTTTGTCATCTTTCATCTCGTAGTCTTACTTAAAGAAGGCTGACATTTCAACTATAGCTTTTCTGTTGTGACTTTTTCCTTTCTTGAAAAGGAGACTGTTTTCTTGATGCTGACTTGTACCTCTTGAAAAAAACGACACAGTTCCTAGTTGAAAAGTTACAGTTAGACAATAGTAGAGACGATGAAGAAAAGGCCAAGGAAAACCACTGACATGAACTACAGACGAAAAGACCTAGTCACATAAAAGCGATCAAAGAAACTACAGTGAATAAGAAAAAGGCATTACAAGTTATGAAGTCAGTTGGATTCTGACCCTTAGAAAATAATTTTTGAAAAAAAACATAAACATGCCTGTTGTGTAGTGACCATGAGAAATTTGGCCAGCACTGAAGAAAGAGCCAAAAAGGGTCAAAATCTTGCCAGTAGAATGTGTTTACAGATATTGAAAAGGACTCTGTGGCGCAATGGTAGCGCATCTGACTCCAGATCAGAAGGTTGTGTGTTCAAATCACATCAGGGTCATTGTTTAACACTTGTGCTATCTGATGCACTTTGATGTTGGGATTTGGGTCATCTAGACAGTGTGCTGAGCCTTTTTCTTCAATGATTAGTGATCTTCACTGGTTTCCATGGATTACAGGAAATCCCTTTCACCTTTATCCACCTTTGTCATGGTAGGGAAAACACGTCAATTTAAGGCCAAGGTCATAGGATAGCACAAGGGTGCATCTGTGCAGAGCGCAAGCTGCGACTCTTTGGATTGCTGACGTTGTAGCATGGCCTTAAGACAAAGTTAGGTGCTTGCCTATTAGTGACTCGATCTATTGTGCACTGTTACAAACTTTAACCACACAACTTGAAAAAAAAAACAGTTGAGGAGATCCAAGTTTGTTCACTTGTAGATTGTATGTGGAACAGTTGGCTTCTGAGTAATGCACAGTGTTAAGTTGGGTTAGGCTGTTGACCAGGGATGTTTGCAGCTGAGTGTGGGAGAAAGCCAATAAATAGTTTGAGCAGCACTTTTGTATTAATTTGGAATCATTTTAATAAGGGAGAAGAGTTGGAGAATGCTGGAATTGACACACAAACAGGGTTGGTGAAGGAAGAAGCTCATGTGCAGAATTTCACTTAGAATCAATGACTTTCTTTATAATGAAGAGCTGCAACATTTGAAGCACCTCAGAGGGGACTTGAACCCCCAATCCCTGGCTTAGGAGGCCAGTGCCTTATCCATTAGAACACTGAGGCTTGCCAACTATGTTCACACATGAAAGAATTGGTGTCATTTAACTCCGACAAGCCACTGACAACAATGACTAAATTCTGCTTCATGGTCACTTTTAAAACCATTGGTACTTTGTGTTTTGAAAAAGCCGCGACCAATAAGTCACTATCAAATCCCAGTCCTTGACTGGTCAATGTTCCACTTTGTAAGATTTGACGCTCATTCAATGGCCGTGCGTCTTGTGCGTGGAGCCCTAAAACGATTATAAAAAAACATGCTTCGCGATGCGTGTTGAAACAGTTTTCAACGACTTAGCCCAAAATGTGCATACAAGTGCGTTGGTACAGGCGTTTCATTGGAAGTGGTCGTGTTCCACTTCTAGGTCTTACAAACCTTGAAAGAGGGATGTACAGCATGCAGTTTTATCCACAACTAGCCCATAGGAGGGCTAACTCTACTTTTTGAACAAACTTTTCACAACGGCACCAAGGCATCCTTACAAATAAAGAGAAAACAATCAAGATACAAACGACATCCAGCCGCACGCACTAAAGGGAAGGGTATGTTGTATCTGCTGGACACTGTGGACAAATACAGCTGAGGTCAAAAACTCTCACCATGCTACTACATACACACCAGGCATGGGATGAATGTGTGTTCCAGAGTCCGTTTGAATGTAGTAGGAGTCTCTACATGCCTTTAGGCTAATGTTCAAATGCATAAAAGTGAATCTGGACAATGGCCATGCTGTTAGTGTGGTATTGTTCACACAATCGCACACATCAGGGGTATGTTTTGATCCAATATTATCTCATAGTTGGTAGCAACCAATAGTAGTCAATGGTTATCCAGCCAATGCCCTTGAACTGTCAAAAAGCTCCATATGGTGTAAATTTTCTTGCTGTTCTGATATGGAGCAAACATGAACACCACTTCTCTATTTGAACCCACTTTCTTGGCTCTTTGTCATCTTTCATCTCGTAGTCTTACTTAAAGAAGGCTGACATTTCAACTATAGCTTTTCTGTTGTGACTTTTTCCTTTCTTGAAAAGGAGACTGTTTTCTTGATGCTGACTTGTACCTCTTGAAAAAAACGACACAGTTCCTAGTTGAAAAGTTACAGTTAGACAATAGTAGAGACGATGAAGAAAAGGCCAAGGAAAACCACTGACATGAACTACAGACGAAAAGACCTAGTCACATAAAAGCGATCAAAGAAACTACAGTGAATGAGAAAAAGGCATTACAAGTTATGAAGTCAGTGGGATTCTGACCCTTAGAAAATAATTTTTGAAAAAAAACATAAACATGCCTGTTGTGTAGTGACCATGAGAAATTTGGCCAGCACTGAAGAAAGAGCCAAAAAGGGTCAAAATCTTGCCAGTAGAATGTGTTTACAGATATTGAAAAGGACTCTGTGGCGCAATGGTAGCGCGTCTGACTCCAGATCAGAAGGTTGTGTGTTCAAATCACATCAGGGTCATTGTTTAACACTTGTGCTATCTGATGCACTTTGATGTTGGGATTTGGGTCATCTAGACAGTGTGCTGAGCCTTTTTCTTCAATGATTTGTGATCTTCACTGGTTTCCATGGATTACAGGAAATCCCTTTCACCTTTATCCACCTTTGTCATGGTAGGGAAAACACGTCAATTTAAGGCCAAGGTCATAGGATAGCACAAGGGTGCATCTGTGCAGAGCGCAAACTGCGACTCTTTGGATTGCTGACGTTGTAGCATGGCCTTAAGACAAAGTTAGGTGCTTGCCTATTAGTGACTTGGTCTATTGTGCACTGTTACAAACTTTAACCACACAACTTGAAAAAAAAAAACAGTTGAGGAGATCCAAGTTTGTTCACTTGTAGATTGTATGTGGAACAGTTGGCTTCTGAGTAATGCACAGTTGTAAGTTGGGTTAGGCTGTTGACCAGGGATGTTTTCTGCTGAGTGTGGGAGAAAGCCAATAAATAGTTTGAGCAGCACTTTTGGATTAATTTGGAATCATTTTAATAAGGGAGAGGAGTTGGAGAATGCTGGAATTGACACACAAACAGGGTTGGTGAAGGAAGAAGCTCATGTGCAGAATTTCACTTAGAATCAATGACTTTCTTTATAATGAAGAGCTGCAACATTTGAAGCACCTCAGAGGGGACTTGAACCCCCAATCCCTGGCTTAGGAGGCCAGTGCCTTATCCATTAGGCCACTGAGGCTTGACAACTATGTTCACACATAAAAGAGTTGGTGTCATTTAACTCCGACAGGCCACTGACAACAATGACTAAATTCTGCTTCATGGTCACTTTTAAAACCATTGGTACTTTGTGTTTTGAAAAAGCCGCGACCAATAAGTCACTATCAAATCCCAGTCCTTGACTGGTCAATGTTCCACTTTGTAAGATTTGACGCTCATTCAATGGCCGTGCGTCTTGTGCGTGGAGCCCTAAAACGATTATAAAAAAACATGCTTCGCGATGCGTGTTGAAACAGTTTTCAACGACTTAGCCCAAAATGTGCATACAAGTGCGTTGGTACAGGCGTTTCATTGGAAGTGGTCGTGTTCCACTTCTAGGTCTTACAGAACTTGAAAGAGGGATGTACAGCATGCAGTTTTATCCACAACTAGCCCATAGGAGGGCTAACTCTACTTTTTGAACAAACTTTTCACAACGGCACCAAGGCATCCTTACAAATAAAGAGAAAACAATCAAGATACAAACGACATCCAGCCGCACGCACTAAAGGGAAGGGTATGTTGTATCTGCTGGACACTGTGGACAAATACAGCTGAGGTCAAAAACTCTCACCATGCTACTACATACACACCAGGCATGGGATGAATGTGTGTTCCAGAGTCCGTTTGAATGTAGTAGGAGTCTCTACATGCCTTTAGGCTATTGTTCAAATGCATAAAAGTGAATCTGGACAATGGCCATGCTGTTAGTGTGGTATTGTTCACACAATCGCACACATCAGGGGTATGTTTTGATCCAATATTAGCTCATAGTTGGTAGCAACCAATAGTAGTCAATGGTTATCCAGCCAATGCCCTTGAACTGTCAAAAAGCTCCATATGGTGTAAATTTTCTTGCTGTTCTGATATGGAGCAAAAATGAACACCACTTCTCTATTTGAACCCACTTTCTTGGCTCTTTGTCATCTTTCATCTCGTAGTCTTACTTAAAGAAGGCTGACATTTCAACTATAGCTTTTCTGTTGTGACTTTTTCCTTTCTTGAAAAGGAGACTGTTTTCTTGATGCTGACTTGTACCTCTTGAGAAAAACGACACAGTTCCTAGTTGAAAAGTTACAGTTAGACAATAGTAGAGACGATGAAGAAAAGGCCAAGAAAAACCACTGACATGAACTACAGACGAAAAGACCTAGTCACATAACAGCGATCAAAGAAACTACAGTGAATGAGAAAAAGGCATTACAAGTTATGAAGTCAGTGGGATTCTGACCCTTAGAAAATATTTTGAAAAAAAACATAAACATGCCTGTTGTGTAGTGACTTTGAGAAATTTGGCCAGCACTGAAAGAGACGAAAAAAAGGGTCAAAATCTTGCCAGTAGAATGTGTTTACAGATATTGAAAAGGACTCTGTGGCGCAATGGTAGCTCGTCTGACTCCAGATCAGAAGGTTGTGTGTTCAAATCACATCAGGGTCATTGTTTAACACTTGTGCTATCTGATGCACTTTGATGTTGGGATTTGGGTCATCTAGACAGTGTGCTGAGCCTTTTTCTTCAATGATTTGTGATCTTCACTGGTTTCCATGGATTACAGGAAATCCCTTTCACTTTTATCCACCTTTGTCATGGTAGGGAAAACACGTCAATTTAAGGCCAAGGTCATAGGATAGCACAAGGGTACATCTGTGCAGAGCGCAAGCTGCGACTCTTTGGATTGCTGACGTTGTAGCATGGCCTTAAGACAAAGTTAGGTGCTTGCCTAATATTGACTCGGTCTATTGTGCACTGTTACAAACTTTAACCACACAACTTGAAAAAATAAACAGTTGAGGAGATCCAAGTTTGTTCACTTGTAGATTGTATGTGGAACAGTTGGCTTCTGAGTAATGCACAGTTGTAAGTTGTGTTAGGCTGTTGACCAGGGATGTTTTCTGCTGAGTGTGGGAGAAAGCCAATAAATAGTTTGAGCAGCACTTTTGGATTAATTTGGAATCATTTTAATAAGGGAGAGGAGTTGGAGAATGCTGGAATTGACACACAAAAAGGGTTGGTGAAGGAAGAAGCTCATGTGCAGAATTTCACTTAGAATCAATGACTTTCTTTATAATGAAGAGATGCAACATTTGAAGCACCTCAGAGGGGACTTGAACCCCCAATACCTGGCTTAGGAGGCCAGTGCCTTATCCTTTAGGCCACTGAGGCTTGACAACTATGTTCACACATGAGAGAGTTGGTGTCATTTAACTCCGACAAGCCACTGACAACAATGACTAAATTCTGCTTCATGGTCACTTTTAAAACCATTGGTACTTTGTGTTTTGAAAAAGCCGCGACCAATAAGTCACTATCAAATCCCAGTCCTTGACTGGTCAATGTTCCACTTTGTAAGATTTGACGCTCATTCAATGGCCGTGCGTCTTGTGCGTGGAGCCCTAAAACGATTATAAAAAAACATGCTTCGCGATGCGTGTTGAAACAGTTTTCAACGACTTAGCCCAAAATGTGCATACAAGTGCGTTGGTACAGGCGTTTCATTGGAAGTGGTCGTGTTCCACTTCTAGGTCTTACAGAACTTGAAAGAGGGATGTACAGCATGCAGTTTTATCCACAACTAGCCCATAGGAGGGCTAACTCTACTTTTTGAACAAACTTTTCACAACGGCACCAAGGCATCCTTACAAATAAAGAGAAAACAATCAAGATACAAACGACATCCAGCCGCACGCACTAAAGGGAAGGGTATGTTGTATCTGCTGGACGCTGTCGACAAATACAGCTGAGGTCAAAAACTCTCACCATGCTACTACATACACACCAGGCATGGGATGAATGTGTGTTCCAGAGTCCGTTTGAATGTAGTAGGAGTCTCTACATGCCTTTAGGCTAATGTTCAAATGCATAAAAGTGAATCTGGACAATGGCCATGCTGTTAGTGTGGTATTGTTCACACAATCGCACACATCAGGGGTATGTTTTGATCCAATATTAGCTCATAGTTGGTAACAACCAATAGTAGTCAATGGTTATCCAGCCAATGCCCTTGAACTGTCAAAAAGCTCCAGATGGTGTAAATTTTCTTGCTGTTCTGATATGGAGCAAACATGAACACCACTTCTCTATTTGAACCCACTTTCTTGGCTCTTTGTCATCTTTCATCTCGTAGTCTTACTTAAAGAAGGCTGACATTTCAACTATAGCTTTTCTGTTGTGACTTTTTCCTTTCTTGAAAAGGAGACTGTTTTCTTGATGCTGACTTGTACCTCTTGAAAAAAACGACACAGTTCCTAGTTGAAAAGTTACAGTTAGACAATAGTAGAGACGATGAAGAAAAGGCCAAGGAAAACCACTGACATGAACTACAGACGAAAAGACCTAGTCACATAACAGAGATCAAAGAAACTACAGTGAATGAGAAAAAGGCATTACAAGTTAGGACGTCAGTGGGATTCTGACCCTTAGAAAATAATTTGAAAAAAAACATAAACATGCCTGTTGTGTAGTGACCTTGAGAAATTTGGCCAGCACTGAAGAAAGAGCAAAAAAGGGTCAAAATCTTGCCAGTAGAATGTGTTTTCAGATATTGAAAAGGACTCTGTGGCGCAATGGTAGCGCGTCTGACTCCAGATCAGAAGGTTGTGTGTTCAAATCACATCAGGGTCATTGTTTAACACTTGTGCTATCTGATGCACTTTGATTTTGGGATTTGGGTCATCTAGACAGTGTGCTGAGTCTTTTTCTTCAATGATTTGTGATCTTCACTGGTTTCCATGGATTACAGGAAATCCCTTTCACCTTTATCCACCTTTGTCATGGTAGGGAAAACACGTCAATTTAAGGCCAAGGTCATAGGATAGCACAAGGGTACATCTGTGCAGAGCGCAAGCTGCGACTCTTTGGATTGCTGACGTTGTAGCATGGCCTTAAGACAAAGTTAGGTGCTTGCCTAATATTGACTCGGTCTATTGTGCACTGTTACAAACTTTAACCACACAACTTGAAAAAAAAACAGTTGAGGAGATCCAAGTTTGTTCACTTGTAGATTGTATGTGGAACAGTTGGCTTCTGAGTAATGCACAGTTGTAAGTTGGGTTAGGCTGTTGACCAGGGATGTTTTCTGCTGAGTGTGGGAGAAAGCCAATAAATAGTTTGAGCAGCACTTTTGGATTAATTTGGAATCATTTTAATAAGGGAGAGGAGTTGGAGAATGCTGGAATTGACACACAAACAGGGTTGGTGAAGGAAGAAGCTCATGTGCAGAATTTCACTTAGAATCAATGACTTTCTTTATAATGAAGAGCTGCAACATTTGAAGCACCTCAGAGGGGACTTGAACCCCCAATCCCTGGCTTAGGAGGCCAGTGCCTTATCCATTAGGCCACTGAGGCTTGACAACTATGTTCACACATGAAAGAGTTGGTGTCATTTAACTCCGACAGGCCACTGACAACAATGACTAAATTCTGCTTCATGGTCACTTTTAAAACCATTGGTACTTTGTGTTTTGAAAAAGCCGCGACCAATAAGTCACTATCAAATCCCAGTCCTTGCCTGGTCAATGTTCCACTTTGTAAGATTTGATGCTCATTCAATGGCCGTGCGTCTTGTGCGTGGAGCCCTATAACGATTAAAAAAAAACATGCTTCGCGATGCGTGTTGAAACAGTTTTCAACGACTTAGCCCAAAATGTGCATACAAGTGCGTTGGTACAGGCGTTTCATTGGAAGTGGTCGTGTTCCACTTCTAGGTCTTACAGAACTTGAAAGAGGGATGTACAGCATGCAGTTTTATCCACAACTAGCCCATAGGAGGGCTAACTCTACTTTTTGAACAAACTTTTCACAACGGCACCAAGGCATCCTTACAAATAAAGAGAAAACAATCAAGATACAAACGACATCCAGCCGCACGCACTAAAGGGAAGGGTATGTTGTATCTGCTGGACGCTGTCGACAAATACAGCTGAGGTCAAAAACTCTCACCATGCTACTACATACACACCAGGCATGGGATGAAGGTGTGTTCCAGAGTCCGTTTGAATGTAGTAGGAGTCTCTACATGCCTTTAGGCTAATGTTCAAATGCATAAAAGTGAATCTGGACAATGGCCATGCTGTTAGTGTGGTATTGTTCACACAATCGCACACATCAGGGGTATGTTTTGATCCAATATTATCTCATAGTTGGTAGCAACCAATAGTAGTCAATGGTTATCCAGCCAATGCCCTTGAACTGTCAAAAAGCTCCAGATGGTGTAAATTTTCTTGCTGTTCTGATATGGAGCAAACATGAACACCATTTCTCTATTTGAACCCACTTTCTTGACTCTTTGTCATCTTTCATCTCGTAGTCTTCCTTACAGAAGGCTGACATTTCAACTATAGCTTTTCTGTTGTGACTTTTTCCTTTCTTGAAAAGGAGACTGTTTTCTTGATGCTGACTTGTACCTCTTGAGAAAAACGACACAGTTCCTAGTTGAAAAGTTACAGTTAGACAATAGTAGAGACGATGAAGAAAAGGCCAAGGAAAACCACTGACATGAACTACAGACGAAAAGACCTAGTCACATAAAAGCGATCAAAGAAACTACAGTGAATAAGAAAAAGGCATTACAAGTTATGAAGTCAGTGGGATTCTGACCCTTAGAAAATAATTTGAAAAAAAACATAAACATGCCTGTTGTGTAGTGACCTTGAGAAATTTGGCCAGCACTGAAGAAAGAGCCAAAAAGGGTCAAAATCTTGCCAGTAGAATGTGTTTACAGATATTGAAAAGGACTCTGTGGCGCAATGGTAGCGCGTCTGACTCCAGATCAGAAGGTTGTGTGTTCAAATCACATCAGGGTAATTGTTTAACACTTGTGCTATCTGATGCACTTTGATGTTGGGATTTGGGTCATCTAGACAGTGTGCTGAGCCTTTTTCTTCAATGATTTGTGATCTTCACTGGTTTCCATGGATTACAGGAAATCCCTTTCACCTTTATCCACCTTTGTCATGGTAGGGAAAACACGTCAATTTAAGGCCAAGGTCATAGGATAGCACAAGGGTGCATCTGTGCAGAGCGCAAGCTGCGACTCTTTGGATTGCTGACGTTGTAGCATGGCCTTAAGACAAAGTTAGGTGCTTGCCTAATATTGACTCGGTCTATTGTGCACTGTTACAAACTTTAACCACACAACTTGAAAAAAAAAAACAGTTGAGGAGATCCAAGTTTGTTCACTTGTAGATTGTATGTGGAACAGTTGGCTTCTGAGTAATGCACAGTTGTAAGTTGGGTTAGGCTGTTGACCAGGGATGTTTTCTGCTGAGTGTGGGAGAAAGCCAATAAATAGTTTGAGCAGCACTTTTGGATTAATTTGGAATCATTTTAATAAGGGAGAGGAGTTGGAGAATGCTGGAATTGACACACAAACAGGGTTGGTGAAGGAAGAAGCTCATGTGCAGAATTTCACTTAGAATCATTGACTTTCTTTATAATGAAGAGCTGCAACATTTGAAGCACCTCAGAGGGGACTTGAACCCCCAATCCCTGGCTTAGGAGGCCTGTGCCTTATCCATTAGGCCACTGAGGCTTGACAACTATGTTCACACATGAAAAAGTTGGTGTCATTTAACTCCGACAGGCCACTGACAACAATGACTAAATTCTGCTTCATGGTCACTTTTAAAACCATTGGTACTTTGTGTTTTGAAAAAGCCGCGACCAATAAGTCACTATCAAATCCCAGTCCTTGACTGGTCAATGTTCCACTTTGTAAGATTTGACGCTCATTCAATGGCCGTGCGTCTTGTGCGTGGAGCCCTAAAACGATTATAAAAAAACATGCTTCGCGATGCGTGTTGCAACAGTTTTCAACGACTTAGCCCAAAATGTGCATACAAGTGCGTTGGTACATGCGTTTCATTGGAAGTGGTCGTGTTCCACTTCTAGGTCTTACAGAACTTGAAAGAGGGATGTACAGCATGCAGTTTTATCCACAACTAGCCCATAGGGGGGCTAACTCTACTTTTTGAACAAACTTTTCACAACGGCACCAAGGCATCCTTACAAATAAAGAGAAAACAATCAAGATACAAACGACATCCAGCCGCACGCACTAAAGGGAAGGGTATGTTGTATCTGCTGGACACTGTGGACAAATACAGCTGAGGTCAAAAACTCTCACAATGCTATTACATACACACCAGTTATGGGATGAATGTGTGTTCCAGAGTCCGTTTGAATGTAGTAGGAGTCTCTACATGCCTTTAGGCTAATGTTCAAATGCATAAAAGTGAATCTGGACAATGGCCATGCTGTTAGTGTGGTATTGTTCACACAATCGCACACATCAGGGGTATGTTTTGATCCAATATTAGCTCATAGTTGGTAGCAACCAATAGTAGTCAATGGTTATCCAGCCAATGCCCTTGAACTGTCAAAAAGCTCCATATGGTGTAAATTTTCTTGCTGTTCTGATATGGAGCAAACATGAACACCACTTCTCTATTTGAACCCACTTTCTTGGCTCTTTGTCATCTTTCATCTCGTAGTCTTACTTAAAGAAGGCTGACATTTCAACTATAGCTTTTCTGTTGTGACTTTTTCCTTTCTTGAAAAGGAGACTGTTTTCTTGATGCTGACTTGTACCTCTTGAAAAAAACGACACAGTTCCTAGTTGAAAAGTTACAGTTAGACAATAGTAGAGACGATGAAGAAAAGGCCAAGGAAAACCACTGACATGAACTACAGACGAAAAGACCTAGTCACATAACAGCGATCAAAGAAACTACAGTGAATAAGAAAAAGGCATTACAAGTTATGAAGTCAGTTGGATTCTGACCCTTAGAAAATAATTTTTGAAAAAAAACATAAACATGCCTGTTGTGTAGTGACCATGAGAAATTTGGCCAGCACTGAAGAAAGAGCCAAAAAGGGTCAAAATCTTGCCAGTAGAATGTGTTTACAGATATTGAAAAGGACTCTGTGGCGCAATGGTAGCGCATCTGACTCCAGATCAGAAGGTTGTGTGTTCAAATCACATCAGGGTCATTGTTTAACACTTGTGCTATCTGATGCACTTTGATGTTGGGATTTGGGTCATCTAGACAGTGTGCTGAGCCTTTTTCTTCAATGATTAGTGATCTTCACTGGTTTCCATGGATTACAGGAAATCCCTTTCACCTTTATCCACCTTTGTCATGGTAGGGAAAACACGTCAATTTAAGGCCAAGGTCATAGGATAGCACAAGGGTACATCTGTGCAGAGCGCAAGCTGCGACTCTTTGGATTGCTGACGTTGTAGCATGGCCTTAAGACAAAGTTAGGTGCTTGCCTAGTATTGACTCGGTCTATTGTGCACTGTTACAAACTTTAACCACACAACTTGAAAAAAAAACAGTTGAGGAGATCCAAGTTTGTTCACTTGTAGATTGTATGTGGAACAGTTGGCTTCTGAGTAATGCACAGTTGTAAGTTGGGTTAGGCTGTTGACCAGGGATGTTTTCTGCTGAGTGTGGGAGAAAGCCAATAAATAGTTTGAGCAGCACTTTTGTATTAATTTGGAATCATTTTAATAAGGGAGAGGAGTTGGAGAATGCTGGAATTGACACACAAACAGGGTTGGTGAAGGAAGAAGCTCATGTGCAGAATTTCACTTTGAATCAATGACTTTCTTTATAATGAAGAGCTGCAACATTTGAAGCACCTCAGAGGGGACTTGAACCCCCAATCCCTGGCTTAGGAGGCCAGTGCCTTATCCATTAGGCCACTGAGGCTTGACAACTATGTTCACACATGAAAGAGTTGGTGTCATTTAACTCCGACAGGCCACTGACAACAATGACTAAATTCTGCTTCATGGTCACTTTTAAAACCATTGGTACTTTGTGTTTTGAAAAAGCCGCGACCAATAAGTCACTATCAAATCCCAGTCCTTGCCTGGTCAATGTTCCACTTTGTAAGATTTGATGCTCATTCAATGGCCGTGCGTCTTGTGCGTGGAGCCCTATAACGATTAAAAAAAAACATGCTTCGCGATGCGTGTTGAAACAGTTTTCAACGACTTAGCCCAAAATGTGCATACAAGTGCGTTGGTACAGGCGTTTCATTGGAAGTGGTCGTGTTCCACTTCTAGGTCTTACAGAACTTGAAAGAGGGATGTACAGCATGCAGTTTTATCCACAACTAGCCCATAGGAGGGCTAACTCTACTTTTTGAACAAACTTTTCACAACGGCACCAAGGCATCCTTACAAATAAAGAGAAAACAATCAAGATACAAACGACATCCAGCCGCACGCACTAAAGGGAAGGGTATGTTGTATCTGCTGGACGCTGTCGACAAATACAGCTGAGGTCAAAAACTCTCACCATGCTACTACATACACACCAGGCATGGGATGAATGTGTGTTCCAGAGTCCGTTTGAATGTAGTAGGAGTCTCTACATGCCTTTAGGCTAATGTTCAAATGCATAAAAGTGAATCTGGACAATGGCCATGCTGTTAGTGTGGTATTGTTCACACAATCGCACACATCAGGGGTATGTTTTGATCCAATATTAGCTCATAGTTGGTAGCAACCAATAGTAGTCAATGGTTATCCAGCCAATGCCCTTGAACTGTCAAAAAGCTCCAGATGGTGTAAATTTTCTTGCTGTTCTGATATGGAGCAAACATGAACACCATTTCTCTATTTGAACCCACTTTCTTGACTCTTTGTCATCTTTCATCTCGTAGTCTTCCTTACAGAAGGCTGACATTTCAACTATAGCTTTTCTGTTGTGACTTTTTCCTTTCTTGAAAAGGAGACTGTTTTCTTGATGCTGACTTGTACCTCTTGAGAAAAACGACACAGTTCCTAGTTGAAAAGTTACAGTTAGACAATAGTAGAGACGATGAAGAAAAGGCCAAGGAAAACCACTGACATGAACTACAGACGAAAAGACCTAGTCACATAAAAGCGATCAAAGAAACTACAGTGAATAAGAAAAAGGCATTACAAGTTATGAAGTCAGTGGGATTCTGACCCTTAGAAAATAATTTGAAAAAAAACATAAACATGCCTGTTGTGTAGTGACCTTGAGAAATTTGGCCAGCACTGAAGAAAGAGCCAAAAAGGGTCAAAATCTTGCCAGTAGAATGTGTTTACAGATATTGAAAAGGACTCTGTGGCGCAATGGTAGCGTGTCTGACTGCAGATCAGAAGGTTGTGTGTTCAAATCACATCAGGGTAATTGTTTAACACTTGTGCTATCTGATGC
The DNA here is from genome assembly GCF_053564925.1 of Oryzias latipes. Taxonomy (NCBI): domain Eukaryota; kingdom Metazoa; phylum Chordata; class Actinopteri; order Beloniformes; family Adrianichthyidae; genus Oryzias; species Oryzias latipes. The sequence continues at coordinate 13,255,306 of NC_136259.1, forward strand.
ACTTTGATGTTGGGATTTGGGTCATCTAGACAGTGTGCTGAGCCTTTTTCTTCAATGATTTGTGATCTTCACTGGTTTCCATGGATTACAGGAAATCCCTTTCACCTTTATCCACCTTTGTCATGGTAGGGAAAACACGTCAATTTAAGGCCAAGGTCATAGGATAGCACAAGGGTGCATCTGTGCAGAGCGCAAGCTGCGACTCTTTGGATTGCTGACGTTGTAGCATGGCCTTAAGACAAAGTTAGGTGCTTGCCTAATATTGACTCGGTCTATTGTGCACTGTTACAAACTTTAACCACACAACTTGAAAAAAAAAAACAGTTGAGGAGATCCAAGTTTGTTCACTTGTAGATTGTATGTGGAACAGTTGGCTTCTGAGTAATGCACAGTGTTAAGTTGGGTTAGGCTGTTGACCAGGGATGTTTGCAGCTGAGTGTGGGAGAAAGCCAATAAATAGTTTGAGCAGCACTTTTGTATTAATTTGGAATCATTTTAATAAGGGAGAACAGTTGGAGAATGCTGGAATTGACACACAAACAGGGTTGGTGAAGGAAGAAGGTCATGTGCAGAATTTCACTTAGAATCAATGACTTTCTTTATAATGAAGAGCTGCAACATTTGAGGCACCTCAGGGGGGACTTGAACCCCCAATCCCTGGCTTAGGAGGCCAGTGCCTTATCCATTAGGCCACTGAGGCTTGACAACTATGTTCACACATGAAAGAATTGGTGTCATTTAACTCCGACAAGCCACTGACAACAATGACTAAATTCTGCTTCATGGTCACTTTTAAAACCATTGGTACTTTGTGTTTTGAAAAAGCCGCGACCAATAAGTCACTATCAAATCCCAGTCCTTGACTGGTCAATGTTTAACTTTGTAAGATTTGACGCTCATTCAATGGCCGTGCGTCTTGTGCGTGGAGCCCTAAAACGATTATAAAAAAACATGCCTCGCGATGCGTGTTGCAACAGTTTTCAACGGCTTAGCCCAAAATGTGCATACAAGTGCGTTGGTACAGGTGTTTCATTGAAAGTGGTCGTGTTCCACTTCTAGGTCTTACAGAACTTGAAAGAGGGATGTCCAACATGCAGTTTTATTCACAACTAGCCCATAGGAGGGCTAACTCTACTTTTTGAACAAACTTTTCACAACGGCACCAAGGCATCCTTACAAATAAAGAGAAAACAATCAAGATACAAACGACATCCAGCCGCACGCACTAAAGGGAAGGGTATGTTGTATCTGCTGGATGCTGTCGACAAATACAGCTGAGGTCAAAAACTCTCACCATGCTACTACATACACACCAGGCATGGGATGAATGTGTGTTCCAGAGCCTGTTTGAATGTAGTAGGAGTCTCTACATACCTTTAGGGTAATGTTCAAATGCATAAAAGTGAATCTGGACAATGGCCATGCTGTTAGTGTGGTATTGTTCACACAATCGCACACATCAGGGGTATTTTTTGATCCAATATTAGCTCATAGTTGGTAGCAACCAATAGTAGTCAATGGTTATCCAGCCAATGCCCTTGAACTTTCAAAAAGCTCCATATGGTGTAAATTTTCTTGCTGTTCTGATATGGAGCAAACATGAACGCCACTTCTCTATTTGAACCCACTGTCTTGGCTCTTTGTCATCTTTCATATCGTAGTCTTACTTAAAGAAGGCTGACATTTCAACTATAGCTTTTCTGTTGTGACTTTTTCCTTTCTTGAAAAGGAGACTGTTTTCTTGATGCTGACTTGTACCTCTTGAAAAAAACGACACAGTTCCTAGTTGAAAAGTTACAGTTAGACAATAGTAGAGACGATGAAGAAAAGGCCAAGGAAAACCACTGACATGAACTACAGACGAAAAGACCTAGTCACATAACAGCGATCAAAGAAACTACAGTGAATGAGAAAAAGGCATTACAAGTTATGAAGTCAGTTGGATTCTGACCCTTAGAAAATAATTTTTGAAAAAAAACATAAACATCCCTGTTGTGTAGTGACGTTCAGAAATTTGGCCAGCACTTAAGAAAGAGCAAAAAAGGGTCAAAATCTTGCCAGTAGAATGTGTTTACAGATATTGAAAAGGACTCTCTGGCGCAATGGTAGCGCGTCTGACTCCAGATCAGAAGGTTGTGTGTTCAAATCACATCAGGGTCATTGTTTAACACTTGTGCTATCTGATGCACTTTGATGTTGGGATTTGGGTCATCTAGACAGTGTGCTGAGCCTTTTTCTTCAATGATTTGTGATCTTCACTGGTTTCCATGGATTACAGGAAATCCCTTTCACCTTTATCCACCTTTGTCATGGTAGGGAAAACACGTCAATTTAAGGCCAAGGTCATAGGATAGCACAAGGGTACATCTGTGCAGAGCGCAAGCTGCGACTCTTTGGATTGCTGACGTTGTAGCGTGGCCTTAAGACAAAGTTAGGTGCTTGCCTAATATTGACTCGGTCTATTGTGCACTGTTACAAACTTTAACCACACAACTTGAAAAAAAAAAAACAGTTGAGGAGATCTAAGTTTGTTCACTTGTAGATTGTATGTGGAACAGTTGGCTTCTGAGTAATGCACAGTTGTAAGTTGGGTTAGGCTGTTGACCAGGGATGTTTTCTGCTGAGTGTGGGAGAAAGCCAATAAATAGTTTGAGCAGCACTTTTGGATTAATTTGGAATCATTTTAATAAGGGAGAGGAGTTGGAGAATGCTGGAATTGACACACAAACAGGGTTGGTGAAGGAAGAAGCTCATGTGCAGAATTTCACTTAGAATGAATGACTTTCTTTATAATGAAAAGCTGCAACATTTGAAGCACCTCAGAGGGGACTTGAACCCCCAATCCCTGGCTTAGGAGGCCAGTGCCTTATCCATTAGGCCACTGAGGCCTGACAACTATGTTCACACATGAAAGAGTTGGTGTCATTTAACTCCGACAGGCCACTGACAACAATGACTAAATTCTGCTTCATGGTCACTTTTAAAACCATTGGTACTTTGTGTTTTTAAAAAGCCGCGACCAATAAGTCACTATCAAATCCCAGTCCTTGACTGGTCAATGTTCCACTTTGTAAGATTTGACGCTCATTCAATGGCCGTGCGTCTTGTGCGTGGAGCCCTAAAACGATTATAAAAAAACATGCTTCGCGATGCGTGTTGAAACAGTTTTCAACGACTTAGCCCAAAATGTGCATACAAGTGCGTTGGTACAGGCGTTTCATTGGAAGTGGTCGTGTTCCACTTCTAGGTCTTACAGAACTTGAAAGAGGGATGTACAGCATGCAGTTTTATCCACAACTAGCCCATAGGAGGGCTAACTCTACTTTTTGAACAAACTTTTCACAACGGCACCAAGGCATCCTTACAAATAAAGAGAAAACAATCAAGATACAAACGACATCCAGCCGCACGCACTAAAGGGAAGGGTATGTTGTATCTGCTGGACACTGTGGACAAATACAGCTGAGGTCAAAAACTCTCACCATGCTACTACATACACACCAGGCATGGGATGAATGTGTGTTCCAGAGTCCGTTTGAATGTAGTAGGAGTCTCTACATGCCTTTAGGCTAATGTTCAAATGCATAAAAGTGAATCTGGACAATGGCCATGCTGTTAGTGTGGTATTGTTCACACAATCGCACACATCAGGGGTATGTTTTGATCCAATATTAGCTCATAGTTGGTAGCAACCAATAGTAGTCAATGGTTATCCAGCCAATGCCCTTGAACTGTCAAAAAGCTCCATATGGTGTAAATTTTCTTGCTGTTCTGATATGGAGCAAACATGAACACCACTTCTCTATTTGAACCCACTTACTTGGCTCTTTGTCATCTTTCATCTCGTAGTCTTACTAAAAGAAGGCTGACATTTCAACTATAGCTTTTCTGTTGTGACTTTTTCCTTTCTTGAAAAGGAGACTGTTTTCTTGATGCTGACTTGTACCTCTTGAAAAAAACGACACAGTTCCTAGTTGAAAAGTTACAGTTAGACAATAGTAGAGACGATGAAGAAAAGGCCAAGGAAAACCACTGACATGAACTACAGACGAAAAGACCTAGTCACATAACAGCGATCAAAGAAACTACAGTGAATAAGAAAAAGGCATTACAAGTTATGAAGTCAGTTGGATTCTGACCCTTAGAAAATAATTTTTGAAAAAAAACATAAACATGCCTGTTGTGTAGTGACCTTGAGAAATTTGGCCAGCACTGAAGAAAGAGCCAAAAAGGGTCAAAATCTTGCCAGTAGAATGTGTTTACAGATATTGAAAAGGACTCTGTGGCGCAATGGTAGCGCATCTGACTCCAGATCAGAAGGTTTTGTGTTCAAATCACATCAGGGTCATTGTTTAACACTTGTGCTATCTGATGCACTTTGATGTTGGGATTTGGGTCATCTAGACAGTGTGCTGAGCCTTTTTCTTCAATGATTAGTGATCTTCACTGGTTTCCATGGATTACAGGAAATCCCTTTCACCTTTATCCACCTTTGTCATGGTAGGGAAAACACGTCAATTTAAGGCCAAGGTCATAGGATAGCACAAGGGTGCATCTGTGCAGAGCGCAAGCTGCGACTCTTTGGATTGCTGACGTTGTAGCATGGCCTTAAGACAAAGTTAGGTGCTTGCCTATTAGTGACTCGATCTATTGTGCACTGTTACAAACTTTAACCACACAACTTGAAAAAAAATACAGTTGAGGAGATCCAAGTTTGTTCACTTGTAGATTGTATGTGGAACAGTTGGCTTCTGAGTAATGCACAGTGTTAAGTTGGGTTAGGCTGTTGACCAGGGATGTTTGCAGCTGAGTGTGGGAGAAAGCCAATAAATAGTTTGAGCAGCACTTTTGTATTAATTTGGAATCATTTTAATAAGGGAGAAGAGTTGGAGAATGCTGGAATTGACACACAAACAGGGTTGGTGAAGGAAGAAGCTCATGTGCAGAATTTCACTTAGAATCAATGACTTTCTTTATAATGAAGAGCTGCAACATTTGAAGCACCTCAGAGGGGACTTGAACCCCCAATCCCTGGCTTAGGAGGCCAGTGCCTTATCCATTAGAACACTGAGGCTTGCCAACTATGTTCACACATGAAAGAATTGGTGTCATTTAACTCCGACAAGCCACTGACAACAATGACTAAATTCTGCTTCATGGTCACTTTTAAAACCATTGGTACTTTGTGTTTTGAAAAAGCCGCGACCAATAAGTCACTATCAAATCCCAGTCCTTGACTGGTCAATGTTCCACTTTGTAAGATTTGACGCTCATTCAATGGCCGTGCGTCTTGTGCGTGGAGCCCTAAAACGATTATAAAAAAACATGCTTCGCGATGCGTGTTGAAACAGTTTTCAACGACTTAGCCCAAAATGTGCATACAAGTGCGTTGGTACAGGCGTTTCATTGGAAGTGGTCGTGTTCCACTTCTAGGTCTTACAAACCTTGAAAGAGGGATGTACAGCATGCAGTTTTATCCACAACTAGCCCATAGGAGGGCTAACTCTACTTTTTGAACAAACTTTTCACAACGGCACCAAGGCATCCTTACAAATAAAGAGAAAACAATCAAGATACAAACGACATCCAGCCGCACGCACTAAAGGGAAGGGTATGTTGTATCTGCTGGACACTGTGGACAAATACAGCTGAGGTCAAAAACTCTCACCATGCTACTACATACACACCAGGCATGGGATGAATGTGTGTTCCAGAGTCCGTTTGAATGTAGTAGGAGTCTCTACATGCCTTTAGGCTAATGTTCAAATGCATAAAAGTGAATCTGGACAATGGCCATGCTGTTAGTGTGGTATTGTTCACACAATCGCACACATCAGGGGTATGTTTTGATCCAATATTAGCTCATAGTTGGTAGCAACCAATAGTAGTCAATGGTTATCCAGCCAATGCCCTTGAACTGTCAAAAAGCTCCATATGGTGTAAATTTTCTTGCTGTTCTGATATGGAGCAAACATGAACACCACTTCTCTATTTGAACCCACTTACTTGGCTCTTTGTCATCTTTCATCTCGTAGTCTTACTAAAAGAAGGCTGACATTTCAACTATAGCTTTTCTGTTGTGACTTTTTCCTTTCTTGAAAAGGAGACTGTTTTCTTGATGCTGACTTGTACCTCTTGAAAAAAACGACACAGTTCCTAGTTGAAAAGTTACAGTTAGACAATAGTAGAGACGATGAAGAAAAGGCCAAGGAAAACCACTGACATGAACTACAGACGAAAAGACCTAGTCACATAACAGCGATCAAAGAAACTACAGTGAATAAGAAAAAGGCATTACAAGTTATGAAGTCAGTTGGATTCTGACCCTTAGAAAATAATTTTTGAAAAAAAACATAAACATGCCTGTTGTGTAGTGACCTTGAGAAATTTGGCCAGCACTGAAGAAAGAGCCAAAAAGGGTCAAAATCTTGCCAGTAGAATGTGTTTACAGATATTGAAAAGGACTCTGTGGCGCAATGGTAGCGCATCTGACTCCAGATCAGAAGGTTTTGTGTTCAAATCACATCAGGGTCATTGTTTAACACTTGTGCTATCTGATGCACTTTGATGTTGGGATTTGGGTCATCTAGACAGTGTGCTGAGCCTTTTTCTTCAATGATTAGTGATCTTCACTGGTTTCCATGGATTACAGGAAATCCCTTTCACCTTTATCCACCTTTGTCATGGTAGGGAAAACACGTCAATTTAAGGCCAAGGTCATAGGATAGCACAAGGGTGCATCTGTGCAGAGCGCAAGCTGCGACTCTTTGGATTGCTGACGTTGTAGCATGGCCTTAAGACAAAGTTAGGTGCTTGCCTATTAGTGACTCGATCTATTGTGCACTGTTACAAACTTTAACCACACAACTTGAAAAAAAAAACAGTTGAGGAGATCCAAGTTTGTTCACTTGTAGATTGTATGTGGAACAGTTGGCTTCTGAGTAATGCACAGTGTTAAGTTGGGTTAGGCTGTTGACCAGGGATGTTTGCAGCTGAGTGTGGGAGAAAGCCAATAAATAGTTTGAACAGCACTTTTGTATTAATTTGGAATCATTTTAATAAGGGAGAAGAGTTGGAGAATGCTGGAATTGACACACAAACAGGGTTGGTGAAGGAAGAAGCTCATGTGCAGAATTTCACTTAGAATCAATGACTTTCTTTATAATGAAGAGCTGCAACATTTGAAGCACCTCAGAGGGGACTTGAACCCCCAATCCCTGGCTTAGGAGGCCAGTGCCTTATCCATTAGAACACTGAGGCTTGCCAACTATGTTCACACATGAAAGAATTGGTGTCATTTAACTCCGACAAGCCACTGACAACAATGACTAAATTCTGCTTCATGGTCACTTTTAAAACCATTGGTACTTTGTGTTTTGAAAAAGCCGCAACCAATAAGTCACTATCAAATCCCAGTCCTTGACTGGTCAATGTTCCACTTTGTAAGATTTGACGCTCATTCAATGGCCGTGCGTCTTGTGCGTGGAGCCCTAAAACGATTATAAAAAAACATGCTTCGCGATGCGTGTTGAAACAGTTTTCAACGACTTAGCCCAAAATGTGCATACAAGTGCGTTGGTACAGGCGTTTCATTGGAAGTGGTCGTGTTCCACTTCTAGGTCTTACAAACCTTGAAAGAGGGATGTACAGCATGCAGTTTTATCCACAACTAGCCCATAGGAGGGCTAACTCTACTTTTTGAACAAACTTTTCACAACGGCACCAAGGCATCCTTACAAATAAAGAGAAAACAATCAAGATACAAACGACATCCAGCCGCACGCACTAAAGGGAAGGGTATGTTGTATCTGCTGGACACTGTGGACAAATACAGCTGAGGTCAAAAACTCTCACCATGCTACTACATACACACCAGGCATGGGATGAATGTGTGTTCCAGAGTCCGTTTGAATGTAGTAGGAGTCTCTACATGCCTTTAGGCTAATGTTCAAATGCATAAAAGTGAATCTGGACAATGGCCATGCTGTTAGTGTGGTATTGTTCACACAATCGCACACATCAGGGGTATGTTTTGATCCAATATTAGCTTATAGTTGGTAGCAACCAATAGTAGTCAATGGTTATCCAGCCAATGCCCTTGAACTGTCAAAAAGCTCCAGATGGTGTAAATTTTCTTGCTGTTCTGATATGGAGCAAACATGAACACCACTTCTCTATTTGAACCCACTTTCTTGGCTCTTTGTCATCTTTCATCTCGTAGTCTTACTTAAAGAAGGCTGACATTTCAACTATAGCTTTTCTGTTGTGACTTTTTCCTTTCTTGAAAAGGAGACTGTTTTCTTGATGCTGACTTGTACCTCTTGAGAAAAACGACACAGTTCCTAGTTGAAAAGTTACAGTTAGACAATAGTAGAGACGATGAAGAAAAGGCCAAGAAAAACCACTGACATGAACTACAGACGAAAAGACCTAGTCACATAACTGCGATCAAAGAAACTACAGTGAATGAGAAAAAGGCATTACAAGTTAGGAAGTCAGTGGGATTCTGACCCTTAGAAAATAATTTGAAAAAAAACATAAACATGCCTGTTGTGTAGTGACCTTGAGAAATTTGGCCAGCACTGAAGAAAGAGCAAAAAAGGGTCAAAATCTTGCCAGTAGAATGTGTTTACAGATATTGAAAAGGACTCTGTGGCGCAATGGTAGCGCGTCTGACTCCAGATCAGAAGGTTGTGTGTTCAAATCACATCAGGGTCATTGTTTAACACTTGTGCTATCTGATGCACTTTGATGTTGGGATTTGGGTCATCTAGACAGTGTGCTGAGCCTTTTTCTTCAATGATTTGTGATCTTCACTGGTTTCCATGGATTACAGGAAATCCCTTTCACCTTTATCCACCTTTGTCATGGTAGGGAAAACACGTCAATTTAAGGCCAAGGTCATAGGATAGCACAAGGGTACATCTGTGCAGAGCGCAAGCTGCGACTCTTTGGATTGCTGACGTTGTAGCATGGCCTTAAGACAAAGTTAGGTGCTTGCCTATTAGTGACTCGATCTATTGTGCACTGTTACAAACTTTAACCACACAACTTGAAAAAAAAAACAGTTGAGGAGATCCAAGTTTGTTCACTTGTGGATTGTATGTGGAACAGTTGGCTTCTGAGTAATGCACAGTGTTAAGTTGGGTTAGGCTGTTGACCAGGGATGTTTGCAGCTGAGTGTGGGAGAAAGCCAATAAATAGTTTGAGCAGCACTTTTGTATTAATTTGGAATCATTTTAATAAGGGAGAAGAGTTGGAGAATGCTGGAATTGACACACAAACAGGGTTGGTGAAGGAAGAAGCTCATGTGCAGAATTTCACTTAGAATCAATGACTTTCTTTATAATGAAGAGCTGCAACATTTGAAGCACCTCAGAGGGGACTTGAACCCCCAATCCCTGGCTTAGGAGGCCAGTGCCTTATCCATTAGAACACTGAGGCTTGCCAACTATGTTCACACATGAAAGAATTGGTGTCATTTAACTCCGACAAGCCACTGACAACAATGACTAAATTCTGCTTCATGGTCACTTTTAAAACCATTGGTACTTTGTGTTTTGAAAAAGCCGCGACCAATAAGTCACTATCAAATCCCAGTCCTTGACTGGTCAATGTTCCACTTTGTAAGATTTGACGCTCATTCAATGGCCGTGCGTCTTGTGCGTGGAGCCCTAAAACGATTATAAAAAAACATGCTTCGCGATGCGTGTTGAAACAGTTTTCAACGACTTAGCCCAAAATGTGCATACAAGTGCGTTGGTACAGGCGTTTCATTGGAAGTGGTCGTGTTCCACTTCTAGGTCTTACAAACCTTGAAAGAGGGATGTACAGCATGCAGTTTTATCCACAACTAGCCCATAGGAGGGCTAACTCTACTTTTTGAACAAACTTTTCACAACGGCACCAAGGCATCCTTACAAATAAAGAGAAAACAATCAAGATACAAACGACATCCAGCCGCACGCACTAAAGGGAAGGGTATGTTGTATCTGCTGGACGCTGTGGACAAATACAGCTGAGGTCAAAAACTCTCACCATGCTACTACATACACACCAGGCATGGGATGAATGTGTGTTCCAGAGTCCGTTTGAATGTAGTAGGAGTCTCTACATGCCTTTAGGCTAATGTTCAAATGCATAAAAGTGAATCTGGACAATGGCCATGCTGTTAGTGTGGTATTGTTCACACAATCGCACACATCAGGGGTATGTTTTGATCCAATATTAGCTCATAGTTGGTAGCAACCAATAGTAGTCAATGGTTATCCAGCCAATGCCCTTGAACTGTCAAAAAGCTCCATATGGTGTAAATTTTCTTGCTGTTCTGATATGGAGCAAACATGAACACCACTTCTCTATTTGAACCCACTTTCTTGGCTCTTTGTCATCTTTCATCTCGTAGTCTTACTTAAAGAAGGCTGACATTTCAACTATAGCTTTTCTGTTGTGACTTTTTCCTTTCTTGAAAAGGAGACTGTTTTCTTGATGCTGACTTGTACCTCTTGAAAAAAACGACACAGTTCCTAGTTGAAAAGTTACAGTTAGACAATAGTAGAGACGATGAAGAAAAGGCCAAGGAAAACCACTGACATGAACTACAGACGAAAAGACCTAGTCACATAAAAGCGATCAAAGAAACTACAGTGAATGAGAAAAAGGCATTACAAGTTATGAAGTCAGTGGGATTCTGACCCTTAGAAAATAATTTTTGAAAAAAAACATAAACATGCCTGTTGTGTAGTGACCATGAGAAATTTGGCCAGCACTGAAGAAAGAGCCAAAAAGGGTCAAAATCTTGCCAGTAGAATGTGTTTACAGATATTGAAAAGGACTCTGTGGCGCAATGGTAGCGCGTCTGACTCCAGATCAGAAGGTTGTGTGTTCAAATCACATCAGGGTCATTGTTTAACACTTGTGCTATCTGATGCACTTTGATGTTGGGATTTGGGTCATCTAGACAGTGTGCTGAGCCTTTTTCTTCAATGATTTGTGATCTTCACTGGTTTCCATGGATTACAGGAAATCCCTTTCACCTTTATCCACCTTTGTCATGGTAGGGAAAACACGTCAATTTAAGGCCAAGGTCATAGGATAGCACAAGGGTGCATCTGTGCAGAGCGCAAGCTGCGACTCTTTGGATTGCTGACGTTGTAGCATGGCCTTAAGACAAAGTTAGGTGCTTGCCTATTAGTGACTCGGTCTATTGTGCACTGTTACAAACTTTAACCACACAACTTGAAAAAAAAAAACAGTTGAGGAGATCCAAGTTTGTTCACTTGTAGATTGTATGTGGAACAGTTGGCTTCTGAGTAATGCACAGTGTTAAGTTGGGTTAGGCTGTTGACCAGGGATGTTTTCTGCTGAGTGTGGGAGAAAGCCAATAAATAGTTTGAGCAGCACTTTTGGATTAATTTGGAATCATTTTAATAAGGGAGAGGAGTTGGAGAATGCTGGAATTGACACACAAACAGGGTTGGTGAAGGAAGAAGCTCATGTGCAGAATTTCACTTAGAATGAATGACTTTCTTTATAATGAAGAGCTGCAACATTTGAAGCACCTCAGAGGGGACTTGAACCCCCAATCCCTGGCTTAGGAGGCCAGTGCCTTATCCATTAGGCCACTGAGGCCTGACAACTATGTTCACACATGAAAGAGTTGGTGTCATTTAACTCCGACAGGCCACTGACAACAATGACTAAATTCTGCTTCATGGTCACTTTTAAAACCATTGGTACTTTGTGTTTTGAAAAAGCCGCGACCAATAAGTCACTATCAAATCCCAGTCCTTGACTGGTCAATGTTCCACTTTGTAAGATTTGACGCTCATTCAATGGCCGTGCGTCTTGTGTGTGGAGCCCTAAAACGATTATAAAAAAACATGCTTCGCGATGCGTGTTGAAACAGTTTTCAACGACTTAGCCCAAAATGTGCATACAAGTGCGTTGGTACAGGCGTTTCATTGGAAGTGGTCGTGTTCCACTTCTAGGTCTTACAGAACTTGAAAGAGGGATGTACAGCATGCAGTTTTATCCACAACTAGCCCATAGGAGGGCTAACTCTACTTTTTGAACAAACTTTTCACAACGGCACCAAGGCATCCTTACAAATAAAGAGAAAACAATCAAGATACAAACGACATCCAGCCGCACGCACTAAAGGGAAGGGTATGTTGTATCTGCTGGACACTGTGGACAAATACAGCTGAGGTCAAAAACTCTCACCATGCTACTACATACACACCAGGCATGGGATGAATGTGTGTTCCAGAGTCCGTTTGAATGTAGTAGGAGTCTCTACATGCCTTTAGGCTAATGTTCAAATGCATAAAAGTGAATCTGGACAATGGCCATGCTGTTAGTGTGGTATTGTTCACACAATCGCACACATCAGGGGTATGTTTTGATCCAATATTAGCTCATAGTTGGTAGCAACCAATAGTAGTCAATGGTTATCCAGCCAATGCCCTTGAACTGTCAAAAAGCTCCATATGGTGTAAATTTTCTTGCTGTTCTGATATGGAGCAAACATGAACACCACTTCTCTATTTGAACCCACTTACTTGGCTCTTTGTCATCTTTCATCTCGTAGTCTTACTTAAAGAAGGCTGACATTTCAACTATAGCTTTTCTGTTGTGACTTTTTCCTTTCTTGAAAAGGAGACTGTTTTCTTGATGCTGACTTGTACCTCTTGAAAAAAACGACACAGTTCCTAGTTGAAAAGTTACAGTTAGACAATAGTAGAGACGATGAAGAAAAGGCCAAGGAAAACCACTGACATGAACTACAGACGAAAAGACCTAGTCACATAACAGCGATCAAAGAAACTACAGTGAATAAGAAAAAGGCATTACAAGTTATGAAGTCAGTTGGATTCTGACCCTTAGAAAATAATTTTTGAAAAAAAACATAAACATGCCTGTTGTGTAGTGACCTTGAGAAATTTGGCCAGCACTGAAGAAAGAGCCAAAAAGGGTCAAAATCTTGCCAGTAGAATGTGTTTACAGATATTGAAAAGGACTCTGTGGCGCAATGGTAGCGCATCTGACTCCAGATCAGAAGGTTTTGTGTTCAAATCACATCAGGGTCATTGTTTAACACTTGTGCTATCTGATGCACTTTGATGTTGGGATTTGGGTCATCTAGACAGTGTGCTGAGCCTTTTTCTTCAATGATTAGTGATCTTCACTGGTTTCCATGGATTACAGGAAATCCCTTTCACCTTTATCCACCTTTGTCATGGTAGGGAAAACACGTCAATTTAAGGCCAAGGTCATAGGATAGCACAAGGGTGCATCTGTGCAGAGCGCAAGCTGCGACTCTTTGGATTGCTGACGTTGTAGCATGGCCTTAAGACAAAGTTAGGTGCTTGCCTATTAGTGACTCGATCTATTGTGCACTGTTACAAACTTTAACCACACAACTTGAAAAAAAAAACAGTTGAGGAGATCCAAGTTTGTTCACTTGTAGATTGTATGTGGAACAGTTGGCTTCTGAGTAATGCACAGTGTTAAGTTGGGTTAGGCTGTTGACCAGGGATGTTTGCAGCTGAGTGTGGGAGAAAGCCAATAAATAGTTTGAGCAGCACTTTTGTATTAATTTGGAATCATTTTAATAAGGGAGAAGAGTTGGAGAATGCTGGAATTGACACACAAACAGGGTTGGTGAAGGAAGAAGCTCATGTGCAGAATTTCACTTAGAATCAATGACTTTCTTTATAATGAAGAGCTGCAACATTTGAAGCACCTCAGAGGGGACTTGAACCCCCAATCCCTGGCTTAGGAGGCCAGTGCCTTATCCATTAGAACACTGAGGCTTGCCAACTATGTTCACACATGAAAGAATTGGTGTCATTTAACTCCGACAAGCCACTGACAACAATGACTAAATTATGCTTCATGGTCACTTTTAAAACCATTGGTACTTTGTGTTTTGAAAAAGCCGCGACCAATAAGTCACTATCAAATCCCAGTCCTTGACTGGTCAATGTTCCACTTTGTAAGATTTGACGCTCATTCAATGGCCGTGCGTCTTGTGCGTGGAGCCCTAAAACGATTGTAAAAAAACATGCTTCGCGATGCGTGTTGAAACAGTTTTCAACGACTTAGCCCAAAATGTGCATACAAGTGCGTTGGTACAGGCGTTTCATTGGAAGTGGTCGTGTTCCACTTCTAGGTCTTACAAACCTTGAAAGAGGGATGTACAGCATGCAGTTTTATCCACAACTAGCCCATAGGAGGGCTAACTCTACTTTTTGAACAAACTTTTCACAACGGCACCAAGGCATCCTTACAAATAAAGAGAAAACAATCAAGATACAAACGACATCCAGCCGCACGCACTAAAGGGAAGGGTATGTTGTATCTGCTGGACACTGTGGACAAATACAGCTGAGGTCAAAAACTCTCACCATGCTACTACATACACACCAGGCATGGGATGAATGTGTGTTCCAGAGTCCGTTTGAATGTAGTAGTAGTCTCTACATGCCTTTAGGCTAATGTTCAAATGCATAAAAGTGAATCTGGACAATGGCCATGCTGTTAGTGTGGTATTATTCACACAATCGCACACATCAGGGGTATGTTTTGATCCAATATTAGCTCATAGTTGGTAGCAACCAATAGTAGTCAATGGTTATCCAGCCAATGCCCTTGAACTGTCAAAAAGCTCCATATGGTGTAAATTTTCTTGCTGTTCTGATATGGAGCAAACATGAACACCACTTCTCTATTTGAACCCACTTTCTTGGCTCTTTGTCTTCTTTCATCTCGTAGTCTTACTTAAAGAAGGCTGACATTTCAACTATAGCTTTTCTGTTGTGACTTTTTCCTTTCTTGAAAAGGAGACTGTTTTCTTGATGCTGACTTGTACCTCTTGAGAAAAACGACACAGTTCCTAGTTGAAAAGTTACAGTTAGACAATAGTAGAGACGATGAAGAAAAGGCCAAGAAAAACCACTGACATGAACTACAGACGAAAAGACCTAGTCACATAACAGCGATCAAAGAAACTACAGTGAATGAGAAAAAGGCATTACAAGTTATGAAGTCAGTGGGATTCTGACCCTTAGAAAATAATTTGAAAAAAAACATAGACATGCCTGTTGTGTAGTGACCTTGAGAAATTTGGCCAGCACAGAAGAAAGAGCATAAAAGGGTCAAAATCTTGCCAGTAGAATGTGTTTACAGATATTGAAAAGGACTCTGTGGCGCAATGGTAGCGTGTCTGACTCCAGATCAGAAGGTTGTGTGTTCAAATCACATCAGGGTCATTGTTTAACACTTGTGCTATCTGATGCACTTTGATGTTGGGATTTGGGTCATCTAGACAGTGTGCTGAGCCTTTTTCTTCAATGATTAGTGATCTTCACTGGTTTCCATGGATTACAGGAAATCCCTTTCACCTTTATCCACCTTTGTCATGGTAGGGAAAACACGTCAATTTAAGGCCAAGGTCATAGGATAGCACAAGGGTGCATCTGTGCAGAGCGCAAGCTGCGACTCTTTGGATTGCTGACGTTGTAGCATGGCCTTAAGACAAAGTTAGGTGCTTGCCTATTAGTGACTCGATCTATTGTGCACTGTTACAAACTTTAACCACACAACTTGAAAAAAAAAAACAGTTGAGGAGATCCAAGTTTGTTCACTTGTAGATTGTATGTGGAACAGTTGGCTTCTGAGTAATGCACAGTGTTAAGTTGGGTTAGGCTGTTGACCAGGGATGTTTGCAGCTGAGTGTGGGAGAAAGCCAATAAATAGTTTGAGCAGCACTTTTGTATTAATTTGGAATCATTTTAATAAGGGAGAAGAGTTGGAGAATGCTGGAATTGACACACAAACAGGGTTGGTGAAGGAAGAAGCTCATGTGCAGAATTTCACTTAGAATCAATGACTTTCTTTATAATGAAGAGCTGCAACATTTGAAGCACCTCAGAGGGGACTTGAACCCCCAATCCCTGGCTTAGGAGGCCAGTGCCTTATCCATTAGAACACTGAGGCTTGCCAACTATGTTCACACATGAAAGAATTGGTGTCATTTAACTCCGACAAGCCACTGACAACAATGACTAAATTCTGCTTCATGGTCACTTTTAAAACCATTGGTACTTTGTGTTTTGAAAAAGCCGCGACCAATAAGTCACTATCAAATCCCAGTCCTTGACTGGTCAATGTTCCACTTTGTAAGATTTGACGCTCATTCAATGGCCGTGCGTCTTGTGCGTGGAGCCCTAAAACGATTATAAAAAAACATGCTTCGCGATGCGTGTTGAAACAGTTTTCAACGACTTAGCCCAAAATGTGCATACAAGTGCGTTGGTACAGGCGTTTCATTGGAAGTGGTCGTGTTCCACTTCTAGGTCTTACAAACCTTGAAAGAGGGATGTACAGCATGCAGTTTTATCCACAACTAGCCCATAGGAGGGCTAACTCTACTTTTTGAACAAACTTTTCACAACGGCACCAAGGCATCCTTACAAATAAAGAGAAAACAATCAAGATACAAACGACATCCAGCCGCACGCACTAAAGGGAAGGGTATGTTGTATCTGCTGGACACTGTGGACAAATACAGCTGAGGTCAAAAACTCTCACCATGCTACTACATACACACCAGGCATGGGATGAATGTGTGTTCCAGAGTCCGTTTGAATGTAGTAGTAGTCTCTACATGCCTTTAGGCTAATGTTCAAATGCATAAAAGTGAATCTGGACAATGGCCATGCTGTTAGTGTGGTATTATTCACACAATCGCACACATCAGGGGTATGTTTTGATCCAATATTAGCTCATAGTTGGTAGCAACCAATAGTAGTCAATGGTTATCCAGCCAATGCCCTTGAACTGTCAAAAAGCTCCATATGGTGTAAATTTTCTTGCTGTTCTGATATGGAGCAAACATGAACACCACTTCTCTATTTGAACCCACTTTCTTGGCTCTTTGTCTTCTTTCATCTCGTAGTCTTACTTAAAGAAGGCTGACATTTCAACTATAGCTTTTCTGTTGTGACTTTTTCCTTTCTTGAAAAGGAGACTGTTTTCTTGATGCTGACTTGTACCTCTTGAGAAAAACGACACAGTTCCTAGTTGAAAAGTTACAGTTAGACAATAGTAGAGACGATGAAGAAAAGGCCAAGAAAAACCACTGACATGAACTACAGACGAAAAGACCTAGTCACATAACAGCGATCAAAGAAACTACAGTGAATGAGAAAAAGGCATTACAAGTTATGAAGTCAGTGGGATTCTGACCCTTAGAAAATAATTTGAAAAAAAACATAGACATGCCTGTTGTGTAGTGACCTTGAGAAATTTGGCCAGCACAGAAGAAAGAGCATAAAAGGGTCAAAATCTTGCCAGTAGAATGTGTTTACAGATATTGAAAAGGACTCTGTGGCGCAATGGTAGCGTGTCTGACTCCAGATCAGAAGGTTGTGTGTTCAAATCACATCAGGGTCATTGTTTAACACTTGTGCTATCTGATGCACTTTGATGTTGGGATTTGGGTCATCTAGACAGTGTGCTGAGCCTTTTTCTTCAATGATTTGTGATCTTCACTGGTTTCCATGGATTACAGGAAATCCCTTTCACCTTTATCCACCTTTGTCATGGTAGGGAAAACACGTCAATTTAAGGCCAAGGTCATAGGATAGCACAAGGGTACATCTGTGCAGAGCGCAAGCTGCGACTCTTTGGATTGCTGACGTTGTAGCATGGCCTTAAGACAAAGTTAGGTGCTTGCCTAATATTGACTCAGTCTATTGTGCACTGTTACAAACTTTAACCACACAACTTGAAAAAAAAAACAGTTGAGGAGATCCAAGTTTGTTCACTTGTAGATTGTATGTGGAACAGTTGGCTTCTGAGTAATGCACAGTTGTAAGTTGTGTTAGGCTGTTGACCAGGGATGTTTTCTGCTGAGTGTGGGAGAAAGCCAATAAATAGTTTGAGCAGCACTTTTGGATTAATTTGGAATCATTTTAATAAGGGAGAGGAGTTGGAGAATGCTGGAATTGACACACAAACAGGGTTGGAGAAGGAAGAAGCTCATGTGCAGAATTTCACTTTGAATCAATGACTTTCTTTATAATGAAGAGCTGCAACATTTGAAGCACCTCAGAGGGGACGTGAACCCCCAATTCCTGGCTTAGGAGGCCAGTGCCTTATCCATTAGCCCACTGAGGCTTGACAACTATGTTCACACATGAAAGAGTTGGTGTCATTTAACTCCGACAGGCCACTGACAACAATGACTAAATTCTGCTTCATGGTCACTTTTAAAACCATTGGTACTTTGTGTTTTGAAAAAGCCGCGACCAATAAGTCACTATCAAATCCCAGTCCTTGACTGGTCAATGTTCCACTTTGTAAGATTTGACGCTCACTCAATGGCCGTGCGTCTTGTGCGTGGAGCCCTAAAACGATTATAAAAAAACATGCCTCGCGATACGTGTTGCAACAGTTTTCAACGACTTAGCCCAAAATGTGCATACAAGTGCGTTGGTACAGCCGTTTCATTGGAAGTGGTCGTGTTCCACTTCTAGGTCTTACAGAACTTGAAAGAGGGATGTACAGCATGCAGTTTTATCCACAACTAGCCCATAAGAGGTCTAACTCTACTTTTTGAACAAACTTTTCACAACGGCACCAAGGCATCCTTACAAATAAAGAGAAAACAATCAAGATACAAACGACATCTAGCCGCACGCGCTAAAGGGAAGGGTATGTTGTTATCTGCTGGATGCGGTCAACAAATACAGCTGAGGTCAAAAACTCTCACCATGCTACTACATACACACCAGGCATGGGATGAATGTGTGTTCCAGAGTCCGTTTGAATGTAGTAGGAGTCTCTACATACCTTTAGGCTAATGTTCAAATGCATAAAAGTGAATCTGGACAATGGCCATGCTGTTAGTGTGGTATTATTCACACAATCGCACACATCAGGGGTATGTTTTGATCCAATATTAGCTCATAGTTGGTAGCAACCAATAGTAGTCAATGGTTATCCAGCCAATGCCCTTGAACTGTCAAAAAGCTCCATATGGTGTAAATTTTCTTGCTGTTCTGATATGGAGCAAACATGAACACCACTTCTCTATTTGAACCCACTGTCTTGGCTCTTTGTCATATCTTTCATCTCGTAGTCTTACTTAAAGAAGGCTGACATTTCAACTATAGCTTTTCTGTTGTGACTTTTTCCTTTCTTGAAAAGGAGACTGTTTTCTTGATGCTGACTTGTACCTCTTGAGAAAAACGACACAGTTCCTAGTTGAAAAGTTACAGTTAGACAATAGTAGAGACGATGAAGAAAAGGCCAAGAAAAACCACTGACATGAACTACAGACGAAAAGACCTAGTCACATAACAGCGATCAAAGAAACTACAGTGAATGAGAAAAAGGCATTACAAGTTATGAAGTCAGTGGGATTCTGACCCTTAGAAAATAATTTGAAAAAAAACATAGACATGCCTGTTGTGTAGTGACCTTGAGAAATTTGGCCAGCACAGAAGAAAGAGCATAAAAGGGTCAAAATCTTGCCAGTAGAATGTGTTTACAGATATTGAAAAGGACTCTGTGGCGCAATGGTAGCGTGTCTGACTCCAGATCAGAAGGTTGTGTGTTCAAATCACATCAGGGTCATTGTTTAACACTCGTGCTATCTGATGCACTTTGATGTTGGGATTTGGGTCATCTAGACAGTGTGCTGAGCCTTTTTCTTCAATGATTTGTGATCTTCACTGGTTTCCATGGATTACAGGAAATCCCTTTCACCTTTATCCACCTTTGTCATGGTAGGGAAAACACGTCAATTTAAGGCCAAGGTCATAGGATAGCACAAGGGTACATCTGTGCAGAGCGCAAGCTGCGACTCTTTGGATTGCTGACGTTGTAGCATGGCCTTAAGACAAAGTTAGATGCTTGCCTAATATTGACTCAGTCTATTGTGCACTGTTACAAACTTTAACCACACAACTTGAAAAAAAAAACAGTTGAGGAGATCCAAGTTTGTTCACTTGTAGATTGTATGTGGAACAGTTGGCTTCTGAGTAATGCACAGTTGTAAGTTGTGTTAGGCTGTTGACCAGGGATGTTTTCTGCTGAGTGTGGGAGAAAGCCAATAAATAGTTTGAGCAGCACTTTTGGATTAATTTGGAATCATTTTAATAAGGGAGAGGAGTTGGAGAATGCTGGAATTGACACACAAACAGGGTTGGAGAAGGAAGAAGCTCATGTGCAGAATTTCACTTTGAATCAATGACTTTCTTTATAATGAAGAGCTGCAACATTTGAAGCACCTCAGAGGGGACGTGAACCCCCAATCCCTGGCTTAGGAGGCCAGTGCCTTATCCATTAGCCCACTGAGGCTTGACAACTATGTTCACACATGAAAGAGTTGGTGTCATTTAACTCCGACAGGCCACTGACAACAATGACTAAATTCTGCTTCATGGTCACTTTTAAAACCATTGGTACTTTGTGTTTTGAAAAAGCCGCGACCAATAAGTCACTATCAAATCCCAGTCCTTGACTGGTCAATGTTCCACTTTGTAAGATTTGACGCTCATTCAATGGCCGTGCGTCTTGTGCATGGAGCCCTAAAACGATTATAAAAAAACATGCCTCGCGATACGTGTTGCAACAGTTTTCAACGACTTAGCCCAAAATGTGCATACAAGTGCGTTGGTACAGGCGTTTCATTGGAAGTGGTCGTGTTCCACTTCTAGGTCTTACAGAACTTGAAAGAGGGATGTACAGCATGCAGTTTTATCCACAACTAGCCCATAGGGGGGCTAACTCTACTTTTTGAACAAACTTTTCACAACGGCACCAAGGCATCCTTACAAATAAAGAGAAAACAATCAAGATACAAACGACATCCAGCCGCACGCACTAAAGGGAAGGGTATGTTGTATCTGCTGGACACTGTGGACAAATACAGCTGAGGTCAAAAACTCTCACCATGCTACTACATACACACCAGGCATGGGATGAATGTGTGTTCCAGAGTCCGTTTGAATGTAGTAGTAGTCTCTACATGCCTTTAGGCTAATGTTCAAATGCATAAAAGTGAATCTGGACAATGGCCATGCTGTTAGTGTGGTATTATTCACACAATCGCACACATCAGGGGTAAGTTTTGATCCAATATTAGCTCATAGTTGGTAGCAACCAATAGTAGTCAATGGTTATCCAGCCAATGCCCTTGAACTGTCAAAAAGCTCCATATGGTGTAAATTTTCTTGCTGTTCTGATATGGAGCAAACATGAACACCACTTCTCTATTTGAACCCACTTTCTTGGCTCTTTGTCTTCTTTCATCTCGTAGTCTTACTTAAAGAAGGCTGACATTTCAACTATAGCTTTTCTGTTGTGACTTTTTCCTTTCTTGAAAAGGAGACTGTTTTCTTGATGCTGACTTGTACCTCTTGAGAAAAACGACACAGTTCCTAGTTGAAAAGTTACAGTTAGACAATAGTAGAGACGATGAAGAAAAGGCCAAGAAAAACCACTGACATGAACTACAGACGAAAAGACCTAGTCACATAACAGCGATCAAAGAAACTACAGTGAATGAGAAAAAGGCATTACAAGTTATGAAGTCAGTGGGATTCTGACCCTTAGAAAATAATTTGAAAAAAAACATAGACATGCCTGTTGTGTAGTGACCTTGAGAAATTTGGCCAGCACAGAAGAAAGAGCATAAAAGGGTCAAAATCTTGCCAGTAGAATGTGTTTACAGATATTGAAAAGGACTCTGTGGCGCAATGGTAGCGTGTCTGACTCCAGATCAGAAGGTTGTGTGTTCAAATCACATCAGGGTCATTGTTTAACACTTGTGCTATCTGATGCACTTTGATGTTGGGATTTGGGTCATCTAGACAGTGTGCTGAGCCTTTTTCTTCAATGATTTGTGATCTTCACTGGTTTCCATGGATTACAGGAAATCCCTTTCACCTTTATCCACCTTTGTCATGGTAGGGAAAACACGTCAATTTAAGGCCAAGGTCATAGGATAGCACAAGGGTACATCTGTGCAGAGCGCAAGCTGCGACTCTTTGGATTGCTGACGTTGTAGCATGGCCTTAAGACAGAGTTAGGTGCTTGCCTAATATTGACTCAGTCTATTGTGCACTGTTACAAACTTTAACCACACAACTTGAAAAAAAAAACAGTTGAGGAGATCCAAGTTTGTTCACTTGTAGATTGTATGTGGAACAGTTGGCTTCTGAGTAATGCACAGTTGTAAGTTGTGTTAGGCTGTTGACCAGGGATGTTTTCTGCTGAGTGTGGGAGAAAGCCAATAAATAGTTTGAGCAGCACTTTTGGATTAATTTGGAATCATTTTAATAAGGGAGAGGAGTTGGAGAATGCTGGAATTGACACACAAACAGGGTTGGAGAAGGAAGAAGCTCATGTGCAGAATTTCACTTAGAATCAATGACTTTCTTTATAATGAAGAGCTGCAACATTTGAAGCACCTCAGAGGGGACTTGAACCCCCAATCCCTGGCTTAGGAGGCCAGTGCCTTATCCATTAGCCCACTGAGGCTTGACAACTATGTTCACACATGAAAGAGTTGGTGTCATTTAACTCCGACAGGCCACTGACAACAATGACTAAATTCTGCTTCATGGTCACTTTTAAAACCATTGGTACTTTGTGTTTTGAAAAAGCCGCGACCAATAAGTCACTATCAAATCCCAGTCCTTGACTGGTCAATGTTCCACTTTGTAAGATTTGACGCTCATTCAATGGCCGTGCGTCTTGTGCGTGGAGCCCTAAAACGATTATAAAAAAACATGCTTCGCGATGCGTGTTGCAACAGTTTTCAACGACTTAGCCCAAAATGTGCATACAAGTGCGTTGGTACAGCCGTTTCATTGGAAGTGGTCGTGTTCCACTTCTAGGTCTTACAGAACTTGAAAGAGGGATGTACAGCATGCAGTTTTATCCACAACTAGCCCATAGGGGGGCTAACTCTACTTTTTGAACAAACTTTTCACAACGGCACCAAGGCATCCTTACAAATAAAGAGAAAACAATCAAGATACAAACGACATCCAGCCGCACGCACTAAAGGGAAGGGTATGTTGTATCTGCTGGACACTGTGGACAAATACAGCTGAGGTCAAAAACTCTCACCATGCTACTACATACACACCAGGCATGGGATGAATGTGTGTTCCAGAGTCCGTTTGAATGTAGTAGTAGTCTCTACATGCCTTTAGGCTAATGTTCAAATGCATAAAAGTGAATCTGGACAATGGCCATGCTGTTAGTGTGGTATTATTCACACAATCGCACACATCAGGGGTAAGTTTTGATCCAATATTAGCTCATAGTTGGTAGCAACCAATAGTAGTCAATGGTTATCCAGCCAATGCCCTTGAACTGTCAAAAAGCTCCATATGGTGTAAATTTTCTTGCTGTTCTGATATGGAGCAAACATGAACACCACTTCTCTATTTGAACCCACTTTCTTGGCTCTTTGTCTTCTTTCATCTCGTAGTCTTACTTAAAGAAGGCTGACATTTCAACTATAGCTTTTCTGTTGTGACTTTTTCCTTTCTTGAAAAGGAGACTGTTTTCTTGATGCTGACTTGTACCTCTTGAGAAAAACGACACAGTTCCTAGTTGAAAAGTTACAGTTAGACAATAGTAGAGACGATGAAGAAAAGGCCAAGAAAAACCACTGACATGAACTACAGACGAAAAGACCTAGTCACATAACAGCGATCAAAGAAACTACAGTGAATGAGAAAAAGGCATTACAAGTTATGAAGTCAGTGGGATTCTGACCCTTAGAAAATAATTTGAAAAAAAACATAGACATGCCTGTTGTGTAGTGACCTTGAGAAATTTGGCCAGCACAGAAGAAAGAGCATAAAAGGGTCAAAATCTTGCCAGTAGAATGTGTTTACAGATATTGAAAAGGACTCTGTGGCGCAATGGTAGCGTGTCTGACTCCAGATCAGAAGGTTGTGTGTTCAAATCACATCAGGGTCATTGTTTAACACTTGTGCTATCTGATGCACTTTGATGTTGGGATTTGGGTCATCTAGACAGTGTGCTGAGCCTTTTTCTTCAATGATTTGTGATCTTCACTGGTTTCCATGGATTACAGGAAATCCCTTTCACCTTTATCCACCTTTGTCATGGTAGGGAAAACACGTCAATTTAAGGCCAAGGTCATAGGATAGCACAAGGGTACATCTGTGCAGAGCGCAAGCTGCGACTCTTTGGATTGCTGACGTTGTAGCATGGCCTTAAGACAAAGTTAGGTGCTTGCCTATTAGTGACTCGGTCTATTGTGCACTGTTACAAACTTTAACCACACAACTTGAAAAAAAAAACAGTTGAGGAGATCCAAGTTTGTTCACTTGTAGATTGTATGTGGAACAGTTGGCTTCTGAGTAATGCACAGTTGTAAGTTGTGTTAGGCTGTTGACCAGGGATGTTTTCTGCTGAGTGTGGGAGAAAGCCAATAAATAGTTTGAGCAGCACTTTTGGATTAATTTGGAATCATTTTAATAAGGGAGAGGAGTTGGAGAATGCTGGAATTGACACACAAACAGGGTTGGAGAAGGAAGAAGCTCATGTGCAGAATTTCACTTTGAATCAATGACTTTCTTTATAATGAAGAGCTGCAACATTTGAAGCACCTCAGAGGGGACGTGAACCCCCAATTCCTGGCTTAGGAGGCCATTGCCTTATCCATTAGCCCACTGAGGCTTGACAACTATGTTCACACATGAAAGAGTTGGTGTCATTTAACTCCGACAGGCCACTGACAACAATGACTAAATTCTGCTTCATGGTCACTTTTAAAACCATTGGTACTTTGTGTTTTGAAAAAGCCGCGACCAATAAGTCACTATCAAATCCCAGTCCTTGACTGGTCAATGTTCCACTTTGTAAGATTTGACGCTCATTCAATGGCCGTGCGTCTTGTGCGTGGAGCCCTAAAACGATTATAAAAAAACATGCCTCGCGATACGTGTTGCAACAGTTTTCAACGACTTAGCCCAAAATGTGCATACAAGTGCGTTGGTACAGGCGTTTCATTGGAAGTGGTCGTGTTCCACTTCTAGGTCTTACAGAACTTGAAAGAGGGATGTACAGCATGCAGTTTTATCCACAACTAGCCCATAAGAGGTCTAACTCTACTTTTTGAACAAACTTTTCACAACGGCACCAAGGCATCCTTACAAATAAAGAGAAAACAATCAAGATACAAACGACATCTAGCCGCACGCGCTAAAGGGAAGGGTATGTTGTTATCTGCTGGACGCGGTCAACAAATACAGCTGAGGTCAAAAACTCTCACCATGCTACTACATACACACCAGGCATGGGATGAATG
Source organism: Oryzias latipes (assembly GCF_053564925.1). NCBI lineage: Eukaryota > Metazoa > Chordata > Actinopteri > Beloniformes > Adrianichthyidae > Oryzias > Oryzias latipes. The sequence continues at coordinate 13,280,678 of NC_136259.1, forward strand.
TGTGTTCCAGAGTCCGTTTGAATGTAGTAGGAGTCTCTACATACCTTTAGGCTAATGTTCAAATGCATAAAAGTGAATCTGGACAATGGCCATGCTGTTAGTGTGGTATTATTCACACAATCGCACACATCAGGGGTATGTTTTGATCCAATATTAGCTCATAGTTGGTAGCAACCAATAGTAGTCAATGGTTATCCAGCCAATGCCCTTGAACTGTCAAAAAGCTCCATATGGTGTAAATTTTCTTGCTGGTCTGATATGGAGCAAACATGAACACCACTTCTCTATTTGAACCCACTGTCTTGGCTCTTTGTCATATCTTTCATCTCGTAGTCTTACTTAAAGAAGGCTGACATTTCAACTATAGCTTTTCTGTTGTGACTTTTTCCTTTCTTGAAAAGGAGACTGTTTTCTTGATGCTGACTTGTACCTCTTGAGAAAAACGACACAGTTCCTAGTTGAAAAGTTACAGTTAGACAATAGTAGAGACGATGAAGAAAAGGCCAAGAAAAACCACTGACATGAACTATAGACGAAAAGACCTAGTCACATAACAGCGATCAAAGAAACTACAGTGAATGAGAAAAATGCATTACAAGTTAGGAAGTCAGTGGGATTCTGACCCTTAGAAAATAATTTGAAAAAAAACATAAACATGCCTGTTGTGTAGTGACCTTGAGAAATTTGGCCAGCACTGAAGAAAGAGCAAAAAAGGGTCAAAATCTTGCCAGTAGAATGTTTTTACAGATATTGAAAAGGACTCTGTGGCGCAATGGTAGCGCGTCTGACTCCAGATCAGAAGGTTGTGTGTTCAAATCACATCAGGGTCATTGTTTAACACTTGTGCTATCTGATGCACTAAGACATTGGGATTTGGGTCATCTAGACAGTGTGCTGAGCATTTTTCTTCAATGATTTGTGATCTTCACTGGTTTCCATGGATTACAGGAAATCCCTTTCACCTTTATCCACCTTTGTCATGGTAGGGAAAACACGTCAATTTAAGGCCAAAGTCATAGGATAGCACAAGGGTGCATCTGTGCAGAGTGCAACCTGCGACTCTTTGGATTGCTGACGTTGTAGCATGGCCTTAAGACAAAGTTAGGTGCTTGCCTATTAGTGACTCCGTCTATTGTGCACTGTTACAAACTTTAACCACACAACTTGAAAAAAAAACAGTTGAGGAGATCCAAGTTTGTTCACTTGTAGATTGTATGTGGAACAGTTGGCTTCTGAGTAATGCACAGTTGTAAGTTGTGTTAGGCTGTTGACCAGGGATTTTTTTTATGCTGAGTGTGGGAGAAAGCCAATAAAAAGTTTGAGCAGCACTTTTGGATTAATTTGGAATCATTTTAATAAGGGAGAGGAGTTGGAGAATGCTTGAATTGACACACAAACAGGGTTGGTGAAGGAAGAAGCTCATGTGCAGAATTTCACTTAGAATCAATTACTTTCTTTATAATGAAGAGCTGCAACATTTGAAGCACCTCAGAGGGGACTTGAACCCCCAATCCCTGGCTTAGGAGGCCAGTGCCTTAACCATTAGGCCACTGAGGCTTGACAACTATGTTCACACATGAAAGAGTTGGTGTCATTTAACTCCGACAGGCCACTGACAACAATGACTAAATTCTGCTTCATGGTCACTTTTAAAACCATTGGTACTTTGTGTTTTGAAAAAGCCGCGACCAATAAGTCCCTATTAAATCCCAGTCCTTGACTGGTCAATGTTCAACTTTGTAAGATTTGACGCTCATTCAATGGCCGTGCGTCTTGTGCGTGGAGCCCTAAAACGATTATAAAAAAACATGCTTCGCGATGCGTGTTGCAACAGTTTTCAACGACTTAGCCCAAAATGTGCATACAAGTGCGTTGGTACAGCCGTTTCATTGGAAGTGGTCGTGTTCCACTTCTAGGTCTTACAGAACTTGAAAGAGGGATGTACAGCATGCAGTTTTATCCACAACTAGCCCATAGGAGGGCTAACTCTACTTTTTGAACAAACTTTTCACAACGGCACCAAGGCATCCTTACAAATAAAGAGAAAACAATCAAGATACAAACGACATCTAGCCGCACGCACTAAAGGGAAGGGTATGTTGTTATCTGCTGGACGCGGTCGACAAATACAGCTGAGGTCAAAAACTCTCACCATGCTACTACATACACACCAGGCATGGGATGAATGTGTGTTCCAGAGTCCGTTTGAATGTAGTAGGAGTCTCTACATACCTTTAGGCTAATGTTCAAATGCATAAAAGTGAATCTGGACAATGGCCATGCTGTTAGTGTGGTATTGTTCACAAAATCGCACACATCAGGGGTAAGTTTTGATCCAATATTAGCTCATAGTTGGTAGCAACCAATAGTAGTCAATGGTTATCCAGCCAATGCCCTTGAACTGTCAAAAAGCTCCATATGGTGTAAATTTTCTTGCTGTTCTGATATGGAGCAAACATGAACACCACTTCTCTATTTGAACCCACTTTCTTGGCTCTTTGTCTTCTTTCATCTCGTAGTCTTACTTAAAGAAGGCTGACATTTCAACTATAGCTTTTCTGTTGTGACTTTTTCCTTTCTTGAAAAGGAGACTGTTTTCTTGATGCTGACTTGTACCTCTTGAGAAAAACGACACAGTTCCTAGTTGAAAAGTTACAGTTAGACAATAGTAGAGACGATGAAGAAAAGGCCAAGAAAAACCACTGACATGAACTACAGACGAAAAGACCTAGTCACATAACAGCGATCAAAGAAACTACAGTGAATGAGAAAAAGGCATTACAAGTTATGAAGTCAGTGGGATTCTGACCCTTAGAAAATAATTTGAAAAAAAACATAGACATGCCTGTTGTGTAGTGACCTTGAGAAATTTGGCCAGCACAGAAGAAAGAGCATAAAAGGGTCAAAATCTTGCCAGTAGAATGTGTTTACAGATATTGAAAAGGACTCTGTGGCGCAATGGTAGCGTGTCTGACTCCAGATCAGAAGGTTGTGTGTTCAAATCACATCAGGGTCATTGTTTAACACTTGTGCTATCTGATGCACTTTGATGTTGGGATTTGGGTCATCTAGACAGTGTGCTGAGCCTTTTTCTTCAATGATTTGTGATCTTCACTGGTTTCCATGGATTACAGGAAATCCCTTTCACCTTTATCCACCTTTGTCATGGTAGGGAAAACACGTCAATTTAAGGCCAAGGTCATAGGATAGCACAAGGGTACATCTGTGCAGAGCGCAAGCTGCGACTCTTTGGATTGCTGACGTTGTAGCATGGCCTTAAGACAAAGTTAGGTGCTTGCCTATTAGTGACTCGGTCTATTGTGCACTGTTACAAACTTTAACCACACAACTTGAAAAAAAAAACAGTTGAGGAGATCCAAGTTTGTTCACTTGTAGATTGTATGTGGAACAGTTGGCTTCTGAGTAATGCACAGTTGTAAGTTGTGTTAGGCTGTTGACCAGGGATGTTTTCTGCTGAGTGTGGGAGAAAGCCAATAAATAGTTTGAGCAGCACTTTTGGATTAATTTGGAATCATTTTAATAAGGGAGAGGAGTTGGAGAATGCTGGAATTGACACACAAACAGGGTTGGAGAAGGAAGAAGCTCATGTGCAGAATTTCACTTTGAATCAATGACTTTCTTTATAATGAAGAGCTGCAACATTTGAAGCACCTCAGAGGGGACGTGAACCCCCAATTCCTGGCTTAGGAGGCCATTGCCTTATCCATTAGCCCACTGAGGCTTGACAACTATGTTCACACATGAAAGAGTTGGTGTCATTTAACTCCGACAGGCCACTGACAACAATGACTAAATTCTGCTTCATGGTCACTTTTAAAACCATTGGTACTTTGTGTTTTGAAAAAGCCGCGACCAATAAGTCACTATCAAATCCCAGTCCTTGACTGGTCAATGTTCCACTTTGTAAGATTTGACGCTCATTCAATGGCCGTGCGTCTTGTGCGTGGAGCCCTAAAACGATTATAAAAAAACATGCCTCGCGATACGTGTTGCAACAGTTTTCAACGACTTAGCCCAAAATGTGCATACAAGTGCGTTGGTACAGGCGTTTCATTGGAAGTGGTCGTGTTCCACTTCTAGGTCTTACAGAACTTGAAAGAGGGATGTACAGCATGCAGTTTTATCCACAACTAGCCCATAAGAGGTCTAACTCTACTTTTTGAACAAACTTTTCACAACGGCACCAAGGCATCCTTACAAATAAAGAGAAAACAATCAAGATACAAACGACATCTAGCCGCACGCGCTAAAGGGAAGGGTATGTTGTTATCTGCTGGACGCGGTCAACAAATACAGCTGAGGTCAAAAACTCTCACCATGCTACTACATACACACCAGGCATGGGATGAATGTGTGTTCCAGAGTCCGTTTGAATGTAGTAGGAGTCTCTACATACCTTTAGGCTAATGTTCAAATGCATAAAAGTGAATCTGGACAATGGCCATGCTGTTAGTGTGGTATTATTCACACAATCGCACACATCAGGGGTATGTTTTGATCCAATATTAGCTCATAGTTGGTAGCAACCAATAGTAGTCAATGGTTATCCAGCCAATGCCCTTGAACTGTCAAAAAGCTCCATATGGTGTAAATTTTCTTGCTGTTCTGATATGGAGCAAACATGAACACCACTTCTCTATTTGAACCCACTGTCTTGGCTCTTTGTCATATCTTTCATCTCGTAGTCTTACTTAAAGAAGGCTGACATTTCAACTATAGCTTTTCTGTTGTGACTTTTTCCTTTCTTGAAAAGGAGACTGTTTTCTTGATGCTGACTTGTACCTCTTGAGAAAAACGACACAGTTCCTAGTTGAAAAGTTACAGTTAGACAATAGTAGAGACGATGAAGAAAAGGCCAAGAAAAACCACTGACATGAACTATAGACGAAAAGACCTAGTCACATAACAGCGATCAAAGAAACTACAGTGAATGAGAAAAATGCATTACAAGTTAGGAAGTCAGTGGGATTCTGACCCTTAGAAAATAATTTGAAAAAAAACATAAACATGCCTGTTGTGTAGTGACCTTGAGAAATTTGGCCAGCACTGAAGAAAGAGCAAAAAAGGGTCAAAATCTTGCCAGTAGAATGTTTTTACAGATATTGAAAAGGACTCTGTGGCGCAATGGTAGTGTGTCTGACTCCAGATCAGAAGGTTGTGTGTTCAAATCACATCAGGGTCATTGTTTAACACTTGTGCTATCTGATGCACTTTGATGTTGGGATTTTGGTCATCTAGACAGTGTGCTGAGCCTTTTTCTTCAATGATTTGTGATCTTCACTGGTTTCCATGGATTACAGGAAATCCCTTTCACCTTTATCCACCTTTGTCATGGTAGGGAAAACACGTCAATTTAAGGCCAAAGTCATAGGATAGCACAAGGGTGCATCTGTGCAGAGTGCAACCTGCGACTCTTTGGATTGCTGACGTTGTAGCATGGCCTTAAGACAAAGTTAGGTGCTTGCCTATTAGTGACTCCGTCTATTGTGCACTGTTACAAACTTTAACCACACAACTTGAAAAAAAAACAGTTGAGGAGATCCAAGTTTGTTCACTTGTAGATTGTATGTGGAACAGTTGGCTTCTGAGTAATGCACAGTTGTAAGTTGTGTTAGGCTGTTGACCAGGGATTTTTTTTATGCTGAGTGTGGGAGAAAGCCAATAAAAAGTTTGAGCAGCACTTTTGGATTAATTTGGAATCATTTTAATAAGGGAGAGGAGTTGGAGAATGCTTGAATTGACACACAAACAGGGTTGGTGAAGGAAGAAGCTCATGTGCAGAATTTCACTTAGAATCAATTACTTTCTTTATAATGAAGAGCTGCAACATTTGAAGCACCTCAGAGGGGACTTGAACCCCCAATCCCTGGCTTAGGAGGCCAGTGCCTTAACCATTAGGCCACTGAGGCTTGACAACTATGTTCACACATGAAAGAGTTGGTGTCATTTAACTCCGACAGGCCACTGACAACAATGACTAAATTCTGCTTCATGGTCACTTTTAAAACCATTGGTACTTTGTGTTTTGAAAAAGCCGCGACCAATAAGTCCCTATTAAATCCCAGTCCTTGACTGGTCAATGTTCAACTTTGTAAGATTTGACGCTCATTCAATGGCCGTGCGTCTTGTGCGTGGAGCCCTAAAACGATTATAAAAAAACATGCTTCGCGATGCGTGTTGCAACAGTTTTCAACGACTTAGCCCAAAATGTGCATACAAGTGCGTTGGTACAGCCGTTTCATTGGAAGTGGTCGTGTTCCACTTCTAGGTCTTACAGAACTTGAAAGAGGGATGTACAGCATGCAGTTTTATCCACAACTAGCCCATAGGAGGGCTAACTCTACTTTTTGAACAAACTTTTCACAACGGCACCAAGGCATCCTTACAAATAAAGAGAAAACAATCAAGATACAAACGACATCTAGCCGCACGCACTAAAGGGAAGGGTATGTTGTTATCTGCTGGACGCGGTCGACAAATACAGCTGAGGTCAAAAACTCTCACCATGCTACTACATACACACCAGGCATGGGATGAATGTGTGTTCCAGAGTCCGTTTGAATGTAGTAGGAGTCTCTACATACCTTTAGGCTAATGTTCAAATGCATAAAAGTGAATCTGGACAATGGCCATGCTGTTAGTGTGGTATTGTTCACAAAATCGCACACATCAGGGGTATGTTTTGATCCAATATTAGCTCATAGTTGGTAGCAACCAATAGTAGTCAATGGTTATCCAGCCAATGCCCTTGAACTGTCAAAAAGCTCCATATGGTGTAAATTTTCTTGCTGGTCTGATATGGAGCAAACATGAACACCACTTCTCTATTTGAACCCACTGTCTTGGCTCTTTGTCATCTTTCATCTCGTAGTCTTACTTAAAGAAGGCTGACATTTCAACTATAGCTTTTCTGTTGTGACTTTTTCCTTTATTGAAAAGGAGACTGTTTTCTTGATGCTGACTTGTACCTCTTGAGAAAAACGACACAGTTCCTAGTTGAAAAGTTACAGTTAGACAATAGTAGAGACGATGAAGAAAAGGCCAAGAAAAACCACTGACATGAACTATAGACGAAAAGACCTAGTCACATAACAGCGATCAAAGAAACTACAGTGAATGAGAAAAAGGCATTACAAGTTAGGAAGTCAGTGGGATTCTGACCCTTAGAAAATAATTTGAAATAAAACATAAACATGCCTGTTGTGTAGTGACCTTGAGAAATTTGGCCAGCACTGAAGAAAGAGCAAAAAAGGGTCAAAATCTTGCTACTAGAATGTGTTTTCAGATATTGAAAATGACTCTGTGGCGCAATGGTAGCGTGTCTGACTCCAGATCGGAAGGTTGTGTGTTCAAATAACATCAGGGTCATTGTTTAACACTTGTGCTATCTGATGCACTTTGATAATGGGATTTGGGTCATCTAGACAGTGTGCTGAGCCTTTTTCTTCAATGATTTGTGATCTTCACTGGTTTCCATGGATTACAGGAAATCCCTTTCACTTTTATCCACCTTTGTCATGGTAGGGAAAACACGTCAATTTAAGGCCAAGGTCATAGGATAGCACAAGGGTGCATCTGTGCAGAGTGCAAGCTGCGACTCTTTGGATTGCTGATGTGTAGCATGGCCTTAAGACAAAGTTAGGTGCTTGCCTATTAGTGACTCCTCCTATTGTGCACTGTTACAAACTTTAACCACACAACTTGAAAAAAAAACAGTTGAGGAGATCCAAGTTTGTTCACTTGTAGATTGTATGTGGAACAGTTGGCTTCTGAGTAATGCACAGTTGTAAGTTGGGTTAGGCTGTTGACCAGGGATGTTTTCTGCTGAGTGTGGGAGAAAGCCAATAAATAGTTTGAGCAGCACTTTTGGATTAATTTGGAATCATTTTAATAAGGGAGAGGAGTTGGAGAATGCTGGAATTGACACACAAACAGGGTTGGTGAAGGAAGAAGCTCATGTGCAGAATTTCACTTAGAATCAATGACTTTCTTTATAATGAAGAGCTGCAACATTTGAAGCACCTCAGAGGGGACTTGAACCCCCAATCCCTGGCTTAGGAGGCCAGTGCCTTATCCATTAGGCCACTGAGGCTTGACAACTATGTTCACACATGAAAGAATTGGTGTCATTTAACTCCGACAAGCCACTGACAACAATGACTAAATTCTGCTTCATGGTCACTTTTAAAACCATTGGTACTTTGTGTTTTGAAAAAGCCGCGACCAATAAGTCACTATCAAATCCCAGTCCTTGACTGGTCAATGTTCAACTTTGTAAGATTTGACGCTCATTCAATGGCCGTGCGTCTTGTGCGTGGAGCCCTAAAACGATTATAAAAAAACATGCCTCGCGATGCGTGTTGCAACAGTTTTCAACGACTTAGCCCAAAATGTGCATACAAGTGCGTTGGTACAGCCGTTTCATTGGAAGTGGTCGTGTTCCACTTCTAGGTCTTACAGAACTTGAAAGAGGGATGTACAGCATGCAGTTTTATCCACAACTAGCCCATAGGAGGGCTAACTCTACTTTTTGAACAAACTTTTCACAACGGCACCAAGGCATCCTTACAAATAAAGAGAAAACAATCAAGATTCAAACGACATCTAGCCGCACGCACTAAAGGGAAGGGTATGTTGTTATCTGCTGGACGCGGTCGACAAATACAGCTGAGGTCAAAAACTCTCACCATGCTACTACATACACACCAGGCATGGGATGAATGTGTGTTCCAGAGTCCGTTTGAATGTAGTAGGAGTCTCTACATACCTTTAGGCTAATGTTCAAATGCATAAAAGTGAATCTGGACAATGGCCATGCTGTTAGTGTGGTGTTGTTCACACAATCGCACACATCAGGGGTATGTTTTGATCCAATATTAGCTCATAGTTGGTAGCAACCAATAGTAGTCAATGGTTATCCAGCCAATGCCCTTGAATTGTTAAAAAGCTCCATATGGTGTAAATTTTCTTGCTGGTCTGATATGGAGCAAACATGAACACCACTTCTCTATTTGAACCCACTGTCTTGGCTCTTTGTCATCTTTCATCTCGTAGTCTTACTTAAAGAAGGCTGACATTTCAACTATAGCTTTTCTGTTGTGACTTTTTCCTTTCTTGAAAAGGAGACTGTTTTCTTGATGCTGACTTGTACCTCTTGAGAAAAACGACACAGTTCCTAGTTGAAAAGTTACAGTTAGACAATAGTAGAGACGATGAAGAAAAGGCCAAGAAAAACCACTGACATGAACTATAGACGAAAAGACCTAGTCACATAACAGCGATCAAAGAAACTACAGTGAATGAGAAAAAGGCATTACAAGTTAGGAAGTCATTGGGATTCTGACCCTTAGAAAATAATTTGAAAAAAAACATAAACATGCCTGTTGTGTAGTGACCTTGAGAAATTTGGCCAGCACTGAAGAAAGAGCAAAAAAGGGTCAAAATCTTGCGAGTAGAATGTGTTTTCAGATATTGAAAAGGACTCTGTGGTGCAATGGTAGCGCGTCTGACTCCAGATCAGAAGGTTGTGTGTTCAATTCACAACAGGGTCATTGTTTAACACTTGTGCTATCTGATGCACTTTGATGTTGGGATTTGGGTCATCTAGACAGTGTGCTGAGCCTTTTTCTTCAATGATTTGTGATCTTCACTGGTTTCCATGGATTACAGGAAATCCCTTTCACCTTTATCCACCTTTGTCATGGTAGGGAAAACACGTCAATTTAAGGCCAAGGTCATAGGATAGCACAAGGGTGCATCTGTGCAGAGTGCAAGCTGCGACTCTTTGGATTGCTGACGTTGTAGCATGGCCTTAAGACAAAGTTAGGTGCTTGCCTGTTAGTGACTCCGTCTATTGTGCACTGTTACAAACTTTAACCACACAACTTGATAAAAAAAACAGTTGAGGAGATCCAAGTTTGTTCACTTGTAGATTGTATGTGGAACAGTTGGCTTCTGAGTAATGCACAGTTGTAAGTTGGGTTAGGCTGTTGACCAGGGATGTTTTCTGCTGAGTGTGGGAGAAAGCCAATAAATAGTTTGAGCAGCACTTTTGGATTAATTTGGAATCATTTTAATAAGGGAGAGGAGTTGGAGAATGCTGGAATTGACACACAAACAGGGTTGGTGAAGGAAGAAGCTCATGTGCAGAATTTCACTAAGAATCAATGACTTTCTTTATAATGAAGAGCTGCAAAATTTGAAGCACCTCAGAGGGGACTTGAACCCCCAATCCCTGGCTTAGGAGGCCAGTGCCTTATCCATTAGGCCACTGAGGCTTGACAACTATGTTCACACATGAAAGAATTGGTGTCATTTAACTCCGACAGGCCACTGACAACAATGACTAAATTCTGCTTCATGGTCACTTTTAAAACCATTGGTACTTTGTGTTTTGAAAAAGCCGCGACCAATAAGTCACTATCAAATCCCAGTCCTTGACTGGTCAATGTTCAACTTTGTAAGATTTGACGCTCATTCAATGGCCGTGCGTCTTGTGCGTGGAGCCCTAAAACGATTATAAAAAAACATGCTTCGCGATGCGTGTTGCAACAGTTTTCAACGACTTAGCCCAAAATGTGCATACAAGTGCGTTGGTACAGCCGTATCATTGGAAGTGGTCGTGTTCCACTTCTAGGTCTTACAGAACTTGAAAGAGGGATATACAGCATGCAGTTTTATCCACAACTAGCCCATAGGAGGGCTAACTCTACTTTTTGAACAAACTTTTCACAACGGCACCAAGGCATCCTTACAAATAAAGAGAAAACAATCAAGATACAAACGACATCTAGCTGCACGCACAAAAGAGAAGGGTATGTTGTTATCTGCTGGACGCGGTCGACAAATACAGCTAAGGTAAAAAACTCTCACCATGCTACTACATACAGACCAGGGATGGGATGAATGTGTGTTCCAGAGTCCGTTTGAATGTAGTAGGAGTCTCTACATACCTTTAGGCTAATGTTCAAATGCATAAAAGTGAATCTGGACAATGGCCATGCTGTTAGTGTGGTATTGTTCACACAATCGCACACATCAGGGGTATGTTTTGATCCAATATTAGCTCATAGTTGGTAGCAACCAATAGTAGTCAATGGTTATCCAGCCAATGCCCTTGAACTGTCAAAAAGCTCCATATGGTGTAAATTTTCTTGCTGGTCTGATATGGAGCAAACATGAACACCACTTCTCTATTTGAACCCACTGTCTTGGCTCTTTGTCATCTTTCATCTCGTTGTCTTACTTAAAGAAGGCTGACATTTCAACTATAGCTTTTCTGTTGTGACTTTTTCCTTTCTTGAAAAGGAGACTGTTTTCTTGATGCTGACTTGTACCTTTTGAGAAAAACGACACAGTTCCTAGTTGAAAAGTTACAGTTAGACAATAGTAGAGACGATGAAGAAAAGGCCAAGAAAAACCACTGACATGAACTATAGACGAAAAGACCTAGTCACATAACAGCGATCAAAGAAACTACAGTGAATGAGAAAAAGGCATTACAAGTTAGGAAGTCAGTGGGATTCTGACCCTTAGAAAATAATTTGAAAAAAAACATAAACATGCCTGTTGTGTAGTGACCTTGAGAAATTTGGCCAGCACTGAAGAAAGAGCAAAAAAGGGTCAAAATCTTGCGAGTAGAATGTGTTTTCAGATATTGAAAAGGACTCTGTGGTGCAATGGTAGCGCGTCTGACTCCAGATCAGAAGGTTGTGTGTTCAATTCACAACAGGGTCATTGTTTAACACTTGTGCTATCTGATGCACTTTGATGTTGGGATTTGGGTCATCTAGACAGTGTGCTGAGCCTTTTTCTTCAATGATTTGTGATCTTCACTGGTTTCCATGGATTACAGGAAATCCCTTTCACCTTTATCCACCTTTGTCATGGTAGGGAAAACACGTCAATTTAAGGCCAAGGTCATAGGATAGCACAAGGGTGCATCTGTGCAGAGTGCAAGCTGCGACTCTTTGGATTGCTGACGTTGTAGCATGGCCTTAAGACAAAGTTAGGTGCTTGCCTGTTAGTGACTCCGTCTATTGTGCACTGTTACAAACTTTAACCACACAACTTGATAAAAAAAACAGTTGAGGAGATCCAAGTTTGTTCACTTGTAGATTGTATGTGGAACAGTTGGCTTCTGAGTAATGCACAGTTGTAAGTTGGGTTAGGCTGTTGACCAGGGATGTTTTCTGCTGAGTGTGGGAGAAAGCCAATAAATAGTTTGAGCAGCACTTTTGGATTAATTTGGAATCATTTTAATAAGGGAGAGGAGTTGGAGAATGCTGGAATTGACACACAAACAGGGTTGGTGAAGGAAGAAGCTCATGTGCAGAATTTCACTAAGAATCAATGACTTTCTTTATAATGAAGAGCTGCAAAATTTGAAGCACCTCAGAGGGGACTTGAACCCCCAATCCCTGGCTTAGAAGGCCAGTGCCTTATCCATTAGGCCACTGAGGCTTGACAACTATGTTCACACATGAAAGAATTGGTGTCATTTAACTCCGACAGGCCACTGACAACAATGACTAAATTCTGCTTCATGGTCACTTTTAAAACCATTGGTACTTTGTGTTTTGAAAAAGCCGCGACCAATAAGTCACTATCAAATCCCAGTCCTTGACTGGTCAATGTTCAACTTTGTAAGATTTGACGCTCATTCAATGGCCGTGCGTCTTGTGCGTGGAGCCCTAAAACGATTATAAAAAAACATGCTTCGCGATGCGTGTTGCAACAGTTTTCAACGACTTAGCCCAAAATGTGCATACAAGTGCGTTGGTACAGCCGTATCATTGGAAGTGGTCGTGTTCCACTTCTAGGTCTTACAGAACTTGAAAGAGGGATATACAGCATGCAGTTTTATCCACAACTAGCCCATAGGAGGGCTAACTCTACTTTTTGAACAAACTTTTCACAACGGCACCAAGGCATCCTTACAAATAAAGAGAAAACAATCAAGATACAAACGACATCTAGCTGCACGCACAAAAGAGAAGGGTATGTTGTTATCTGCTGGACGCGGTCGACAAATACAGCTAAGGTAAAAAACTCTCACCATGCTACTACATACAGACCAGGGATGGGATGAATGTGTGTTCCAGAGTCCGTTTGAATGTAGTAGGAGTCTCTACATACCTTTAGGCTAATGTTCAAATGCATAAAAGTGAATCTGGACAATGGCCATGCTGTTAGTGTGGTATTGTTCACACAATCGCACACATCAGGGGTATGTTTTGATCCAATATTAGCTCATAGTTGGTAGCAACCAATAGTAGTCAATGGTTATCCAGCCAATGCCCTTGAACTGTCAAAAAGCTCCATATGGTGTAAATTTTCTTGCTGGTCTGATATGGAGCAAACATGAACACCACTTCTCTATTTGAACCCACTGTCTTGGCTCTTTGTCATCTTTCATCTCGTTGTCTTACTTAAAGAAGGCTGACATTTCAACTATAGCTTTTCTGTTGTGACTTTTTCCTTTCTTGAAAAGGAGACTGTTTTCTTGATGCTGACTTGTACCTTTTGAGAAAAACGACACAGTTCCTAGTTGAAAAGTTACAGTTAGACAATAGTAGAGACGATGAAGAAAAGGCCAAGAAAAACCACTGACATGAACTATAGACGAAAAGACCTAGTCACATAACAGCGATCAAAGAAACTACAGTGAATGAGAAAAAGGCATTACAAGTTAGGAAGTCAGTGGGATTCTGACCCTTAGAAAATAATTTGAAAAAAAACATAAACATGCCTGTTGTGTAGTGACCTTGAGAAATTTGGCCAGCACTGAAGAAAGAGCAAAAAAGGGTCAAAATCTTGCCAGTAGAATGTGTTTACAGATATTGAAAAGGACTCTGTGGTGCATTAGTAGCGTGTCTGACTCCAGATCAGAAGGTTGTGTGTTCAAATCACATCAGGGTCATTGTTTAACACTTGTGCTATCTGATGCACTTTGACATTGGGAGTTGGGTCATCTTGACAGTGTGCTGAGCCTTTTTCTTCAATGATTTGTGATCTTCACTGGTTTCCATGGATTACAGGAAATCCCTTTCACCTTTATCCACCTTTGTCATGGTAGGGAAAACACGTCAATTTAAGGCCAAGGTCATAGGATAGCACAAGGGTGCATCTGTGCAGAGTGCAAGCTGCGACTCTTTGGATTGCTGATGTTGTTGCATGGCCTTAAGACAAAGTTAGGTGCTTGCCTATTAGTGACTCCGTCTATTGTGCACTGTTACAAACTTTAACCACACAACTTGAAAAAAAAACAGTTGAGGAGATCCAAGTTTGTTCACTTGTAGATTGTATGTGGAACAGTTGGCTTCTGAGTAATGCACAGTTGTAAGTTGGGTTAGGCTGTTGACCAGGGATGTTTTCTGCTGAGTGTGGGAGAATGCCAATAAATAGTTTGAGCAGCACTTTTGGAATCATTTTAATAAGGGAGAGGAGTTGGAGAATGCTGGAATTGACACACAAACAGGGTTGGTGAAGGAAGAAGCTCATGTGCAGAATTTCACTTAGAATCAATGACTTTCTTTATAATGAAGAGCTGCAACATTTGAAGCACCTCAGAGGGGACTTGAACCCCCAATCCCTGGCTTAGGAGGCCAGTGCCTTATCCATTAGGCCACTGAGGCTTGACAACTATGTTCACACATGAAAGAATTGGTGTCATTTAACTCCGACAAGCCACTGACAACAATGACTAAATTCTGCTTCATGGTCACTTTTAAAACCATTGGTACTTTGTGTTTTGAAAAAGCCGCGACCAATAAGTCACTATCAAATCCCAGTCCTTGACTGGTCATTGTTCAACTTTGTAAGATTTGACGCTCATTCAATGGCCGTGCGTCTTGTGCGTGGAGCCCTAAAACGATTATAAAAAAACATGCTTCGCGATGCGTGTTGCAACAGTTTTCAACGACTTAGCCCAAAATGTGCATACATGTGCGTTGGTACAGGCGTTTCATTGGAAGTGGTCGTGTTCCACTTCTAGGTCTTACAGAACTTGAAAGAGGGATGTACAGCATGCAGTTTTATCCACAACTAGCCCATAGGAGGGCTAACTCTACTTTTTGAACAAACTTTTCACAACGGCACCAAGGCATCCTTACAAATAAAGAGAAAACAATCAAGATACAAACGACATCTAGCCGCACGCACCAAAGGGAAGGGTATGTTGTTATCTGCTGGACGCTGTCGACGAATACAGCTGAGGTCAAAAACTCTCACCATGCTACTACATACACACCAGGCATGGGATGAATGTGTGTTCCAGAGTCCGTTTGAATGTAGTAGGAGTCTCTACATGCCTTTAGGCTAATGTTCAAATGCATAAAAGTGAATCTGGACAATGGCCATGCTGTTAGTGTGGTATTGTTCACACAATCGCACACATCAGGGGTATGTTTTGATCCAATATTAGCTCATAGTTGGTAGCAACCAATAGTAGTCAATGGTTATCCAGCCAATGCCCTTGAACTGTCAAAAAGCTCCATATGGTGTAAATTTTCTTGCTGTGCTGATATGGAGCAAACATGAACACCACTTCTCTATTTGAACCCACTGTCTTGGCTCTTTGTCATCTTTCATCTCGTAGTCTTACTTAAAGAAGGCTGACATTTCAACTATAGCTTTTCTGTTGTGACTTTTTCCTTTCTTGAAAAGGAGACTGTTTTCTTGATGCTGACTTGTACCTCTTGAGAAAAACGACACAGTTCCTAGTTGAAAAGTTACAGTTAGACAATAGTAGAGACGATGAAGAAAAGGCCAAGAAAAACCACTGACATGAACTATAGACGAAAAGACCTAGTCACATAACAGCGATCAAAGAAACTACAGTGAATGAGAAAAAGGCATTACAAGTTAGGAAGTCAGTGGGATTCTGACCCTTAGAAAATAATTTGAAAAAAAACATAAACATGCCTGTTGTGTAGTGACCTTGAGAAATTTGGCCAACACTGAAGAAAGAGCCAAAAAGGGTCAAAATCTTGCCAGTAGAATGTGTTTACAGATATTGAAAAGGACTCTGTGGCGCAATGGTAGCGTGTCTGACTCCAGATCAGAAGGTTGTGTGTTCAAATCACATCAGGGTCATTGTTTAACACTTGTGCTATCTGATGCACTTTGATGTTGGGATTTGGGTCATCTAGACAGTGTGCTGAGCCTTTTTCTTCAATGATTTGTGATCTTCACTGGTTTCCATGGATTACAGGAAATCCCTTTCACCTTTATCCACCTTTGTCATGGTAGGGAAAACACGTCAATTTAAGGCCAAGGTCATAGGATAGCACAAGGGTACATCTGTGCAGAGCGCAAGCTGCGACTCTTTGGATTGCTGACGTTGTAGCATGGCCTTAAGACAAAGTCAGTTGCTTGCCTATTATTGACTCGGTCTATTGTGCACTGTTACAAACTTTAACCACACAACTTGGAAAAAAAACAGTTGAGGAGATCCAAGTTTGTTCACTTGTAGATTGTATGTGGAACAGTTGGCTTCTGAGTAATGCACAGTTGTAAGTTGGGTTAGGCTGTTGACCAGGGATGTTTTCTGCTGAGTGTGGGAGAAAGCCAATAAATAGTTTGAGCAACACTTTTGTATTAATTTGGAATCATTTTAATAAGGGAGAAGAGTTGGAGAATGCTGGAATTGACACACAAACAGGGTTGGTGAAGGAAGAAGCTCATGTGCAGAATTTCACTTAGAATCAATGACTTTCTTTATAATGAAGAGCTGCAACATTTGAAGCACCTCAGAGGGGACTTGAACCCCCAATCCCTGGCTTAGGAGGCCAGTGCCTTATCCATTAGGCAACTGAGGCTTGACAACTATGTTCACACATGAAAGAATTGGTGTCATTTAACTCCGACAAGCCACTGACAACAATGACTAAATTCTGCTTCATGGTCACTTTTAAAACCATTGGTACTTTGTGTTTTGAAAAAGCCGCGACCAATAAGTCACTATCAAATCCCAGTCCTTGACTGGTCATTGTTCAACTTTGTAAGATTTGACGCTCATTCAATGGCCGTGCGTCTTGTGCGTGGAGCCCTAAAACGATTATAAAAAAACATGCTTCGCGATGCGTGTTGCAACAGTTTTCAACGACTTAGCCCAAAATGTGCATACATGTGCGTTGGTACAGGCGTTTCATTGGAAGTGGTCGTGTTCCACTTCTAGGTCTTACAGAACTTGAAAGAGGGATGTACAGCATGCAGTTTTATCCACAACTAGCCCATAGGAGGGCTAACTCTACTTTTTGAACAAACTTTTCACAACGGCACCAAGGCATCCTTACAAATAAAGAGAAAACAATCAAAATACAAACGACATCTAGCCGCACGCACTAAAGGGAAGGGTATGTTGTTATCTGCTGGACGCTGTCGTCGAATACAGCTGAGGTCAAAAACTCTCACCATGCTACTACATACACACCAGGCATGGGATGAATGTGTGTTCCAGAGTCCGTTTGAATGTAGTAGGAGTCTCTACATACCTTTAGGCTAATGTTCAAATGCATAAAAGTGAATCTGGACAATGGCCATGCTGTTAGTGTGGTATTGTTCACACAATCGCACACATCAGGGGTATGTTTTGATCCAATATTAGCTCATAGTTGGTAGCAACCAATAGTAGTCAATGGTTATCCAGCCAATGCCCTTGAACTGTCAAAAAGCTCCATATGGTGTAAATTTTCTTGCTGGTCTGATATGGAGCAAACATGAACACCACTTCTCTATTTGAACCCACTGTCTTGGCTCTTTGTCATCTTTCATCTCGTAGTCTTACTTAAAGAAGGCTGACATTTCAACTATAGCTTTTCTGTTGTGACTTATTCCTTTCTTGAAAAGGAGACTGTTTTCTTGATGCTGACTTGTACCTCTTGAGAAAAACGACACAGTTCCTAGTTGAAAAGTTACAGTTAGACAATAGTAGAGACGATGAAGAAAAGGCCAAGAAAAACCACTGACATGAACTATAGACGAAAAGACCTAGTCACATAACAGCGATCAAAGAAACTACAGTGAATGAGAAAAAGGCATTACAAGTTATGAAGTCAGTGGGATTCTGACCCTTAGAAAATAATTTGAAAAAAAACATAAACATGCCTGTTGTGTAGTGACCTTGAGAAATTTGGCCAGCACTGATAAAGAGCAAAAAAGGGTCAAAATCTTGCCAGTAGAATGTGTTTTCAGATATTGAAAATGACTCTGTGGCGCAATGGTAGCGCGTCTGACTCCAGATCAGAATGTTGTGTGTTCAAATCACATCAGGGTCATTGTTTAACACTTGTGCTATCTGATGCACTTTGATGTTGGGATTTGGGTCATCTAGACAGTGTGCTGAGCCTTTTTCTTCAATGATTTGTGATCTTCACTGGTTTCCATGGATTACAGGAAATCCCTTTCACCTTTATCCACCTTTGTCATGGTAGGGAAAACACGTCAATTTAAGGCCAAGGTCATAGGATAGCACAAGGGTACATCTGTGCAGAGCGCAAGCTGCGACTCTTTGGATTGCTGACGTTGTAGCATGGCCTTAAGACAAAGTCAGTTGCTTGCCTATTATTGACTCGGTCTATTGTGCACTGTTACAAACTTTAACCACACAACTTGGAAAAAAAACAGTTGAGGAGATCCAAGTTTGTTCACTTGTAGATTGTATGTGGAACAGTTGGCTTCTGAGTAATGCACAGTTGTAAGTTGGGTTAGGCTGTTGACCAGGGATGTTTTCTGCTGAGTGTGGGAGAAAGCCAATAAATAGTTTGAGCAGCACTTTTGGATTAATTTGGAATCATTTTAATAAGGGAGAAGAGTTGGAGAATGCTGGAATTGACACACAAACAGGGTTGGTGAAGGAAGAAGCTCATGTGCAGAATTTCACTATGAATCGATGACTTTCTTTATAATGAAGAGCTGCAACATTTGAAGCACCTCAGAGGGGACTTGAACCCCCAATCCCTGGCTTAGGAGGCCAGTGCCTTATCCATTAGGCCACTGAGGCTTGACAACTATGTTCACACATGAAAGAGTTGGTGTCATTTAACTCCGACAGGCCACTGACAACAATGACTAAATTCTGCTTCATGGTCACTTTTAAAACCATTGGTACTTTGTGTTTTGAAAAAGCCGCGACCAATAAGTCACTATCAAATCCCAGTCCTTGACTGGTCAATGTTCCACTTTGTAAGATTTGACGCTCATTCAATGGCCGTGCGTCTTGTGCGTGGAGCCCTAAAACGATTATAAAAAAACATGCTTCGCGATGCGTGTTGCAACAGTTTTCAACGACTTAGCCCAAAATGTGCATACAAGTGCGTTGGTACAGGCGTTTCATTGGAAGTGGTCGTGTTCCACTTCTAGGTCTTACAGAACTTGAAAGAGGGATGTACAGCATGCAGTTTTATCCACAACTAGCCCATAGGAGGGCTAACTCTACTTTTTGAACAAACTTTTCACAACGGCACCAAGGCATCCTTACAAATAAAGAGAAAACAATCAAGATACAAACGACATCCAGCCGCACGCACTAAAGGGAAGGGTATGTTGTATCTGCTGGACACTGTCGAAAAATACAGCTGAGGTCAAAAACTCTCACCATGCTACTACATACACACCAGGCATGGGATGAATGTGTGTTCCAGAGTCCGTTTGAATGTAGTAGGAGTCTCTACATTCCTTTAGGCTAATGTTCAAATGCATAAAAGTGAATCTGGACAATGGCCATGCTGTTAGTGTGGTATTGTTCACACAATCGCACACATCAGGGGTATGTTTTGATCCAATATTAGCTCATAGTTGGTAGCAACCAATAGTAGTCAATGGTTATCCAGCCAATGCCCTTGAACTGTCAAAAAGCTCCATATGGTGTAAATTTTCTTGCTGTTCTGATATGGAGCAAACATGAACACCACTTCTCTATTTGAACCCACTTTCTTGGCTCTTTGTCATCTTTCATCTCGTAGTCTTACTTAAAGAAGGCTGACATTTCAACTATAGCTTTTCTGTTGTGACTTTTTCCTTTCTCAAAAAGGAGACTGTTTTCTTGATGCTGACTTGTACCTCTTGAGAAAAACGACACAGTTCCTAGTTGAAAAGTTACAGTTAGACAATAGTAGAGACGATGAAGAAAAGGCCAAGAAAAACCACTGACATGAACTACAGACGAAAAGACCTAGTCACATAACAGCGATCAAAGAAACTACAGTGAATGAGAAAAAGGCATTACAAGTTAGGAAGTCAGTGGGATTCTGACCCTTAGAAAATAATTTGAAAAAAAACATAAACATGCCTGTTGTGTAGTGACTTTGAGAAATTTGGCCAGCACTGAGAGAGAGGAAAAAAAGGGTCAAAATCTTGCCAGTAGAATGTGTTTACAGATAATGAAAAGGACTCTGTGGCGCAATGGTAGCTCGTCTGACTCCAGATCAGAAGGTTGTGTGTTCAAATCACATCAGGGTCATTGTTTAACACTTGTGCTATCTGATGCACTTTGATGTTGGGATTTCGGTCATCTAGACAGTGTGCTGAGCCTTTTTCTTCAATGATTTGTGATCTTCACTGGTTTCCATGGATTACAGGAAATCCCTTTCACCTTTATCCACCTTTGTCATGGTAGGGAAAACACGTCAATTTAAGGCCAAGGTCATAGGATAGCACAAGGGTACATCTGTGCAGAGCGCAAGCTGCGACTCTTTGGATTGCTGACGTTGTAGCGTGGCCTTAAGACAAAGTTAGGTGCTTGCCTAATATTGACTCGGTCTATTGTGCACTGTTACAAACTTTAACCACACAACTTGAAAAAAAAAACAGTTGAGGAGATCCAAGTTTGTTCACTTGTAGATTGTATGTGGAACAGTTGGCTTCTGAGTAATGCACAGTTGTAAGTTGGGTTAGGCTGTTGACCAGGGATGTTTGCAGCTGAGTGTGGGAGAAAGCCAATAAATAGTTTGAGCAGCACTTTTGGATTAATTTGGAATCATTTTAATAAGGGAGAGGAGTTGGAGAATGCTGGAATTGACACACAAACAGGGTTGGTGAAGGAAGAAGCTCATGTGCAGAATTTCACTTAGAATCAATGACTTTCTTTATAATGAAGAGCTGCAACATTTGAAGCACCTCAGAGGGGACTTGAACCCCCAATCCCTGGCTTAGGAGGCCAGTGCCTTATCCATTAGGCCACTGAGGCTTGACAACTGTGTTCACACATGAAAGAGTTGGTGTCATTTAACTCCGACAGGCCACTGACAACAATGACTAAATTCCGCTTCATGGTCACTTTTAAAACCATTGGTACTTTGTGTTTTGAAAAAGCCGCGACCAATAAGTCACTATCAAATCCCAGTCCTTGACTGGTCAATGTTCCACTTTGTAAGATTTGACACTCATTCAATGGCCGTGCGTCTTGTGCGTGGAGCCCTAAAACGATTATAAAAAAACATGCTTCGCGATGCGTGTTGAAACAGTTTTCAACGACTTAGCCCAAAATGTGCATACAAGTGCGTTGGTACAGGCGTTTCATTGGAAGTGGTCGTGTTCCACTTCTAGGTCTTACAGAACTTGAAAGAGGGATGTACAGCATGCAGTTTTATCCACAACTAGCCCATAGGAGGGCTAACGCTACTTTTTGAACAAACTTTTCACAACGGCACCAAGGCATCCTTACAAATAAAGAGAAAACAATCAAGATACAAACGACATCCAGCCGCACGCACTAAAGGGAAGGGTATGTTGTATCTGCTGGTCACTGTGGACAAATACAGCTGAGGTCAAAAACTCTCACCATGCTACTACATACACACCAGGCATGGGATGAATGTGTGTTCCAGAGTCCGTTTGAATGTAGTAGGAGTCTCTACATGCCTTCAGGCTAATGTTCAAATGCATAAAAGTGAATCTGGACAATGGCCATGCTGTTAGTGTGGTATTGTTCACACAATCGCACACATCAGGGGTATGTTTTGATCCAATATTAGCTCATAGTTGGTAGCAACCAATAGTAGTCAATGGTTATCCAGCCAATGCCCTTGAACTGTCAAAAAGCTCCAGATGGTGTAAATTTTCTTGCTGTTCTGATATGGAGCAAACATGAACACCACTTCTCTATTTGAACCCACTTTCTTGGCTCTTTGTCATCTTTCATCTCGTAGTCTTACTTAAAGAAGGCTGACATTTCAACTATAGCTTTTCTGTTGTGACTTATTCCTTTCTTGAAAAGGAGACTGTTTTCTTGATGCTGACTTGTACCTCTTGAGAAAAACGACACAGTTCCTAGTTGAAAAGTTACAGTTAGACAATAGTAGAGACGATGAAGAAAAGGCCAAGGAAAACCACTGACATGAACTACAGACGAAAAGACCTAGTCACATAACAGCGATCAAAGAAACTACAGTGAATGAGAAAAAGGCATTACAAGTTATGAAGTCAGTGGGATTCTGACCCTTAGAAAATAATTTGAAAAAAAACATAAACATGCCTGTTGTGTAGTGACCATGAGAAATTTGGCCAGCACTGAAGAAAGAGCCAAAAAGGGTCAAAATCTTGCCAGTAGAATGTGTTTACAGATATTGAAAAGGACTCTGTGGCGCAATGGTAGCGCGTCTGACTCCAGATCAGAAGGTTGTGTGTTCAAATCACATCAGGGTCATTGTTTAACACTTGTGCTATCTGATGCACTTTGATGTTGGGATTTGGGTCATCTAGACAGTGTGCTGAGCCTTTTTCTTCAATGATTAGTGATCTTCACTGGTTTCCATGGATTACAGGAAATCCCTTTCACCTTTATCCACCTTTGTCATGGTAGGGAAAACACGTCAATTTAAGGCCAAGGTCATAGGATAGCACAAGGGTACATCTGTGCAGAGCGCAAGCTGCGACTCTTTGGATTGCTGACGTTGTAGCGTGGCCTTAAGACAAAGTTAGGTGCTTGCCTAATATTGACTCGGTCTATTGTGCACTGTTACAAACTTTAACCACACAACTTGAAAAAAAAAAACGGTTGAGGAGATCTAAGTTTGTTCACTTGTAGATTGTATGTGGAACAGTTGGCTTCTGAGTAATGCACAGTTGTAAGTTGGGTTAGGCTGTTGACCAGGGATGTTTTCTGCTGAGTGTGGGAGAAAGCCAATAAATAGTTTGAGCAGCACTTTTGTATTAATTTGGAATCATTTTAATAAGGGAGAGGAGTTGGAGAATGCTGGAATTGACACACAAACAGGGTTGGTGAAGGAAGAAGCTCATGTGCAGAATTTCACTTAGAATGAATGACTTTCTTTATAATGAAAAGCTGCAACATTTGAAGCACCTCAGAGGGGACTTGAACCCCCAATCCCTGGCTTAGGAGGCCAGTGCCTTATCCATTAGGCCACTGAGGCCTGAAAACTATGTTCACACATGAAAGAGTTGGTGTCATTTAACTCCGACAGGCCACTGACAACAATGACTAAATTCTGCTTCATGGTCACTTTTAAAACCATTGGTACTTTGTGTTTTGAAAAAGCCGCGACCAATAAGTCACTATCAAATCCCAGTCCTTGACTGGTCAATGTTCCACTTTGTAAGATTTGACGCTCATTCAATGGCCGTGCGTCTTGTGTGTGGAGCCCTAAAACGATTATAAAAAAACATGCTTCGCGATGCGTGTTGAAACAGTTTTCAACGACTTAGCCCAAAATGTGCATACAAGTGCGTTGGTACAGGCGTTTCATTGGAAGTGGTCGTGTTCCACTTCTAGGTCTTACAGAACTTGAAAGAGGGATGTACAGCATGCAGTTTTATCCACAACTAGCCCATAGGAGGGCTAACTCTACTTTTTGAACAAACTTTTCATAACGGCACCAAGGCATCCTTACAAATAAAGAGAAAACAATCAAGATACAAACGACATCCAGCCGCACGCACTAAAGGGAAGGGTATGTTGTATCTGCTGGACACTGTGGACAAATACAGCTGAGGTCAAAAACTCTCACCATGCTACTACATACACACCAGGCATGGGATGAATGTGTGTTCCAGAGTCCGTTTGAATGTAGTAGGAGTCTCTACATGCCTTTAGGCTAATGTTCAAATGCATAAAAGTGAATCTGCACAATGGCCATGCTGTTAGTGTGGTATTGTTCACACAATCGCACACATCAGGGGTATGTTTTGATCCAATATTAGCTCATAGTTGGTAGCAACCAATAGTAGTCAATGGTTATCCAGCCAATGCCCTTGAACTGTCAAAAAGCTCCATATGGTGTAAATTTTCTTGCTGTTCTGATATGGAGCAAACATGAACACCACTTCTCTATTTGAACCCACTTTCTTGGCTCTTTGTCATCTTTCATCTCGTAGTCTTACTTAAAGAAGGCTGACATTTCAACTATAGCTTTTCTGTTGTGACTTTTTCCTTTCTTGAAAAGGAGACTGTTTTCTTGATGCTGACTTGTACCTCTTGAAAAAAACGACACAGTTCCTAGTTGAAAAGTTACAGTTAGACAATAGTAGAGACGATGAAGAAAAGGCCAAGGAAAACCACTGACATGAACTACAGACGAAAAGACCTAGTCACATAACAGCGATCAAAGAAACTACAGTGAATAAGAAAAAGGCATTACAAGTTATGAAGTCAGTTGGATTCTGACCCTTAGAAAATAATTTTTGAAAAAAAACATAAACATGCCTGTTGTGTAGTGACCATGAGAAATTTGGCCAGCACTGAAGAAAGAGCCAAAAAGGGTCAAAATCTTGCCAGTAGAATGTGTTTACAGATATTGAAAAGGACTCTGTGGCGCAATGGTAGCGCATCTGACTCCAGATCAGAAGGTTGTGTGTTCAAATCACATCAGGGTCATTGTTTAACACTTGTGCTATCTGATGCACTTTGATGTTGGGATTTCGGTCATCTAGACAGTGTGCTGAGCCTTTTTCTTCAATGATTTGTGATCTTCACTGGTTTCCATGGATTACAGGAAATCCCTTTCACCTTTATCCACCTTTGTCATGGTAGGGAAAACACGTCAATTTAAGGCCAAGGTCATAGGATAGCACAAGGGTACATCTGTGCAGAGCGCAAGCTGCGACTCTTTGGATTGCTGACGTTGTAGCGTGGCCTTAAGACAAAGTTAGGTGCTTGCCTAATATTGACTCGGTCTATTGTGCACTGTTACAAACTTTAACCACACAACTTGAAAAAAAAAACAGTTGAGGAGATCCAAGTTTGTTCACTTGTAGATTGTATGTGGAACAGTTGGCTTCTGAGTAATGCACAGTTGTAAGTTGGGTTAGGCTGTTGACCAGGGATGTTTGCAGCTGAGTGTGGGAGAAAGCCAATAAATAGTTTGAGCAGCACTTTTGGATTAATTTGGAATCATTTTAATAAGGGAGAGGAGTTGGAGAATGCTGGAATTGACACACAAACAGGGTTGGTGAAGGAAGAAGCTCATGTACAGAATTTCACTTAGAATCAATGACTTTCTTTATAATGAAGAGCTGCAACATTTGAAGCACCTCAGAGGGGACTTGAACCCCCAATCCCTGGCTTAGGAGGCCAGTGCCTTATCCATTAGCCACTGAGGCTTGACAACTGTGTTCACACATGAAAGAGTTGGTGTCATTTAACTCCGACAGGCCACTGACAACAATGACTAAATTCCGCTTCATGGTCACTTTTAAAACCATTGGTACTTTGTGTTTTGAAAAAGCCGCGACCAATAAGTCACTATCAAATCCCAGTCCTTGACTGGTCAATGTTCCACTTTGTAAGATTTGACACTCATTCAATGGCCGTGCGTCTTGTGCGTGGAGCCCTAAAACGATTATAAAAAAACATGCTTCGCGATGCGTGTTGAAACAGTTTTCAACGACTTAGCCCAAAATGTGCATACAAGTGCGTTGGTACAGGCGTTTCATTGGAAGTGGTCGTGTTCCACTTCTAGGTCTTACAGAACTTGAAAGAGGGATGTACAGCATGCAGTTTTATCCACAACTAGCCCATAGGAGGGCTAACGCTACTTTTTGAACAAACTTTTCACAAAGGCACCAAGGCATCCTTACAAATAAAGAGAAAACAATCAAGATACAAACGACATCCAGCCGCACGCACTAAAGGGAAGGGTATGTTGTATCTGCTGGTCACTGTGGACAAATACAGCTGAGGTCAAAAACTCTCACCATGCTACTACATACACACCAGGCATGGGATGAATGTGTGTTCCAGAGTCCGTTTGAATGTAGTAGGAGTCTCTACATGCCTTCAGGCTAATGTTCAAATGCATAAAAGTGAATCTGGACAATGGCCATGCTGTTAGTGTGGTATTGTTCACACAATCGCACACATCAGGGGTATGTTTTGATCCAATATTAGCTCATAGTTGGTAGCAACCAATAGTAGTCAATGGTTATCCAGCCAATGCCCTTGAACTGTCAAAAAGCTCCAGATGGTGTAAATTTTCTTGCTGTTCTGATATGGAGCAAACATGAACACCACTTCTCTATTTGAACCCACTTTCTTGGCTCTTTGTCATCTTTCATCTCGTAGTCTTACTTAAAGAAGGCTGACATTTCAACTATAGCTTTTCTGTTGTGACTTATTCCTTTCTTGAAAAGGAGACTGTTTTCTTGATGCTGACTTGTACCTCTTGAGAAAAACGACACAGTTCCTAGTTGAAAAGTTACAGTTAGACAATAGTAGAGACGATGAAGAAAAGGCCAAGGAAAACCACTGACATGAACTACAGACGAAAAGACCTAGTCACATAACAGCGATCAAAGAAACTACAGTGAATGAGAAAAAGGCATTACAAGTTATGAAGTCAGTGGGATTCTGACCCTTAGAAAATAATTTGAAAAAAAACATAAACATGCCTGTTGTGTAGTGACCATGAGAAATTTGGCCAGCACTGAAGAAAGAGCCAAAAAGGGTCAAAATCTTGCCAGTAGAATGTGTTTACAGATATTGAAAAGGACTCTGTGGCGCAATGGTAGCGCATCTGACTCCAGATCAGAAGGTTGTGTGTTCAAATCACATCAGGGTCATTGTTTAACACTTGTGCTATCTGATGCACTTTGATGTTGGGATTTGGGTCATCTAGACAGTGTGCTGAGCCTTTTTCTTCAATGATTAGTGATCTTCACTGGTTTCCATGGATTACAGGAAATCCCTTTCACCTTTATCCACCTTTGTCATGGTAGGGAAAACACGTCAATTTAAGGCCAAGGTCATAGGATAGCACAAGGGTGCATCTGTGCAGAGCGCAAGCTGCGACTCTTTGGATTGCTGACGTTGTAGCATGGCCTTAAGACAAAGTTAGGTGCTTGCCTATTAGTGACTCGGTCTATTGTGCACTGTTACAAACTTTAACCACACAACTTGAAAAAAAAAACAGTTGAGGAGATCCAAGTTTGTTCACTTGTAGATTGTATGTGGAACAGTTGGCTTCTGAGTAATGCACAGTGTTAAGTTGGGTTAGGCTGTTGACCAGGGATGTTTGCAGCTGAGTGTGGGAGAAAGCCAATAAATAGTTTGAGCAGCACTTTTGTATTAATTTGGAATCATTTTAATAAGGGAGAAGAGTTGGAGAATGCTGGAATTGACACACAAACAGGGTTGGTGAAGGAAGAAGCTCATGTGCAGAATTTCACTTAGAATGAATGACTTTCTTTATAATGAAGAGCTGCAACATTTGAAGCACCTCAGAGGGGACTTGAACCCCCAATCCCTGGCTTAGGAGGCCAGTGCCTTATCCATTAGAACACTGAGGCTTGCCAACTATGTTCACACATGAAAGAATTGGTGTCATTTAACTCCGACAAGCCACTGACAACAATGACTAAATTCTGCTTCATGGTCACTTTTAAAACCATTGGTACTTTGTGTTTTGAAAAAGCCGCGACCAATAAGTCACTATCAAATCCCAGTCCTTGACTGGTCAATGTTCCACTTTGTAAGATTTGACACTCATTCAATGGCCGTGCGTCTTGTGCGTGGAGCCCTAAAACGATTATAAAAAAACATGCTTCGCGATGCGTGTTGAAACAGTTTTCAACGACTTAGCCCAAAATGTGCATACAAGTGCGTTGGTACAGGCGTTTCATTGGAAGTGGTCGTGTTCCACTTCTAGGTCTTACAGAACTTGAAAGAGGGATGTACAGCATGCAGTTTTATCCACAACTAGCCCATAGGAGGGCTAACTCTACTTTTTGAACAAACTTTTCACAACGGCACCAAGGCATCCTTACAAATAAAGAGAAAACAATCAAGATACAAACGACATCCAGCCGCACGCACTAAAGGGAAGGGTATGTTGTATCTGCTGGACACTGTGGACAAATACAGCTGAGGTCAAAAACTCTCACCATGCTACTACATACACACCAGGCATGGGATGAATGTGTGTTCCAGAGTCCGTTTGAATGTAGTAGGAGTCTCTACATGCCTTTAGGCTAATGTTCAAATGCATAAAAGTGAATCTGGACAATGGCCATGCTGTTAGTGTGGTATTGTTCACACAATCGCACACATCAGGGGTATGTTTTGATCCAATATTAGCTCATAGTTGGTAGCAACCAATAGTAGTCAATGGTTATCCAGCCAATGCCCTTGAACTGTCAAAAAGCTCCAGATGGTGTAAATTTTCTTGCTGTTCTGATATGGAGCAAACATGAACACCACTTCTCTATTTGAACCCACTTTCTTGGCTCTTTGTCATCTTTCATCTCGTAGTCTTACTTAAAGAAGGCTGACATTTCAACTATAGCTTTTCTGTTGTGACTTTTTCCTTTCTTGAAAAGGAGACTGTTTTCTTGATGCTGACTTGTACCTCTTGAGAAAAACGACACAGTTCCTAGTTGAAAAGTTACAGTTAGACAATAGTAGAGACGATGAAGAAAAGGCCAAGAAAAACCACTGACATGAACTACAGACGAAAAGACCTAGTCACATAACAGCGATCAAAGAAACTACAGTGAATGAGAAAAAGGCATTACAAGTTATGAAGTCAGTGGGATTCTGACCCTTAGAAAATAATTTTTGAAAAAAAACATAAACATGCCTGTTGTGTAGTGACGTTCAGAAATTTGGCCAGCACTGAAGAAAGAGCAAAAAAGGGTCAAAATCTTGCCAGTAGAATGTGTTTACAGATACTGAAAAGGACTCTGTGGCGCAATGGTAGTGTGTCTGACTCCAGATCAGAAGGTTTTGTGTTCAAATCACATCAGGGTTATTGTTTAACACTTGTGCTATCTGATGCACTTTGATGTTGGGATTTGGGTCATCTAGACAGTGTGCTGAACCTTTTTCTTCAATGATTAGTGATCTTCACTGGTTTCCATGGATTACAGGAAATCCCTTTCACCTTTATCCACCTTTGTCATGGTAGGGAAAACACGTCAATTTAAGGCCAAGGTCATAGGATAGCACAAGGGTGCATCTGTGCAGAGCGCAAGCTGCGACTCTTTGGATTGCTGACGTTGTAGCATGGCCTTAAGACAAAGTTAGGTGCTTGCCTATTAGTGACTCGGTCTATTGTGCACTGTTACAAACTTTAACCACACAACTTGAAAAAAAAACAGTTGAGGAGATCCAAGTTTGTTCACTTGTAGATTGTATGTGGAACAGTTGGCTTCTGAGTAATGCACAGTGTTAAGTTGGGTTAGGCTGTTGACCAGGGATGTTTGCAGCTGAGTGTGGGAGAAAGCCAATAAATAGTTTGAGCAGCACTTTTGTATTAATTTGGAATCATTTTAATAAGGGAGAAGAGTTGGAGAATGCTGGAATTGACACACAAACAGGGTTGGTGAAGGAAGAAGCTCATGTGCAGAATTTCACTTAGAATGAATGACTTTCTTTATAATGAAGAGCTGCAACATTTGAAGCACCTCAGAGGGGACTTGAACCCCCAATCCCTGGCTTAGGAGGCCAGTGCATTATCCATTAGAACACTGAGGCTTGCCAACTATGTTCACACATGAAAGAATTGGTGTCATTTAACTCCGACAAGCCACTGACAACAATGACTAAATTCTGCTTCATGGTCACTTTTAAAACCATTGGTACTTTGTGTTTTGAAAAAGCCGCGACCAATAAGTCACTATCAAATCCCAGTCCTTGACTGGTCAATGTTCCACTTTGTAAGATTTGACACTCATTCAATGGCCGTGCGTCTTGTGCGTGGAGCCCTAAAACGATTATAAAAAAACATGCTTCGCGATGCGTGTTGAAACAGTTTTCAACGACTTAGCCCACAATGTGCATACAAGTGCGTTGGTACAGGCGTTTCATTGGAAGTGGTCGTGTTCCACTTCTAGGTCTTACAGAACTTGAAAGAGGGATGTACAGCATGCAGTTTTATCCACAACTAGCCCATAGGAAGGCTAACTCTACTTTTTGAACAAACTTTTCACAACGGCACCAAGGCATCCTTACAAATAAAGAGAAAACAATCAAGATACAAACGACATCCAGCCGCACGCACTAAAGGGAAGGGTATGTTGTATCTGCTGGACACTGTGGACAAATACAGCTGAGGTCAAAAACTCTCACCATGCTACTACATACACACCAGGCATGGGATGAATGTGTGTTCCAGAGTCCGTTTGAATGTAGTAGGAGTCTCTACATGCCTTTAGGCTAATGTTCAAATGCATAAAAGTGAATCTGGACAATGGCCATGCTGTTAGTGTGGTATTGTTCACACAATCGCACACATCAGGGGTATGTTTTGATCCAATATTAGCTCATAGTTGGTAGCAACCAATAGTAGTCAATGGTTATCCAGCCAATGCCCTTGAACTGTCAAAAAGCTCCAGATGGTGTAAATTTTCTTGCTGTTCTGATATGGAGCAAACATGAACACCACTTCTCTATTTGAACCCACTTTCTTGGCTCTTTGTCATCTTTCATCTCGTAGTCTTACTTAAAGAAGGCTGACATTTCAACTATAGCTTTTCTGTTGTGACTTTTTCCTTTCTTGAAAAGGAGACTGTTTTCTTGATGCTGACTTGTACCTCTTGAAAAAAACGACACAGTTCCTAGTTGAAAAGTTACAGTTAGACAATAGTAGAGACGATGAAGAAAAGGCCAAGGAAAACCACTGACATGAACTACAGACGAAAAGACCTAGTCACATAACAGCGATCAAAGAAACTACAGTGAATAAGAAAAAGGCATTACAAGTTATGAAGTCAGTTGGATTCTGACCCTTAGAAAATAATTTTTGAAAAAAAACATAAACATGCCTGTTGTGTAGTGACCATGAGAAATTTGGCCAGCACTGAAGAAAGAGCCAAAAAGGGTCAAAATCTTGCCAGTAGAATGTGTTTACAGATATTGAAAAGGACTCTGTGGCGCAATGGTAGCGCATCTGACTCCAGATCAGAAGGTTGTGTGTTCAAATCACATCAGGGTCATTGTTTAACACTTGTGCTATCTGATGCACTTTGATGTTGGGATTTGGGTCATCTAGACAGTGTGCTGAGCCTTTTTCTTCAATGATTAGTGATCTTCACTGGTTTCCATGGATTACAGGAAATCCCTTTCACCTTTATCCACCTTTGTCATGGTAGGGAAAACACGTCAATTTAAGGCCAAGGTCATAGGATAGCACAAGGGTGCATCTGTGCAGAGCGCAAGCTGCGACTCTTTGGATTGCTGACGTTGTAGCATGGCCTTAAGACAAAGTTAGGTGCTTGCCTATTAGTGACTCGGTCTATTGTGCACTGTTACAAACTTTAACCACACAACTTGAAAAAAAAAACAGTTGAGGAGATCCAAGTTTGTTCACTTGTAGATTGTATGTGGAACAGTTGGCTTCTGAGTAATGCACAGTTGTAAGTTGGGTTAGGCTGTTGACCAGGGATGTTTTCTGCTGAGTGTGGGAGAAAGCCAATAAATAGTTTGAGCAGCACTTTTGGATTAATTTGGAATCATTTTAATAAGGGAGAGGAGTTGGAGAATGCTGGAATTGACACACAAACAGGGTTGGTGAAGGAAGAAGCTCATGTGCAGAATTTCACTTAGAATGAATGACTTTCTTTATAATGAAAAGCTGCAACATTTGAAGCACCTCAGAGGGGACTTGAACCCCCAATCCCTGGCTTAGGAGGCCAGTGCCTTATCCATTAGGCCACTGAGGCCTGACAACTATGTTCACACATGAAAGAGTTGGTGTCATTTAACTCCGACAGGCCACTGACAACAATGACTAAATTCTGCTTCATGGTCACTTTTAAAACCATTGGTACTTTGTGTTTTGAAAAAGCCGCGACCAATAAGTCACTATCAAATCCCAGTCCTTGACTGGTCAATGTTCCACTTTGTAAGATTTGACGCTCATTCAATGGCCGTGCGTCTTGTGTGTGGAGCCCTAAAACGATTATAAAAAAACATGCTTCGCGATGCGTGTTGAAACAGTTTTCAACGACTTAGCCCAAAATGTGCATACAAGTGCGTTGGTACAGGCGTTTCATTGGAAGTGGTCGTGTTCCACTTCTAGGTCTTACAGAACTTGAAAGAGGGATGTACAGCATGCAGTTTTATCCACAACTAGCCCATAGGAGGGCTAACTCTACTTTTTGAACAAACTTTTCACAACGGCACCAAGGCATCCTTACAAATAAAGAGAAAACAATCAAGATACAAACGACATCCAGCCGCACGCACTAAAGGGAAGGGTATGTTGTATCTGCTGGACACTGTGGACAAATACAGCTGAGGTCAAAAACTCTCACCATGCTACTACATACACACCAGGCATGGGATGAATGTGTGTTCCAGAGTCCGTTTGAATGTAGTAGGAGTCTCTACATGCCTTTAGGCTAATGTTCAAATGCATAAAAGTGAATCTGGACAATGGCCATGCTGTTAGTGTGGTGTTGTTCACACAATCGCACACATCAGGGGTATGTTTTGATCCAATATTAGCTCATAGTTGGTAGCAACCAATAGTAGTCAATGGTTATCCAGCCAATGCCCTTGAACTGTCAAAAAGCTCCAGATGGTGTAAATTTTCTTGCTGTTCTGATATGGAGCAAACATGAACACCACTTCTCTATTTGAACCCACTTTCTTGGCTCTTTGTCATCTTTCATCTCGTAGTCTTACTTAAAGAAGGCTGACATTTCAACTATAGCTTTTCTGTTGTGACTTTTTCCTTTCTTGAAAAGGAGACTGTTTTCTTGATGCTGACTTGTACCTCTTGAAAAAAACGACACAGTTCCTAGTTGAAAAGTTACAGTTAGACAATAGTAGAGACGATGAAGAAAAGGCCAAGGAAAACCACTGACATGAACTACAGACGAAAAGACCTAGTCACATAACAGCGATCAAAGAAACTACAGTGAATAAGAAAAAGGCATTACAAGTTATGAAGTCAGTTGGATTCTGACCCTTAGAAAATAATTTTTGAAAAAAAACATAAACATGCCTGTTGTGTAGTGACCATGAGAAATTTGGCCAGCACTGAAGAAAGAGCCAAAAAGGGTCAAAATCTTGCCAGTAGAATGTGTTTACAGATATTGAAAAGGACTCTGTGGCGCAATGGTAGCGCATCTGACTCCAGATCAGAAGGTTGTGTGTTCAAATCACATCAGGGTCATTGTTTAACACTTGTGCTATCTGATGCACTTTGATGTTGGGATTTGGGTCATCTAGACAGTGTGCTGAGCCTTTTTCTTCAATGATTTGTGATCTTCACTGGTTTCCATGGATTACAGGAAATCCCTTTCACTTTTATCCACCTTTGTCATGGTAGGGAAAACACGTCAATTTAAGGCCAAGGTCATAGGATAGCACAAGGGTACATCTGTGCAGAGCGCAAGCTGCGACTCTTTGGATTGCTGACGTTGTAGCATGGCCTTAAGACAAAGTTAGGTGCTTGCCTAATATTGACTCGGTCTATTGTGCACTGTTACAAACTTTAACCACACAACTTGAAAAAAAAAACAGTTGAGGAGATCCAAGTTTGTTCACTTGTAGATTGTATGTGGAACAGTTGGCTTCTGAGTAATGCACAGTTGTAAGTTGGGTTAGGCTGTTGACCAGGAATGTTTTCTGCTGAGTGTGGGAGAAAGCCAATAAATAGTTTGAGCAGCACTTTTGGATTAATTTGGAATCATTTTAATAAGGGAGAGGAGTTGGAGAATGCTGGAATTGACACACAAACAGGGTTGGTGAAGGAAGAAGCTCATGTGCAGAATTTCACTTAGAATCAATGACTTTCTTTATAATGAAGAGCTGCAACATTTGAAGCACCTCAGAGGGGACTTGAACCCCCAATCCCTGGCTTAGGAGGCCAATGCCTTATCCATTAGGCCACTGAGGCTTGACAACTATGTTCACACATGAAAGAGTTGGTGTCATTTAACTCCGACAGGCCACTGACAACAATGACTAAATTCTGCTTCATGGTCACTTTTAAAACCATTGGTACTTTGTGTTTCGAAAAAGCCGCGACCAATAAGTCACTATCAAATCCCAGTCCTTGACTGGTCAATGTTCCACTTTGTAAGATTTGACGCTCATTCAATGGCCGTGCGTCTTGTGCGTGGAGCCCTAAAACGATTATAAAAAAACATGCTTCGCGATGCGTGTTGCAACAGTTTTCAACGACTTAGCCCAAAATGTGCATACAAGTGCGTTGGTACAGGCGTTTCATTGGAAGTGGTCGTGTTCCACTTCTAGGTCTTACAGAACTTGAAAGAGGGATGTACAGCATGCAGTTTTATCCACAACTAGCCCATAGGGGGGCTAACTCTACTTTTTGAACAAACTTTTCACAACGGCACCAAGGCATCCTTACAAATAAAGAGAAAACAATCAAGATACAAACGACATCCAGCCGCACGCACTAAAGGGAAGGGTATGTTGTATCTGCTGGACACTGTGGACAAATACAGCTGAGGTCAAAAACTCTCACCATGCTACTACATACACACCAGGCATGGGATGAATGTGTGTTCCAGAGTCCGTTTGAATGTAGTAGGAGTCTCTACATGCCTTTAGGCTAATGTTCAAATGCATAAAAGTGAATCTGGACAATGGCCATGCTGTTAGTGTGGTATTGTTCACACAATCGCACACATCAGGGGTATGTTTTGATCCAATATTAGCTCATAGTTGGTAGCAGCCAATAGTAGTCAATGGTTATCCAGCCAATGCCCTTGAACTGTCAAAAAGCTCCATATGGTGTAAATTTTCTTGCTGTTCTGATATGGAGCAAACATGAACACCACTTCTCTATTTGAACCCACTTTCTTGGCTCTTTGTCATCTTTCATCTCGTAGTCTTACTTAAAGAAGGCTGACATTTCAACTATAGCTTTTCTGTTGTGACTTTTTCCTTTCTTGAAAAGGAGACTGTTTTCTTGATGCTGACTTGTACCTCTTGAGAAAAACGACACAGTTCCTAGTTGAAAAGTTACAGTTAGACAATAGTAGAGACGATGAAGAAAAGGCCAAGAAAAACCACTGACATGAACTACAGACGAAAAGACCTAGTCACATAACAGCGATCAAAGAAACTACAGTGAATGAGAAAAAGGCATTACAAGTTATGAAGTCAGTGGGATTCTGACCCTTAGAAAATAATTTGAAAAACAACCTAAACATGCCTGTTGTGTAGTGACCTTGAGAAATTTGGCCAGCACTGAAGAAAGAGCAAAAAAGGGTCAAAATCTTGCCAGTAGAATGTGTTTACAGATATTGAAAAGGACTCTGTGGCGCAATGGTAGCGCGTCTGACTCCAGATCCGAAGGTTGTGTGTTCAAATCACAACAGGGTCATTGTTTAACACTTGTGCTATCTGATGCACTTTGATGTTGGGATTTGGGTCATCTAGACAGTGTGCTGAGCCTTTTTCTTCAATGATTTGTGATCTTCACTGGTTTCCATGGATTACAGGAAATCCCTTTCACTTTTATCCACCTTTGTCATGGTAGGGAAAACACGTCAATTTAAGGCCAAGGTCATAGGATAGCACAAGGGTACATCTGTGCAGAGCGCAAGCTGCGACTCTTTGGATTGCTGACGTTGTAGCATGGCCTTAAGACAAAGTTAGGTGCTTGCCTAATATTGACTCGGTCTATTGTGCACTGCTACAAACTTTAACCACACAACTTGAAAAAAAAAACAGTTGAGGAGATCCAAGTTTGTTCACTTGTAGATTGTATGTGGAACAGTTGGCTTCTGAGTAATGCACAGTTGTAAGTTGGGTTAGGCTGTTGACCAGGGATGTTTTCTGCTGAGTGTGGGAGAAAGCCAATAAATAGTTTGAGCAGCACTTTTGGATTAATTTGGAATCATTTTAATAAGGGAGAGGAGTTGGAGAATGTTGGATTTGACACACAAACAGGGTTGGTGAAGGAAGAAGTTCATGTGCAGAATTTCACTTAGAATCAATGACTTTCTTTATAATGAAGAGCTGCAACATTTGAAGCACCTCAGAGGGGACTTGAACCCGCAATCCCTGGCTTAGGAGGCCAGTGCCTTATCCATTAGGCCACTGAGGCTTGACAACTATGTTCACACATGAAAGAGTTGGTGTCATTTAACTCCGACAGGCCACTGACAACAATGACTAAATTCTGCTTCATGGTCACTTTTAAAACCATTGGTACTTTGTGTTTCGAAAAAGCCGCGACCAATAAGTCACTATCAAATCCCAGTCCTTGACTGGTCAATGTTCCACTTTGTAAGATTTGACGCTCATTCAATGGCCGTGCGTCTTGTGCGTGGAGCCCTAAAACGATTATAAAAAAACATGCTTCGCGATGCGTGTTGCAACAGTTTTCAACGACTTAGCCCAAAATGTGCATACAAGTGCGTTGGTACAGGCGTTTCATTGGAAGTGGTCGTGTTCCACTTCTAGGTCTTACAGAACTTGAAAGAGGGATGTACAGCATGCAGTTTTATCCACAACTAGCCCATAGGGGGGCTAACTCTACTTTTTGAACAAACTTTTCACAACGGCACCAAGGCATCCTTACAAATAAAGAGAAAACAATCAAGATACAAACGACATCCAGCCGCACGCACTAAAGGGAAGGGTATGTTGTATCTGCTGGACACTGTGGACAAATACAGCTGAGGTCAAAAACTCTCACCATGCTACTACATACACACCAGGCATGGGATGAATGTGTGTTCCAGAGTCCGTTTGAATGTAGTAGGAGTCTCTACATGCCTTTAGGCTAATGTTCAAATGCATAAAAGTGAATCTGGACAATGGCCATGCTGTTAGTGTGGTATTGTTCACACAATCGCACACATCAGGGGTATGTTTTGATCCAATATTAGCTCATAGTTGGTAGCAACCAATAGTAGTCAATGGTTATCCAGCCAATGCCCTTGAACTGTCAAAAAGCTCCAGATGGTGTAAATTTTCTTGCTGTTCTGATATGGAGCAAACATGAACACCACTTCTCTATTTGAACCCACTTTCTTGGCTCTTTGTCATCTTTCATCTCGTAGTCTTACTTAAAGAAGGCGGACATTTCAACTATAGCTTTTCTGTTGTGACTTTTTCCTTTCTTGAAAAGGAGACTGTTTTCTTGATGCTGACTTGTACCTCTTGAGAAAAACGACACAGTTCCTAGTTGAAAAGTTACAGTTAGACAATAGTAGAGACGATGAAGAAAAGGCCAAGAAAAACCACTGACATGAACTACAGACGAAAAGACCTAGTCACATAACAGCGATCAAAGAAACTACAGTGAATGAAAAAAAGGCATTACAAGTTATGAAGTCAGTGGGATTCTGACCCTTAGAAAATAATTTGAAAAAAAACATAAACATGCCTGTTGTGTAGTGACCTTGAGAAATTTGGCCATCACTGAAGAAAGAGCAAAAAAGGGTCAAAATCTTGCTAGTAGAATGTGTTTACAGATATTGAAAAGGACTCTGTGGCGCAATGGTAGCGCGTCTGACTCCAGATCCGAAGGTTGTGTGTTCAAATCACATCAGGGTCATTGTTTAACACTTGTGCTATCTGATGCACTTTGATGTTGGGATTTGGGTCATCTAGACAGTGTGCTGAGCCTTTTTCTTCAATGATTTGTGATCTTCACTGGTTTCCATGGATTACAGGAAATCCCTTTCACTTTTATCCACCTTTGTCATGGTAGGGAAAACACGTCAATTTAAGGCCAAGGTCATAGGATAGCACAAGGGTACATCTGTGCAGAGCGCAAGCTGCGACTCTTTGGATTGCTGACGTTGTAGCATGGCCTTAAGACAAAGTTAGGTGCTTGCCTAATATTGACTCGGTCTATTGTGCACTGTTACAAACTTTAACCACACAACTTGAAAAAAAAAACAGTTGAGGAGATCCAAGTTTGTTCACTTGTAGATTGTATGTGGAACAGTTGGCTTCTGAGTAATGCACAGTTGTAAGTTGGGTTAGGCTGTTGACCAGGGATGTTTTCTGCTGAGTGTGGGAGAAAGCCAATAAATAGTTTGAGCAGCACTTTTGGATTAATTTGGAATCATTTTAATAAGGGAGAGGAGTTGGAGAATGTTGGATTTGACACACAAACAGGGTTGGTGAAGGAAGAAGTTCATGTGCAGAATTTCACTTAGAATCAATGACTTTCTTTATAATGAAGAGCTGCAACATTTGAATCACCTCAGAGGGGACTTGAACCCCCAATCCCTGGCTTAGGAGGCCAGTGCCTTATCCATTAGGCCACTGAGGCTTGACAACTATGTTCACACATGAAAGAGTTGGTGTCATTTAACTCCGACAGGCCACTGACAACAATGACTAAATTCTGCTTCATGGTCACTTTTAAAACCATTGGTACTTTGTGTTTTGAAAAAGCCGCGACCAATAAGTCACTATCAAATCCCAGTCCTTGACTGGTCAATGATCCACTTTGTAAGATTTGACGCTCATTCAATGGCCGTGCGTCTTGTGTGTGGAGCCCTAAAACGATTATAAAAAAACATGCTTCGCGATGCGTGTTGAAACAGTTTTCAACGACTTAGCCCAAAATGTGCATACAAGTGCGTTGGTACAGGCGTTTCATTGGAAGTGGTCGTGTTCCACTTCTAGGTCTTACAGAACTTGAAAGAGGGATGTACAGCATGCAGTTTTATCCACAACTAGCCCATAGGAAGGCTAACTCTACTTTTTGAACAAACTTTTCACAACGGCACCAAGGCATCCTTACAAATAAAGAGAAAACAATCAAGATACAAACGACATCCAGCCGCACGCACTAAAGGGAAGGGTATGTTGTATCTGCTGGACACTGTGGACAAATACAGCTGAGGTCAAAAACTCTCACCATGCTACTACATACACACCAGGCATGGGATGAATGTGTGTTCCAGAGTCCGTTTGAATGTAGTAGGAGTCTCTACATGCCTTTAGGCTAATGTTCAAATGCATAAAAGTGAATCTGGACAATGGCCATGCTGTTAGTGTGGTATTGTTCACACAATCGCACACATCAGGGGTATGTTTTGATCCAATATTAGCTCATAGTTGGTAGCAACCAATAGTAGTCAATGGTTATCCAGCCAATGCCCTTGAACTGTCAAAAAGCTCCATATGGTGTAAATTTTCTTGCTGTTCTGATATGGAGCAAACATGAACACCACTTCTCTATTTGAACCCACTTTCTTGGCTCTTTGTCATCTTTCATCTCGTAGTCTTACTTAAAGAAGGCTGACATTTCAACTATAGCTTTTCTGTTGTGACTTTTTCCTTTCTTGAAAAGGAGACTGTTTTCTTGATGCTGACTTGTACCTCTTGAAAAAAACGACACAGTTCCTAGTTGAAAAGTTACAGTTAGACAATAGTAGAGACGATGAAGAAAAGGCCAAGGAAAACCACTGACATGAACTACAGACGAAAAGACCTAGTCACATAACAGCGATCAAAGAAACTACAGTGAATAAGAAAAAGGCATTACAAGTTATGAAGTCAGTTGGATTCTGACCCTTAGAAAATAATTTTTGAAAAAAAACATAAACATGCCTGTTGTGTAGTGACCATGAGAAATTTGGCCAGCACTGAAGAAAGAGCCAAAAAGGGTCAAAATCTTGCCAGTAGAATGTGTTTACAGATATTGAAAAGGACTCTGTGGCGCAATGGTAGCGCGTCTGACTCCAGATCAGAAGGTTGTGTGTTCAAATCACATCAGGGTCATTGTTTAACACTTCTGCTATCTGATGCACTTTGATGTTGGGATTTGGGTCATCTAGACAGTGTGCTGAGCCTTTTTCTTCAATGATTTGTGATCTTCACTGGTTTCCATGGATTACAGGAAATCCCTTTCACCTTTATCCACCTTTGTCATGGTAGGGAAAACACGTCAATTTAAGGCCAAGGTCATAGGATAGCACAAGGGTGCATCTGTGCAGAGCGCAAGCTGCGACTCTTTGGATTGCTGACGTTGTAGCATGGCCTTAAGACAAAGTTAGGTGCTTGCCTATTAGTGACTCGGTCTATTGTGCACTGTTACAAACTTTAACCACACAACTTGAAAAAAAAAAACAGTTGAGGAGATCCAAGTTTGTTCACTTGTAGATTGTATGTGGAACAGTTGGCTTCTGAGTAATGCACAGTGTTAAGTTGGGTTAGGCTGTTGACCAGGGATGTTTGCAGCTGAGTGTGGGAGAAAGCCAATAAATAGTTTGAGCAGCACTTTTGGATTAATTTGGAATCATTTTAATAAGGGAGAAGAGTTGGAGAATGCTGGAATTGACACACAAACAGGGTTGGTGAAGGAAGAAACTCATGTGCAGAATTTCACTTAGAATCAATGACTTTCTTTATAATGAAGAGCTGCAACATTTGAAGCACCTCAGAGGGGACTTGAACCCCCAATCCCTGGCTTAGGAGGCCAGTGCCTTATCCATTGGAACACTGAGGCTTGCAAACTATGTTCACACATGAAAGAATTGGTGTCATTTAACTCCGACAAGCCACTGACAACAATGACTAAATTCTGCTTCATGGTCACTTTTAAAACCATTGGTACTTTGTGTTTTGAAAAAGCCGCGACCAATAAGTCACTATCAAATCCCAGTCCTTGACTGGTCAATGTTCCACTTTGTAAGATTTGACGCTCATTCAATGGCCGTGCGTCTTGTGCGTGGAGCCCTATAACGATTATAAAAAAACATGCCTCGCGATGCGTGTTGCAACAGTTTTCAACGGCTTAGCCCAAAATGTGCATACAAGTGCGTTGGTACAGGTGTTTCATTGGAAGTGGTCGTGTTCCACTTCTAGGTCTTACAGAACTTGAAATAGGGATGTCCAACATGCAGTTTTATTCACAACTAGCCCATAGGAGGGCTAACTCTACTTTTTGAACAAACTTTTCACAACGGCACCAAGGCATCCTTACAAATAAAGAGAAAACAATCAAGATACAAACGACATCCAGCTGCACGCACTAAAGGGAAGGGTATGTTGTATCTGCTGGATGCTGTCGACAAATACAGCTGAGGTCAAAAACTCTCACCATGCTACTACATACACACCAGGCATGGGATGAATGTGTGTTCCAGAGCCTGTTTGAATGTAGTAGGAGTCTCTACATACCTTTAGGCTAATGTTCAAATGCATAAAAGTGAATCTGGACAATGGCCATGCTGTTAGTGTGGTATTGTTCACACAATCGCACACATCAGGGGTATTTTTTGATCCAATTTTAACTCATAGTTGGTAGCAACCAATAGTAGTCAATGGTTATCCAGCCAATGCCCTTGAACTGTCAAAAAGCTCCATATGGTGTAAATTTTCTTGCTGTTCTGATATGGAGCAAACATGAACGCCACTTCTCTATTTGAACCCACTGTCTTGGCTCTTTGTCATCTTTCATCTCGTAGTCTTACTTAAAGAAGGCTGACATTTCAACTATAGCTTTTCTGTTGTGACTTTTTCCTTTCTTGAAAAGGAGACTGTTTTCTTGATGCTGACTTGTACCTCTTGAGAAAAACGACACAGTTCCTAGTTGAAAAGTTACAGTTAGACAATAGTAGAGACGATGAAGAAAAGGCCAAGGAAAACCACTGACATGAACTACAGACGAAAAGACCTAGTCACATAACAGCGATCAAAGAAACTACAGTGAATGAGAAAAAGGCATTACAAGTTATGAAGTCAGTGGGATTCTGACCCTTAGAAAATAATTTGAAAAAAAACATAAACATGCCTGTTGTGTAGTGACGTTCAGAAATTTGGCCAGCACTTACGAAAGAGCAAAAAAGGGTCAAAATCTTGCCAGTAGAATGTGTTTACAGATATTGAAAAGGACTCTGTGGCGCAATGGTAGCGCGTCTGACTCCAGATCAGAAGGTTGTGTGTTCAAATCACATCAGGGTCATTGTTTAACACTTGTGCTATCTGATGCACTTTGATGTTGGGATTTGGGTCATCTAGACAGTGTGCTGAGCCTTTTTCTTCAATGATTTGTGATCTTCACTGGTTTCCATGGATTACAGGAAATCCCTTTCACCTTTATCCACCTTTGTCATGGTAGGGAAAACACGTCAATTTAAGGCCAAGGTCATAGGATAGCACAAGGGTACATCTGTGCAGAGCGCAAGCTGCGACTCTTTGGATTGCTGACGTTGTAGCATGGCCTTAAGACAAAGTTAGGTGCTTGCCTATTAGTCTATTGTGCACTGTTACAAACTTTAACCACACAACTTGAAAAAAAAAACAGTTGAGGAGATCCAAGTTTGTTCACTTGTAGATTGTATGTGGAACAGTTGGCTTCTGAGTAATGCACAGTTGTAAGTTGGGTTAGGCTGTTGACCAGGGATGTTTGCAGCTGAGTGTGGGAGAAAGCCAATAATTAGTTTGAGCAGCACTTTTGTATTAATTTGGAATCATTTTAATAAGGGAGAGGAGTTGGAGAATGCTGGAATTGACACACAAACAGGGTTGGTGAAGGAAGAAGCTCATGTGCAGAATTTCACTTAGAATCAATGACTTTCTTTATAATGAAGAGCTGCAACATTTGAAACACCTCAGAGTGGACTTGAACCCCCAATCCCTGGCTTAGGAGGCCAGTGCCTTATCCATTAGGCCACTGAGGCTTGACAACTATGTTCACACATGAAAGAGTTGGTGTCATTTAACTCCGACAGGCCACTGACAACAATGACTAAATTCTGCTTCATGGTCACTTTTAAAACCATTGGTACTTTGTGTTTTGAAAAAGCCGCGACCAATAAGTCACTATCAAATCCCAGTCCTTGACTGGTCAATGTTCCACTTTGTAAGATTTGACGCTCATTCAATGGCCGTGCGTCTTGTGCGTGGAGCCCTAAAACGATTATAAAAAAACATGCTTCGCGATGCGTGTTGCAACAGTTTTCAACGACTTAGCCCAAAATGTGCATACAAGTGCGTTGGTACAGGCGTTTCATTGGAAGTGGTCGTGTTCCACTTCTAGGTCTTACAGAACTTGAAAGAGGGATGTACAGCATGCAGTTTTATCCACAACTAGCCCATAGGAGGGCTAACTCTACTTTTTGAACAAACTTTTCACAACGGCACCAAGGCATCCTTACAAATAAAGAGAAAACAATCAAGATACAAACGACATCCAGCCGCACGCACTAAAGGGAAGGGTATGTTGTATCTGCTGGACACTGTCGACAAATACAGCTGAGGTCAAAAACTCTCACCATGCTACTACATACACACCAGGCATGGGATGAATGTGTGTTCCAGAGTCCGTTTGAATGTAGTAGGAGTCTCTACATGCCTTTAGGCTAATGTTCAAATGCATAAAAGTGAATCTGGACAATGGCCATGCTGTTAGTGTGGTATTGTTCACACAATCGCACACATCAGGGGTATGTTTTGATCCAATATTAGCTCATAGTTGGTAGCAACCAATAGTAGTCAATGGTTATCCAGCCAATGCCCTTGAACTGTCAAAAAGCTCCAGATGGTGTAAATTTTCTTGCTGTTCTGATATGGAGCAAACATGAACACCACTTCTCTATTTGAATCCACTGTCTTGGCTCTTTGTCATCTTTCATCTCGTAGTCTTACTTAAAGAAGGCTGACATTTCAACTATAGCTTTTCTGTTGTGACTTTTTCCTTTCTTGAAAAGGAGACTGTTTTCTTGATGCTGACTTGTACCTCTTGAGAAAAACGACACAGTTCCTAGTTGAAAAGTTACAGTTAGACAATAGTAGAGACGATGAAGAAAAGGCCAAGGAAAACCACTGACATGAACTACAGACGAAAAGACCCAGTCATATAACAGCGATCAAAGAAACTACAGTGAATGAGAAAAAGGCATTACAAGTTATGAAGTCAGTGGGATTCTGACCCTTAGAAAATAATTTGAAAAAAAACATAAACATGCCTGTTGTGTAGTGACTTTGAGAAATTTGGCCAGCACTGAAAGAGAGGAAAAAAAGGGTCAAAATCTTGCCAGTAGAATGTGTTTACAGATATTGAAAAGGACTCTGTGGTGCAATGGTAGCGCGTCTGACTCCAGATCAGAAGGTTGTGTGTTCAAATCACATCAGGGTCATTGTTTAACACTTGTGCTATCTGATGCACTTTGATGTTGGGATTTGGGTCATCTAGAGAGTGTGCTGAGCCTTTTTCTTCAATGATTTGTGATCTTCACTGGTTTCCATGGATTACAGGAAATCCCTTTCACCTTTATCCACCTTTGTCATGGTAGGGAAAACACGTCAATTTAAGGCCAAGGTCATAGGATAGCACAAGGGTACATCTGTGCAGAGCGCAAGCTGCGACTCTTTGGATTGCTGACGTTGTAGCATGGCCTTAAGACAAAGTTAGGTGCTTGCCTAATATTGACTCGGTCTATTGTACACTGTTACAAACTTTAACCACACAACTTGAAAAAAAAAACAGTTGAGGAGATCCAAGTTTGTTCACCTGTAGATTGTATG
Source organism: Oryzias latipes (assembly GCF_053564925.1). NCBI lineage: Eukaryota > Metazoa > Chordata > Actinopteri > Beloniformes > Adrianichthyidae > Oryzias > Oryzias latipes. Next base: position 13,325,574 of record NC_136259.1, read on the forward strand.
TGGAACAGTTGGCTTCTGAGTAATGCACAGTTGTAAGTTGGGTTAGGCTGTTGACCAGGGATGTTTTCTGCTGAGTGTGGGAGAAAGCCAATAAATAGTTTGAGCAGCACTTTTGGATTAATTTGGAATCATTTTAATAAGGGAGAGGAGTTGGAGAATGCTGGAATTGACACACAAACAGGGTTGGTGAAGGAAGAAGCTCATGTGCAGAATTTCACTTAGAATGAATGACTTTCTTTATAATGAAAAGCTGCAACATTTGAAGCACCTCAGAGGGGACTTGAACCCCCAATCCCTGGCTTAGGAGGCCAGTGCCTTATCCATTAGGCCACTGAGGCCTGACAACTATGTTCACACATGAAAGAGTTGGTGTCATTTAACTCCGACAGGCCACTGACAACAATGACTAAATTCTGCTTCATGGTCACTTTTAAAACCATTGGTACTTTGTGTTTTGAAAAAGCCGCGACCAATAAGTCACTATCAAATCCCAGTCCTTGACTGGTCAATGTTCCACTTTGTAAGATTTGACGCTCATTCAATGGCCGTGCGTCTTGTGCGTGGAGCCCTAAAACGATTATAAAAAAACATGCTTCGCGATGCGTGTTGAAACAGTTTTCAACGACTTAGCCCAAAATGTGCATACAAGTGCGTTGGTACAGGCGTTTCATTGGAAGTGGTCGTGTTCCACTTCTAGGTCTTACAGAACTTGAAAGAGGGATGTACAGCATGCAGTTTTATCCACAACTAGCCCATAGGAGGGCTAACTCTACTTTTTGAACAAACTTTTCACAACGGCACCAAGGCATCCTTACAAATAAAGAGAAAACAATCAAGATACAAACGACATCCAGCCGCACGCACTAAAGGGAAGGGTATGTTGTATCTGCTGGACACTGTGGACAAATACAGCTGAGGTCAAAAACTCTCACCATGCTACTACATACACACCAGGCATGGGATGAATGTGTGTTCCAGAGTCCGTTTGAATGTAGTAGGAGTCTCTACATGCCTTTAGGCTAATGTTCAAATGCATAAAAGTGAATCTGGACAATGGCCATGCTGTTAGTGTGGTATTGTTCACACAATCGCACACATCAGGGGTATGTTTTCATCCAATATTAGCTCATAGTTGGTAGCAACCAATAGTAGTCAATGGTTATCCAGCCAATGCCCTTGAACTGTCAAAAAGCTCCATATGGTGTAAATTTTCTTGCTGTTCTGATATGGAGCAAACATGAACACCACTTCTCTATTTGAACCCACTTTCTTGGCTCTTTGTCATCTTTCATCTCGTAGTCTTACTTAAAGAAGGCTGACATTTCAACTATAGCTTTTCTGTTGTGACTTTTTCCTTTCTTGAAAAGGAGACTGTTTTCTTGATGCTGACTTGTACCTCTTGAAAAAAACGACACAGTTCCTAGTTGAAAAGTTACAGTTAGACAATAGTAGAGACGATGAAGAAAAGGCCAAGGAAAACCACTGACATGAACTACAGACGAAAAGACCTAGTCACATAACAGCGATCAAAGAAACTACAGTGAATAAGAAAAAGGCATTACAAGTTATGAAGTCAGTTGGATTCTGACCCTTAGAAAATAATTTTTGAAAAAAAACATAAACATGCCTGTTGTGTAGTGACCATGAGAAATTTGGCCAGCACTGAAGAAAGAGCCAAAAAGGGTCAAAATCTTGCCAGTAGAATGTGTTTACAGATATTGAAAAGGACTCTGTGGCGCAATGGTAGCGCATCTGACTCCAGATCAGAAGGTTGTGTGTTCAAATCACATCAGGGTCTTTGTTTAACACTTGTGCTATCTGATGCACTTTGATGTTGGGATTTGGGTCATCTAGACAGTGTGCTGAGCCTTTTTCTTCAATGATTAGTGATCTTCACTGGTTTCCATGGATTACAGGAAATCCCTTTCACCTTTATCCACCTTTGTCATGGTAGGGAAAACACGTCAATTTAAGGCCAAGGTCATAGGATAGCACAAGGGTGCATCTGTGCAGAGCGCAAGCTGCGACTCTTTGGATTGCTGACGTTGTAGCATGGCCTTAAGACAAAGTTAGGTGCTTGCCTATTAGTGACTCGGTCTATTGTGCACTGTTACAAACTTTAACCACACAACTTGAAAAAAAAAACAGTTGAGGAGATCCAAGTTTGTTCACTTGTAGATTGTATGTGGAACAGTTGGCTTCTGAGTAATGCACAGTGTTAAGTTGGGTTAGGCTGTTGACCAGGGATGTTTGCAGCTGAGTGTGGGAGAAAGCCAATAAATAGTTTGAGCAGCACTTTTGGATTAATTTGGAATCATTTTAATAAGGGAGAAGAGTTGGAGAATGCTGGAATTGACACACAAACAGGGTTGGTGAAGGAAGAAGCTCATGTGCAGAATTTCACTTAGAATCAATGACTTTCTTTATAATGAAGAGCTGCAACATTTGAAGCACCTCAGAGGGGACTTGAACCCCCAATCCCTGGCTTAGGAGGCCAGTGCCTTATCCATTAGAACACTGAGGCTTGCCAACTATGTTCACACATGAAAGAATTGGTGTCATTTAACTCCGACAAGCCACTGACAACAATGACTAAATTCTGCTTCATGGTCACTTTTAAAACCATTGGTACTTTGTGTTTTGAAAAAGCCGCGACCAATAAGTCACTATCAAATCCCAGTCCTTGACTGGTCAATGTTCCACTTTGTAAGATTTGACACTCATTCAATGGCCGTGCGTCTTGTGCGTGGAGCCCTAAAACGATTATAAAAAAACATGCTTCGCGATGCGTGTTGAAACAGTTTTCAACGACTTAGCCCAAAATGTGCATACAAGTGCGTTGGTACAGGCGTTTCATTGGAAGTGGTCGTGTTCCACTTCTAGGTCTTACAAACCTTGAAAGAGGGATGTACAGCATGCAGTTTTATCCACAACTAGCCCATAGGAGGTCTAACTCTACTTTTTGAACAAACTTTTCACAACGGCACCAAGGCATCCTTACAAATAAAGAGAAAACAATCAAGATACAAACGACATCCAGCCGCACGCACTAAAGGGAAGGGTATGTTGTATCTGCTGGACGCTGTCGACAAATACAGCTGAGGTCAAAAACTCTCACCATGCTACTACATACACACCAGGCATGGGATGAATGTGTGTTCCAGAGTCCGTTTGAATGTAGTAGGAGTCTCTACATGCCTTTAGGCTAATGTTCAAATGCATAAAAGTGAATCTGGACAATGGCCATGCTGTTAGTGTGGTATTGTTCACACAATCGCACACATCAGGGGTATGTTTTGATCCAATATTAGCTCATAGTTGGTAGCAACCAATAGTAGTCAATGGTTATCCAGCCAATGCCCTTGAACTGTCAAAAAGCTCCATATGGTGTAAATTTTCTTGCTGTTCTGATATGGAGCAAACATGAACACCACTTCTCTATTTGAACCCACTGTCTTGGCTCTTTGTCATCTTTCATCTCGTAGTCTTACTTAAAGAAGGCTGACATTTCAACTATAGCTTTTCTGTTGTGACTTTTTCCTTTCTTGAAAAGGAGACTGTTTTCTTGATGCTGACTTGTACCTCTTGAGAAAAACGACACAGTTCCTAGTTGAAAAGTTACAGTTAGACAATAGTAGAGACGATGAAGAAAAGGCCAAGAAAAACCACTGACATGAACTACAGACGAAAAGACCTAGTCACATAACAGCGATCAAAGAAACTACAGTGAATGAGAAAAAGGCATTACAAGTTATGAAGTCAGTGGGATTCTGACCCTTAGAAAATAATTTTTGAAAAAAAACATAAACATGCCTGTTGTGTAGTGACGTTCAGAAATTTGGCCAGCACTTAAGAAAGAGCAAAAAAGGGTCAAAATCTTGCCAGTAGAATGTGTTTACAGATATTGAAAATGACTCTGTGGCGCAATGGTAGCGCGTCTGACTCCAGATCAGAAGGTTGTGTGTTCAAATCACATCAGGGTCATTGTTTAACACTTCTGCTATCTGATGCACTTTGATGTTGGGATTTGGGTCATCTAGACAGTGTGCTGAGCCTTTTTCTTCAATGATTTGTGATCTTCACTGGTTTCCATGGATTACAGGAAATCCCTTTCACCTTTATCCACCTTTGTCATGGTAGGGAAAACACGTCAATTTAAGGCCAAGGTCATAGGATAGCACAAGGGTGCATCTGTGCAGAGCGCAAGCTGCGACTCTTTGGATTGCTGACGTTGTAGCATGGCCTTAAGACAAAGTTAGGTGCTTGCCTATTAGTGACTCGGTCTATTGTGCACTGTTACAAACTTTAACCACACAACTTGAAAAAAAAAAACAGTTGAGGAGATCCAAGTTTGTTCACTTGTAGATTGTATGTGGAACAGTTGGCTTCTGAGTAATGCACAGTGTTAAGTTGGGTTAGGCTGTTGACCAGGGATGTTTGCAGCTGAGTGTGGGAGAAAACCAATAAATAGTTTGAGCAGCACTTTTGTATTAATTTGGAATCATTTTAATAAGGGAGAAGAGTTGGAGAATGCTGGAATTGACACACAAACAGGGTTGGTGAAGGAAGAAGCTCATGTGCAGAATTTCACTTAGAATCAATGACTTTCTTTATAATGAAGAGCTGCAACATTTGAAGCACCTCAGAGGGGACTTGAACCCCCAATCCCTGGCTTAGGAGGCCAGTGCCTTATCCATTGGAACACTGAGGCTTGCAAACTATGTTCACACATGAAAGAATTGGTGTCATTTAACTCCGACAAGCCACTGACAACAATGACTAAATTCTGCTTCATGGTCACTTTTAAAACCATTGGTACTTTGTGTTTTGAAAAAGCCGCGACCAATAAGTCACTATCAAATCCCAGTCCTTGACTGGTCAATGTTTAACTTTGTAAGATTTGACGCTCATTCAATGGCCGTGCGTCTTGTGCGTGGAGCCCTAAAACGATTATAAAAAAACATGCCTCGCGATGCGTGTTGCAACAGTTTTCAACGGCTTAGCCCAAAATGTGCATACAAGTGCGTTGGTACAGGTGTTTCATTGGAAGTGGTCGTGTTCCACTTCTAGGTCTTACAGAACTTGAAAGAGGGATGTCCAACATGCAGTTTTATTCACAACTAGCCCATAGGAGGGCTAACTCTACTTTTTGAACAAACTTTTCACAACGGCACCAAGGCATCCTTACAAATAAAGAGAAAACAATCAAGATACAAACGACATCCAGCCGCACGCACTAAAGGGAAGGGTATGTTGTATCTGCTGGACGCTGTCGACAAATACAGCTGAGGTCAAAAACTCTCACCATGCTACTACATACACACCAGGCATGGGATGAATGTGTGTTCCAGAGCCTGTTTGAATGTAGTAGGAGTCTCTACATACCTTTAGGGTAATGTTCAAATGCATAAAAGTGAATCTGGACAATGGCCATGCTGTTAGTGTGGTATTGTTCACACAATCGCACACATCAGGGGTATTTTTTGATCCAATTTTAACTCATAGTTGGTAGCAACCAATAGTAGTCAATGGTTATCCAGCCAATGCCCTTGAACTGTCAAAAAGCTCCAGATGGTGTAAATTTTCTTGCTGTTCTGATATGGAGCAAACATGAACACCACTTCTCTATTTGAATCCACTGTCTTGGCTCTTTGTCATCTTTCATCTCGTAGTCTTACTTAAAGAAGGCTGACATTTCAACTATAGCTTTTCTGTTGTGACTTTTTCCTTTCTTGAAAAGGAGACTGTTTTCTTGATGCTGACTTGTACCTCTTGAGAAAAACGACACAGTTCCTAGTTGAAAAGTTACAGTTAGACAATAGTAGAGACGATGAAGAAAAGGCCAAGGAAAACCACTGACATGAACTACAGACGAAAAGACCCAGTCATATAACAGCGATCAAAGAAACTACAGTGAATGAGAAAAAGGCATTACAAGTTATGAAGTCAGTGGGATTCTGACCCTTAGAAAATAATTTGAAAAAAAACATAAACATGCCTGTTGTGTAGTGACGTTCAGAAATTTGGCCAGCACTTAAGAAAGAGCAAAAAAGGGTCAAAATCTTGCCAGTAGAATGTGTTTACAGATATTGAAAAGGACTCTGTGGCGCAATGGTAGCGCGTCTGACTCCAGATCAGAAGGTTGTGTGTTCAAATCACATCAGGGTTATTGTTTAACACTTGTGCTATCTGATGCACTTTGATGTTGGGATTTGGGTCATCTAGACAGTGTGCTGAGCCTTTTTCTTCAATGATTTGTGATCTTCACTGGTTTCCATGGATTACAGGAAATCCCTTTCACCTTTATCCACCTTTGTCATGGTAGGGAAAAAAAGTCAATTTAAGGCCAAGGTCATAGGATAGCACAAGGGTACATCTGTGCAGAGCGCAAGCTGCGACTCTTTGGATTGCTGACGTTGTAGCATGGCCTTAAGACAAAGTTAGGTGCTTGCCTAATATTGACTCGGTCTATTGTACACTGTTACAAACTTTAACCACACAACTTGAAAAAAAAAAACAGTTGAGGAGATCCAAGTTTGTTCACTTGTAGATTGTATGTGGAACAGTTGGCTTCTGAGTAATGCACAGTTGTAAGTTGGGTTAGGCTGTTGACCAGGGATGTTTTCTGCTGAGTGTGGGAGAAAGCCAATAAATAGTTTGAGCAGCACTTTTGGATTAATTTGGAATCATTTTAATAAGGGAGAGGAGTTGGAGAATGCTGGAATTGACACACAAACAGGGTTGGTGAAGGAAGAAGCTCATGTGCAGAATTTCACTTAGAATCAATGACTTTCTTTATAATGAAGAGCTGCAACATTTGAAGCACCTCAGAGGGGACTTGAACCCCCAATCCCTGGCTTAGGAGGCCAGTGCCTTATCCATAAGGCCACTGAGGCTTGACAACTATGTTCACACATGAAAGAGTTGGTGTCATTTAACTCCGACAGGCCACTGACAACAATGACTAAATTCTGCTTCATGGTCACTTTTAAAACCATTGGTACTTTGTGTTTTGAAAAAGCCGCGACCAATAAGTCACTATCAAATCCCAGTCCTTGACTGGTCAATGTTCCACTTTGTAAGATTTGACGCTCATTCAATGGCCGTGCGTCTTGTGCGTGGAGCCCTATAACGATTATAAAAAAACATGCTTCGCGATGCGTGTTGAAACAGTTTTCAACGACTTAGCCCAAAATGTGCATACAAGTGCGTTGGTACAGCCGTTTCATTGGAAGTGGTCGTGTTCCACTTCTAGGTCTTACAGAACTTGAAAGAGGGATGTACAGCATGCAGTTTTATCCACAACTAGCCCATAGGAGGGCTAACTCTACTTTTTGAACAAACTTTTCACAACGGCACCAAGGCATCCTTACAAATAAAGAGAAAACAATCAAGATACAAACGACATCCAGCCGCACGCTCTAAAGGGAAGGGTATGTTGTATCTGCTGGACGCTGTCGACAAATACAGCTGAGGTCAAAAACTCTCACCATGCTACTACATACACACCAGGCATGGGATGAATGTGTGTTCTAGAGTCCGTTTGAATGTAGTAGGAGTCTCTACATGCCTTTAGGCTAATGTTCAAATGCATAAAAGTGAATCTGGACAATGGCCATGCTGTTAGTGTGGTATTGTTCACACAATCGCACACATCAGGGGTATGTTTTGATCCAATATTAGCTCATAGTTGGTAGCAACCAATAGTAGTCAATGGTTATCCAGCCAATGCCCTTGAACTGTCAAAAAGCTCCAGATGGTGTAAATTTTCTTGCTGTTCTGATATGGAGCAAACATGAACACCACTTCTCTATTTGAACCCACTTTCTTGACTCTTTGTCATCTTTCATCTCGTAGTCTTACTTAAAGAAGGCTGACATTTCAACTATACCTTTTTTGTTGTGACTTTTTCCTTTCTTGAAAAGGAGACTGCTGTCTTGATGCTGACTTGTACCTCTTGAGAAAAAACGACACAGTTCCTAGTTGAAAAGTTACAGTTAGACAATAGTAGAGACGATGAAGAAAAGGCCAAGAAAAACCACTGACATGAACTACAGACGAAAAGACCTAGTCACATAACAGCGATCAAAGAAACTACAGTGAATGAGAAAAAGGCATTACAAGTTATGAAGTCAGTGGGATTCTGACCCTTAGAAAATATTTTGAAAAAAAACATAAACATGCCTGTTGTGTAGTGACTTTGAGAAATTTGGCCAGCACTGAAAGAGAGGAAAAAAAGGGTCAAAATCTTGCCAGTAGAATGTGTTTACAGATATTGAAAAGGACTCTGTGGCGCAATGGTAGCGCGTCTGACTCCAGATCAGAAGGTTGTGTGTTCAAATCACATCAGGGTCATTGTTTAACACTTGTGCTATCTGATGCACTTTGATGTTGGGATTTGGGTCATCTAGACAGTGTGCTGAGCCTTTTTCTTCAATGATTTGTGATCTTCACTGGTTTCCATGGATTACAGGAAATCCCTTTCACCTTTATCCACCTTTGTCATGGTAGGGAAAACACGTCAATTTAAGGCCAAGGTCATAGGATAGCACAAGGGTACATCTGTGCAGAGCGCAAGCTGCGACTCTTTGGATTGCTGACGTTGTAGCATGGCCTTAAGACAAAGTTAGGTGCTTGCCTAATATTGACTCGGTCTATTGTGCACTGTTACAAACTTTAACCACACAACTTGAAAAAAAAAACAGTTGAGGAGATCCAAGTTTGTTCACTTGTAGATTGTATGTGGAACAGTTGGCTTCTGAGTAATGCACAGTTGTAAGTTGGGTTAGGCTGTTGACCAGGGATGTTTTCTACTGAGTGTGGGAGAAAGCCAATAAATAGTTTGAGCAGCACTTTTGGATTAATTTGGAATCATTTTAATAAGGGAGAGGAGTTGGAGAATGCTGGAATTGACACACAAACAGGGTTGGTGAAGGAAGAAGCTCATGTGCAGAATTTCACTATGAATCAATGACTTTCTTTATAATGAAGAGCTGCAACATTTGAAGCACCTCAGAGGGGACTTGAACCCCCAATCCCTGGCTTAGGAGGCCAGTGCCTTATCCATTAGGCCACTGAGGCTTGACAACTATGTTCACACATGAAAGAGTTGGTGTCATTTAACTCCGACAGGCCACTGACAACAATGACTAAATTCTGCTTCATGGTCACTTTTAAAACCATTGGTACTTTGTGTTTTGAAAAAGCCTCGACCAATAAGTCACTATCAAATCCCAGTCCTTGACTGGTCAATGTTCCACTTTGTAAGATTTGACGCTCATTCAATGGCCGTGCGTCTTGTGCGTGGAGCCCTATAACGATTATAAAAAAACATGCTTCGCGATGCGTGTGTAAACAGTTTTCAACGACTTAGCCCAAAATGTGCATACAAGTGCGTTGGTACAGGCGTTTCATTGGAAGTGGTCGTGTTCCACTTCTAGGTCTTACAGAACTTGAAAGAGGGATGTACAGCATGCAGTTTTATCCACAACTAGCCCATAGGAGGGCTAACTCTACTTTTTGAACAAACTTTTCACAACGGCACCAAGGCATCCTTACAAATAAAGAGAAAACAATCAAGATACAAACGACATCCAGCCGCACGCACTAAAGGGAAGGGTATGTTGTATCTGCTGGACACTGTGGACAAATACAGCTGAGGTCAAAAACTCTCACCATGCTACTACATACACACCAGGCATGGGATGAATGTGTGTTCCAGAGTCCGTTTGAATGTAGTAGGAGTCTCTACATGCCTTTAGGCTAATGTTCAAATGCATAAAAGTGAATCTGGACAATGGCCATGCTGTTAGTGTGGTATTGTTCACACAATCGCACACATCAGGGGTATGTTTTGATCCAATATTAGCTCATAGTTGGTAGCAACCAATAGTAGTCAATGGTTATCCAGCCAATGCCCTTGAACTGTCAAAAAGCTCCAGATGGTGTAAATTTTCTTGCTGTTCTGATATGGAGCAAACATGAACACCACTTCTCTATTTGAACCCACTTTCTTGACTCTTTGTCATCTTTCATCTCGTAGTCTTACTTAAAGAAGGCTGACATTTCAACTATAGCTTTTCTGTTGTGACTTTTTCCTTTCTTGAAAAGGAGACTGTTTTCTTGATGCTGACTTGTACCTCTTGAGAAAAACGACACAGTTCCTAGTTGAAAAGTTACAGTTAGACAATAGTAGAGACGATGAAGAAAAGGCCAAGGAAAACCACTGACATGAACTACAGACGAAAAGACCCAGTCATATAACAGCGATCAAAGAAACTACAGTGAATGAGAAAAAGGCATTACAAGTTATGAAGTCAGTGGGATTCTGACCCTTAGAAAATATTTTGAAAAAAAACATAAACATGCCTGTTGTGTAGTGACTTTGAGAAATTTGGCCAGCACAGAAAGAGAGGAAAAAAAGGGTCAAAATCTTGCCAGTAGAATGTGTTTACAGATATTGAAAAGGACTCTGTGGCGCAATGGTAGTGCGTCTGACTCCAGATCAGAAGGTTGTGTGTTCAAATCACATCAGGGTCATTGTTTAACAGTTGTGCTATCTGATGCACTTTGATGTTGGGATTTGGGTCATCTAGACAGTGTGCTGAGCCTTTTTCTTCAATGATTTGTGATCTTCACTGGTTTCCATGGATTACAGGAAATCCCTTTCACTTTTATCCACCTTTGTCATGGTAGGGAAAACACGTCAATTTAAGGCCAAGGTCATAGGATAGCACAAGGGTACATCTGTGCAGAGCGCAAGCTGCGACTCTTTGGATTGCTGACGTTGTAGCATGGCCTTAAGACAAAGTTAGGTGCTTGCCTAATATTGACTCGGTCTATTGTGCACTGTTACAAACTTTAACCACACAACTTGAAAAAAAAAACAGTTGAGGAGATCCAAGTTTGTTCACTTGTAGATTGTATGTGGAACAGTTGGCTTCTGAGTAATGCACAGTTGTAAGTTGGGTTAGGCTGTTGACCAGGGATGTTTTCTGCTGAGTGTGGGAGAAAGCCAATAAATAGTTTGAGCAGCACTTTTGGATTAATTTGGAATCATTTTAATAAGGGAGAGGAGTTGGAGAATGCTGGAATTGACACACAAAAAGGGTTGGTGAAGGAAGAAGCTCATGTGCAGAATTTCACTTAGAATCAATGACTTTCTTTATAATGAAGAGCTGCAACATTTGAAGCACTTCAGAGGGGACTTGAACCCCCAATACCTGGCTTAGGAGGCCAGTGCCTTAGCCATTAGGCCACTGAGGCTTGACAACCATGTTCACACATGAAAGAGTTGGTGTCATTTAACTCCGACAAGCCACTGACAACAATGACTAAATTCTGCTTCATGGTCACTTTTAAAACCATTGGTACTTTGTGTTTTGAAAAAGCCGCGACCAATAAGTCACTATCAAATCCCAGTCCTTGACTGGTCAATGTTCCACTTTGTAAGATTTGACGCTCATTCAATGGCCGTGCGTCTTGTGCGTGGAGCCCTAAAACGATTATAAAAAAACATGCTTCGCGATGCGTGTTGAAACAGTTTTCAACGACTTAGCCCAAAATGTGCATACAAGTGCGTTGGTACAGGCGTTTCATTGGAAGTGGTCGTGTTCCACTTCTAGGTCTTACAGAACTTGAAAGAGGGATGTACAGCATGCAGTTTTATCCACAACTAGCCCATAGGAGGGCTAACTCTACTTTTTGAACAAACTTTTCACAACGGCACCAAGGCATCCTTACAAATAAAGAGAAAACAATCAAGATACAAACGACATCCAGCCGCACGCACTAAAGGGAAGGGTATGTTGTATCTGCTGGACGCTGTCGACAAATACAGCTGAGGTCAAAAACTCTCACCATGCTACTACATACACACCAGGCATGGGATGAATGTGTGTTCCAGAGTCCGTTTGAATGTAGTAGGAGTCTCTACATGCCTTTAGGCTAATGTTCAAATGCATAAAAGTGAATCTGGACAATGGCCATGCTGTTAGTGTGGTATTGTTCACACAATCGCACACATCAGGGGTATGTTTTGATCCAATATTAGCTCATAGTTGGTAGCAACCAATAGTAGTCAATGGTTATCCAGCCAATGCCCTTGAACTGTCAAAAAGCTCCAGATGGTGTAAATTTTCTTGCTGTTCTGATATGGAGCAAACATGAACACCACTTCTCTATTTGAACCCACTTTCTTGGCTCTTTGTCATCTTTCATCTCGTAGTCTTACTTAAAGAAGGCTGACATTTCAACTATAGCTTTTCTGTTGTGACTTTTTCCTTTCTTGAAAAGGAGACTGTTTTCTTGATGCTGACTTGTACCTCTTGAGAAAAACGACACAGTTCCTAGTTGAAAAGTTACAGTTAGACAATAGTAGAGACGATGAAGAAAAGGCCAAGAAAAACCACTGACATGAACTACAGACGAAAAGACCTAGTCACATAACAGGGATCAAAGAAACTACAGTGAATGAGAAAAAGGCATTACAAGTTATGAAGTCAGTGGGATTCTGACCCTTAGAAAATAATTTGAAAAAAAACCTAAACATGCCTGTTGTGTAGTGACCTTGAGAAATTTGGCCAGCACTGAAGAAAGAGCAAAAAAGGGTCAAAATCTTGCCAGTAGAATGTGTTTACAGATATTGAAAAGGACTCTGTGGCGCAATGGTAGCGTGTCTGACTCCAGATCAGAAGGTTGTGTGTTCAAATCACATCAGGGTTATTGTTTAACACTTGTGCTATCTGATGCACTTTGATGTTGGGATTTGGGTCATCTAGACAGTGTGCTGAGCCTTTTTCTTCAATGATTTGTGATCTTCACTGGTTTCCATGGATTACAGGAAATCCCTTTCACCTTTATCCACCTTTGTCATGGTAGGGAAAACACGTCAATTTAAGGCCAAGGTCATAGGATAGCACAAGGGTACATCTGTGCAGAGCGCAAGCTGCGACTCTTTGGATTGCTGACGTTGTAGCATGGCCATTAGACAAAGTTAGGTGCTTGCCTAATATTGACTCGGTCTATTGTGCACTGTTACAAACTTTAACCACACAACTTGAAAAAAAAAACAGTTGAGGAGATCCAAGTTTGTTCACTTGTAGATTGTATGTGGAACAGTTGGCTTCTGAGTAATGCACAGTTGTAAGTTGGGTTAGGCTGTTGACCAGGGATGTTTTCTGCTGAGTGTGGGAGAAAGCCAATAAATAGTTTGAGCAGCACTTTTGGATTAATTTGGAATCATTTTAATAAGGGAGAAGAGTTGGAGAATGCTGGAATTGACACACAAACAGGGTTGGTGAAGGAAGAAGCTCATGTGCAGAATTTCACTTAGAATCAATGACTTTCTTTATAATGAAGAGCTGCAACATTTGAAGCACCTCAGAGGGGACTTGAACCCCCAATCCCTGGCTTAGGAGGCCAGTGCCTTATCCATTAGGCCACTGAGGCTTGACAACTATGTTCACACATGAAAAAGTTGGTGTCATTTAACTCCGACAGGCCACTGACAACAATGACTAAATTCTGCTTCATGGTCACTTTTAAAACCATTGGTACTTTGTGTTTTGAAAAAGCCGCGACCAATAAGTCACTATCAAATCCCAGTCCTTGACTGGTCAATGTTCCACTTTGTAAGATTTGACGCTCATTCAATGGCCGTGCGTCTTGTGCGTGGAGCCCTAAAACGATTATAAAAAAACATGCTTCGCGATGCGTGTTGAAACAGTTTTCAACGACTTAGCCCAAAATGTGCATACAAGTGCGTTGGTACAGGCGTTTCATTGGAAGTGGTCGTGTTCCACTTCTAGGTCTTACAGAACTTGAAAGAGGGATGTACAGCATGCAGTTTTATCCACAACTAGCCCATAGGAGGGCTAACTCTACTTTTTGAACAAACTTTTCACAACGGCACCAAGGCATCCTTACAAATAAAGAGAAAACAATCAAGATACAAACGACATCCAGCCGCACGCACTAAAGGGAAGGGTATGTTGTATCTGCTGGACGCTGTCGACAAATACAGCTGAGGTCAAAAACTCTCACCATGCTACTACATACACACCAGGCATGGGATGAATGTGTGTTCCAGAGTCCGTTTGAATGTAGTAGGAGTCTCTACATGCCTTTAGGCTAATGTTCAAATGCATAAAAGTGAATCTGGACAATGGCCATGCTGTTAGTGTGGTATTGTTCACACAATCGCACACATCAGGGGTATGTTTTGATCCAATATTAGCTCATAGTTGGTAGCAACCAATAGTAGTCAATGGTTATCCAGCCAATGCCCTTGAACTGTCAAAAAGCTCCAGATGGTGTAAATTTTCTTGCTGTTCTGATATGGAGCAAACATGAACACCACTTCTCTATTTGAACCCACTTTCTTGACTCTTTGTCATCTTTCATCTCGTAGTCTTACTTAAAGAAGGCTGACATTTCAACTATAGCTTTTCTGTTGTGACTTTTTCCTTTCTTGAAAAGGAGACTGTTTTCTTGATGCTGACTTGTACCTCTTGAGAAAAACGACACAGTTCCTAGTTGAAAAGTTACAGTTAGACAATAGTAGAGACGATGAAGAAAAGGCCAAGGAAAACCACTGACATGAACTACAGACGAAAAGACCCAGTCATATAACAGCGATCAAAGAAACTACAGTGAATGAGAAAAAGGCATTACAAGTTATGAAGTCAGTGGGATTCTGACCCTTAGAAAATATTTTGAAAAAAAACATAAACATGCCTGTTGTGTAGTGACCTTGAGAAATTTGGCCAGCACTGAAGAAAGAGCAAAAAAGGGTCAAAATCTTGCCAGTAGAATGTGTTTACAGATATTGAAAAGGACTCTGTGGCGCAATGGTAGCGTGTCTGACTCCAGATCAGAAGGTTGTGTGTTCAAATCACATCAGGGTTATTGTTTAACACTTGTGCTATCTGATGCACTTTGATGTTGGGATTTGGGTCATCTAAACAGTGTGCTGAGCCTTTTTCTTCAATGATTTGTGATCTTCACTGGTTTCCATGGATTACAGGAAATCCCTTTCACCTTTATCCACCTTTGTCATGGTAGGGAAAAAAAGTCAATTTAAGGCCAAGGTCATAGGATAGCACAAGGGTACATCTGTGCAGAGCGCAAGCTGCGACTCTTTGGATTGCTGACGTTGTAGCATGGCCTTAAGACAAAGTTAGGTGCTTGCCTAATATTGACTCGGTCTATTGTACACTGTTACAAACTTTAACCACACAACTTGAAAAAAAAAACAGTTGAGGAGATCCAAGTTTGTTCACTTGTAGATTGTATGTGGAACAGTTGGCTTCTGAGTAATGCACAGTTGTAAGTTGGGTTAGGCTGTTGACCAGGGATGTTTTCTGCTGAGTGTGGGAGAAAGCCAATAAATAGTTTGAGCAGCACTTTTGTATTAATTTGGAATCATTTTAATAAGGGAGAGGAGTTGGAGAATGCTGGAATTGACACACAAACAGGATTGGTGAAGGAAGAAGCTCATGTGCAGAATTTCACTTAGAATCAATGACTTTCTTTATAATGAAGAGCTGCAACATTTGAAGCACCTCAGAGGGGACTTGAACCCCCAATCCCTGGCTTAGGAGGCCAGTGCCTTATCCATTAGGCCACTGAGGCTTGACAACTATGTTCACACATGAAAAAGTTGGTGTCATTTAACTCCGACAGGCCACTGACAACAATGACTAAATTCTGCTTCATGGTCACTTTTAAAACCATTGGTACTTTGTGTTTTGAAAAAGCCGCGACCAATAAGTCACTATCAAATCCCAGTCCTTGACTGGTCAATGTTCCACTTTGTAAGATTTGACGCTCATTCAATGGCCGTGCGTCTTGTGCGTGGAGCCCTAAA
This sequence comes from Oryzias latipes, assembly GCF_053564925.1. Classification (NCBI taxonomy): domain Eukaryota; kingdom Metazoa; phylum Chordata; class Actinopteri; order Beloniformes; family Adrianichthyidae; genus Oryzias; species Oryzias latipes. The sequence continues at coordinate 13,341,442 of NC_136259.1, forward strand.
ACGATTATAAAAAAACATGCTTCGCGATGCGTGTTGCAACAGTTTTCAACGACTTAGCCCAAAATGTGCATACAAGTGCGTTGGTACAGGCGTTTCATTGGAAGCGGTCGTGTTCCACTTCTAGGTCTTACAGAACTTGAAAGAGGGATGTACAGCATGCAGTTTTATCCACAACTAGCCCATAGGGGGGCTAACTCTACTTTTTGAACAAACTTTTCACAACGGCACCAAGGCATCCTTACAAATAAAGAGAAAACAATCAAGATACAAACGACATCCAGCCGCACGCACTAAAGGGAAGGGTATGTTGTATCTGCTGGACACTGTGGACAAATATAGCTGAGGTCAAAAACTCTCACCATGCTACTACATACACACCAGGCATGGGATGAATGTGTGTTCCAGAGTCCGTTTGAATGTAGTAGGAGTCTCTACATGCCTTTAGGCTAATGTTCAAATGCATAAAAGTGAATCTGGACAATGGCCATGCTGTTAGTGTGGTATTGTTCACACAATCGCACACATCAGGGGTATGTTTTGATCCAATATTAGCTCATAGTTGGTAGCAACCAATAGTAGTCAATGGTTATCCAGCCAATGCCCTTGAACTGTCAAAAAGCTCCAGATGGTGTAAATTTTCTTGCTGTTCTGATATGGAGCAAACATGAACACCACTTCTCTATTTGAACCCACTTTCTTGGCTCTTTGTCATCTTTCATCTCGTAGTCTTACTTAAAGAAGGCTGACATTTCAACTATAGCTTTTCTGTTGTGACTTTTTCCTTTCTTGAAAAGGAGACTGTTTTCTTGATGCTGACTTGTACCTCTTGAGAAAAACGACACAGTTCCTAGTTGAAAAGTTACAGTTAGACAATAGTAGAGACGATGAAGAAAAGGCCAAGAAAAACCACTGACATGAACTACAGACGAAAAGACCTAGTCACATAACAGAGATCAAAGAAACTACAGTGAATGAGAAAAAGGCATTACAAGTTATGAAGTCAGTGGGATTCTGACCCTTAGAAAATAATTTGAAAAAAAACATAAACATGCCTGTTGTGTAGTGACCTTGAGAAATTTGGCCAGCACTGAAGGAAGAGCAAAAAAGGGTCAAAATCTTGCCAGTAGAATGTGTTTACAGATATTGAAAAGGACTCTGTGGCGCAATGGTAGCGTGTCTGACTCCAGATCAGAAGGTTGTGTGTTCAAATCACATCAGGGTAATTGTTTAACACTTGTGCTATCTGATGCACTTTGATGTTGGGATTTGGGTCATCTAGACAGTGTGCTGAGCCTTTTTCTTCAATGATTTGTGATCTTCACTGGTTTCCATGGATTACAGGAAATCCCTTTCACCTTTATCCACCTTTGTCATGGTAGGGAAAACACGTCAATTTAAGGCCAAGGTCATAGGATAGCACAAGGGTGCATCTGTGCAGAGCGCAAGCTGCGACTCTTTGGATTGCTGACGTTGTAGCATGGCCTTAAGACAAAGTTAGGTGCTTGCCTAATATTGACTCGGTCTATTGTGCACTGTTACAAACTTTAACCACACAACTTGAAAAAAAAAAACAGTTGAGGAGATCCAAGTTTATTCACTTGTAGATTGTATGTGGAACAGTTGGCTTCTGAGTAATGCACAGTTGTAAGTTGGGTTAGGCTGTTGACGAGGGATGTTTGCAGCTGAGTGTGGGAGAAAGCCAATAAATAGTTTGAGCAGCACTTTTGTATTAATTTGGAATCATTTTAATAAGGGAGAGGAGTTGGAGAATGCTGGAATTGACACACAAACAGGGTTGGTGAAGGAAGAAGCTCATGTGCAGAATTTCACTTTGAATCAATGACTTTCTTTATAATGAAGAGCTGCAACATTTGAAGCACCTCAGAGGGGACTTGAACCCCCAATCCCTGGCTTAGGAGGCCAGTGCCTTATCCATTAGGCCACTGAGGCTTGACAACTATGTTCACACATGAAAAAGTTGGTGTCATTTAACTCCGACAGGCCACTGACAACAATGACTAAATTCTGCTTCATGGTCACTTTTAAAACCATTGGTACTTTGTGTTTTGAAAAAGCCGCGACCAATAAGTCACTATCAAATCCCAGTCCTTGACTGGTCAATGTTCCACTTTGTAAGATTTGACGCTCATTCAATGGCCGTGCGTCTTGTGCGTGGAGCCCTAAAACGATTATAAAAAAACATGCTTCGCAATGCGTGTTGAAACAGTTTTCAACGACTTAGCCCAAAATGTGCATACAAGTGCGTTGGTACAGGCGTTTCATTGGAAGTGGTCGTGTTCCACTTCTAGGTCTTACAGAACTTGAAAGAGGGATGTACAGCATGCAGTTTTATCCACAACTAGCCCATAGGAGGGCTAACTCTACTTTTTGAACAAACTTTTCACAACGGCACCAAGGCATCCTTACAAATAAAGAGAAAACAATCAAGATACAAACGACATCCAGCCGCACGCACTAAAGGGAAGGGTATGTTGTATCTGCTGGACACTGTGGACAAATACAGCTGAGGTCAAAAACTCTCACCATGCTACTACATACACACCAGGCATGGGATGAATGTGTGTTCCAGAGTCCGTTTGAATGTAGTAGGAGTCTCTACATGCCTTTAGGCTAATGTTCAAATGCATAAAAGTGAATCTGGACAATGGCCATGCTGTTAGTGTGGTATTGTTCACACAATCGCACACATCAGGGGTATGTTTTGATCCAATATTAGCTCATAGTTGGTAGCAACCAATAGTAGTCAATGGTTATCCAGCCAATGCCCTTGAACTGTCAAAAAGCTCCAGATGGTGTAAATTTTCTTGCTGTTCTGATATGGAGCAAACATGAACACCACTTCTCTATTTGAACCCACTTTCTTGACTCTTTGTCATCTTTCATCTCGTAGTCTTACTTAAAGAAGGCTGACATTTCAACTATAGCTTTTCTGTTGTGACTTTTTCCTTTCTTGAAAAGGAGACTGTTTTCTTGATGCTGACTTGTACCTCTTGAGAAAAACGACACAGTTCCTAGTTGAAAAGTTACAGTTAGACAATAGTAGAGACGATGAAGAAAAGGCCAAGGAAAACCACTGACATGAACTACAGACGAAAAGACCCAGTCATATAACAGCGATCAAAGAAACTACAGTGAATGAGAAAAAGGCATTACAAGTTATGAAGTCAGTGGGATTCTGACCCTTAGAAAATATTTTGAAAAAAAACATAAACATGCCTGTTGTGTAGTGACCTTGAGAAATTTGGCCAGCACTGAAGAAAGAGCAAAAAAGGGTCAAAATCTTGCCAGTAGAATGTGTTTACAGATATTGAAAAGGACTCTGTGGCGCAATGGTAGCGTGTCTGACTCCAGATCAGAAGGTTGTGTGTTCAAATCACATCAGGGTTATTGTTTAACACTTGTGCTATCTGATGCACTTTGATGTTGGGATTTGGGTCATCTAGACAGTGTGCTGAGCCTTTTTCTTCAATGATTTGTGATCTTCACTGGTTTCCATGGATTACAGGAAATCCCTTTCACCTTTATCCACCTTTGTCATGGTAGGGAAAAAAAGTCAATTTAAGGCCAAGGTCATAGGATAGCACAAGGGTACATCTGTGCAGAGCGCAAGCTGCGACTCTTTGGATTGCTGACGTTGTAGCATGGCCTTAAGACAAAGTTAGGTGCTTGCCTAATATTGACTCGGTCTATTGTACACTGTTACAAACTTTAACCACACAACTTGAAAAAAAAAACAGTTGAGGAGATCCAAGTTTGTTCACTTGTAGATTGTATGTGGAACAGTTGGCTTCTGAGTAATGCACAGTTGTAAGTTGGGTTAGGCTGTTGACCAGGGATGTTTTCTGCTGAGTGTGGGAGAAAGCCAATAAATAGTTTGAGCAGCACTTTTGTATTAATTTGGAATCATTTTAATAAGGGAGAGGAGTTGGAGAATGCTGGAATTGACACACAAACAGGATTGGTGAAGGAAGAAGCTCATGTGCAGAATTTCACTTAGAATCAATGACTTTCTTTATAATGAAGAGCTGCAACATTTGAAGCACCTCAGAGGGGACTTGAACCCCCAATCCCTGGCTTAGGAGGCCAGTGCCTTATCCATTAGGCCACTGAGGCTTGACAACTATGTTCACACATGAAAAAGTTGGTGTCATTTAACTCCGACAGGCCACTGACAACAATGACTAAATTCTGCTTCATGGTCACTTTTAAAACCATTGGTACTTTGTGTTTTGAAAAAGCCGCGACCAATAAGTCACTATCAAATCCCAGTCCTTGACTGGTCAATGTTCCACTTTGTAAGATTTGACGCTCATTCAATGGCCGTGCGTCTTGTGCGTGGAGCCCTAAAACGATTATAAAAAAACATGCTTCGCGATGCGTGTTGCAACAGTTTTCAACGACTTAGCCCAAAATGTGCATACAAGTGCGTTGGTACAGGCGTTTCATTGGAAGCGGTCGTGTTCCACTTCTAGGTCTTACAGAACTTGAAAGAGGGATGTACAGCATGCAGTTTTATCCACAACTAGCCCATAGGGGGGCTAACTCTACTTTTTGAACAAACTTTTCACAACGGCACCAAGGCATCCTTACAAATAAAGAGAAAACAATCAAGATACAAACGACATCCAGCCGCACGCACTAAAGGGAAGGGTATGTTGTATCTGCTGGACACTGTGGACAAATATAGCTGAGGTCAAAAACTCTCACCATGCTACTACATACACACCAGGCATGGGATGAATGTGTGTTCCAGAGTCCGTTTGAATGTAGTAGGAGTCTCTACATGCCTTTAGGCTAATGTTCAAATGCATAAAAGTGAATCTGGACAATGGCCATGCTGTTAGTGTGGTATTGTTCACACAATCGCACACATCAGGGGTATGTTTTGATCCAATATTAGCTCATAGTTGGTAGCAACCAATAGTAGTCAATGGTTATCCAGCCAATGCCCTTGAACTGTCAAAAAGCTCCAGATGGTGTAAATTTTCTTGCTGTTCTGATATGGAGCAAACATGAACACCACTTCTCTATTTGAACCCACTTTCTTGGCTCTTTGTCATCTTTCATCTCGTAGTCTTACTTAAAGAAGGCTGACATTTCAACTATAGCTTTTCTGTTGTGACTTTTTCCTTTCTTGAAAAGGAGACTGTTTTCTTGATGCTGACTTGTACCTCTTGAGAAAAACGACACAGTTCCTAGTTGAAAAGTTACAGTTAGACAATAGTAGAGACGATGAAGAAAAGGCCAAGAAAAACCACTGACATGAACTACAGACGAAAAGACCTAGTCACATAACAGGGATCAAAGAAACTACAGTGAATGAGAAAAAGGCATTACAAGTTATGAAGTCAGTGGGATTCTGACCCTTAGAAAATAATTTGAAAAAAAACCTAAACATGCCTGTTGTGTAGTGACCTTGAGAAATTTGGCCAGCACTGAAGAAAGAGCAAAAAAGGGTCAAAATCTTGCCAGTAGAATGTGTTTACAGATATTGAAAAGGACTCTGTGGCGCAATGGTAGCGTGTCTGACTCCAGATCAGAAGGTTGTGTGTTCAAATCACATCAGGGTTATTGTTTAACACTTGTGCTATCTGATGCACTTTGATGTTGGGATTTGGGTCATCTAGACAGTGTGCTGAGCCTTTTTCTTCAATGATTTGTGATCTTCACTGGTTTCCATGGATTACAGGAAATCCCTTTCACCTTTATCCACCTTTGTCATGGTAGGGAAAAAAAGTCAATTTAAGGCCAAGGTCATAGGATAGCACAAGGGTACATCTGTGCAGAGCGCAAGCTGCGACTCTTTGGATTGCTGACGTTGTAGCATGGCCTTAAGACAAAGTTAGGTGCTTGCCTAATATTGACTCGGCCTATTGTACACTGTTACAAACTTTAACCACACAACTTGAAAAAAAAAACAGTTGAGGAGATCCAAGTTTGTTCACTTGTAGATTGTATGTGGAACAGTTGGCTTCTGAGTAATGCACAGTTGTAAGTTGGGTTAGGCTGTTGACCAGGGATGTTTTCTGCTGAGTGTGGGAGAAAGCCAATAAATAGTTTGAGCAGCACTTTTGTATTAATTTGGAATCATTTTAATAAGGGAGAGGAGTTGGAGAATGCTGGAATTGACACACAAACAGGATTGGTGAAGGAAGAAGCTCATGTGCAGAATTTCACTTAGAATCAATGACTTTCTTTATAATGAAGAGCTGCAACATTTGAAGCACCTCAGAGGGGACTTGAACCCCCAATCCCTGGCTTAGGAGGCCAGTGCCTTATCCATTAGGCCACTGAGGCTTGACAACTATGTTCACACATGAAAAAGTTGGTGTCATTTAACTCCGACAGGCCACTGACAACAATGACTAAATTCTGCTTCATGGTCACTTTTAAAACCATTGGTACTTTGTGTTTTGAAAAAGCCGCGACCAATAAGTCACTATCAAATCCCAGTCCTTGACTGGTCAATGTTCCACTTTGTAAGATTTGACGCTCATTCAATGGCCGTGCGTCTTGTGCGTGGAGCCCTAAAACGATTATAAAAAAACATGCTTCGCGATGCGTGTTGCAACAGTTTTCAACGACTTAGCCCAAAATGTGCATACAAGTGCGTTGGTACAGGCGTTTCATTGGAAGCGGTCGTGTTCCACTTCTAGGTCTTACAGAACTTGAAAGAGGGATGTACAGCATGCAGTTTTATCCACAACTAGCCCATAGGGGGGCTAACTCTACTTTTTGAACAAACTTTTCACAACGGCACCAAGGCATCCTTACAAATAAAGAGAAAACAATCAAGATACAAACGACATCCAGCCGCACGCACTAAAGGGAAGGGTATGTTGTATCTGCTGGACACTGTGGACAAATATAGCTGAGGTCAAAAACTCTCACCATGCTACTACATACACACCAGGCATGGGATGAATGTGTGTTCCAGAGTCCGTTTGAATGTAGTAGGAGTCTCTACATGCCTTTAGGCTAATGTTCAAATGCATAAAAGTGAATCTGGACAATGGCCATGCTGTTAGTGTGGTATTGTTCACACAATCGCACACATCAGGGGTATGTTTTGATCCAATATTAGCTCATAGTTGGTAGCAACCAATAGTAGTCAATGGTTATCCAGCCAATGCCCTTGAACTGTCAAAAAGCTCCAGATGGTGTAAATTTTCTTGCTGTTCTGATATGGAGCAAACATGAACACCACTTCTCTATTTGAACCCACTTTCTTGGCTCTTTGTCATCTTTCATCTCGTAGTCTTACTTAAAGAAGGCTGACATTTCAACTATAGCTTTTCTGTTGTGACTTTTTCCTTTCTTGAAAAGGAGACTGTTTTCTTGATGCTGACTTGTACCTCTTGAGAAAAACGACACAGTTCCTAGTTGAAAAGTTACAGTTAGACAATAGTAGAGACGATGAAGAAAAGGCCAAGAAAAACCACTGACATGAACTACAGACGAAAAGACCTAGTCACATAACAGGGATCAAAGAAACTACAGTGAATGAGAAAAAGGCATTACAAGTTATGAAGTCAGTGGGATTCTGACCCTTAGAAAATAATTTGAAAAAAAACATAAACATGCCTGTTGTGTAGTGACCTTGAGAAATTTGGCCAGCACTGAAGAAAGAGCAAAAAAGGGTCAAAATCTTGCCAGTAGAATGTGTTTACAGATATTGAAAAGGACTCTGTGGCGCAATGGTAGCGCGTCTGACTCCAGATCAGAAGGTTGTGTGTTCAAATCACATCAGGGTCATTGTTTAACACTTGTGCTATCTGATGCACTTTGATGTTGGGATTTGGGTCATCTAGACAGTGTGCTGAGCCTTTTTCTTCAATGATTTGTGATCTTCACTGGTTTCCATGGATTACAGGAAATCCCTTTCACCTTTATCCACCTTTGTCATGGTAGGGAAAACACGTCAATTTAAGGCCAAGGTCATAGGATAGCACAAGGGTACATCTGTGCAGAGCGCAAGCTGCGACTCTTTGGATTGCTGACGTTGTAGCATGGCCTTAAGACAAAGTTAGGTGCTTGCCTAATATTGACTCGGTCTATTGTGCACTGTTACAAACTTTAACCACACAACTTGATAAAAAAAACAGTTGAGGAGATCCAAGTTTGTTCACTTGTAGATTGTATGTGGAACAGTTGGCTTCTGAGTAATGCACAGTTGTAAGTTGGGTTAGGCTGTTGACCAGGGATGTTTTCTGCTGAGTGTGGGAGAAAGCCAATAAATAGTTTGAGCAGCACTTTTGTATTAATTTGGAATCATTTTAATAAGGGAGAGGAGTTGGAGAATGCTGGAATTGACACACAAACAGGGTTGGTGAAGGAAGAAGCTCATGTGCAGAATTTCATTTAGAATCAATGACTTTCTTTATAATGAAGAGCTGCAACATTTGAAGCACCTCAGAGGGGACTTGAACCCCCAATCCCTGGCTTAGGAGGCCAGTGCCTTATCCATTAGGCCACTGAGGCTTGACAACTATGTTCACACATGAAAAAGTTGGTGTCATTTAACTCCGACAGGCCACTGACAACAATGACTAAATTCTGCTTCATGGTCACTTTTAAAACCATTGGTACTTTGTGTTTTGAAAAAGCCGCGACCAATAAGTCACTATCAAATCCCAGTCCTTGACTGGTCAATGTTCCACTTTGTAAGATTTGACGCTCATTCAATGGCCGTGCGTCTTGTGCGTGGAGCCCTAAAACGATTATAAAAAAACATGCTTCGCGATGCGTGTTGCAACAGTTTTCAACGACTTAGCCCAAAATGTGCATACAAGTGCGTTGGTACAGGCGTTTCATTGGAAGTGGTCGTGTTCCACTTCTAGGTCTTACAGAACTTGAAAGAGGGATGTACAGCATGCAGTTTTATCCACAACTAGCCCATAGGGGGGCTAACTCTACTTTTTGAACAAACTTTTCACAACGGCACCAAGGCATCCTTACAAATAAAGAGAAAACAATCAAGATACAAACGACATCCAGCCGCACGCACTAAAGGGAAGGGTATGTTGTATCTGCTGGACACTGTGGACAAATACAGCTGAGGTCAAAAACTCTCACCATGCTATTACATACACACCAGGCATGGGATGAATGTGTGTTCCAGAGTCCGTTTGAATGTAGTAGGAGTCTCTACATGCCTTTAGGCTAATGTTCAAATGCATAAAAGTGAATCTGGACAATGGCCATGCTGTTAGTGTGGTATTGTTCACACAATCGCACACATCAGGGGTATGTTTTGATCCAATATTAGCTCATAGTTGGTAGCAACCAATAGTAGTCAATGGTTATCCAGCCAATGCCCTTGAACTGTCAAAAAGCTCCATATGGTGTAAATTTTCTTGCTGTTCTGATATGGAGCAAACATGAACACCACTTCTCTATTTGAACCCACTTTCTTGGCTCTTTGTCATCTTTCATCTCGTAGTCTTACTTAAAGAAGGCTGACATTTCAACTATAGCTTTTCTGTTGTGACTTTTTCCTTTCTTGAAAAGGAGACTGTTTTCTTGATGCTGACTTGTACCTCTTGAGAAAAACGACACAGTTCCTAGTTGAAAAGTTACAGTTAGACAATAGTAGAGACGATGAAGAAAAGGCCAAGAAAAACCACTGACATGAACTACAGACGAAAAGACCTAGTCACATAACAGCGATCAAAGAAACTACAGTGAATGAGAAAAAGGCATTACAAGTTATGAAGTCAGTGGGATTCTGACCCTTAGAAAATAATTTGAAAAAAAACATAAACATGCCTGTTGTGTAGTGACCTTGAGAAATTTGGCCAGCACTGAAGAAAGAGCAAAAAAGGGTCAAAATCTTGCCAGTAGAATGTGTTTACAGATATTGAAAAGGACTCTGTGGCGCAATGGTAGTGTGTCTGACTCCAGATCTGAAGGTTGTGTATTCAAATCACATCAGGGTCATTGTTTAACACTTGTGCTATCTGATGCACTTTGATGTTGGGATTTGGGTCATCTAGACAGTGTGCTGAGCCTTTTTCTTCAATGATTTGTGATCTTCACTGGTTTCCATGGATTACAGGAAATCCCTTTCACTTTTATCCACCTTTGTCATGGTAGGGAAAACACGTCAATTTAAGGCCAAGGTCATAGGATAGCACAAGGGTACATCTGTGCAGAGCGCAAGCTGCGACTCTTTGGATTGCTGACGTTGTAGCATGGCCTTAAGACAAAGTTAGGTGCTTGCCTAATATTGACTCGGTCTATTGTGCACTGTTACAAACTTTAACCACACAACTTGAAAAAAAAACAGTTGAGGAGATCCAAGTTTGTTCACTTGTAGATTGTATGTGGAAGAGTTGGCTTCTGAGTAATGCACAGTTGTAAGTTGGGTTAGGCTGTTGACCAGGAATGTTTTCTGCTGAGTGTGGGAGAAAGCCAATAAATAGTTTGAGCAGCACTTTTGGATTAATTTGGAATCATTTTAATAAGGGAGAGGAGTTGGAGAATGCTGGAATTGACACACAAACAGGGTTGGTGAAGGAAGAAGCTCATGTGCAGAATTTCACTTAGAATCAATGACTTTCTTTATAATGAAGAGCTGCAACATTTGAAGCACCTCAGAGGGGACTTGAACCCCCAATCCCTGGCTTAGGAGGCCAATGCCTTATCCATTAGGCCACTGAGGCTTGACAACTATGTTCACACATGAAAGAGTTGGTGTCATTTAACTCCGACAGGCCACTGACAACAATGACTAAATTCTGCTTCATGGTCACTTTTAAAACCATTGGTACTTTGTGTTTCGAAAAAGCCGCGACCAATAAGTCACTATCAAATCCCAGTCCTTGACTGGTCAATGTTCCACTTTGTAAGATTTGACGCTCATTCAATGGCCGTGCGTCTTGTGCGTGGAGCCCTAAAACGATTATAAAAAAACATGCTTCGCGATGCGTGTTGCAACAGTTTTCAACGACTTAGCCCAAAATGTGCATACAAGTGCGTTGGTACAGGCGTTTCATTGGAAGTGGTCGTGTTCCACTTCTAGGTCTTACAGAACTTGAAAGAGGGATGTACAGCATGCAGTTTTATCCACAACTAGCCCATAGGGGGGCTAACTCTACTTTTTGAACAAACTTTTCACAACGGCACCAAGGCATCCTTACAAATAAAGAAAAAACAATCAAGATACAAACGACATCCAGCCGCACGCACTAAAGGGAAGGGTATGTTGTATCTGCTGGACACTGTGGACAAATACAGCTGAGGTCAAAAACTCTCACCATGCTACTACATACACACCAGGCATGGGATGAATGTGTGTTCCAGAGTCCGTTTGAATGTAGTAGGAGTCTCTACATGCCTTTAGGCTAATGTTCAAATGCATAAAAGTGAATCTGGACAATGGCCATGCTGTTAGTGTGGTATTGTTCACACAATCGCACACATCAGGGGTATGTTTTGATCCAATATTAGCTCATAGTTGGTAGCAGCCAATAGTAGTCAATGGTTATCCAGCCAATGCCCTTGAACTGTCAAAAAGCTCCATATGGTGTAAATTTTCTTGCTGTTCTGATATGGAGCAAACATGAACACCACTTCTCTATTTGAACCCACTTTCTTGGCTCTTTGTCATCTTTCATCTCGTAGTCTTACTTAAAGAAGGCTGACATTTCAACTATAGCTTTTCTGTTGTGACTTTTTCCTTTCTTGAAAAGGAGACTGTTTTCTTGATGCTGACTTGTACCTCTTGAGAAAAACGACACAGTTCCTAGTTGAAAAGTTACAGTTAGACAATAGTAGAGACGATGAAGAAAAGGCCAAGAAAAACCACTGACATGAACTACAGACGAAAAGACCTAGTCACATAACAGGGATCAAAGAAACTACAGTGAATGAGAAAAAGGCATTACAAGTTAGGAAGTCAGTGGGATTCTGACCCTTAGAAAATAATTTGAAAAAAAACCTAAACATGCCTGTTGTGTAGTGACCTTGAGAAATTTGGCCAGCACTGAAGAAAGAGCAAAAAAGGGTCAAAATCTTGCCAGTAGAATGTGTTCACAGATATTGAAAAGGACTCTGTGGCGCAATGGTAGCGCGTCTGACTCCAGATCAGAAGGTTGTGTGTTCAAATCACAACAGGGTCATTGTTTAACACTTGTGCTATCTGATGCACTTTGATGTTGGGATTTGGGTCATCTAGACAGTGTGCTGAGCCTTTTTCTTCAATGATTTGTGATCTTCACTGGTTTCCATGGATTACAGGAAATCCCTTTCACTTTTATCCACCTTTGTCATGGTAGGGAAAACACGTCAATTTAAGGCCAAGGTCATAGGATAGCACAAGGGTACATCTGTGCAGAGCGCAAGCTGCGACTCTTTGGATTGCTGACGTTGTAGCATGGCCTTAAGACAAAGTTAGGTGCTTGCCTAATATTGACTCGGTCTATTGTGCACTGCTACAAACTTTAACCACACAACTTGAAAAAAAAAACAGTTGAGGAGATCCAAGTTTGTTCACTTGTAGATTGTATGTGGAACAGTTGGCTTCTGAGTAATGCACAGTTGTAAGTTGGGTTAGGCTGTTGACCAGGGATGTTTTCTGCTGCGTGTGGGAGAAAGCCAATAAATAGTTTGAGCAGCACTTTTGGATTAATTTGGAATCATTTTAATAAGGGAGAGGAGTTGGAGAATGTTGGATTTGACACACAAACAGGGTTGGTGAAGGAAGAAGTTCATGTGCAGAATTTCACTTAGAATCAATGACTTTCTTTATAATGAAGAGCTGCAACATTTGAAGCACCTCAGAGGGGACTTGAACCCGCAATCCCTGGCTTAGGAGGCCAGTGCCTTATCCATTAGGCCACTGAGGCTTGACAACTATGTTCACACATGAAAGAGTTGGTGTCATTTAATTCCGACAGGCCACTGACAACAATGACTAAATTCTGCTTCATGGTCACTTTTAAAACCATTGGTACTTTGTGTTTCGAAAAAGCCGCGACCAATAAGTCACTATCAAATCCCAGTCCTTGACTGGTCAATGTTCCACTTTGTAAGATTTGACGCTCATTCAATGGCCGTGCGTCTTGTGCGTGGAGCCCTAAAACGATTATAAAAAAACATGCTTCGCGATGCGTGTTGCAACAGTTTTCAACGACTTAGCCCAAAATGTGCATACAAGTGCGTTGGTACAGGCGTTTCATTGGAAGTGGTCGTGTTCCACTTCTAGGTCTTACAGAACTTGAAAGAGGGATGTACAGCATGCAGTTTTATCCACAACTAGCCCATAGGGGGGCTAACTCTACTTTTTGAACAAACTTTTCACAACGGCACCAAGGCATCCTTACAAATAAAGAAAAAACAATCAAGATACAAACGACATCCAGCCGCACGCACTAAAGGGAAGGGTATGTTGTATCTGCTGGACACTGTGGACAAATACAGCTGAGGTCAAAAACTCTCACCATGCTACTACATACACACCAGGCATGGGATGAATGTGTGTTCCAGAGTCCGTTTGAATGTAGTAGGAGTCTCTACATGCCTTTAGGCTAATGTTCAAATGCATAAAAGTGAATCTGGACAATGGCCATGCTGTTAGTGTGGTATTGTTCACACAATCGCACACATCAGGGGTATGTTTTGATCCAATATTAGCTCATAGTTGGTAGCAACCAATAGTAGTCAATGGTTATCCAGCCAATGCCCTTGAACTGTCAAAAAGCTCCAGATGGTGTAAATTTTCTTGCTGTTCTGATATGGAGCAAACATGAACACCACTTCTCTATTTGAACCCACTTTCTTGGCTCTTTGTCATCTTTCATCTCGTAGTCTTACTTAAAGAAGGCGGACATTTCAACTATAGCTTTTCTGTTGTGACTTTTTCCTTTCTTGAAAAGGAGACTGTTTTCTTGATGCTGACTTGTACCTCTTGAGAAAAACGACACAGTTCCTAGTTGAAAAGTTACAGTTAGACAATAGTAGAGACGATGAAGAAAAGGCCAAGAAAAACCACTGACATGAACTACAGACGAAAAGACCTAGTCACATAACAGCGATCAAAGAAACTACAGTGAATGAGAAAAAGGCATTACAAGTTATGAAGTCAGTGGGATTCTGACCCTTAGAAAATAATTTGAAAAAAAACCTAAACATGCCTGTTGTGTAGTGACCTTGAGAAATTTGGCCAGCACTGAAGAAAGAGCAAAAAAGGGTCAAAATCTTGCTAGTAGAATGTGTTTACAGATATTGAAAAGGACTCTGTGGCGCAATGGTAGCGCGTCTGACTCCAGATCCGAAGGTTGTGTGTTCAAATCACATCAGGGTCATTGTTTAACACTTGTGCTATCTGATGCACTTTGATGTTGGGATTTGGGTCATCTAGACAGTGTGCTGAGCCTTTTTCTTCAATGATTTGTGATCTTCACTGGTTTCCATGGATTACAGGAAATCCCTTTCACTTTTATCCACCTTTGTCATGGTAGGGAAAACACGTCAATTTAAGGCCAAGGTCATAGGATAGCACAAGGGTACATCTGTGCAGAGCGCAAGCTGCGACTCTTTGGATTGCTGACGTTGTAGCATGGCCTTAAGACAAAGTTAGGTGCTTGCCTAATATTGACTCGGTCTATTGTGCACTGTTACAAACTTTAACCACACAACTTGAAAAAAAAAACAGTTGAGGAGATCCAAGTTTGTTCACTTGTAGATTGTATGTGGAACAGTTGGCTTCTGAGTAATGCACAGTTGTAAGTTGGGTTAGGCTGTTGACCAGGGATGTTTTCTGCTGAGTGTGGGAGAAAGCCAATAAATAGTTTGAGCAGCACTTTTGGATTAATTTGGAATCATTTTAATAAGGGAGAGGAGTTGGAGAATGTTGGATTTGACACACAAACAGGGTTGGTGAAGGAAGAAGTTCATGTGCAGAATTTCACTTAGAATCAATGACTTTCTTTATAATGAAGAGCTGCAACATTTGAATCACCTCAGAGGGGACTTGAACCCCCAATCCCTGGCTTAGGAGGCCAGTGCCTTATCCATTAGGCCACTGAGGCTTGACAACTATGTTCACACATGAAAGAGTTGGTGTCATTTAACTCCGACAGGCCACTGACAACAATGACTAAATTCTGCTTCATGGTCACTTTTAAAACCATTGGTACTTTGTGTTTCGAAAAAGCCGCGACCAATAAGTCACTATCAAATCCCAGTCCTTGACTGGTCAATGTTCCACTTTGTAAGATTTGACGCTCATTCAATGGTCGTGCGTCTTGTGCGTGGAGCCCTAAAACGATTATAAAAAAACATGCTTCGCGATGCGTGTTGCAACAGTTTTCAACGACTTAGCCCAAAATGTGCATACAAGTGCGTTGGTACAGGCGTTTCATTGGAAGTGGTCGTGTTCCACTTCTAGGTCTTACAGAACTTGAAAGAGGGATGTACAGCATGCAGTTTTATCCACAACTAGCCCATAGGGGGGCTAACTCTACTTTTTGAACAAACTTTTCACAACGGCACCAAGGCATCCTTACAAATAAAGAGAAAACAATCAAGATACAAACGACATCCAGCCGCACGCACTAAAGGGAAGGGTATGTTGTATCTGCTGGACACTGTGGACAAATACAGCTGAGGTCAAAAACTCTCACCATGCTACTACATACACACCAGGCATGGGATGAATGTGTGTTCTAGAGTCCGTTTGAATGTAGTAGGAGTCTCTACATGCCTTTAGGCTAATGTTCAAATGCATAAAAGTGAATCTGGACAATGGCCATGCTGTTAGTGTGGTATTGTTCACACAATCGCACACATCAGGGGTATGTTTTGATCCAATATTAGCTCATAGTTGGTAGCAACCAATAGTAGTCAATGGTTATCCAGCCAATGCCCTTGAACTGTCAAAAAGCTCCAGATGGTGTAAATTTTCTTGCTGTTCTGATATGGAGCAAACATGAACACCACTTCTCTATTTGAACCCACTTTCTTGGCTCTTTGTCATCTTTCATCTCGTAGTCTTACTTAAAGAAGGCTGACATTTCAACTATAGCTTTTCTGTTGTGACTTTTTCCTTTCTTGAAAAGGAGACTGTTTTCTTGATGCTGACTTGTACCTCTTGAGAAAAACGACACAGTTCCTAGTTGAAAAGTTACAGTTAGACAATAGTAGAGACGATGAAGAAAAGGCCAAGAAAAACCACTGACATGAACTACAGACGAAAAGACCTAGTCACATAACAGCGATCAAATAAACTACAGTGAATGAGAAAAAGGCATTACAAGTTAGGAAGTCAGTGGGATTCTGACCCTTAGAAAATAATTTGAAAAAAAACATAAACATGCCTGTTGTGTAGTGACCTTGAGAAATTTGGCCAGCACTGAAGAAAGAGCAAAAAAGGGTCAAAATCTTGCCAGTAGAATGTGTTTACAGATATTGAAAAGGACTCTGTGGCGCAATGGTAGCGCGTCTGACTCCAGATCAGAAGGTTGTGTGTTCAAATCACATCAGGGTCATTGTTTAACACTTGTGCTATCTGATGCACTTTGATGTTGGGATTTGGGTCATCTAGACAGTGTGCTGAGCCTTTTTCTTCAATGATTTGTGATCTTCACTGGTTTCCATGGATTACAGGAAATCCCTTTCACTTTTATCCACCTTTGTCATGGTAGGGAAAACACGTCAATTTAAGGCCAAGGTCATAGGATAGCACAAGGGTACATCTGTGCAGAGCGCAAGCTGCGACTCTTTGGATTGCTGACGTTGTAGCATGGCCTTAAGACAAAGTTAGGTGCTTGCCTAATATTGACTCGGTCTATTGTGCACTGTTACAAACTTTAACCACACAACTTGAAAAAAAAAACAGTTGAGGAGATCCAAGTTTTTTCACTTGTAGATTGTATGTGGAACAGTTGGCTTCTGAGTAATGCACAGTTGTAAGTTGGGTTAGGCTGTTGACCAGGGATGTTTTCTGCTGAGTGTGGGAGAAAGCCAATAAATAGTTTGAGCAGCACTTTTGGATTAATTTGGAATCATTTTAATAAGGGAGAGGAGTTGGAGAATGTTGGATTTGACACACAAACAGGGTTGGTGAAGGAAGAAGTTCATGTGCAGAATTTCACTTAGAATCAATGACTTTCTTTATAATGAAGAGCTGCAACATTTGAAGCACCTCAGAGGGGACTTGAACCCCCAATCCCTGGCTTAGGAGGCCAGTGCCTTATCCATTAGGCCACTGAGGCTTGACAACTATGTTCACACATGAAAGAGTTGGTGTCATTTAACTCCGACAGGCCACTGACAACAATGACTAAATTCTGCTTCATGGTCACTTTTAAAACCATTGGTACTTTGTGTTTTGAAAAAGCCGCGACCAATAAGTCACTATCAAATCCCAGTCCTTGACTGGTCAATGTTCCACTTTGTAAGATTTGACGCTCATTCAATGGCCGTGCGTCTTGTGCGTGGAGCCCTAAAACGATTATAAAAAAACATGCTTCGCGATGCGTGTTGCAACAGTTTTCAACGACTTAGCCCAAAATGTGCATACAAGTGCGTTGGTACAGGCGTTTCATTGGAAGCGGTCGTGTTCCACTTCTAGGTCTTACAGAACTTGAAAGAGGGATGTACAGCATGCAGTTTTATCCACAACTAGCCCATAGGGGGGCTAACTCTACTTTTTGAACAAACTTTTCACAACGGCACCAAGGCATCCTTACAAATAAAGAGAAAACAATCAAGATACAAACGACATCCAGCCGCACGCACTAAAGGGAAGGGTATGTTGTATCTGCTGGACACTGTGGACAATTACAGCTGAGTCTAAAAACTCTCACCATGCTACTACATACACACCAGGCATGGGATGAATGTGTGTTCCAGAGTCCGTTTGAATGTAGTAGGAGTCTCTACATGCATAAAAGTGAATCTGGACAATGGCCATGCTGTTAGTGTGGTATTGTTCACACAATCGCACACATCAGGGGTATGTTTTGATCCAATATTAGCTCATAGTTGGTAGCAACCAATAGTAGTCAATGGTTATCCAGCCAATGCCCTTGAACTGTCAAAAAGCTCCAGATGGTGTAAATTTTCTTGCTGTTCTGATATGGAGCAAACATGAACACCACTTCTCTATTTGAACCCACTTTCTTGGCTCTTTGTCATCTTTCATCTCGTAGTCTTACTTAAAGAAGGCTGACATTTCAACTATAGCTTTTCTGTTGTGACTTTTTCCTTTCTTGAAAAGGAGACTGTTTTCTTGATGCTGACTTGTACCTCTTGAGAAAAACGACACAGTTCCTAGTTGAAAAGTTACAGTTAGACAATAGTAGAGACGATGAAGAAAAGGCCAAGAAAAACCACTGACATGAACTACAGACGAAAAGACCTAGTCACATAACAGGGATCAAAGAAACTACAGTGAATGAGAAAAAGGCATTACAAGTTATGAAGTCAGTGGGATTCTGACCCTTAGAAAATAATTTGAAAAAAAACATAAACATGCCTGTTGTGTAGTGACCTTGAGAAATTTGGCCAGCACTGAAGAAAGAGCAAAAAAGGGTCAAAATCTTGCCAGTAGAATGTGTTTACAGATATTGAAAAGGACTCTGTGGCGCAATGGTAGCGCGTCTGACTCCAGATCAGAAGGTTGTGTGTTCAAATCACATCAGGGTCATTGTTTAACACTTGTGCTATCTGATGCACTTTGATGTTGGGATTTGGGTCATCTAGACAGTGTGCTGAGCCTTTTTCTTCAATGATTTGTGATCTTCACTGGTTTCCATGGATTACAGGAAATCCCTTTCACCTTTATCCACCTTTGTCATGGTAGGGAAAACACGTCAATTTAAGGCCAAGGTCATAGGATAGCACAAGGGTACATCTGTGCAGAGCGCAAGCTGCGACTCTTTGGATTGCTGACGTTGTAGCATGGCCTTAAGACAAAGTTAGGTGCTTGCCTAATATTGACTCGGTCTATTGTGCACTGTTACAAACTTTAACCACACAACTTGAAAAAAAAAACAGTTGAGGAGATCCAAGTTTGTTCACTTGTAGATTGTATGTGGAACAGTTGGCTTCTGACTAATGCACAGTTGTAAGTTGGGTTAGGCTGTTGACCAGGGATGTTTTCTGCTGAGTGTGGGAGAAAGCCAATAAATAGTTTGAGCAGCACTTTTGGATTAATTTGGAATCATTTTAATAAGGGAGAGGAGTTGGAGAATGTTGGATTTGACACACAAACAGGGTTGGTGAAGGAAGAAGTTCATGTGCAGAATTTCACTTAGAATCAATGACTTTCTTTATAATGAAGAGCTGCAACATTTGAAGCACCTCAGAGGGGACTTGAACCCCCAATCCCTGGCTTAGGAGGCCAGTGCCTTATCCATTAGGCCACTGAGGCTTGACAACTATGTTCACACATGAAAGAGTTGGTGTCATTTAACTCCGACAGGCCACTGACAACAATGACTAAATTCTGCTTCATGGTCACTTTTAAAACCATTGGTACTTTGTGTTTTGAAAAAGCCGCGACCAATAAGTCACTATCAAATCCCAGTCCTTGACTGGTCAATGTTCCACTTTGTAAGATTTGACGCTCATTCAATGGCCGTGCGTCTTGTGCGTGGAGCCCTATAACGATTATAAAAAAACATGCTTCGCGATGCGTGTTGAAACAGTTTTCAACGACTTAGCCCAAAATGTGCATACAAGTGCGTTGGTACAGGCGTTTCATTGGAAGTGGTCGTGTTCCACTTCTAGGTCTTACAGAACTTGAAAGAGGGATGTACAGCATGCAGTTTTATCCACAACTAGCCCATAGGAGGGCTAACTCTACTTTTTGAACAAACTTTTCACAACGGCACCAAGGCATCCTTACAAATAAAGAGAAAACAATCAAGATACAAACGACATCCAGCCGCACGCACTAAAGGGAAGGGTATGTTGTATCTGCTGGACGCTGTCGACAAATACAGCTGAGGTCAAAAACTCTCACCATGCTACTACATACACACCAGGCATGGGATGAATGTGTGTTCCAGAGTCCGTTTGAATGTAGTAGGAGTCTCCACATGCCTTTAGGCTAATGTTCAAATGCATAAAAGTGAATCTGGACAATGGCCATGCTGTTAGTGTGGTATTGTTCACACAATCGCACACATCAGGGGTATGTTTTGATCCAATATTAGCTCATAGTTGGTAGCAACCAATAGTAGTCAATGGTTATCCAGCCAATGCCCTTGAACTGTCAAAAAGCTCCAGATGGTGTAAATTTTCTTGCTGTTCTGATATGGAGCAAACATGAACACCACTTCTCTATTTGAACCCACTTTCTTGACTCTTTGTCATCTTTCATCTCGTAGTCTTACTTAAAGAAGGCTGACATTTCAACTATAGCTTTTCTGTTGTGACTTTTTCCTTTCTTGAAAAGGAGACTGTTTTCTTGATGCTGACTTGTACCTCTTGAGAAAAACGACACAGTTCCTAGTTGAAAAGTTACAGTTAGACAATAGTAGAGACGATGAAGAAAAGGCCAAGAAAAACCACTGACATGAACTACAGACGAAAAGACCTAGTCACATAACAGCGATCAAAGAAACTACAGTGAATGAGAAAAAGGCATTACAAGTTATGAAGTCAGTGGGATTCTGACCCTTAGAAAATAATTTGAAAAAAAACATAAACATGCCTGTTGTGTAGTGACCTTGAAAAATTTGGCCAGCACTGAAGAAAGAGCCAAAAAGGGTCAAAATCTTGCCAGTAGAATGTGTTTACAGATATTGAAAAGGACTCTGTGGCGCAATGGTAGCGCGTCTGACTCCAGATCAGAAGGTTGTGTGTTCAAATCACATCAGGGTCATTGTTTAACACTTGTGCTATCTGATGCACTTTGATGTTGGGATTTGGGTCATCTAGACAGTGTGCTGAGCCTTTTTCTTCAATGATTTGTGATCTTCACTGGTTTCCATGGATTACAGGAAATCCCTTTCACCTTTATCCACCTTTGTCATGGTAGGGAAAACACGTCAATTTAAGGCCAAGGTCATAGGATAGCACAAGGGTGCATCTGTGCAGAGCGCAAGCTGCGACTCTTTGGATTGCTGACGTTGTAGCATGGCCTTAAGACAAAGTTAGGTGCTTGCCTAATATTGACTCGGTCTATTGTGCACTGTTACAAACTTTAACCACACAACTTGAAAAAAAAACAGTTGAGGAGATCCAAGTTTGTTCACTTGTAGATTGTATGTGGAACAGTTGGCTTCTGAGTAATGCACAGTTGTAAGTTGGGTTAGGCTGTTGACCAGGGATGTTTTCTGCTGAGTGTGGGAGAAAGCCAATAAATAGTTTGAGCAGCACTTTTGGATTAATTTGGAATCATTTTATTAAGGGAGAGGAGTTGGAGAATGCTGGAATTGACACACAAACAGGGTTGGTGAAGGAAGAAGCTCATGTGCAGAATTTCACTTAGAATCAATGACTTTCTTTATAATGAAGAGCTGCAACATTTGAAGCACCTCAGAGGGGACTTGAACCCCCAATCCCTGGCTTAGGAGGCCAATGCCTTATCCATTAGGCCACTGAGGCTTGACAACTATGTTCACACATGAAAGAGTTGGTGTCATTTAACTCCGACAGGCCACTGACAACAATGACTAAATTCTGCTTCATGGTCACTTTTAAAACCATTGGTACTTTGTGTTTCGAAAAAGCCGCGACCAATAAGTCACTATCAAATCCCAGTCCTTGACTGGTCAATGTTCCACTTTGTAAGATTTGACGCTCATTCAATGGCCGTGCGTCTTGTGCGTGGAGCCCTAAAACGATTATAAAAAAACATGCTTCGCGATGCGTGTTGCAACAGTTTTCAACGACTTAGCCCAAAATGTGCATACAAGTGCGTTGGTACAGGCGTTTCATTGGAAGTGGTCGTGTTCCACTTCTAGGTCTTACAGAACTTGAAAGAGGGATGTACAGCATGCAGTTTTATCCACAACTAGCCCATAGGGGGGCTAACTCTACTTTTTGAACAAACTTTTCACAACGGCACCAAGGCATCCTTACAAATAAAGAGAAAACAATCAAGATACAAACGACATCCAGCCGCACGCACTAAAGGGAAGGGTATGTTGTATCTGCTGGACACTGTGGACAAATACAGCTGAGGTCAAAAACTCTCACCATGCTACTACATACACACCAGGCATGGGATGAATGTGTGTTCCAGAGTCCGTTTGAATGTAGTAGGAGTCTCTACATGCCTTTAGGCTAATGTTCAAATGCATAAAAGTGAATCTGGACAATGGCCATGCTGTTAGTGTGGTATTGTTCACACAATCGCACACATCAGGGGTATGTTTTGATCCAATATTAGCTCATAGTTGGTAGCAACCAATAGTAGTCAATGGTTATCCAGCCAATGCCCTTGAACTGTCAAAAAGCTCCATATGGTGTAAATTTTCTTGCTGTTCTGATATGGAGCAAACATGAACACCACTTCTCTATTTGAACCCACTTTCTTGGCTCTTTGTCATCTTTCATCTCGTAGTCTTACTTAAAGAAGGCTGACATTTCAACTATAGCTTTTCTGTTGTGACTTTTTCCTTTCTTGAAAAGGAGACTGTTTTCTTGATGCTGACTTGTACCTCTTGAGAAAAACGACACAGTTCCTAGTTGAAAAGTTACAGTTAGACAATAGTAGAGACGATGAAGAAAAGGCCAAGAAAAACCACTGACATGAACTACAGACGAAAAGACCTAGTCACATAACAGCGATCAAAGAAACTACAGTGAATGAGAAAAAGGCATTACAAGTTATGAAGTCAGTGGGATTCTGACCCTTAGAAAATAATTTGAAAAAAAACCTAAACATGCCTGTTGTGTAGTGACCTTGAGAAATTTGGCCAGCACTGAAGAAAGAGCAAAAAAGGGTCAAAATCTTGCCAGTAGAATGTGTTTACAGATATTGAAAAGGACTCTGTGGCGCAATGGTAGCGCGTCTGACTCCAGATCAGAAGGTTGTGTGTTCAAATCACATCAGGGTCATTGTTTAACACTTGTGCTATCTGATGCACTTTGATGTTGGGATTTGGGTCATCTAGACAGTGTGCTGAGCCTTTTTCTTCAATGATTTGTGATCTTCACTGGTTTCCATGGATTACAGGAAATCCCTTTCACTTTTATCCACCTTTGTCATGGTAGGGAAAACACGTCAATTTAAGGCCAAGGTCATAGGATAGCACAACGGTACATCTGTGCAGAGCGCAAGCTGCGACTCTTTGGATTGCTGACGTTGTAGCATGGCCTTAAGACAAAGTTAGGTGCTTGCCTATTATTGACTCGGTCTATTGTGCACTGTTACAAACTTTAACCACACAACTTGAAAAAAAAAACAGTTGAGGAGATCCAAGTTTGTTCACTTGTAGATTGTATGTGGAACAGTTGGCTTCTGAGTAATGCACAGTTGTAAGTTGGGTTAGGCTGTTGACCAGGGATGTTTTCTGCTGAGTGTGGGAGAAAGCCAATAAATAGTTTGAGCAGCACTTTTGGATTAATTTGGAATCATTTTAATAAGGGAGAGGAGTTGGAGAATGTTGGATTTGACACACAAACAGGGTTGGTGAAGGAAGAAGTTCATGTGCAGAATTTCACTTAGAATCAATGACTTTCTTTATAATGAAGAGCTGTGTAAAGTTATCTTTGTTAAACTTTCTTCTTCATTGCACTTTCTTGTTTCTTTCATTTCAATCTTGAATCCAAACTCAATGAACGACAAGAGACTGTCTTACTCGTTTGAATGGCTCTGTAGAGGTGCCAACGATGCCATCCATACCAACAACGGTAAAACAACCGTATGGCTCCGCCGTCCATTCATTTATTGAAGAATTCACCAGCCGTACATTGCATTAAACCCAAAAACATTTCCTGTATATAAACGGAAGTTACTGACTTCAAAATAAAAGCATAAATTGTTCTTTAAAATTAAATTATGACATCGCTGGCAATAAACTATAAATGTGTCACATAAATGGCGCTTACATTCCGGCCCCTAATTGTTAATGCTTAACTTAACAATTACCATAACATTAAGCGACAATTAACGTCAAGTTCAAAAATACAATAAGCTTAACTTGTTTCAAAATAATCTTTGTCAAACATAGCTAAACCAGTATTGTCAAAAGAAGTTCAACAGATTGCATCAAAAACATCAAGAAACAAAACAAATTGAAGCATTTTAGTTACAATCCAAACAATAATGTTTACTCATCCATTTCAAGCAACAAACACAGCTTAGTCACTGGTCTTTCCAACACACTACTTTTAGTCCTAACAAAAACACGTCTGACAAGTCCATTTGAGTCAGAGATTGTCTTTTCAACTTTTCCCATCAACCAGGAGTTTCTTGGAGCACTATCATCAACTATAAGCACAACATCTCCACACTTCAGATTTCTCCTGGTCCTTAACCACTTCTGTCTCTCTTGCAACAGTGGAAGATACTCCTTTGTCCAACGCTTCCAAAAGATATCAGATAAATACTGTATCTGCTTCCATCTTCTTCTGGCATACACATCCTCTTTGCAAAATATGCCTGGTGGCAAATGTGGTTGTCCTTTCAGCAGAAGTAAATGGTTTGGTGTGAGTGCCTCCAAATCATTGATGTCATTTGACACTCTTGTTATGGGCCTGCCATTAACAATTGCCTCAACTTCACATAGCAAAGTCTGAAGGCGCTCATCATCAAGAGTCTGTTGTTTTAGGATTTGGTTGAGGATTCTTCTCACAGAACGAATCTGTCTTTCCCAAATGCCTCCAAAGTGTGAGCCTGATGGTGGGTTGAATATCCATGTGATGTTCTTTTGCACAAGCATCTTTGAGATTTTTGCATGATTCCAATTTTTTATGGCTTCACGCATTTCCTTTTCCGCACTCACAAGATTTGTGCCGTTGTCTGATCTCAGGATAGATACTTGACCTCTCCTTGCAATGAATCTTCTGATGGCATTTATGCAAGAATCAGTGTCAAGTGAGTGTGCCATTTCAATATGAATCGCTCTAACAGTGAGACACGTAAAAATCACTCCATATCTTTTTACAGTGCTTCTACCACACTTTACATCAAAAGGTCCAAAATAGTCCATTCCAACATTAGAGAAGGGAGGCTTGTCTGGAACCAAACGATCTTGAGGCAAATTGGCCATTCTTTGCTGTCCAGGCTTTGATAATACTCTTTTGCATGTAACACACTTTGAGAGTATTTTTCTGATTGCAGAATCTGCTTGTGGAATCCAAAACTTTTCTCTCAGCCGTGAAAGTGTGTAATTCCTCCCACTGTGTCCCGTTTCCTCATGTATCCCCCTGAGGATCAGCGTAGACACATGGTGGTCTTTCGGAAGAATCACAGGATGCTTAGCATCTGCCGGCAGAGCAGACAATTGCAACCTTCCTCCTACTCTCAAGATTCCATCATGCACAACAGGATCAAGCTTGATTATATGGCTACTCCCTTTTAGTTTCTCGCCTTTCTGAAGAGACAGAAATTCTTGACTGAAGTGTTGACGTTGACAGCACTTAATAATCTCAAGTTCTCCTTCTGCAACATCACCAGCTGTGAGCAAAGATCCTTTAATTGCTGACTTGAACTTCTGCAATTGTTTGTCGACAGCTTCAACTGATCTTTCTTTGTTCCCTTCGTCGTTCACTTGTGATAACAGATGCTTGCGATGTCTGCTAATCTTGAGAAGTAACTGCTTAAATTTCAGAAACCATGACATTGCTCTTTTCAATTTGTGCCACTCTGAGTAATGACAAAACAGCTTGTTTAGCAGATCCTCGCTAACATTTGTAGCATTCACATTGACTTGTCTTTTAATCTCAACATCATCGTAAGTCACATCTTTCATGTCTGGTGACACTGGCCAATATTTCTTGTCTTTTGAAAGATAGTCTGGCCCATTGATCCATTCTTGACAATTTATGAAAGAATCTGCACTTAATCCCCTTGAAGCGTGGTCTGCGGGATTCAACTCAGAGTTCACATACATCCACTGATTTGGCTTGGTGTTTTCTCTGATTAGTGATACTCTGTTTGCAACAAATGTTTTGAATCTGATGTTTTCACTGGCAATGTACTTTAAAACTGTGGTACTGTCAGTCCAAAACAATGATTCTTCTAGTGGCATTTGTAACTCCTTTTTCATGAGTTTGTCCATCTTCACAGCCACTGTGGCAGCTGTCAGTTCCAGTCGTGGAATTGTTGTTTGTTTAAGAGGTGACACTCTTGATTTGCCAATGATGAAAGAACAATGGATTTCAACTCTTTCATTCATCACTCGAAGGTAGGTCACTACTCCATAACCTTTCTCACTTGCATCAGCAAAATGATGAAGTTGTGCAGAGATGATTTGTCCAAATTTAGCAGGTTTCAGACACCTGTTCATTACAAACCCATCAAGCTTTGCCAGATCTGAAAGCCACACTTGAAACCTCTGTGCCAGTTCTGGTGGAAGGTTTTCATCCCAGGAGATTTTTTTACAGCACAATTCTTGTAGGATCATTTTTGCTGGAAGAATAACTGGTGACAAAAATCCTAAAGGGTCATACATTGCACTCACAAATGACAAAATGCCTCGTCTTGTCTGTGACACACTCTTTGGATTTAACCTGATCTTAAATATGTCAAGTTCTGCACACCAGTTTACTCCAAGGACCCTTTCATCAGGCAAAGGATCGTTGCACAAGTCCATGTCTTTAACTTCCTTAGCACGTTCTTTTTCAGGAATCGAAGCAAGAACTGCTCTGTTGTTAGTCATCCATTTGGTAATGTGGAACCCACCACTCTTACACAAATCTGTAAGGTCTTTAACCATGTTACATGCCTGAATTTCATCTGACACAGATATGAGGCAATCATCCACATAAAAATTGTTTATGATTGCATTCACTGCAGCAGGTGCCATCAAGCCTTTAGCATCCTCAGCTGTCTTCCTCAATGCAAAGTTTGCACAGCTGGGTGAGGAGGTTGCACCGAACAAATGCACAACCATCTTGTAATCTTGTAATGGCTGGTTTATGTTTCCCTCCGGCCACCACAAAAATCTCAAAAGGTCACTGTCTTCTGGTGGCACTCGCACCTGGTGATACATAGCCTCTACATCAGACATTAAAGCAATGTTGTCGTGTCTAAATCTTGTCAATACGCCCAAAAGACTGTTTGTCAGGTCAGGGCCTTGCAACAATTCTGTGTTCAATGAAACTCCTTGATACGATGATGCACAGTCAAATACGACTCTAAGTTTTTTCTTTTGAGGATGGTACACCCCATGATGAGGTATGTACCAAACTCTGTTCTTTTCTTTGTTGCTGGTGGTCAAACTGTCTTTCTCTTGTACCTTCACAGCATAACCTTTAGCCAACAGATCAGATATAAACTCCTTGTACTCTATGTAAAAATCCTGGTTTCTGAGGAACTTTCTCTTCAAATTTTCTGCTCTTTGTACAACAACGCTGCGATTGTTTGGCATCTTTAGATTTTTGTTTCTTAGAGGAAGACCTATGCTGTAATGTCCATCAATCTTTGTACATGTCTCGTTTACAGAATTTATAAATTTAATGTCTTCCCATGACATTTCCTGCTTCTCATCACAGGCCTTTTCTGGGAAATCATGATTAAACTGTTGAATCAGCAGATCTTCAACTGTTGCAATAGAGATGCGGTTGACTGAAACACAGTGATCCTTCTCAGATGAACTGTTGGTGTTGCCATCTCTGAGAGGACCATTAATAACCCAACCCAGCACTGTTCGAACTGCATATGGACCATTGTCTACACTGTGAATAATTTCCCATGGTTCCATTGCTTTGTATATATCACATCCAATCAAAAGACCAACATCTGCTTGTACATTGGGCAACTGAACTCCATGAAGATGTGGCCATCTTTCCAAATCTTGTTGCAATGGGATGTTTTCTTTAGACACTGGAATGTCTGAGTGAGTGTAAATGTCAGGTAGGTCAATGTAAATGCTTTCTTTTAAACCACATACTTGCAAACCGGAGAGATGGTAACTTGGTGTTAACTTCTCTTGACCCATCGTTCGAAGCAGAATTTGAGTTTTCCTACCTTCTATGCCAAGTTGTCTCATCAATTTCTCAGAGCAGAAGGTGGCTTGGCTTCCATTGTCCAAGAATGCATACGTTGATATTGTCTTGCTGCCTTTCTTCAATTTAACGTACACAGGCACAATTGACAAAACTCTGTTGTCTTTTCCGGCCCCAGTAGCACCACATGTTCCACTTGAGATGTTTGTCATTTCACTGCTTGATGTGTCCTCAGATGTTTTTTGGTTGTTCTTTACAATTTCATGATCATCATCCTTTGAAAAGTGAAGCATTGTGGGATGCCTTTTGGCGCACTTATCACATGAAGCCCTCTTTTTACAGTATTTGCTTAAATGTCCTGGGGTCAAACATCCAAAGCACAGACCATGTTCCTTGAGGAATTCTAACCTTTCATTGTAGGGCTTGCTCTGAATTTTGTAACACTCTGTTAATGCATGTTGCTTCTCACAGTAAGCACATGGCTTCTGAAATGCATTCCAGGTGAGATGACTTGAACCTTTAGCAACTTCAGGACATTTTTCTTTCACAGCTGGTACAACACTTGTAGCAAATGAGCTTCCTTTTGGCCTGGATGTTCGAATAATTTTCTCATTGACATAAGGTTTAACTTTATCTTCGGTGCCCTTAATGTCTCCAAAAACTGGATCAGCAGCAATTTTTGCTTGTCTGTTTACAAACTTGGCAAGGTCTGAAAACTTTGCTCTTCTTCCAGTTGCCTCTTGTATATCAAATGCTGATACTCTCCACATTTCTCTCATCTTGTAAGGCAACTTTGAAATGATGGTTCTGAGATTTGTAGGATGTTCAAGCTCTTGAAGATGACAAATATCTTGCATTGCATTGTTGCACCCAGTTAAAAACAAAGAGTAACTTTGAAGAGCCTTGGAGTCATCTGGTTTAATTTGTGGCCAAGTAAAGGCTCTGTTCATATATGCAGTTGCAATCTTAAGCTCATTTCCATAATGATGGTAAAGTAACTTCCTTGCTTCTAGGTAGCCATGTTGTGAGTTCATATGCTGACAGCTTCTAACCAAGTCTCTTGGCTCACCTCTGGTAAACAGCTCAAGGTAATACAGCCTGTCAGTATCACTGTCAGTCTTATCATGAATAGTATGATCAAATGCTCTTATGAAGGGTTGAAATTCCAGTGGGTCTCCACTGAACACAGGGATGTCTCTCTGTGGCAACTGTGACTGTTTATGCTGCTTGACTAGCATCTCAGTGATGTCATTTTGTTTTAGCATAACTTCACACAAACTCACTGGAACATTTGACTGCTCTATGGTGTTGGAATCACTACTTTGAAAAAGATTTGTGTTTAACTGAGCCGAATTCTGGTGGCTTGCAGGAACACTTTGAATGCTTGGCATCTGATTGTCCATCAAACTTACTTTAGCAGTGATTGCAGGATCTTTCCAAGTTTCATGTTCACACTCTTCAAGCACCTTTATTTTGGCTGTAGATTCAGCAATAGCTGTCTCAATCTCTAGTTGTTCTCTTTTTGTCTTCAATTTGCACTCTTCGATGTCCAGTGCCTGTCTCTGTTTCAGTGATGCTGCACGTGCAAGCAAAGCCGCCCGTTCTGCTTGAGCCTTGTGACGTGCAGATGATACTGATGACACTCTAGAGGATCTTGATGAACGTCCACTTATAACTGATCCACTGATACAGGAAATTGATTTCCTTTTTACATTTGAATCAGTTACTGAAACACTATCATCTGGACTCACATCTTCTTGATAATTTTGTTGAGTTAATCTTTTCCATTTTTCAGCTTCAGCCAATAGATCGCAAATTTGCTTCTGTTTTGGATGGAACCAAAACTCTTGGTCCGAGTCCTTTTCATCATCAGGCAAAAACTTAAGAACTTGGTTATTTGCATGAATAAATTCGTTCAATAATTTTGAGCACTCCTTTAAATGTTCTTCGACAAGTTTTAAGTTCTCGTCATTTTTCATTAACTCTGCAATCTTATTTGTTTTTGATGTCAGTTGTGACAGTTTTGCTCTTCTTGCACCAATGCATCTAGTAATTTGCTCCTCCAGTCCCTTTTCTGTGTATCGTTGCTCCCTCTTGTGGCTGCTTCTGCTACTGCAGCTCCTTGTTCCTGCGCGTGAAACGTGACTGCCGTCCTCCATGACAATGAACTCTTTTAGTCTTTCTTCAGCAACTTGAGAAAACTGGTCTATGACACAAAACTCTTCGAGCTTTCATAAAAATGTCATCTTATGAAGACCAAATATTTCAGCAGCTGTATTTTCAAGGCAAGCAGAGTTTCATGCAGTCTTAGCTAGTGACACTGTTAGCAATAGCATCACTTCGATGTCCACGCAGTCATTGAATGCCTCATATCGTGGCGACTTCAAACACTATTTAACTTTCGTGTAATTTCTCAGCTCTGTGTGGTCTTTAGCGAGGAAACAGACGTCTTGCTTCGGAGCAGAAGGTTGTTTTACTTAATGTAAAGTTATCTTTGTTAAACTTTCTTCTTCATTGCACTTTCTTGTTTCTTTCATTTCAATCTTGAATCCAAACTCAATGAACGACAAGAGACTGTCTTACTCGTTTGAATGGCTCTGTAGAGGTGCCAACGATGCCATCCATACCAACAACGGTAAAACAACCGTATGGCTCCGCCGTCCATTCATTTATTGAAGAATTCACCAGCCGTACATTGCATTAAACCCAAAAACATTTCCTGTATATAAACGGAAGTTACTGACTTCAAAATAAAAGCATAAATTGTTCTTTAAAATTAAATTATGACATCGCTGGCAATAAACTATAAATGTGTCAGATAAATGGCGCTTACAAGCTGCAACATTTGAAGCACCTCAGAGGGGACTTGAACCCCCAATCCCTGGCTTAGGAGGCCAGTGCCTTATCCATTGGGCCACTGAGGCTTGACAACTATGTTCACACATGAAAGAGTTGGTGTCATTTAACTCCGACAGGCCACTGACAACAATGACTAAATTCTGCTTCATGGTCACTTTTAAAACCATTGGTACTTTGTGTTTCGAAAAAGCCGCGACCAATAAGTCACTATCAAATCCCAGTCCTTGACTGGTCAATGTTCCACTTTGTAAGATTTGACGCTCATTCAATGGCCGTGCGTCTTGTGCGTGGAGCCCTAAAACGATTATAAAAAAACATGCTTCGCGATGCGTGTTGCAACAGTTTTCAACGACTTAGCCCAAAATGTGCATACAAGTGCGTTGGTACAGGCGTTTCATTGGAAGTGGTCGTGTTCCACTTCTAGGTCTTACAGAACTTGAAAGAGGGATGTACAGCATGCAGTTTTATCCACAACTAGCCCATAGGGGGGCTAACTCTACTTTTTGAACAAACTTTTCACAACGGCACCAAGGCATCCTTACAAATAAAGAGAAAACAATCAAGATACAAACGACATCCAGCCGCACGCACTAAAGGGAAGGGTATGTTGTATCTGCTGGACACTGTGGACAAATACAGCTGAGGTCAAAAACTCTCACCATGCTACTACATACACACCAGGCATGGGATGAATGTGTGTTCCAGAGTCCGTTTGAATGTAGTAGGAGTCTCTACATGCCTTTAGGCTAATGTTCAAATGCATAAAAGTGAATCTGGACAATGGCCATGCTGTTAGTGTGGTATTGTTCACACAATCGCACACATCAGGGGTATGTTTTGATCCAATATTAGCTCATAGTTGGTAGCAACCAATAGTAGTCAATGGTTATCCAGCCAATGCCCTTGAACTGTCAAAAAGCTCCAGATGGTGTAAATTTTCTTGCTGTTCTGATATGGAGCAAACATGAACACCACTTCTCTATTTGAACCCACTTTCTTGGCTCTTTGTCATCTTTCATCTCGTAGTCTTACTTAAAGAAGGCTGACATTTCAACTATAGCTTTTCTGTTGTGACTTTTTCCTTTCTTGAAAAGGAGACTGTTTTCTTGATGCTGACTTGTACCTCTTGAGAAAAACGACACAGTTCCTAGTTGAAAAGTTACAGTTAGACAATAGTAGAGACGATGAAGAAAAGGCCAAGAAAAACCACTGACATGAACTACAGACGAAAAGACCTAGTCACATAACAGCGATCAAAGAAACTACAGTGAATGAGAAAAAGGCATTACAAGTTATGAAGTCCGTGGGATTCTGACCCTTAGAAAATAATTTGAAAAAAAACATAAACATGCCTGTTGTGTAGTGACCTTGAGAAATTTGGCCAGCACTGAAGAAAGAGCAAAAAAGGGTCAAAATCTTGCCAGTAGAATGTGTTTACAGATATTGAAAAGGACTCTGTGGCGCAATGGTAGCGCGTCTGACTCCAGATCCGAAGGTTGTGTGTTCAAATCACATCAGGGTCATTGTTTAACACTTGTGCTATCTGATGCACTTTGATGTTGGGATTTGGGTCATCTAGACAGTGTGCTGAGCCTTTTTCTTCAATGATTTGTGATCTTCACTGGTTTCCATGGATTACAGGAAATCCCTTTCACCTTTATCCACCTTTGTCATGGTAGGGAAAACACGTCAATTTAAGGCCAAGGTCATAGGATAGCACAAGGGTGCATCTGTGCAGAGCGCAAGCTGCGACTCTTTGGATTGCTGACGTTGTAGCATGGCCTTAAGACAAAGTCAGTCGCTTGCCTATTATTGACTCAGTCTATTGTGCACTGTTACAAACTTTAACCACGCAACTTGAAAAAAAAAACAGTTGAGGAGATCCAAGTTTGTTCACTTGTAGATTGTATGTGGAACAGTTGGCTTCTGAGTAATGCACAGTTGTAAGTTGGGTTAGGCTGTTGACCAGGGATGTTTTCTGCTGCGTGTGGGAGAAAGCCAATAAACAGTTTGAGCAGCACTTTTGGATTAATTTGGAATCATTATAATAAGGGAGAGGAGTTGGAGAATGCTGGAATTGACACACAAACAGGGTTGGTGAAGGAAGAAGCTCATGTGCAGAATTTCACTTAGAAACAATGACTTTCTTTATAATGAAGAGCTGCAACATTTGAAGCACCTCAGAGGGGACTTGAACCCCCAATCCCTGGCTTAGGAGGCCAGTGCCTTATCCATTAGGCCACTGAGGCTTGACAACTATGTTCACACATGAAAGAGTTGGTGTCATTTAACTCCGACAGGCCACTGACAACAATGACTAAATTCTGCTTCATGGTCACTTTTAAAACCATTGGTACTTTGTGTTTTGAAAAAGCCGCGACCAATAAGTCACTATCAAATCCCAGTCCTTGACTGGTCAATGTTCCACTTTGTAAGATTTGACGCTCATTCAATGGCCGTGCGTCTTGTGCGTGGAGCCCTAAAACGATTATAAAAAAACATGCTTCGCGATGCGTGTTGCAACAGTTTTCAACGACTTAGCCCAAAATGTGCATACAAGTGCGTTGGTACAGGCGTTTCATTGGAAGTGGTCGTGTTCCACTTCTAGGTCTTACAGAACTTGAAAGAGGGATGTACAGCATGCAGTTTTATCCACAACTAGCCCATAGGGGGGCTAACTCTACTTTTTGAACAAACTTTTCACAACGGCACCAAGGCATCCTTACAAATAAAGAGAAAACAATCAAGATACAAACGACATCCAGCCGCACGCACTAAAGGGAAGGGTATGTTGTATCTGCTGGACACTGTGGACAAATACAGCTGAGGTCAAAAACTCTCACCATGCTACTACATACACACCAGGCATGGGATGAATGTGTGTTCCAGAGTCCGTTTGAATGTAGTAGGAGTCTCTACATGCCTTTAGGCTAATGTTCAAATGCATAAAAGTGAATCTGGACAATGGCCATGCTGTTAGTGTGGTATTGTTCACACAATCGCACACATCAGGGGTATGTTTTGATCCAATATTAGCTCATAGTTGGTAGCAACCAATAGTAGTCAATGGTTATCCAGCCAATGCCCTTGAACTGTCAAAAAGCTCCAGATGGTGTAAATTTTCTTGCTGTTCTGATATGGAGCAAACATGAACACCACTTCTCTATTTGAACCCACTTTCTTGGCTCTTTGTCATCTTTCATCTCGTAGTCTTACTTAAAGAAGGCTGACATTTCAACTATAGCTTTTCTGTTGTGACTTTTTCCTTTCTTGAAAAGGAGACTGTTTTCTTGATGCTGACTTGTACCTCTTGAGAAAAACGACACAGTTCCTAGTTGAAAAGTTACAGTTAGACAATAGTAGAGACGATGAAGAAAAGGCCAAGAAAAACCACTGACATGAACTACAGACGAAAAGACCTAGTCACATAACAGCGATCAAAGAAACTACAGTGAATGAGAAAAAGGCATTACAAGTTAGGAAGTCAGTGGGATTCTGACCCTTAGAAAATAATTTGAAAAAAAACATAAACATGCCTGTTGTGTAGTGACCTTGAGAAATTTGGCCAGCACTGAAGAAAGAGCAAAAAAGGGTCAAAATCTTGCCAGTAGAATGTGTTTTCAGATATTGAAAAGGACTCTGTGGCGCAATGGTAGCGCGTCTGACTCCAGATCAGAAGGTTGTGTGTTCAAATCACATCAGGGTCATTGTTTAACACTTGTGCTATCTGATGCACTTTGATGTTGGGATTTGGGTCATCTAGACAGTGTGCTGAGCCTTTTTCTTCAATGATTTGTGATCTTCACTGGTTTCCATGGATTACAGGAAATCCCTTTCACCTTTATCCACCTTTGTCATGGTAGGGAAAACACGTCAATTTAAGGCCAAGGTCATAGGATAGCACAAGGGTGCATCTGTGCAGAGCGCAAGCTGCGACTCTTTGGATTGCTGACGTTGTAGCATGGCCTTAAGACAAAGTCAGTCGCTTGCCTATTATTGACTCAGTCTATTGTGCACTGTTACAAACTTTAACCACACAACTTGAAAAAAAAAACAGTTGAGGAGATCCAAGTTTGTTCACTTGTAGATTGTATGTGGAACAGTTGGCTTCTGAGTAATGCACAGTTGTAAGTTGGGTTAGGCTGTTGACCAGGGATGTTTTCTGCTGCGTGTGGGAGAAAGCCAATAAACAGTTTGAGCAGCACTTTTGGATTAATTTGGAATCATTATAATAAGGGAGAGGAGTTGGAGAATGCTGGAATTGACACACAAACAGGGTTGGTGAAGGAAGAAGCTCATGTGCAGAATTTCAATTAGAATCAATGACTTTCTTTATAATGAAGAGCTGCAACATTTGAAGCACCTCAGAGGGGACTTGAACCCCCAATCCCTGGCTTAGGAGGCCAGTGCCTTATCCATTAGGCCACTGAGGCTTGACAACTATGTTCACACATGAAAGAGTTGGTGTCATTTAACTCCGACAGGCTACTGACAACAATGACTAAATTCTGCTTCATGGTCACTTTTAAAACCATTGGTACTTTGTGTTTTGAAAAAGCCGCGACTAATAAGTCACTATCAAATCCCAGTCCTTGACTGGTCAATGTTCCACTTTGTAAGATTTGACGCTCATTCAATGGCCGTGCGTCTTGTGCGTGGAGCCCTAAAACGATTATAAAAAAACATGCTTCGCGATGCGTGTTGCAACAGTTTTCAACGACTTAGACCAAAATGTGCATACAAGTGCGTTGGTACAGGCGTTTCATTGGAAGTGGTCGTGTTCCACTTCTAGGTCTTACAGAACTTGAAAGAGGGATGTACAGCATGCAGTTTTATCCACAACTAGCCCATAGGGGGGCTAACTCTACTTTTTGAACAAACTTTTCACAACGGCACCAAGGCATCCTTACAAATAAAGAGAAAACAATCAAGATACAAACGACATCCAGCCGCACGCACTAAAGGGAAGGGTATGTTGTATCTGCTG
Source organism: Oryzias latipes (assembly GCF_053564925.1). Classification (NCBI taxonomy): domain Eukaryota; kingdom Metazoa; phylum Chordata; class Actinopteri; order Beloniformes; family Adrianichthyidae; genus Oryzias; species Oryzias latipes. The sequence continues at coordinate 13,377,383 of NC_136259.1, forward strand.
GACACTGTGGACAAATACAGCTGAGGTCAAAAACTCTCACCATGCTACTACATACACACCAGGCATGGGATGAATGTGTGTTCCAGAGTCCGTTTGAATGTAGTAGGAGTCTCTACATGCCTTTAGGCTAATGTTCAAATGCATAAAAGTGAATCTGGACAATGGCCATGCTGTTAGTGTGGTATTGTTCACACAATCGCACACATCAGGGGTATGTTTTGATCCAATATTAGCTCATAGTTGGTAGCAACCAATAGTAGTCAATGGTTATCCAGCCAATGCCCTTGAACTGTCAAAAAGCTCCAGATGGTGTAAATTTTCTTGCTGTTCTGATATGGAGCAAACATGAACACCACTTCTCTATTTGAACCCACTTTCTTGGCTCTTTGTCATCTTTCATCTCGTAGTCTTACTTAAAGAAGGCTGACATTTCAACTATAGCTTTTCTGTTGTGACTTTTTCCTTTCTTGAAAAGGAGACTGTTTTCTTGATGCTGACTTGTACCTCTTGAGAAAAACGACACAGTTCCTAGTTGAAAAGTTACAGTTAGACAATAGTAGAGACGATGAAGAAAAGGCCAAGAAAAACCACTGACATGAACTACAGACGAAAAGACCTAGTCACATAACAGCGATCAAAGAAACTACAGTGAATGAGAAAAAGGCATTACAAGTTAGGAAGTCAGTGGGATTCTGACCCTTAGAAAATAATTTGAAAAAAAACATAAACATGCCTGTTGTGTAGTGACCTTGAGAAATTTGGCCAGCACTGAAGAAAGAGCAAAAAAGGGTCAAAATCTTGCCAGTAGAATGTGTTTACAGATATTGAAAAGGACTCTGTGGCGCAATGGTAGCGCGTCTGACTCCAGATCAGAAGGTTGTGCGTTCAAATCACATCAGGGTCATTGTTTAACACTTGTGCTATCTGATGCCCTTTGATGTTGGGATTTGGGTCATCTAGACAGTGTGCTGAGCCTTTTTCTTCAATGATTTGTGATCTTCACTGGTTTCCATGGATTACAGGAAATCCCTTTCACCTTTATCCACCTTTGTCATGGTAGGGAAAACACGTCAATTTAAGGCCAAGGTCATAGGATAGCACAATGGTACATCTGTGCAGAGCGCAAGCTGCGACTCTTTGGATTGCTGACGTTGTAGCATGGCCTTAAGACAAAGTTAGGTGCTTGCCTAATATTGACTCGGTCTATTGTGCACTGTTACAAACTTTAACCACACAACTTGAAAAAAAAAACAGTTGAGGAGATCCAAGTTTGTTCACTTGTAGATTGTATGTGGAACAGTTGGCTTCTGAGTAATGCACAGTTGTAAGTTGGGTTAGGCTGTTGACCAGGGATGTTTTCTGCTAAGTGTGGGAGAAAGCCAATAAATAGTTTGAGCAGCACTTTTGGATTAATTTAGAATCATTTTAATAAGGGAGAGGAGTTGGAGAATGCTGGAATTGACACACAAACAGGGTTGGTGAAGGAAGAAGCTCATGTGCAGAATTTCACTTAGAATCAATGACTTTCTTTATAATGAAGAGCTGCAACATTTGAAGCACCTCAGAGGGGACTTGAACCCCGAATCCCTGGCTTAGGAGGCCAGTGCCTTATCCATTAGGCCACTGAGGCTTGACAACTATGTTCACACATGAAAGAGTTGGTGTCATTTAACTCCGACAGGCCACTGACAACAATGACTAAATTCTGCTTCATGGTCACTTTTAAAACCATTGGTACTTTGTGTTTTGAAAAAGCCGCGACCAATAAGTCACTATCAAATCCCAGTCCTTGACTGGTCAATGTTCCACTTTGTAAGATTTGACGCTCATTCAATGGCCGTGCGTCTTGTGCGTGGAGCCCTAAAACGATTATAAAAAAACATGCTTCGCGATGCGTGTTGCAACAGTTTTCAACGACTTAGCCCAAAATGTGCATACAAGTGCGTTGGTACAGGCGTTTCATTGGAAGTGGTCGTGTTCCACTTCTAGGTCTTACAGAACTTGAAAGAGGGATGTACAGCATGCAGTTTTATCCACAACTAGCCCATAGGGCGGCTAACTCTACTTTTTGAACAAACTTTTCACAACGGCACCAAGGCATCCTTACAAATAAAGAGAAAACAATCAAGATACAAACAACATCCAGCCGCACGCACTAAAGGGAAGGGTATGTTGTATCTGCTGGACACTGTGGACAAATACAGCTGAGGTCAAAAACTCTCACCATGCTACTACATACACACCAGGCATGGGATGAATGTGTGTTCCAGAGTCCGTTTGAATGTAGTAGGAGTCTCTACATGCCTTTAGGCTAATGTTCAAATGCATAAAAGTGAATCTGGACAATGGCCATGCTGTTAGTGTGGTATTGTTCACACAATCGCACACATCAGGGGTATGTTTTGATCCAATGTTAGCTCATAGTTGGTAGCAACCAATAGTAGTCAATGGTTATCCAGCCAATGCCCTTGAACTGTCAAAAAGCTCCAGATGGTGTAAATTTTCTTGCTGTTCTGATATGGAGCAAACATGAACACCACTTCTCTATTTGAACCCACTTTCTTGGCTCTTTGTCATCTTTCATCTCGTAGTCTTACTTAAAGAAGGCTGACATTTCAACTATAGCTTTTCTGTTGTGACTTTTTCCTTTCTTGAAAAGGAGACTGTTTTCTTGATGCTGACTTGTACCTCTTGAGAAAAACGACACAGTTCCTAGTTGAAAAGTTACAGTTAGACAATAGTAGAGACGATGAAGAAAAGGCCAAGAAAAACCACTGACATGAACTACAGACTAGAAGACCTAGTCACATAACAGCGATCAAAGAAACTACAGTGAATGAGAAAAAGGCATTACAAGTTAGGAAGTCAGTGGGATTCTGACCCTTAGAAAATAATTTGAAAAAAAACATAAACATGCCTGTTGTGTAGTGACCTTGAGAAATTTGGCCAGCACTGAAGAAAGAGCAAAAAAGGGTCAAAATCTTGCCAGTAGAATGTGTTTTCAGATATTGAAAAGGACTCTGTGGCGCAATGGTAGCGCGTCTGACTCCAGATCAGAAGGTTGTGTGTTCAAATCACATCAGGGTCATTGTTTAACACTTGTGCTATCTGATGCACTTTGATGTTGGGATTTGGGTCATCTAGACAGTGTGCTGAGCCTTTTTCTTCAATGATTTGTGATCTTCACTGGTTTCCATGGATTACAGGAAATCCCTTTCACCTTTATCCACCTCTGTCATGGTAGGGAAAACACGTCAATTTAAGGCCAAGGTCATAGGATAGCACAAGGGTACATCTGTGCAGAGCGCAAGCTGCGACTCTTTGGATTGCTGACGTTGTAGCATGGCCTTAAGACAAAGTTAGGTGCTTGCCTATTATTGACTCAGTCTATTGTGCACTGTTACAAACTTTAACCACACAACTTGAAAAAAAAAACAGTTGAGGAGATCCAAGTTTGTTCACCTGTAGATTGTATGTGGAACAGTTGGCTTCTGAGTAATGCACAGTTGTAAGTTGGGTTAGGCTGTTGACCAGGGATGTTTTCTGCTGAGTGTGGGAGAAAGCCAATAAATAGTTTGAGCAGCACTTTTGGATTAATTTAGAATCATTTTAATAAGGGAGAGGAGTTGGAGAATGCTGGAATTGACACACAAACAGGGTTGGTGAAGGAAGAAGCTCATGTGCAGAATTTCACTTTGAATCAATGACTTTCTTTATAATGAAGAGCTGCAACATTTGAAGCACCTCAGAGGGGACTTGAACCCCCAATCCCTGGCTTAGGAGGCCAGTGCCTTATCCATTAGGCCACTGAGGCTTGACAACTATGTTCACACATGAAAGAGTTGGTGTCATTTAACTCCGACAGGCCACTGACAACAATGACTAAATTCTGCTTCATGGTCACTTTTAAAACCATTGGTACTTTGTGTTTTGAAAAAGCCGCGACCAATAAGTCACTATCAAATCCCAGTCCTTGACTGGTCAATGTTCCACTTTGTAAGATTTGACGCTCATTCAATGGCCGTGCGTCTTGTGCGTGGAGCCCTAAAACGATTATAAAAAAACATGCTTCGCGATGCGTGTTGCAACAGTTTTCAACGACTTAGCCCAAAATGTGCATACAAGTGCGTTGGTACAGGCGTTTCATTGGAAGTGGTCGTGTTCCACTTCTAGGTCTTACAGAACTTGAAAGAGGGATGTACAGCATGCAGTTTTATCCACAACTAGCCCATAGGGCGGCTAACTCTACTTTTTGAACAAACTTTTCACAACGGCACCAAGGCATCCTTACAAATAAAGAGAAAACAATCAAGATACAAACGACATCCAGCCGCACGCACTAAAGGGAAGGGTATGTTTTATCTGCTGGACACTGTGGACAAATACAGCTGAGGTCAAAAACTCTCACCATGCTACTACATACACACCAGGCATGGGATGAATGTGTGTTCCAGAGTCCGTTTGAATGTAGTAGGAGTCTCTACATGCCTTTAGGCTAATGTTCAAATGCATAAAAGTGAATCTGGACAATGGCCATGCTGTTAGTGTGGTATTGTTCACACAATCGCACACATCAGGGGTATGTTTTGATCCAATATTAGCTCATAGTTGGTAGCAACCAATAGTAGTCAATGGTTATCCAGCCAATGCCCTTGAACTGTCAAAAAGCTCCAGATGGTGTAAATTTTCTTGCTGTTCTGATATGGAGCAAACATGAACACCACTTCTCTATTTGAACCCACTTTCTTGGCTCTTTGTCATCTTTCATCTCGTAGTCTTACTTAAAGAAGGCTGACATTTCAACTATAGCTTTTCTGTTGTGACTTTTTCCTTTCTTGAAAAGGAGACTGTTTTCTTGATGCTGACTTGTACCTCTTGAGAAAAACGACACAGTTCCTAGTTGAAAAGTTACAGTTAGACAATAGTAGAGACGATGAAGAAAAGGCCAAGAAAAACCACTGACATGAACTACAGACGAAAAGACCTAGTCACATAACAGCGATCAAATAAACTACAGTGAATGAGAAAAAGGCATTACAAGTTAGGAAGTCAGTGGGATTCTGACCCTTAGAAAATAATTTGAAAAAAAACATAAACATGCCTGTTGTGTAGTGACCTTGAGAAATTTGGCCAGCACTGAAGAAAGAGCAAAAAAGGGTCAAAATCTTGCCAGTAGAATGTGTTTTCAGATATTGAAAAGGACTCTGTGGCGCAATGGTAGCGCGTCTGACTCCAGATCAGAAGGTTGTGTGTTCAAATCACATCAGGGTCATTGTTTAACACTTGTGCTATCTGATGCACTTTGATGTTGGGATTTGGGTCATCTAGACACTGTGCTGAGCTTTTTTCTTCAATGATTTGTGATCTTCACTGGTTTCCATGGATTACAGGAAATCCCTTTCACCTTTATCCACCTTTGTCATGGTAGGGAAAACACGTCAATTTAAGGCCAAGGTCATAGGATAGCACAAGGGTGCATCTGTGCAGAGCGCAAGCTGCGACTCTTTGGATTGCTGACGTTGTAGCATGGCCTTAAGACAAAGTCAGTTGCTTGCCTATTATTGACTCAGTCTATTGTGCACTGTTACAAACTTTAACCACACAACTTGAAAAAAAGAACAGTTGAGGAGATCCAAGTTTGTTCACTTGTAGATTGTATGTGGAACAGTTGGCTTCTGAGTAATGCACAGTTGTAAGTTGGGTTAGGCTGTTGACCAGGGATGTTTTCTGCTGCGTGTGGGAGAAAGCCAATAAACAGTTTGAGCAGCACTTTTGGATTAATTTGGAATCATTATAATAAGGGAGAGGAGTTGGAGAATGCTGGAATTGACACACAAACAGGGTTGGTGAAGGAAGAAGCTCATGTGCAGAATTTCACTTTGAATCAATGACTTTCTTTATAATGAAGAGCTGCAACATTTGAAGCACCTCAGAAGGGACTTGAACCCCCAATCCCTGGCTTAGGAGGCCAGTGCCTTATCCATTAGGCCACTGAGGCTTGACAACTATGTTCACACATGAAAGAGTTGGTGTCATTTAACTCCGACAGGCCACTGACAACAATGACTAAATTCGGCTTCATGGTCACTTTTAAAACCATTGGTACTTTGTGTTTTGAAAAAGCCGCGACCAATAAGTCACTATCAAATCCCAGTCCTTGACTGGTCAATGTTCCACTTTGTAAGATTTGACGCTCATTCAATGGCCGTGCGTCTTGTGCGTGGAGCCCTATAACGATTAAAAAAAAACATGCTTCGCGATGCGTGTTGAAACAGTTTTCAACGACTTAGCCCAAAATGTGCATACAAGTGCGTTGGTACAGGCGTTTCATTGGAAGTGGTCGTGTTCCACTTCTAGGTCTTACAGAACTTGAAAGAGGGATGTACAGCATGCAGTTTTATCCACAACTAGCCCATAGGAGGGCTAACTCTACTTTTTGAACAAACTTTTCACAACGGCACCAAGGCATCCTTACAAATAAAGAGAAAACAATCAAGATACAAACGACATCCAGCCGCACGCACTAAAGGGAAGGGTATGTTGTATCTGCTGGACACTGTGGACAAATACAGCTGAGGTCAAAAACTCTCACCATGCTACTACATACACACCAGGCATGGGATGAATGTGTGTTCCAGAGTCCGTTTGAATGTAGTAGGAGTCTCTACATGCCTTTAGGCTAATGTTCAAATGCATAAAAGTGAATCTGGACAATGGCCATGCTGTTAGTGTGGTATTGTTCACACAATCGCACACATCAGGGGTATGTTTTGATCCAATATTAGCTCATAGTTGGTAGCAACCAATAGTAGTCAATGGTTATCCAGCCAATGCCCTTGAACTGTCAAAAAGCTCCAGATGGTGTAAATTTTCTTGCTGTTCTGATATGGAGCAAACATGAACACCACTTCTCTATTTGAACCCACTTTCTTGGCTCTTTGTCATCTTTCATCTCGTAGTCTTACTTAAAGAAGGCTGACATTTCAACTATAGCTTTTCTGTTGTGACTTTTTCCTTTCTTGAAAAGGAGACTGTTTTCTTGATGCTGACTTGTACCTCTTGAGAAAAACGACACAGTTCCTAGTTGAAAAGTTACAGTTAGACAATAGTAGAGACGATGAAGAAAAGGCCAAGAAAAACCACTGACATGAACTACAGACGAAAAGACCTAGTCACATAACAGCGATCAAATAAACTACAGTGAATGAGAAAAAGGCATTACAAGTTAGGAAGTCAGTGGGATTCTGACCCTTAGAAAATAATTTGAAAAAAAACATAGACATGCCTGTTGTGTAGTGACCTTGAGAAATTTGGCCAGCACTGAAGAAAGAGCAAAAAAGGGTCAAAATCTTGCCAGTAGAATGTGTTTACAGATATTGAAAAGGACTCTGTGGCGCAATGGTAGCGCGTCTGACTCCAGATCAGAAGGTTGTGTGTTCAAATCACATCAGGGTCATTGTTTAACACTTGTGCTATCTGATGCACTTTGATGTTGGGATTTGGGTCATCTAGACACTGTGCTGAGCTTTTTTCTTCAATGATTTGTGATCTTCACTGGTTTCCATGGATTACAGGAAATCCCTTTCACCTTTATCCACCTTTGTCATGGTAGGGAAAACACGTCAATTTAAGGCCAAGGTCATAGGATAGCACAAGGGTGCATCTGTGCAGAGCGCAAGCTGCGACTCTTTGGATTGCTGACGTTGTAGCATGGCCTTAAGACAAAGTCAGTTGATTGCCTATTATTGACTCAGTCTATTGTGCACTGTTACAAACTTTAACCACACAACTTGAAAAAAAAAACAGTTGAGGAGATCCAAGTTTGTTCACTTGTAGATTGTATGTGGAACAGTTGGCTTCTGAGTAATGCACAGTTGTAAGTTGGGTTAGGCTGTTGACCAGGGATGTTTTCTGCTGCGTGTGGGAGAAAGCCAATAAACAGTTTGAGCAGCACTTTTGGATTAATTTGGAATCATTATAATAAGGGAGAGGAGTTGGAGAATGCTGGAATTGACACACAAACAGGGTTGGTGAAGGAAGAAGCTCATGTGCAGAATTTCACTTTGAATCAATGACTTTCTTTATAATGAAGAGCTGCAACATTTGAAGCACCTCAGAGGGGACTTGAACCCCCAATCCCTGGCTTAGGAGGCCAGTGCCTTATCCATTAGGCCACTGAGGCTTGCCAACTATGTTCACACATGAAAGAGTTGGTGTCATTTAACTCCGACAGGCCACTGACAACAATGACTAAATTCGGCTTCATGGTCACTTTTAAAACCATTGGTACTTTGTGTTTTGAAAAAGCCGCGACCAATAAGTCACTATCAAATCCCAGTCCTTGACTGGTCAATGTTCCACTTTGTAAGATTTGACGCTCATTCAATGGCCGTGCGTCTTGTGCGTGGAGCCCTAAAACGATTCTAAAAAAACATGCTTCGCGATGCGTGTTGAAACAGTTTTCAACGACTTAGCCCAAAATGTGCATACAAGTGCGTTGGTACAGGCGTTTCATTGGAAGTGGTCGTGTTCCACTTCTAGGTCTTACAGAACTTGAAAGAGGGATGTACAGCATGCAGTTTTATCCACAACTAGCCCATAGGAGGGCTAACTCTACTTTTTGAACAAACTTTTCACAACGGCACCAAGGCATCCTTACAAATAAAGAGAAAACAATCAAGATACAAACGACATCCAGCCGCACGCACTAAAGGGAAGGGTATGTTGTATCTGCTGGACACTGTGGACAAATACAGCTGAGGTCAAAAACTCTCACCATGCTACTACATACACACCAGGCATGGGATGAATGTGTGTTCCAGAGTCCGTTTGAATGTAGTAGGAGTCTCTACATGCCTTTAGGCTAATGTTCAAATGCATAAAAGTGAATCTGGACAATGGCCATGCTGTTAGTGTGGTATTGTTCACACAATCGCACACATCAGGGGTATGTTTTGATCCAATATTAGCTCATAGTTGGTAGCAACCAATAGTAGTCAATGGTTATCCAGCCAATGCCCTTGAACTGTCAAAAAGCTCCAGATGGTGTAAATTTTCTTGCTGTTCTGATATGGAGCAAACATGAACACCACTTCTCTATTTGAACCCACTTTCTTGGCTCTTTGTCATCTTTCATCTCGTAGTCTTACTTAAAGAAGGCTGACATTTCAACTATAGCTTTTCTGTTGTGACTTTTTCCTTTCTTGAAAAGGAGACTGTTTTCTTGATGCTGACTTGTACCTCTTGAGAAAAACGACACAGTTCCTAGTTGAAAAGTTACAGTTAGACAATAGTAGAGACGATGAAGAAAAGGCCAAGAAAAACCACTGACATGAACTACAGACGAAAAGACCTATTCACATAACAGCGATCAAATAAACTACAGTGAATGAGAAAAAGGCATTACAAGTTAGGAAGTCAGTGGGATTCTGACCCTTAGAAAATAATTTGAAAAAAAACATAGACATGCCTGTTGTGTAGTGACCTTGAGAAATTTGGCCAGCACTGAAGAAAGAGCCAAAAAGGGTCAAAATCTTGCCAGTAGAATGTGTTTACAGATATTGAAAAGGACTCTGTGGTGCAATGGTAGCGCGTCTGACTCCAGATCAGAAGGTTGTGTGTTCAAATCACATCAGGGTCATTGTTTAACACTTGTGCTATCTGATGCACTTTGATGTTGGGATTTGGGTCATCTAGACAGTGTGCTGAGCCTTTTTCTTCAATGATTTGTGATCTTCACTGGTTTCCATGGATTACAGGAAATCCCTTTCACCTTTATCCACCTCTGTCATGGTAGGGAAAACACGTCAATTTAAGGCCAAGGTCATAGGATAGCACAAGGGTACATCTGTGCAGAGCGCAAGCTGCGACTCTTTGGATTGCTGACGTTGTAGCATGGCCTTAAGACAAAGTTAGGTGCTTGCCTATTATTGACTCAGTCTATTGTGCACTGTTACAAACTTTAACCACACAACTTGAAAAAAAAAACAGTTGAGGAGATCCAAGTTTGTTCACCTGTAGATTGTATGTGGAACAGTTGGCTTCTGAGTAATGCACAGTTGTAAGTTGGGTTAGGCTGTTGACCAGGGATGTTTTCTGCTGAGTGTGGGAGAAAGCCAATAAATAGTTTGAGCAGCACTTTTGGATTAATTTGGAATCATTTTAATAAGGGAGAGGAGTTGGAGAATGCTGGAATTGACACACAAACAGGGTTGGTGAAGGAAGAAGCTCATGTGCAGAATTTCACTTAGAATCAATGACTTTGTTTATAATGATGAGCTGCAACATTTGAAGCACCTCGGAGGGGACTTGAACCCCCAATCCCTGGCTTAGGAGGCCAGTGCCTTATCCATTAGGCCACTGAGGCTTGACAACTATGTTCACACATGAAAGAGTTGGTGTCATTTAACTCCGACAGGCCACTGACAACAATGACTAAATTCTGCTTCATGGTCACTTTTAAAACCATTGGTACTTTGTGTTTTGAAAAAGCCGCGACCAATAAGTCACTATCAAATCCCAGTCCTTGACTGGTCAATGTTCCACTTTGTAAGATTTGACGCTCATTCAATGGCCGTGCGTCTTGTGCGTGGAGCCCTAAAACGATTCTAAAAAAACATGCTTCGCGATGCGTGTTGCAACAGTTTTCAACGACTTAGCCCAAAATGTGCATACAAGTGCGTTGGTACAGGCGTTTCATTGGAAGTGGTCGTGTTCCACTTCTAGGTCTTACAGAACTTGAAAGAGGGATGTACAGCATGCAGTTTTATCCACAACTAGCCCATAGGGCGGCTAACTCTACTTTTTGAACAAACTTTTCACAACGGCACCAAGGCATCCTTACAAATAAAGAGAAAACAATCAAGATACAAACGACATCCAGCCGCACGCACTAAAGGGAAGGGTATGTTGTATCTGCTGGACACTGTGGACAAATACAGCTGAGGTCAAAAACTCTCACCATGCTACTACATACACACCAGGCATGGGATGAATGTGTGTTCCAGAGTCCGTTTGAATGTAGTAGGAGTCTCTACATGCCTTTAGGCTAATGTTCAAATGCATAAAAGTGAATCTGGACAATGGCCATGCTGTTAGTGTGGTATTGTTCACACAATCGCACACATCAGGGGTATGTTTTGATCCAATGTTAGCTCATAGTTGGTAGCAACCAATAGTAGTCAATGGTTATCCAGCCAATGCCCTTGAACTGTCAAAAAGCTCCAGATGGTGTAAATTTTCTTGCTGTTCTGATATGGAGCAAACATGAACACCACTTCTCTATTTGAACCCACTTTCTTGGCTCTTTGTCATCTTTCATCTCGTAGTCTTACTTAAAGAAGGCTGACATTTCAACTATAGCTTTTCTGTTGTGACTTTTTCCTTTCTTGAAAAGGAGACTGTTTTCTTGATGCTGACTTGTACCTCTTGAGAAAAACGACACAGTTCCTAGTTGAAAAGTTACAGTTAGACAATAGTAGAGACGATGAAGAAAAGGCCAAGAAAAACCACTGACATGAACTACAGACGAAAAGACCTAGTCACATAACAGCGATCAAAGAAACTACAGTGAATGAGAAAAAGGCATTACAAGTTAGGAAGTCAGTGGGATTCTGACCCTTAGAAAATAATTTGAAAAAAAACATAAACATGCCTGTTGTGTAGTGACCTTGAGAAATTTGGCCAGCACTGAAGAAAGAGCAAAAAAGGGTCAAAATCTTGCCAGTAGAATGTGTTTACAGATATTGAAAAGGACTCTGTGGCGCAATGGTAGCGCGTCTGACTCCAGATCTGAAGGTTGTGTGTTCAAATCACATCAGGGTCATTGTTTAACACTTGTGCTATCTGATGCACTTTGATGTTGGGATTTGGGTCATCTAGACAGTGTGCTGAGCCTTTTTCTTCAATGATTTGTGATCTTCACTGGTTTCCATGGATTACAGGAAATCCCTTTCACTTTTATCCACCTTTGTCATGGTAGGGAAAACACGTCAATTTAAGGCCAAGGTCATAGGATAGCACAAGGGTACATCTGTGCAGAGCGCAAGCTGCGACTCTTTGGATTGCTGACGTTGTAGCATGGCCTTAAGACAAAGTTAGGTGCTTGCCTAATATTGACTCGGTCTATTGTGCACTGTTACAAACTTTAACCACACAACTTGAAAAAATAAACAGTTGAGGAGATCCAAGTTTGTTCACTTGTAGATTGTATGTGGAACAGTTGGCTTCTGAGTAATGCACAGTTGTAAGTTGGGTTAGGCTGTTGACCAGGGATGTTTTCTGCTGAGTGTGGGAGAAAGCCAATAAATAGTTTGAGCAGCACTTTTGGATTAATTTGGAATCATTTTAATAAGGGAGAGGAGTTGGAGAATGTTGGATTTGACACACAAACAGGGTTGGTGAAGGAAGAAGTTCATGTGCAGAATTTCACTTAGAATCAATGACTTTCTTTATAATGAAGAGCTGCAACATTTGAAGCACCTCAGAGGGGACTTGAACCCCCAATCCCTGGCTTAGGAGGCCAGTGCCTTATCCATTAGGCCACTGAGGCTTGACAACTATGTTCACACATGAAAGAGTTGGTGTCATTTAACTCCGACAGGCCACTGACAACAATGACTAAATTCTGCTTCATGGTCACTTTTAAAACCATTGGTACTTTGTGTTTTGAAAAAGCCGCGACCAATAAGTCACTATCAAATCCCAGTCCTTGACTGGTCAATGTTCCACTTTGTAAGATTTGACGCTCATTCAATGGCCGTGCGTCTTGTGCGTGGAGCCCTAAAACGATTCTAAAAAAACATGCTTCGCGATGCGTGTTGAAACAGTTTTCAACGACTTAGCCCAAAATGTGCATACAAGTGCGTTGGTACAGGCGTTTCATTGGAAGTGGTCGTGTTCCACTTCTAGGTCTTACAGAACTTGAAAGAGGGATGTACAGCATGCAGTTTTATCCACAACTAGCCCATAGGGGGGCTAACTCTACTTTTTGAACAAACTTTTCACAACGGCACCAAGGCATCCTTACAAATAAAGAGAAAACAATCAAGATACAAACGACATCCAGCCGCACGCACTAAAGGGAAGGGTATGTTGTATCTGCTGGACACTGTGGACAAATACAGCTGAGGTCAAAAACTCTCACCATGCTACTACATACACACCAGGCATGGGATGAATGTGTGTTCCAGAGTCCGTTTGAATGTAGTAGGAGTCTCTACATGCCTTTAGGCTAATGTTCAAATGCATAAAAGTGAATCTGGACAATGGCCATGCTGTTAGTGTGGTATTGTTCACACAATCGCACACATCAGGGGTATGTTTTGATCCAATATTAGCTCATAGTTGGTAGCAACCAATAGTAGTCAATGGTTATCCAGCCAATGCCCTTGAACTGTCAAAAAGCTCCAGATGGTGTAAATTTTCTTGCTGTTCTGATATGGAGCAAACATGAACACCACTTCTCTATTTGAACCCACTTTCTTGGCTCTTTGTCATCTTTCATCTCGTAGTCTTACTTAAAGAAGGCTGACATTTCAACTATAGCTTTTCTGTTGTGACTTTTTCCTTTCTTGAAAAGGAGACTGTTTTCTTGATGCTGACTTGTACCTCTTGAGAAAAACGACACAGTTCCTAGTTGAAAAGTTACAGTTAGACAATAGTAGAGACGATGAAGAAAAGGCCAAGAAAAACCACTGACATGAACTACAGACGAAAAGACCTAGTCACATAACAGCGATCAAAGAAACTACAGTGAATGAGAAAAAGGCATTACAAGTTAGGAAGTCAGTGGGATTCTGACCCTTAGAAAATAATTTGAAAAAAAACATAAACATGCCTGTTGTGTAGTGACCTTGAGAAATTTGGCCAACACTGAAGAAAGAGCAAAAAAGGGTCAAAATCTTGCCAGTAGAATGTGTTTTCAGATATTGAAAAGGACTCTGTGGCGCAATGGTAGCGCGTCTGACTCCAGATCAGAAGGTTGTGTGTTCAAATCACATCAGGGTCATTGTTTAACACTTGTGCTATCTGATGCACTTTGATGTTGGGATTTGGGTCATCTAGACAGTGTGCTGAGCCTTTTTCTTCAATGATTTGTGATCTTCACTGGTTTCCATGGATTACAGGAAATCCCTTTCACCTTTATCCACCTTTGTCATGGTAGGGAAAACACGTCAATTTAAGGCCAAGGTCATAGGATAGCACAAGGGTGCATCTGTGCAGAGCGCAAGCTGCGACTCTTTGGATTGCTGACGTTGTAGCATGGCCTTAAGACAAAGTCAGTCGCTTGCCTATTATTGACTCAGTCTATTGTGCACTGTTACAAACTTTAACCACGCAACTTGAAAAAAAAAACAGTTGAGGAGATCCAAGTTTGTTCACTTGTAGATTGTATGTGGAACAGTTGGCTTCTGAGTAATGCACAGTTGTAAGTTGGGTTAGGCTGTTGACCAGGGATGTTTTCTGCTGCGTGTGGGAGAAAGCCAATAAACAGTTTGAGCAGCACTTTTGGATTAATTTGGAATCATTATAATAAGGGAGAGGAGTTGGAGAATGCTGGAATTGAAACACAAACAGGGTTGGTGAAGGAAGAAGCTCATGTGCAGAATTTCACTTAGAATCAATGACTTTCTTTATAATGAAGAGCTGCAACATTTGAAGCACCTCAGAGGGGACTTGAACCCCCAATCCCTGGCTTAGGAGGCCAGTGCCTTATCCATTAGGCCACTGAGGCTTGACAACTATGTTCACACATGAAAGAGTTGGTGTCATTTAACTCCGACAGGCCACTGACAACAATGACTAAATTCTGCTTCATGGTCACTTTTAAAACCATTGGTACTTTGTGTTTTGAAAAAGCCGCGACCAATAAGTCACTATCAAATCCCAGTCCTTGACTGGTCAATGTTCCACTTTGTAAGATTTGACGCTCATTCAATGGCCGTGCGTCTTGTGCGTGGAGCCCTAAAACGATTATAAAAAAACATGCTTCGCGATGCGTGTTGCAACAGTTTTCAACGACTTAGCCCAAAATGTGCATACAAGTGCGTTGGTACAGGCGTTTCATTGGAAGTGGTCGTGTTCCACTTCTAGGTCTTACAGAACTTGAAAGAGGGATGTACAGCATGCAGTTTTATCCACAACTAGCCCATAGGGGGGCTAACTCTACTTTTTGAACAAACTTTTCACAACGGCACCAAGGCATCCTTACAAATAAAGAGAAAACAATCAAGATACAAACGACATCCAGCCGCACGCACTAAAGGGAAGGGTATGTTGTATCTGCTGGACACTGTGGACAAATACAGCTGAGGTCAAAAACTCTCACCATGCTACTACATACACACCAGGCATGGGATGAATGTGTGTTCCAGAGTCCGTTTGAATGTAGTAGGAGTCTCTACATGCCTTTAGGCTAATGTTCAAATGCATAAAAGTGAATCTGGACAATGGCCATGCTGTTAGTGTGGTATTGTTCACACAATCGCACACATCAGGGGTATGTTTTGATCCAATATTAGCTCATAGTTGGTAGCAACCAATAGTAGTCAATGGTTATCCAGCCAATGCCCTTGAACTGTCAAAAAGCTCCAGATGGTGTAAATTTTCTTGCTGTTCTGATATGGAGCAAACATGAACACCACTTCTCTATTTGAACCCACTTTCTTGGCTCTTTGTCATCTTTCATCTCGTAGTCTTACTTAAAGAAGGCTGACATTTCAACTATAGCTTTTCTGTTGTGACTTTTTCCTTTCTTGAAAAGGAGACTGTTTTCTTGATGCTGACTTGTACCTCTTGAGAAAAACGACACAGTTCCTAGTTGAAAAGTTACAGTTAGACAATAGTAGAGACGATGAAGAAAAGGCCAAGAAAAACCACTGACATGAACTACAGACGAAAAGACCTAGTCACATAACAGCGATCAAAGAAACTACAGTAAATGAGAAAAAGGCATTACAAGTTAGGAAGTCAGTGGGATTCTGACCCTTAGAAAATAATTTGAAAAAAAACATAAACATGCCTGTTGTGTAGTGACCTTGAGAAATTTGGCCAGCACTGAAGAAAGAGCAAAAAAGGGTCAAAATCTTGCCAGTAGAATGTGTTTACAGATATTGAAAAGGACTCTGTGGCGCAATGGTAGCGCGTCTGACTCCAGATCAGAAGGTTGTGTGTTCAAATCACATCAGGGTCATTGTTTAACACTTGTGCTATCTGATGCACTTTGATGTTGGGATTTGGGTCATCAAGACACTGTGCTAAGCTTTTTTCTTCAATGATTTGTGATCTTCACTGGTTTCCATGGATTACAGGAAATCCCTTTCACCTTTATCCACCTTTGTCATGGTAGGGAAAACACGTCAATTTAAGGCCAAGGTCATAGGATAGCACAAGGGTGCATCTGTGCAGAGCGCAAGCTGCGACTCTTTGGATTGCTGACGTTGTAGCATGGCCTTAAGACAAAGTCAGTTGCTTGCCTATTATTGACTCAGTCTATTGTGCACTGTTACAAACTTTAACCACACAACTTGAAAAAAAGAACAGTTGAGGAGATCCAAGTTTGTTCACTTGTAGATTGTATGTGGAACAGTTGGCTTCTGAGTAATGCACAGTTGTAAGTTGGGTTAGGCTGTTGACCAGGGATGTTTTCTGCTGCGTGTGGGAGAAAGCCAATAAACAGTTTGAGCAGCACTTTTGGATTAATTTGGAATCATAATAAGGGAGAGGAGTTAGAGAATGCTGGAATTGACACACAAACAGGGTTGGTGAAGGAAGAAGCTCATGTGCAGAATTTCACTTTGAATCAATGACTTTCTTTATAATGAAGAGCTGCAACATTTGAAGCACCTCAGAGGGGACTTGAACCCCCAATCCCTGGCTTAGGAGGCCAGTGCCTTATCCATTAGGCCACTGAGGCTTGACAACTATGTTCACACATGAAAGAGTTGGTGTCATTTAACTCCGACAGGCCACTGACAACAATGACTAAATTCTGCTTCATGGTCACTTTTAAAACCATTGGTACTTTGTGTTTTGAAAAAGCCGCGACCAATAATTCACTATCAAATCCCAGTCCTTGACTGGTCAATGTTCCACTTTGTAAGATTTGACGCTCATTCAATGGCCGTGCGTCTTGTGCGTGGAGCCCTAAAACGATTATAAAAAAACATGCTTCGCGATGCGTGTTGAAACAGTTTTCAACGACTTAGCCCAAAATGTGCATACAAGTGCGTTGGTACAGGCGTTTCATTGGAAGTGGTCGTGTTCCACTTCTAGGTCTTACAGAACTTGAAAGAGGGATGTACAGCATGCAGTTTTATCCACAACTAGCCCATAGGAGGGCTAACTCTACTTTTTGAACAAACTTTTCACAACGGCACCAAGGCATCCTTACAAATAAAGAGAATACAATCAAGATACAAACGACATCCAGCCGCACGCACTAAAGGGAAGGGTATGTTGTATCTGCTGGACACTGTGGACAAATACAGCTGAGGTCAAAAACTCTCACCATGCTACTACATACACACCAGGCATGGGATGAATGTGTGTTCCAGAGTCCGTTTGAATGTAGTAGGAGTCTCTACATGCCTTTAGGCTAATGTTCAAATGCATAAAAGTTAATCTGGACAATGGCCATGCTGTTAGTGTGGTATTGTTCACACAATCGCACACATCAGGGGTATGTTTTGATCCAATATTAGCTCATAGTTGGTAGCAACCAATAGTAGTCAATGGTTATCCAGCCAATGCCCTTGAACTGTCAAAAAGCTCCAGATGGTGTAAATTTTCTTGCTGTTCTGATATGGAGCAAACATGAACACCACTTCTCTATTTGAACCCACTTTCTTGGCTCTTTGTCATCTTTCATCTCGTAGTCTTACTTAAAGAAGGCTGACATTTCAACTATAGCTTTTCTGTTGTGACTTTTTCCTTTCTTGAAAAGGAGACTGTTTTCTTGATGCTGACTTGTACCTCTTGAGAAAAACGACACAGTTCCTAGTTGAAAAGTTACAGTTAGACAATAGTAGAGACGATGAAGAAAAGGCCAAAAAAAACCACTGACATGAACTACAGACGAAAAGACCTAGTCACATAACAGCGATCAAAGAAACTACAGTGAATGAGAAAAAGGCATTACAAGTTAGGAAGTCAGTGGGATTCTGACCCTTAGAAGATAATTTGAAAAAAAACATAAACATGCCTGTTGTGTAGTGACCTTGAGAAATTTGGCCAGCACTGAAGAAAGAGCAAAAAAGGGTCAAAATCTTGCCAGTAGAATGTGTTTACAGATATTGAAAAGGACTCTGTGGCGCAATGGTAGTGCGTCTGACTCCAGATCAGAAGGTTGTGTGTTCAAATCACATCAGGGTCATTGTTTAACACTTGTGCTATCTGATGCACTTTGATGTTGGGATTTGGGTCATCTAGACAGTGTGCTGAGCCTTTTTCTTCAATGATTTGTGATCTTCACTGGTTTCCATGGATTACAGGAAATCCCTTTCACCTTTATCCACCTTTGTCATGGTAGGGAAAACACGTCAATTTAAGGCCAAGGTCATAGGATAGCACAAGGGTACATCTGTGCAGAGCGCAAGCTGCGACTCTTTGGATTGCTGACGTTGTAGCATGGCCTTAAGACAAAGTCAGTTGCTTGCCTATTATTGACTCAGTCTATTGTGCACTGTTACAAACTTTAACCACACAACTTGAAAAAAAAAACAGTTGAGGAGATCCAAGTTTGTTCACTTGTAGATTGTATGTGGAACAGTTGGCTTCTGAGTAATGCACAGTTGTAAGTTGGGTTAGGCTGTTGACCAGGGATGTTTTCTGCTGCGTGTGGGAGAAAGCCAATAAATAGTTTGAGCAGCACTTTTGGATTAATTTAGAATCATTTTAATAAGGGAGAGGAGTTGGAGAATGCTGGAATTGACACACAAACAGGGTTGGTGAAGGAAGAAGCTCATGTGCAGAATTTCACTTTGAATCAAAGACTTTCTTTATAATGAAGAGCTGCAACATTTGAAGCACCTCAGAGGGGACTTGAACCCCCAATCCCTGGCTTAGGAGGCCAGTGCCTTATCCATTAGGCCACTGAGGCTTGACAACTATGTTCACACATGAAAGAGTTGGTGTCATTTAACTCCGACAGGCCACTGACAACAATGACTAAATTCTGCTTCATGGTCACTTTTAAAACCATTGGTACTTTGTGTTTTGAAAAAGCCGCGACCAATAAGTCACTATCAAATCCCAGTCCTTGACTGGTCAATGTTCCACTTTGTAAGATTTGACGCTCATTCAATGGCCGTGCGTCTTGTGCGTGGAGCCCTAAAACGATTATAAAAAAACATGCTTCGCGATGCGTGTTGCAACAGTTTTCAACGACTTAGCCCAAAATGTGCATACAAGTGCGTTGGTACAGGCGTTTCATTGGAAGTGGTCGTGTTCCACTTCTAGGTCTTACAGAACTTGAAAGAGGGATGTACAGCATGCAGTTTTATCCACAACTAGCCCATAGGAGGGCTAACTCTACTTTTTGAACAAACTTTTCACAACGGCACCAAGGCATCCTTACAAATAAAGAGAAAACAATCAAGATACAAACGACATCCAGCCGCACGCACTAAAGGGAAGGGTATGTTGTATCTGCTGGACACTGTGGACAAATACAGCTGAGGTCAAAAACTCTCACCATGCTACTACATACACACCAGGCATGGGATGAATGTGTGTTCCAGAGTCCGTTTGAATGTAGTAGGAGTCTCTACATGCCTTTAGGCTAATGTTCAAATGCATAAAAGTGAATCTGGACAATGGCCATGCTGTTAGTGTGGTATTGTTCACACAATCGCACACATCAGGGGTATGTTTTGATCCAATATTAGCTCATAGTTGGTAGCAACCAATAGTAGTCAATGGTTATCCAGCCAATGCCCTTGAACTGTCAAAAAGCTCCAGATGGTGTAAATTTTCTTGCTGTTCTGATATGGAGCAAACATGAACACCACTTCTCTATTTGAACCCACTTTCTTGGCTCTTTGTCATCTTTCATCTCGTAGTCTTACTTAAAGAAGGCTGACATTTCAACTATAGCTTTTCTGTTGTGACTTTTTCCTTTCTTGAAAAGGAGACTGTTTTCTTGATGCTGACTTGTACCTCTTGAGAAAAACGACACAGTTCCTAGTTGAAAAGTTACAGTTAGACAATAGTAGAGACGATGAAGAAAAGGCCAAGAAAAACCACTGACATGAACTACAGACTAGAAGACCTAGTCACATAACAGCGATCAAAGAAACTACAGTGAATGAGAAAAAGGCATTACAAGTTAGGAAGTCAGTGGGATTCTGACCCTTAGAAAATAATTTGAAAAAAAACATAAACATGCCTGTTGTGTAGTAACCTTGAGAAATTTGGCAAGCACTGAAGAAAGAGCAAAAAAGGGTCAAAATCTTGCCAGTAGAATGTGTTTTCAGATATTGAAAAGGACTCTGTGGCGCAATGGTAGCGCGTCTGACTCCAGATCAGAAGGTTGTGTGTTCAAATCACATCAGGGTCATTGTTTAACACTTGTGCTATCTGATGCACTTTGATGTTGGGATTTGGGTCATCTAGACAGTGTGCAGAGCCTTTTTCTTCAATCATTTGTGATCTTCACTGGTTTCCATGGATTACAGGAAATCCCTTTCACCTTTATCCACCTCTGTCATGGTAGGGAAAACACGTCAATTTAAGGCCAAGGTCATAGGATAGCACAAGGGTACATCTGTGCAGAGCGCAAGCTGCGACTCTTTGGATTGCTGACGTTGTAGCATGGCCTTAAGACAAAGTTAGGTGCTTGCCTATTATTGACTCAGTCTATTGTGCACTGTTACAAACTTTAACCACACAACTTGAAAAAAAAAACAGTTGAGGAGATCCAAGTTTGTTCACCTGTAGATTGTATGTGGAACAGTTGGCTTCTGAGTAATGCACAGTTGTAAGTTGGGTTAGGCTGTTGACCAGGGATGTTTTCTGCTGAGTGTGGGAGAAAGCCAATAAATAGTTTGAGCAGCACTTTTGGATTAATTTAGAATCATTTTAATAAGGGAGAGGAGTTGGAGAATGCTGGAATTGACACACAAACAGGGTTGGTGAAGGAAGAAGCTCATGTGCAGAATTTCACTTTGAATCAATGACTTTCTTTATAATGAAGAGCTGCAACATTTGAAGCACCTCAGAGGGGACTTGAACCCCCAATCCCTGGCTTAGGAGGGCAGTGCCTTATCCATTAGGCCACTGAGGCTTGACAACTATGTTCACACATGAAAGAGTTGGTGTCATTTAACTCCGACAGGCCACTGACAACAATGACTAAATTCTGCTTCATGGTCACTTTTAAAACCATTGGTACTTTGTGTTTTGAAAAAGCCGCGACCAATAAGTCACTATCAAATCCCAGTCCTTGACTGGTCAATGTTCCACTTTGTAAGATTTGACGCTCATTCAATGGCCGTGCGTCTTGTGCGTGGAGCCCTAAAACGATTATAAAAAAACATGCTTCGCGATGCGTGTTGCAACAGTTTTCAACGACTTAGCCCAAAATGTGCATACAAGTGCGTTGGTACAGGCGTTTCATTGGAAGTGGTCGTGTTCCACTTCTAGGTCTTACAGAACTTGAAAGAGGGATGTACAGCATGCAGTTTTATCCACAACTAGCCCATAGGGCGGCTAACTCTACTTTTTGAACAAACTTTTCACAACGGCACCAAGGCATCCTTACAAATAAAGAGAAAACAATCAAGATACAAACGACATCCAGCCGCACGCACTAAAGGGAAGGGTATGTTGTATCTGCTGGACACTGTGGACAAATACAGCTGAGGTCAAAAACTCTCACCATGCTACTACATACACACCAGGCATGGGATGAATGTGTGTTCCAGAGTCCGTTTGAATGTAGTAGGAGTCTCTACATGCCTTTAGGCTAATGTTCAAATGCATAAAAGTGAATCTGGACAATGGCCATGCTGTTAGTGTGGTATTGTTCACACAATCGCACACATCAGGGGTATGTTTTGATCCAATATTAGCTCATAGTTGGTAGCAACCAATAGTAGTCAATGGTTATCCAGCCAATGCCCTTGAACTGTCAAAAAGCTCCAGATGGTGTAAATTTTCTTGCTGTTCTGATATGGAGCAAACATGAACACCACTTCTCTATTTGAACCCACTTTCTTGGCTCTTTGTCATCTTTCATCTCGTAGTCTTACTTAAAGAAGGCTGACATTTCAACTATAGCTTTTCTGTTGTGACTTTTTCCTTTCTTGAAAAGGAGACTGTTTTCTTGATGCTGACTTGTACCTCTTGAGAAAAACGACACAGTTCCTAGTTGAAAAGTTACAGTTAGACAATAGTAGAGACGATGAAGAAAAGGCCAAGAAAAACCACTGACATGAACTACAGACGAAAAGACCTAGTCACATAACAGCGATCAAATAAACTACAGTGAATGAGAAAAAGGCATTACAAGTTAGGAAGTCAGTGGGATTCTGACCCTTAGAAAATAATTTGAAAAAAAACATAGACATGCCTGTTGTGTAGTGACCTTGAGAAATTTGGCCAGCACTGAAGAAAGAGCCAAAAAGGGTCAAAATCTTGCCAGTAGAATGTGTTTACAGATATTGAAAAGGACTCTGTGGCGCAATGGTAGCGCGTCTGACTCCAGATCAGAAGGTTGTGTGTTCAAATCACATCAGGGTCATTGTTTAACACTTGTGCTATCTGATGCACTTTGATGTTGGGATTTGGGTCATCTAGACAGTGTGCTGAGCCTTTTTCTTCAATGATTTGTGATCTTCACTGGTTTCCATGGATTACAGGAAATCCCTTTCACCTTTATCCACCTCTGTCATGGTAGGGAAAACACGTCAATTTAAGGCCAAGGTCATAGGATAGCACAAGGCTACATCTGTGCAGAGCGCAAGCTGCGACTCTTTGGATTGCTGACGTTGTAGCATGGCCTTAAGACAAAGTTAGGTGCTTGCCTATTATTGACTCAGTCTATTGTGCACTGTTACAAACTTTAACCACACAACTTGAAAAAAAAAACAGTTGAGGAGATCCAAGTTTGTTCACCTGTAGATTGTATGTGGAACAGTTGGCTTCTGAGTAATGCACAGTTGTAAGTTGGGTTAGGCTGTTGACCAGGGATGTTTTCTGCTGAGTGTGGGAGAAAGCCAATAAATAGTTTGAGCAGCACTTTTGGATTAATTTGGAATCATTTTAATAAGGGAGAGGAGTTGGAGAATGCTGGAATTGACACACAAACAGGGTTGGTGAAGGAAGAAGCTCATGTGCAGAATTTCACTTTGAATCAATGACTTTCTTTATAATGATGAGCTGCAACATTTGAAGCACCTCGGAGGGGACTTGAACCCCCAATCCCTGGCTTAGGAGGCCAGTGCCTTATCCATTAGGCCACTGAGGCTTGACAACTATATTCACACATGAAAGAGTTGGTGTCATTTAACTCCGACAGGCCACTGACAACAATGACTAAATTCTGCTTCATGGTCACTTTTAAAACCATTGGTACTTTGTGTTTTGAAAAAGCCGCGACCAATAAGTCACTATCAAATCCCAGTCCTTGACTGGTCAATGTTCCACTTTGTAAGATTTGACGCTCATTCAATGGCCGTGCGTCTTGTGCGTGGAGCCCTAAAACGATTATAAAAAAACATGCTTCGCGATGCGTGTTGAAACAGTTTTCAACGACTTAGCCCAAAATGTGCATACAAGTGCGTTGGTACAGGCGTTTCATTGGAAGTGGTCGTGTTCCACTTCTAGGTCTTACAGAACTTGAAAGAGGGATGTACAGCATGCAGTTTTATCCACAACTAGCCCATAGGAGGGCTAACTCTACTTTTTGAACAAACTTTTCACAACGGCACCAAGGCATCCTTACAAATAAAGAGAATACAATCAAGATACAAACGACATCCAGCCGCACGCACTAAAGGGAAGGGTATGTTGTATCTGCTGGACACTGTGGACAAATACAGCTGAGGTCAAAAACTCTCACCATGCTACTACATACACACCAGGCATGGGATGAATGTGTGTTCCAGAGTCCGTTTGAATGTAGTAGGAGTCTCTACATGCCTTTAGGCTAATGTTCAAATGCATAAAAGTGAATCTGGACAATGGCCATGCTGTTAGTGTGGTATTGTTCACACAATCGCACACATCAGGGGTATGTTTTGATCCAATATTAGCTCATAGTTGGTAGCAACCAATAGTAGTCAATGGTTATCCAGCCAATGCCCTTGAACTGTCAAAAAGCTCCAGATGGTGTAAATTTTCTTGCTGTTCTGATATGGAGCAAACATGAACACCACTTCTCTATTTGAACCCACTTTCTTGGCTCTTTGTCATCTTTCATCTCGTAGTCTTACTTAAAGAAGGCTGACATTTCAACTATAGCTTTTCTGTTGTGACTTTTTCCTTTCTTGAAAAGGAGACTGTTTTCTTGATGCTGACTTGTACCTCTTGAGAAAAACGACACAGTTCCTAGTTGAAAAGTTACAGTTAGACAATAGTAGAGACGATGAAGAAAAGGCCAAAAAAAACCACTGACATGAACTACAGACGAAAAGACCTAGTCACATAACAGCGATCAAAGAAACTACAGTGAATGAGAAAAAGGCATTACAAGTTAGGAAGTCAGTGGGATTCTGACCCTTAGAAGATAATTTGAAAAAAAACATAAACATGCCTGTTGTGTAGTGACCTTGAGAAATTTGGCCAGCACTGAAGAAAGAGCAAAAAAGGGTCAAAATCTTGCCAGTAGAATGTGTTTACAGATATTGAAAAGGACTCTGTGGCGCAATGGTAGTGCGTCTGACTCCAGATCAGAAGGTTGTGTGTTCAAATCACATCAGGGTCATTGTTTAACACTTTTGCTATCTGATGCACTTTGATGTTGGGATTTGGGTCATCTAGACAGTGTGCTGAGCCTTTTTCTTCAATGATTTGTGATCTTCACTGGTTTCCATGGATTACAGGAAATCCCTTTCACCTTTATCCACCTTTGTCATGGTAGGGAAAACACGTCAATTTAAGGCCAAGGTCATAGGATAGCACAAGGGTACATCTGTGCAGAGCGCAAGCTGCGACTCTTTGGATTGCTGACGTTGTAGCATGGCCTTAAGACAAAGTCAGTTGCTTGCCTATTATTGACTCAGTCTATTGTGCACTGTTGCAAACTTTAACCACACAACTTGAAAAAAAAAACAGTTGAGGAGATCCAAGTTTGTTCACTTGTAGATTGTATGTGGAACAGTTGGCTTCTGAGTAATGCACAGTTGTAAGTTGGGTTAGGCTGTTGACCAGGGATGTTTTCTGCTGCGTGTGGGAGAAAGCCAATAAACAGTTTGAGCAGCACTTTTGGATTAATTTGGAATCATAATAAGGGAGAGGAGTTGGAGAATGCTGGAATTGACACACAAACAGGGTTGGTGAAGGAAGAAGCTCATGTGCAGAATTTCACTTTGAATCAATGACTTTCTTTATAATGAAGAGCTGCAACATTTGAAGCACCTCAGAGGGGACTTGAACCCCCAATCCCTGGCTTAGGAGGCCAGTGCCTTATCCATTAGGCCACTGAGGCTTGACAACTATGTTCACACATGAAAGAGTTGGTGTCATTTAACTCCGACAGGCCACTGACAACAATGACTAAATTCTGCTTCATGGTCACTTTTAAAACCATTGGTACTTTGTGTTTTGAAAAAGCCGCGACCAATAATTCACTATCAAATCCCAGTCCTTGACTGGTCAATGTTCCACTTTGTAAGATTTGACGCTCATTCAATGGCCGTGCGTCTTGTGCGTGGAGCCCTAAAACGATTATAAAAAAACATGCTTCGCGATGCGTGTTGAAACAGTTTTCAACGACTTAGCCCAAAATGTGCATACAAGTGCGTTGGTACAGGCGTTTCATTGGAAGTGGTCGTGTTCCACTTCTAGGTCTTACAGAACTTGAAAGAGGGATGTACAGCATGCAGTTTTATCCACAACTAGCCCATAGGAGGGCTAACTCTACTTTTTGAACAAACTTTTCACAACGGCACCAAGGCATCCTTACAAATAAAGAGAAAACAATCAAGATACAAACGACATCCAGCCGCACGCACTAAAGGGAAGGGTATGTTGTATCTGCTGGACACTGTCGACAAATACAGCTGAGGTCAAAAACTCTCACCATGCTACTACATACACACCAGGCATGGGATGAATGTGTGTTCCAGAGTCCGTTTGAATGTAGTAGGAGTCTCTACATGCCTTTAGGCTAATGTTCAAATGCATAAAAGTGAATCTGGACAATGGCCATGCTGTTAGTGTGGTATTGTTCACACAATCGCACACATCAGGGGTATGTTTTGATCCAATATTAGCTCATAGTTGGTAGCAACCAATAGTAGTCAATGGTTATCCAGCCAATGCCCTTGAACTGTCAAAAAGCTCCAGATGGTGTAAATTTTCTTGCTGTTCTGATATGGAGCAAACATGAACACCACTTCTCTATTTGAACCCACTTTCTTGGCTCTTTGTCATCTTTCATCTCGTAGTCTTACTTAAAGAAGGCTGACATTTCAACTATAGCTTTTCTGTTGTGACTTTTTCCTTTCTTGAAAAGGAGACTGTTTTCTTGATGCTGACTTGTACCTCTTGAGAAAAACGACACAGTTCCTAGTTGAAAAGTTACAGTTAGACAATAGTAGAGACGATGAAGAAAAGGCCAAGAAAAACCACTGACATGAACTACAGACGAAAAGACCTAGTCACATAACAGCGATCAAAGAAACTACAGTGAATGAGAAAAAGGCATTACAAGTTAGGAAGTCAGTGGGATTCTGACCCTTAGAAGATAATTTGAAAAAAAACATAAACATGCCTGTTGTGTAGTGACCTTGAGAAATTTGGCCAGCACTGAAGAAAGGGCAAAAAAGGGTCAAAATCTTGCCAGTAGAATGTGTTTACAGATATTGAAAAGGACTCTGTGGCGCAATGGTAGTGCGTCTGACTCCAGATCAGAAGGTTGTGTGTTCAAATCACATCAGGGTCATTGTTTAACACTTGTGCTATCTGATGCACTTTGATGTTGGGATTTGGGTCATCTAGACAGTGTGCTGAGCCTTTTTCTTCAATGATTTGTGATCTTCACTGGTTTCCATGGATTACAGGAAATCCCTTTCACCTTTATCCACCTTTGTCATGGTAGGGAAAACACGTCAATTTAAGGCCAAGGTCATAGGATAGCACAAGGGTACATCTGTGCAGAGCGCAAGCTGCGACTCTTTGGATTGCTGACGTTGTAGCATGGCCTTAAGACAAAGTCAGTTGCTTGCCTATTATTGACTCAGTCTATTGTGCACTGTTGCAAACTTTAACCACACAACTTGAAAAAAAAAACAGTTGAGGAGATCCAAGTTTGTTCACTTGTAGATTGTATGTGGAACAGTTGGCTTCTGAGTAATGCACAGTTGTAAGTTGGGTTAGGCTGTTGACCAGGGATGTTTTCTGCTGCGTGTGGGAGAAAGCCAATAAACAGTTTGAGCAGCACTTTTGGATTAATTTGGAATCATAATAAGGGAGAGGAGTTGGAGAATGCTGGAATTGACACACAAACAGGGTTGGTGAAGGAAGAAGCTCATGTGCAGAATTTCACTTTGAATCAATGACTTTCTTTATAATGAAGAGCTGCAACATTTGAAGCACCTCAGAGGGGACTTGAACCCCCAATCCCTGGCTTAGGAGGCCAGTGCCTTATCCATTAGGCCACTGAGGCTTTACAACTATGTTCACACATGAAAGAGTTGGTGTCATTTAACTCCGACTGGCCACTGACAACAATGACTAAATTCTGCTTCATGGTCACTTTTAAAACCATTGGTACTTTGTGTTTTGAAAAAGCCGCGACCAATAAGTCACTATCAAATCCCAGTCCTTGACTGGTCAATGTTCCACTTTGTAAGATTTGACGCTCATTCAATGGCCGTGCGTCTTGTGCGTGGAGCCCTAAAACGATTATAAAAAAACATGCTTCGCGATGCGTGTTGAAACAGTTTTCAACGACTTAGCCCAAAATGTGCATACAAGTGTGTTGGTACAGGCGTTTCATTGGAAGTGGTCGTGTTCCACTTCTAGGTCTTACAGAACTTGAAAGAGGGATGTACAGCATGCAGTTTTATCCACAACTAGCCCATAGGAGGGCTAACTCTACTTTTTGAACAAACTTTTCACAACGGCACCAAGGCATCCTTACAAATAAAGAGAAAACAATCAAGATACAAACGACATCCAGCCGCACGCACTAAAGGGAAGGGTATGTTGTATCTGCTGGACACTGTCGACAAATACAGCTGAGGTCAAAAACTCTCACCATGCTACTACATACACACCAGGCATGGGATGAATGTGTGTTCCAGAGTCCGTTTGAATGTAGTAGGAGTCTCTACATGCCTTTAGGCTAATGTTCAAATGCATAAAAGTGAATCTGGACAATGGCCATGCTGTTAGTGTGGTATTGTTCACACAATCGCACACATCAGGGGTATGTTTTGATCCAATATTAGCTCATAGTTGGTAGCAACCAATAGTAGTCAATGGTTATCCAGCCAATGCCCTTGAACTGTCAAAAAGCTCCAGATGGTGTAAATTTTCTTGCTGTTCTGATATGGAGCAAACATGAACACCACTTCTCTATTTGAACCCACTTTCTTGGCTCTTTGTCATCTTTCATCTCGTAGTCTTACTTAAAGAAGGCTGACATTTCAACTATAGCTTTTCTGTTGTGACTTTTTCCTTTCTTGAAAAGGAGACTGTTTTCTTGATGCTGACTTGTACCTCTTGAGAAAAACGACACAGTTCCTAGTTGAAAAGTTACAGTTAGACAATAGTAGAGACGATGAAGAAAAGGCCAAGAAAAACCACTGACATGAACTACAGACGAAAAGACCTAGTCACATAACAGCGATCAAAGAAACTACAGTGAATGAGAAAAAGGCATTACAAGTTAGGAAGTCAGTGGGATTCTGACCCTTAGAAAATAATTTGAAAAAAAACATAAACATGCCTGTTGTGTAGTGACCTTGAGAAATTTGGCCAGCACTGAAGAAAGAGCAAAAAAGGGTCAAAATCTTGCCAGTAGAATGTGTTTACAGATATTGAAAAGGACTCTGTGGCGCAATGGTAGCGCGTCTGACTCCAGATCAGAAGGTTGTGTGTTCAAATCACATCAGGGTCATTGTTTAACACTTGTGCTATCTGATGCACTTTGATGTTGGGATTTGGGTCATCTAGACAGTGTGCTGAGCCTTTTTCTTCAATGATTTGTGATCTTCATTGGTTTCCATGGATTACAGGAAATCCCTTTCACCTTTATCCACCTTTGTCATGGTAGGGAAAACACGTCAATTTAAGGCCAAGGTCATAGGATAGCACAAGGGTACATCTGTGCAGAGCGCAAGCTGCGACTCTTTGGATTGCTGACGTTGTAGCATGGCCTTAAGACAAAGTTAGGTGGTTGCCTAATATTGACTCGGTCTATTGTGCACTGTTACAAACTTTAACCACACAACTTGAAAAAAAAAACAGTTGAGGAGATCCAAGTTTGTTCACTTGTAGATTGTATGTGGAACAGTTGGCTTCTGAGTAATGCACAGTTGTAAGTTGGGTTAGGCTGTTGACCAGGGATGTTTTCTGCTGAGTGTGGGAGAAAGCCAATAAATAGTTTGAGCAGCACTTTTGGATTAATTTGGAATCATTTTAATAAGGGAGAGGAGTTGGAGAATGCTGGAATTGACACACAAACAGGGTTGGTGAAGGAAGAAGCTCATGTGCAGAATTTCACTTAGAATCAATGACTTTCTTTATAATGAAGAGCTGCAACATTTGAAGCACCTCAGAGGGGACTTGAACCCCCAATCCCTGGCTTAGGAGGCCAGTGCCTTATCCATTAGGCCACTGAGGCTTGACAACTATGTTCACACATGAAAGAGTTGGTGTCATTTAACTCCGACAGGCCACTGACAACAATGACTAAATTCTGCTTCATGGTCACTTTTAAAACCATTGGTACTTTGTGTTTTGAAAAAGCCGCGACCAATAATTCACTATCAAATCCCAGTCCTTGACTGGTCAATGTTCCACTTTGTAAGATTTGACGCTCATTCAATGGCCGTGCGTCTTGTGCGTGGAGCCCTAAAACGATTATAAAAAAACATGCTTCGCGATGCGTGTTGCAACAGTTTTCAACGACTTAGCCCAAAATGTGCATACAAGTGCGTTGGTACAGGCGTTTCATTGGAAGTGGTCGTGTTCCACTTCTAGGTCTTACAGAACTTGAAAGAGGGATGTACAGCATGCAGTTTTATCCACAACTAGCCCATAGGAGGGCTAACTCTACTTTTTGAACAAACTTTTCACAACGGCACCAAGGCATCCTTACAAATAAAGAGAAAACAATCAAGATACAAACGACATCCAGCCGCACGCACTAAAGGGAAGGGTATGTTGTATCTGCTGGACACTGTGGACAAATACAGCTGAGGTCAAAAACTCTCACCATGCTACTACATACACACCAGGCATGGGATGAATGTGTGTTCCAGAGTCCGTTTGAATGTAGTAGGAGTCTCTACATGCCTTTAGGCTAATGTTCAAATGCATAAAAGTGAATCTGGACAATGGCCATGCTGTTAGTGTGGTATTGTTCACACAATCGCACACATCAGGGGTATGTTTTGATCCAATATTAGCTCATAGTTGGTAGCAACCAATAGTAGTCAATGGTTATCCAGCCAATGCCCTTGAACTGTCAAAAAGCTCCAGATGGTGTAAATTTTCTTGCTGTTCTGATATGGAGCAAACATGAACACCACTTCTCTATTTGAACCCACTTTCTTGGCTCTTTGTCATCTTTCATCTCGTAGTCTTACTTAAAGAAGGCTGACATTTCAACTATAGCTTTTCTGTTGTGACTTTTTCCTTTCTTGAAAAGGAGACTGTTTTCTTGATGCTGACTTGTACCTCTTGAGAAAAACGACACAGTTCCTAGTTGAAAAGTTACAGTTAGACAATAGTAGAGACGATGAAGAAAAGGCCAAGAAAAACCACTGACATGAACTACAGACGAAAAGACCTAGTCACATAACAGCGATCAAAGAAACTACAGTGAATGAGAAAAAGGCATTACAAGTTAGGAAGTCAGTGGGATTCTGACCCTTAGAAAATAATTTGAAAAAAAACATAAACATGCCTGTTGTGTAGTGACCTTGAGAAATTTGGCCAGCACTGAAGAAAGAGCAAAAAAGGGTCAAAATCTTGCCAGTAGAATGTGTTTACAGATATTGAAAAGGACTCTGTGGCGCAATGGTAGCGCGTCTGACTCCAGATCAGAAGGTTGTGTGTTCAAATCACATCAGGGTCATTGTTTAACACTTGTGCTATCTGATGCACTTTGATGTTGGGATTTGGGTCATCTAGACACAGTGCTAAGCTTTTTTCTTCAATGATTTGTGATCTTCACTGGTTTCCATGGATTACAGGAAATCCCTTTCACCTTTATCCACCTTTGTCATGGTAGGGAAAACACGTCAATTTAAGGCCAAGGTCATAGGATAGCACAAGGGTGCATCTGTGCAGAGCGCAAGCTGCGACTCTTTGGATTGCTGACGTTGTAGCATGGCCTTAAGACAAAGTCAGTTGCTTGCCTATTATTGACTCAGTCTATTGTGCACTGTTACAAACTTTAACCACACAACTTGAAAAAAAGAACAGTTGAGGAGATCCAAGTTTGTTCACTTGTAGATTGTATGTGGAACAGTTGGCTTCTGAGTAATGCACAGTTGTAAGTTGGGTTAGGCTGTTGACCAGGGATGTTTTCTGCTGCGTGTGGGAGAAAGCCAATAAACAGTTTGAGCAGCACTTTTGGATTAATTTGGAATCATTATAATAAGGGAGAGGAGTTGGAGAATGCTGGAATTGACACACAAACAGGGTTGGTGAAGGAAGAAGCTCATGTGCAGAATTTCACTTTGAATCAATGACTTTCTTTATAATGAAGAGCTGCAACATTTGAAGCACCTCAGAGGGGACTTGAACCCCCAATCCCTGGCTTAGGAGGCCAGTGCCTTATCCATTAGGCCACTGAGGCTTGACAACTATGTTCACACATGAAAGAGTTGGTGTCATTTAACTCCGACAGGCCACTGACAACAATGACTAAATTCTGCTTCATGGTCACTTTTAAAACCATTGGTACTTTGTGTTTTGAAAAAGCCGCGACCAATAATTCACTATCAAATCCCAGTCCTTGACTGGTCAATGTTCCACTTTGTAAGATTTGACGCTCATTCAATGGCCGTGCGTCTTGTGCGTGGAGCCCTAAAACGATTATAAAAAAACATGCTTCGCGATGCGTGTTGCAACAGTTTTCAACGACTTAGCCCAAAATGTGCATACAAGTGCGTTGGTACAGGCGTTTCATTGGAAGTGGTCGTGTTCCACTTCTAGGTCTTACAGAACTTGAAAGAGGGATGTACAGCATGCAGTTTTATCCACAACTAGCCCATAGGAGGGCTAACTCTACTTTTTGAACAAACTTTTCACAACGGCACCAAGGCATCCTTACAAATAAAGAGAAAACAATCAAGATACAAACGACATCCAGCCGCACGCACTAAAGGGAAGGGTATGTTGTATCTGCTGGACACTGTGGACAAATACAGCTGAGGTCAAAAACTCTCACCATGCTACTACATACACACCAGGCATGGGATGAATGTGTGTTCCAGAGTCCGTTTGAATGTAGTAGGAGTCTCTACATGCCTTTAGGCTAATGTTCAAATGCATAAAAGTGAATCTGGACAATGGCCATGCTGTTAGTGTGGTATTGTTCACACAATCGCACACATCAGGGGTATGTTTTGATCCAATATTAGCTCATAGTTGGTAGCAACCAATAGTAGTCAATGGTTATCCAGCCAATGCCCTTGAACTGTCAAAAAGCTCCAGATGGTGTAAATTTTCTTGCTGTTCTGATATGGAGCAAACATGAACACCACTTCTCTATTTGAACCCACTTTCTTGGCTCTTTGTCATCTTTCATCTCGTAGTCTTACTTAAAGAAGGCTGACATTTCAACTATAGCTTTTCTGTTGTGACTTTTTCCTTTCTTGAAAAGGAGACTGTTTTCTTGATGCTGACTTGTACCTCTTGAGAAAAACGACACAGTTCCTAGTTGAAAAGTTACAGTTAGACAATAGTAGAGACGATGAAGAAAAGGCCAAGAAAAACCACTGACATGAACTACAGACGAAAAGACCTAGTCACATAACAGCGATCAAAGAAACTACAGTGAATGAGAAAAAGGCATTACAAGTTAGGAAGTCAGTGGGATTCTGACCCTTAGAAAATAATTTGAAAAAAAACATAAACATGCCTGTTGTGTAGTGACCTTGAGAAATTTGGCCAGCACTGAAGAAAGAGCAAAAAAGGGTCAAAATCTTGCCAGTAGAATGTGTTTACAGATATTGAAAAGGACTCTGTGGCGCAATGGTAGCGCGTCTGACTCCAGATCAGAAGGTTGTGTGTTCAAATCACATCAGGGTCATTGTTTAACACTTGTGCTATCTGATGCACTTTGATGTTGGGATTTGGGTCATCTAGACACAGTGCTAAGCTTTTTTCTTCAATGATTTGTGATCTTCACTGGTTTCCATGGATTACAGGAAATCCCTTTCACCTTTATCCACCTTTGTCATGGTAGGGAAAACACGTCAATTTAAGGCCAAGGTCATAGGATA
This sequence comes from Oryzias latipes, assembly GCF_053564925.1. Taxonomy (NCBI): domain Eukaryota; kingdom Metazoa; phylum Chordata; class Actinopteri; order Beloniformes; family Adrianichthyidae; genus Oryzias; species Oryzias latipes. The sequence continues at coordinate 13,411,231 of NC_136259.1, forward strand.
GCACAAGGGTGCATCTGTGCAGAGCGCAAGCTGCGACTCTTTGGATTGCTGACGTTGTAGCATGGCCTTAAGACAAAGTCAGTTGCTTGCCTATTATTGACTCAGTCTATTGTGCACTGTTACAAACTTTAACCACACAACTTGAAAAAAAGAACAGTTGAGGAGATCCAAGTTTGTTCACTTGTAGATTGTATGTGGAACAGTTGGCTTCTGAGTAATGCACAGTTGTAAGTTGGGTTAGGCTGTTGACCAGGGATGTTTTCTGCTGCGTGTGGGAGAAAGCCAATAAACAGTTTGAGCAGCACTTTTGGATTAATTTGGAATCATTATAATAAGGGAGAGGAGTTGGAGAATGCTGGAATTGACACACAAACAGGGTTGGTGAAGGAAGAAGCTCATGTGCAGAATTTCACTTTGAATCAATGACTTTCTTTATAATGAAGAGCTGCAACATTTGAAGCACCTCAGAGGGGACTTGAACCCCCAATCCCTGGCTTAGGAGGCCAGTGCCTTATCCATTAGGCCACTGAGGCTTGACAACTATGTTCACACATGAAAGAGTTGGTGTCATTTAACTCCGACAGGCCACTGACAACAATGACTAAATTCTGCTTCATGGTCACTTTTAAAACCATTGGTACTTTGTGTTTTGAAAAAGCCGCGACCAATAATTCACTATCAAATCCCAGTCCTTGACTGGTCAATGTTCCACTTTGTAAGATTTGACGCTCATTCAATGGCCGTGCGTCTTGTGCGTGGAGCCCTAAAACGATTATAAAAAAACATGCTTCGCGATGCGTGTTGAAACAGTTTTCAACGACTTAGCCCAAAATGTGCATACAAGTGCGTTGGTACAGGCGTTTCATTGGAAGTGGTCGTGTTCCACTTCTAGGTCTTACAGAACTTGAAAGAGGGATGTACAGCATGCAGTTTTATCCACAACTAGCCCATAGGAGGGCTAACTCTACTTTTTGAACAAACTTTTCACAACGGCACCAAGGCATCCTTACAAATAAAGAGAATACAATCAAGATACAAACGACATCCAGCCGCACGCACTAAAGGGAAGGGTATGTTGTATCTGCTGGACACTGTCGACAAATACAGCTGAGGTCAAAAACTCTCACCATGCTACTACATACACACCAGGCATGGGATGAATGTGTGTTCCAGAGTCCGTTTGAATGTAGTAGGAGTCTCTACATGCCTTTAGGCTAATGTTCAAATGCATAAAAGTGAATCTGGACAATGGCCATGCTGTTAGTGTGGTATTGTTCACACAATCGCACACATCAGGGGTATGTTTTGATCCAATATTAGCTCATAGTTGGTAGCAACCAATAGTAGTCAATGGTTATCCAGCCAATGCCCTTGAACTGTCAAAAAGCTCCAGATGGTGTAAATTTTCTTGCTGTTCTGATATGGAGCAAACATGAACACCACTTCTCTATTTGAACCCACTTTCTTGGCTCTTTGTCATCTTTCATCTCGTAGTCTTACTTAAAGAAGGCTGACATTTCAACTATAGCTTTTCTGTTGTGACTTTTTCCTTTCTTGAAAAGGAGACTGTTTTCTTGATGCTGACTTGTACCTCTTGAGAAAAACGACACAGTTCCTAGTTGAAAAGTTACAGTTAGACAATAGTAGAGACGATGAAGAAAAGGCCAAAAAAAACCACTGACATGAACTACAGACGAAAAGACCTAGTCACATAACAGCGATCAAAGAAACTACAGTGAATGAGAAAAAGGCATTACAAGTTAGGAAGTCAGTGGGATTCTGACCCTTAGAAGATAATTTGAAAAAAAACATAAACATGCCTGTTGTGTAGTGACCTTGAGAAATTTGGCCAGCACTGAAGAAAGAGCAAAAAAGGGTCAAAATCTTGCCAGTAGAATGTGTTTACAGATATTGAAAAGGACTCTGTGGTGCAATGGTAGCGCGTCTGACTCCAGATCAGAAGGTTGTGTGTTCAAATCACATCAGGGTCATTGTTTAACACTTGTGCTATCTGATGCACTTTGATGTTGGGATTTGGGTCATCTAGACAGTGTGCTGAGCCTTTTTCTTCAATGATTTGTGATCTTCACTGGTTTCCATGGATTACAGGAAATCCCTTTCACCTTTATCCACCTTTGTCATGGTAGGGAAAACACGTCAATTTAAGGCCAAGGTCATAGGATAGCACAAGGGTACATCTGTGCAGAGCGCAAGCTGCGACTCTTTGGATTGCTGACGTTGTAGCATGGCCTTAAGACAAAGTCAGTTGCTTGCCTATTATTGACTCAGTCTATTGTGCACTGTTACAAACTTTAACCACACAACTTGAAAAAAAAAACAGTTGAGGAGATCCAAGTTTGTTCACTTGTAGATTGTATGTGGAACAGTTGGCTTCTGAGTAATGCACAGTTGTAAGTTGGGTTAGGCTGTTGACCAGGGATGTTTTCTGCTGCGTGTGGGAGAAAGCCAATAAACAGTTTGAGCAGCACTTTTGGATTAATTTGGAATCATAATAAGGGAGAGGAGTTGGAGAATGCTGGAATTGACACACAAACAGGGTTGGTGAAGGAAGAAGCTCATGTGCAGAATTTCACTTAGAATCAATGACTTTCTTTATAATGAAGAGCTGCAACATTTGAAGCACCTCAGAGGGGACTTGAACCCCCAATCCCTGGCTTAGGAGGCCAGTGCCTTATCCATTAGGCCACTGAGGCTTGACAACTATGTTCACACATGAAAGAGTTGGTGTCATTTAACTCCGACAGGCCACTGACAACAATGACTAAATTCTGCTTCATGGTCACTTTTAAAACCATTGGTACTTTGTGTTTTGAAAAAGCCGCGACCAATAAGTCACTATCAAATCCCAGTCCTTGACTGGTCAATGTTCCACTTTGTAAGATTTGACGCTCATTCAATGGCCGTGCGTCTTGTGCGTGGAGCCCTAAAACAATTATAAAAAAACATGCTTCGCGATGCGTGTTGAAACAGTTTTCAACGACTTAGCCCAAAATGTGCATACAAGTGTGTTGGTACAGGCGTTTCATTGGAAGTGGTCGTGTTCCACTTCTAGGTCTTACAGAACTTGAAAGAGGGATGTACAGCATGCAGTTTTATCCACAACTAGCCCATAGGAGGGCTAACTCTACTTTTTGAACAAACTTTTCACAACGGCACCAAGGCATCCTTACAAATAAAGAGAAAACAATCAAGATACAAACGACATCCAGCCGCACGCACTAAAGGGAAGGGTATGTTGTATCTGCTGGACACTGTGGACAAATACAGCTGAGGTCAAAAACTCTCACCATGCTACTACATACACACCAGGCATGGGATGAATGTGTGTTCCAGAGTCCGTTTGAATGTAGTAGGAGTCTCTACATGCCTTTAGGCTAATGTTCAAATGCATAAAAGTGAATCTGGACAATGGCCATGCTGTTAGTGTGGTATTGTTCACACAATCGCACACATCAGGGGTATGTTTTGATCCAATATTAGCTCATAGTTGGTAGCAACCAATAGTAGTCAATGGTTATCCAGCCAATGCCCTTGAACTGTCAAAAAGCTCCAGATGGTGTAAATTTTCTTGCTGTTCTGATATGGAGCAAACATGAACACCACTTCTCTATTTGAACCCACTTTCTTGGCTCTTTGTCATCTTTCATCTCGTAGTCTTACTTAAAGAAGGCTGACATTTCAACTATAGCTTTTCTGTTGTGACTTTTTCCTTTCTTGAAAAGGAGACTGTTTTCTTGATGCTGACTTGTACCTCTTGAGAAAAACGACACAGTTCCTAGTTGAAAAGTTACAGTTAGACAATAGTAGAGACGATGAAGAAAAGGCCAAGAAAAACCACTGACATGAACTACAGACGAGAAGACCTAGTCACATAACAGCGATCAAAGAAACTACAGTGAATGAGAAAAAGGCATTACAAGTTAGGAAGTCAGTGGGATTCTGACCCTTAGAAAATAATTTGAAAAAAAACATAAACATGCCTGTTGTGTAGTGACCTTGAGAAATTTGGCCAGCACTGAAGAAAGAGCAAAAAAGGGTCAAAATCTTGCCAGTAGAATGTGTTTACAGATATTGAAAAGGACTCTGTGGCGCAATGGTAGCGCGTCTGACTCCAGATCAGAAGGTTGTGTGTTCAAATCACATCAGGGTCATTGTTTAACACTTGTGCTATCTGATGCACTTTGATGTTGGGATTTGGGTCATCTAGACAGTGTGCTGAGCCTTTTTCTTCAATGATTTGTGATCTTCACTGGTTTCCATGGATTACAGGAAATCCCTTTCACCTTTATCCACCTTTGTCATGGTAGGGAAAACACGTCAATTTAAGGCCAAGGTCATAGGATAGCACAAGGGTACATCTGTGCAGAGCGCAAGCTGCGACTCTTTGGATTGCTGACGTTGTAGCATGGCCTTAAGACAAAGTTAGGTGCTTGCCTAATATTGACTCGGTCTATTGTGCACTGTTACAAACTTTAACCACACAACTTGAAAAAAAAAACAGTTGAGGAGATCCAAGTTTGTTCACTTGTAGATTGTATGTGGAACAGTTGGCTTCTGAGTAATGCACAGTTGTAAGTTGGGTTAGGCTGTTGACCAGGGATGTTTTCTGCTGAGTGTGGGAGAAAGCCAATAAATAGTTTGAGCAGCACTTTTGGATTAATTTGGAATCATTTTAATAAGGGAGAGGAGTTGGAGAATGCTGGAATTGACACACAAACAGGGTTGGTGAAGGAAGAAGCTCATGTGCAGAATTTCACTTTGAATCAATGACTTTCTTTATAATGAAGAGCTGCAACATTTGAAGCACCTCAGAGGGGACTTGAACCCCCAATCCCTGGCTTAGGAGGCCAGTGCCTTATCCATTAGGCCACTGAGGCTTGACAACTATGTTCACACATGAAAGAGTTGGTGTCATTTAACTCCGACAGGCCACTGACAACAATGACTAAATTCTGCTTCATGGTCACTTTTAAAACCATTGGTACTTTGTGTTTTGAAAAAGCCGCGACCAATAAGTCACTATCAAATCCCAGTCCTTGACTGGTCAATGTTCCACTTTGTAAGATTTGACGCTCATTCAATGGCCGTGCGTCTTGTGCGTGGAGCCCTAAAACGATTATAAAAAAACATGCTTCGCGATGCGTGTTGCAACAGTTTTCAACGACTTAGCCCAAAATGTGCATACAAGTGCGTTGGTACAGGCGTTTCATTGGAAGTGGTCGTGTTCCACTTCTAGGTCTTACAGAACTTGAAAGAGGGATGTACAGCATGCAGTTTTATCCACAACTAGCCCATAGGAGGGCTAACTCTACTTTTTGAACAAACTTTTCACAACGGCACCAAGGCATCCTTACAAATAAAGAGAAAACAATCAAGATACAAACGACATCCAGCCGCACGCACTAAAGGGAAGGGTATGTTGTATCTGCTGGACACTGTCGACAAATACAGCTGAGGTCAAAAACTCTCACCATGCTACTACATACACACCAGGCATGGGATGAATGTGTGTTCCAGAGTCCGTTTGAATGTAGTAGGAGTCTCTACATGCCTTTAGGCTAATGTTCAAATGCATAAAAGTGAATCTGGACAATGGCCATGCTGTTAGTGTGGTATTGTTCACACAATCGCACACATCAGGGGTATGTTTTGATCCAATATTAGCTCATAGTTGGTAGCAACCAATAGTAGTCAATGGTTATCCAGCCAATGCCCTTGAACTGTCAAAAAGCTCCAGATGGTGTAAATTTTCTTGCTGTTCTGATATGGAGCAAACATGAACACCACTTCTCTATTTGAACCCACTTTCTTGGCTCTTTGTCATCTTTCATCTCGTAGTCTTACTTAAAGAAGGCTGACATTTCAACTATAGCTTTTCTGTTGTGACTTTTTCCTTTCTTGAAAAGGAGACTGTTTTCTTGATGCTGACTTGTACCTCTTGAGAAAAACGACACAGTTCCTAGTTGAAAAGTTACAGTTAGACAATAGTAGAGACGATGAAGAAAAGGCCAAGAAAAACCACTGACATGAACTACAGACGAAAAGACCTAGTCACATAACAGCGATCAAAGAAACTACAGTGAATGAGAAAAAGGCATTACAAGTTAGGAAGTCAGTGGGATTCTGACCCTTAGAAAATAATTTGAAAAAAAACATAAACATGCCTGTTGTGTAGTGACCTTGAGAAATTTGGCCAGCACTGAAGAAAGAGCAAAAAAGGGTCAAAATCTTGCCAGTAGAATGTGTTTACAGATATTGAAAAGGACTCTGTGGCGCAATGGTAGCGCGTCTGACTCCAGATCAGAAGGTTGTGTGTTCAAATCACATCAGGGTCATTGTTTAACACTTGTGCTATCTGATGCACTTTGATGTTGGGATTTGGGTCATCTAGACAGTGTGCTGAGCCTTTTTCTTCAATGATTTGTGATCTTCACTGGTTTCCATGGATTACAGGAAATCCCTTTCACCTTTATCCACCTTTGTCATGGTAGGGAAAACACGTCAATTTAAGGCCAAGGTCATAGGATAGCACAAGGGTACATCTGTGCAGAGCGCAAGCTGCGACTCTTTGGATTGCTGACGTTGTAGCATGGCCTTAAGACAAAGTTAGGTGCTTGCCTAATATTGACTCGGTCTATTGTGCACTGTTACAAACTTTAACCACACAACTTGAAAAAAAAAACAGTTGAGGAGATCCAAGTTTGTTCACTTGTAGATTGTATGTGGAACAGTTGGCTTCTGAGTAATGCACAGTTGTAAGTTGGGTTAGGCTGTTGGCCAGGGATGTTTTCTGCTGAGTGTGGGAGAAAGCCAATAAATAGTTTGAGCAGCACTTTTGGATTAATTTGGAATCATTTTAATAAGGGAGAGGAGTTGGAGAATGCTGGAATTGACACACAAACAGGGTTGGTGAAGGAAGAAGCTCATGTGCAGAATTTCACTTAGAATCAATGACTTTCTTTATAATGAAGAGCTGCAACATTTGAAGCACCTCAGAGGGGACTTGAACCCCCAATCCCTGGCTTAGGAGGCCAGTGCCTTATCCATTAGGCCACTGAGGCTTGACAACTATGTTCACACATGAAAGAGTTGGTGTCATTTAACTCCGACAGGCCACTGACAACAATGACTAAATTCTGCTTCATGGTCACTTTTAAAACCATTGGTACTTTGTGTTTTGAAAAAGCCGCGACCAATAAGTCACTATCAAATCCCAGTCCTTGACTGGTCAATGTTCCACTTTGTAAGATTTGACGCTCATTCAATGGCCGTGCGTCTTGTGCGTGGAGCCCTAAAACGATTATAAAAAAACATGCTTCGTGATGCGTGTTGAAACAGTTTTCAACGACTTAGCCCAAAATGTGCATACAAGTGCGTTGGTACAGGCGTTTCATTGGAAGTGGTCGTGTTCCACTTCTAGGTCTTACAGAACTTGAAAGAGGGATGTACAGCATGCAGTTTTATCCACAACTAGCCCATAGGAGGGCTAACTCTACTTTTTGAACAAACTTTTCACAACGGCACCAAGGCATCCTTACAAATAAAGAGAAAACAATCAAGATACAAACGACATCCAGCCGCACGCACTAAAGGGAAGGGTATGTTGTATCTGCTGGACACTGTCGACAAATACAGCTGAGGTCAAAAACTCTCACCATGCTACTACATACACACCAGGCATGGGATGAATGTGTGTTCCAGAGTCCGTTTGAATGTAGTAGGAGTCTCTACATGCCTTTAGGCTAATGTTCAAATGCATAAAAGTGAATCTGGACAATGGCCATGCTGTTAGTGTGGTATTGTTCACACAATCGCACACATCAGGGGTATGTTTTGATCCAATATTAGCTCATAGTTGGTAGCAACCAATAGTAGTCAATGGTTATCCAGCCAATGCCCTTGAACTGTCAAAAAGCTCCAGATGGTGTAAATTTTCTTGCTGTTCTGATATGGAGCAAACATGAACACCACTTCTCTATTTGAACCCACTTTCTTGGCTCTTTGTCATCTTTCATCTCGTAGTCTTACTTAAAGAAGGCTGACATTTCAACTATAGCTTTTCTGTTGTGACTTTTTCCTTTCTTGAAAAGGAGACTGTTTTCTTGATGCTGACTTGTACCTCTTGAGAAAAACGACACAGTTCCTAGTTGAAAAGTTACAGTTAGACAATAGTAGAGAGGATGAAGAAAAGGCCAAGAAAAACCACTGACATGAACTACAGACGAAAAGACCTAGTCACATAACAGCGATCAAAGAAACTACAGTGAATGAGAAAAAGGCATTACAAGTTAGGAAGTCAGTGGGATTCTGACCCTTAGAAAATAATTTGAAAAAAAACATAGACATGCCTGTTGTGTAGTGACCTTGAGAAATTTGGCCAGCACTGAAGAAAGAGCAAAAAAGGGTCAAAATCTTGCCAGTAGAATGTGTTTACAGATATTGAAAAGGACTCTGTGGCGCAATGGTAGCGCGTCTGACTCCAGATCAGAAGGTTGTGTGTTCAAATCACATCAGGGTCATTGTTTAACACTTGTGCTATCTGATGCACTTTGATGTTGGGATTTGGGTCATCTAGACACTGTGCTAAGCTTTTTTCTTCAATGATTTGTGATCTTCACTGGTTTCCATGGATTACAGGAAATCCCTTTCACCTTTATCCACCTTTGTCATGGTAGGGAAAACACGTCAATTTAAGGCCAAGGTCATAGGATAGCACAAGGGTGCATCTGTGCAGAGCGCAAGCTGCGACTCTTTGGATTGCTGACGTTGTAGCATGGCCTTAAGACAAAGTCAGTTGCTTGCCTATTATTGACTCAGTCTATTGTGCACTGTTACAAACTTTAACCACACAACTTGAAAAAAAGAACAGTTGAGGAGATCCAAGTTTGTTCACTTGTAGATTGTATGTGGAACAGTTGGCTTCTGAGTAATGCACAGTTGTAAGTTGGGTTAGGCTGTTGACCAGGGATGTTTTCTGCTGCGTGTGGGAGAAAGCCAATAAACAGTTTGAGCAGCACTTTTGGATTAATTTGGAATCATTATAATAAGGGAGAGGAGTTGGAGAATGCTGGAATTGACACACAAACAGGGTTGGTGAAGGAAGAAGCTCATGTGCAGAATTTCACTTTGAATCAATGACTTTCTTTTTAATGAAGAGCTGCAACATTTGAAGCACCTCAGAGGGGACTTGAACCCCCAATCCCTGGCTTAGGAGGCCAGTGCCTTATCCATTAGGCCACTGAGGCTTGACAACTATGTTCACACATGAAAGAGTTGGTGTCATTTAACTCCGACAGGCCACTGACAACAATGACTAAATTCTGCTTCATGGTCACTTTTAAAACCATTGGTACTTTGTGTTTTGAAAAAGCCGCGACCAATAAGTCACTATCAAATCCCAGTCCTTGACTGGTCAATGTTCCACTTTGTAAGATTTGACGCTCATTCAATGGCCGTGCGTCTTGTGCGTGGAGCCCTAAAACGATTATAAAAAAACATGCTTCGCGATGCGTGTTGAAACAGTTTTCAACGACTTAGCCCAAAATGTGCATACAAGTGCGTTGGTACAGGCGTTTCATTGGAAGTGGTCGTGTTCCACTTCTAGGTCTTACAGAACTTGAAAGAGGGATGTACAGCATGCAGTTTTATCCACAACTAGCCCATAGGAGGGCTAACTCTACTTTTTGAACAAACTTTTCACAACGGCACCAAGGCATCCTTACAAATAAAGAGAAAACAATCAAGATACAAACGACATCCAGCCGCACGCACTAAAGGGAAGGGTATGTTGTATCTGCTGGACACTGTCGACAAATACAGCTGAGGTCAAAAACTCTCACCATGCTACTACATACACACCAGGCATGGGATGAATGTGTGTTCCAGAGTCCGTTTGAATGTAGTAGGAGTCTCTACATGCCTTTAGGCTAATGTTCAAATGCATAAAAGTGAATCTGGACAATGGCCATGCTGTTAGTGTGGTATTGTTCACACAATCGCACACATCAGGGGTATGTTTTGATCCAATATTAGCTCATAGTTGGTAGCAACCAATAGTAGTCAATGGTTATCCAGCCAATGCCCTTGAACTGTCAAAAAGCTCCAGATGGTGTAAATTTTCTTGCTGTTCTGATATGGAGCAAACATGAACACCACTTCTCTATTTGAACCCACTTTCTTGGCTCTTTGTCATCTTTCATCTCGTAGTCTTACTTAAAGAAGGCTGACATTTCAACTATAGCTTTTCTGTTGTGACTTTTTCCTTTCTTGAAAAGGAGACTGTTTTCTTGATGCTGACTTGTACCTCTTGAGAAAAACGACACAGTTCCTAGTTGAAAAGTTACAGTTAGACAATAGTAGAGACGATGAAGAAAAGGCCAAGAAAAACCACTGACATGAACTACAGACGAAAAGACCTAGTCACATAACAGCGATCAAAGAAACTACAGTGAATGAGAAAAAGGCATTACAAGTTAGGAAGTCAGTGGGATTCTGACCCTTAGAAAATAATTTGAAAAAAAACATAAACATGCCTGTTGTGTAGTGACCTTGAGAAATTTGGCCAGCACTGAAGAAAGAGCAAAAAAGGGTCAAAATCTTGCCAGTAGAATGTGTTTACAGATATTGAAAAGGACTCTGTGGTGCAATGGTAGCGCGTCTGACTCTAGATCAGAAGGTTGTGTGTTCAAATCACATCAGGGTCATTGTTTAACACTTGTGCTATCTGATGCACTTTGATGTTGGGATTTGGGTCATCTAGACAGTGTGCTGAGCCTTTTTCTTCAATGATTTGTGATCTTCACTGGTTTCCATGGATTACAGGAAATCCCTTTCACCTTTATCCACCTTTGTCATGGTAGGGAAAACACGTCAATTTAAGGCCAAGGTCATAGGATAGCACAAGGGTACATCTGTGCAGAGCGCAAGCTGCGACTCTTTGGATTGCTGACGTTGTAGCATGGCCTTAAGACAAAGTTAGGTGCTTGCTTAATATTGACTCGGTCTATTGTGCACTGTTACAAACTTTAACCACACAACTTGAAAAAAAAAACAGTTGAGGAGATCCAAGTTTGTTCACTTGTAGATTGTATGTGGAACAGTTGGCTTCTGAGTAATGCACAGTTGTAAGTTGGGTTAGGCTGTTGACCAGGGATGTTTTCTGCTGAGTGTGGGAGAAAGCCAATAAATAGTTTGAGCAGCACTTTTGGATTAATTTGGAATCATTTTAATAAGGGAGAGGAGTTGGAGAATGCTGGAATTGACACACAAACAGGGTTGGTGAAGGAAGAAGCTCATGTGCAGAATTTCACTTAGAATCAATGACTTTCTTTATAATGAAGAGCTGCAACATTTGAAGCACCTCAGAGGGGACTTGAACCCCCAATCCCTGGCTTAGGAGGCCAGTGCCTTATCCATTAGGCCACTGAGGCTTGACAACTATGTTCACACATGAAAGAGTTGGTGTCATTTAACTCCGACAGGCCACTGACAACAATGACTAAATTCTGCTTCATGGTCACTTTTAAAACCATTGGTACTTTGTGTTTTGAAAAAGCCGCGACCAATAAGTCACTATCAAATCCCAGTCCTTGACTGGTCAATGTTCCACTTTGTAAGATTTGACGCTCATTCAATGGCCGTGCGTCTTGTGCGTGGAGCCCTAAAACGATTATAAAAAAACATGCTTCGTGATGCGTGTTGAAACAGTTTTCAACGACTTAGCCCAAAATGTGCATACAAGTGCGTTGGTACAGGCGTTTCATTGGAAGTGGTCGTGTTCCACTTCTAGGTCTTACAGAACTTGAAAGAGGGATGTACAGCATGCAGTTTTATCCACAACTAGCCCATAGGAGGGCTAACTCTACTTTTTGAACAAACTTTTCACAACGGCACCAAGGCATCCTTACAAATAAAGAGAAAACAATCAAGATACAAACGACATCCAGCCGCACGCACTAAAGGGAAGGGTATGTTGTATCTGCTGGACACTGTCGACAAATACAGCTGAGGTCAAAAACTCTCACCATGCTACTACATACACACCAGGCATGGGATGAATGTGTGTTCCAGAGTCCGTTTGAATGTAGTAGGAGTCTCTACATGCCTTTAGGCTAATGTTCAAATGCATAAAAGTGAATCTGGACAATGGCCATGCTGTTAGTGTGGTATTGTTCACACAATCGCACACATCAGGGGTATGTTTTGATCCAATATTAGCTCATAGTTGGTAGCAACCAATAGTAGTCAATGGTTATCCAGCCAATGCCCTTGAACTGTCAAAAAGCTCCAGATGGTGTAAATTTTCTTGCTGTTCTGATATGGAGCAAACATGAACACCACTTCTCTATTTGAACCCACTTTCTTGGCTCTTTGTCATCTTTCATCTCGTAGTCTTACTTAAAGAAGGCTGACATTTCAACTATAGCTTTTCTGTTGTGACTTTTTCCTTTCTTGAAAAGGAGACTGTTTTCTTGATGCTGACTTGTACCTCTTGAGAAAAACGACACAGTTCCTAGTTGAAAAGTTACAGTTAGACAATAGTAGAGAGGATGAAGAAAAGGCCAAGAAAAACCACTGACATGAACTACAGACGAAAAGACCTAGTCACATAACAGCGATCAAAGAAACTACAGTGAATGAGAAAAAGGCATTACAAGTTAGGAAGTCAGTGGGATTCTGACCCTTAGAAAATAATTTGAAAAAAAACATAGACATGCCTGTTGTGTAGTGACCTTGAGAAATTTGGCCAGCACTGAAGAAAGAGCAAAAAAGGGTCAAAATCTTGCCAGTAGAATGTGTTTACAGATATTGAAAAGGACTCTGTGGCGCAATGGTAGCGCGTCTGACTCCAGATCAGAAGGTTGTGTGTTCAAATCACATCAGGGTCATTGTTTAACACTTGTGCTATCTGATGCACTTTGATGTTGGGATTTGGGTCATCTAGACACTGTGCTAAGCTTTTTTCTTCAATGATTTGTGATCTTCACTGGTTTCCATGGATTACAGGAAATCCCTTTCACCTTTATCCACCTTTGTCATGGTAGGGAAAACACGTCAATTTAAGGCCAAGGTCATAGGATAGCACAAGGGTGCATCTGTGCAGAGCGCAAGCTGCGACTCTTTGGATTGCTGACGTTGTAGCATGGCCTTAAGACAAAGTCAGTTGCTTGCCTATTATTGACTCAGTCTATTGTGCACTGTTACAAACTTTAACCACACAACTTGAAAAAAAGAACAGTTGAGGAGATCCAAGTTTGTTCACTTGTAGATTGTATGTGGAACAGTTGGCTTCTGAGTAATGCACAGTTGTAAGTTGGGTTAGGCTGTTGACCAGGGATGTTTTCTGCTGCGTGTGGGAGAAAGCCAATAAACAGTTTGAGCAGCACTTTTGGATTAATTTGGAATCATTATAATAAGGGAGAGGAGTTGGAGAATGCTGGAATTGACACACAAACAGGGTTGGTGAAGGAAGAAGCTCATGTGCAGAATTTCACTTTGAATCAATGACTTTCTTTTTAATGAAGAGCTGCAACATTTGAAGCACCTCAGAGGGGACTTGAACCCCCAATCCCTGGCTTAGGAGGCCAGTGCCTTATCCATTAGGCCACTGAGGCTTGACAACTATGTTCACACATGAAAGAGTTGGTGTCATTTAACTCCGACAGGCCACTGACAACAATGACTAAATTCTGCTTCATGGTCACTTTTAAAACCATTGGTACTTTGTGTTTTGAAAAAGCCGCGACCAATAAGTCACTATCAAATCCCAGTCCTTGACTGGTCAATGTTCCACTTTGTAAGATTTGACGCTCATTCAATGGCCGTGCGTCTTGTGCGTGGAGCCCTAAAACGATTATAAAAAAACATGCTTCGCGATGCGTGTTGAAACAGTTTTCAACGACTTAGCCCAAAATGTGCATACAAGTGCGTTGGTACAGGCGTTTCATTGGAAGTGGTCGTGTTCCACTTCTAGGTCTTACAGAACTTGAAAGAGGGATGTACAGCATGCAGTTTTATCCACAACTAGCCCATAGGAGGGCTAACTCTACTTTTTGAACAAACTTTTCACAACGGCACCAAGGCATCCTTACAAATAAAGAGAAAACAATCAAGATACAAACGACATCCAGCCGCACGCACTAAAGGGAAGGGTATGTTGTATCTGCTGGACACTGTCGACAAATACAGCTGAGGTCAAAAACTCTCACCATGCTACTACATACACACCAGGCATGGGATGAATGTGTGTTCCAGAGTCCGTTTGAATGTAGTAGGAGTCTCTACATGCCTTTAGGCTAATGTTCAAATGCATAAAAGTGAATCTGGACAATGGCCATGCTGTTAGTGTGGTATTGTTCACACAATCGCACACATCAGGGGTATGTTTTGATCCAATATTAGCTCATAGTTGGTAGCAACCAATAGTAGTCAATGGTTATCCAGCCAATGCCCTTGAACTGTCAAAAAGCTCCAGATGGTGTAAATTTTCTTGCTGTTCTGATATGGAGCAAACATGAACACCACTTCTCTATTTGAACCCACTTTCTTGGCTCTTTGTCATCTTTCATCTCGTAGTCTTACTTAAAGAAGGCTGACATTTCAACTATAGCTTTTCTGTTGTGACTTTTTCCTTTCTTGAAAAGGAGACTGTTTTCTTGATGCTGACTTGTACCTCTTGAGAAAAACGACACAGTTCCTAGTTGAAAAGTTACAGTTAGACAATAGTAGAGACGATGAAGAAAAGGCCAAGAAAAACCACTGACATGAACTACAGACGAAAAGACCTAGTCACATAACAGCGATCAAAGAAACTACAGTGAATGAGAAAAAGGCATTACAAGTTAGGAAGTCAGTGGGATTCTGACCCTTAGAAAATAATTTGAAAAAAAACATAAACATGCCTGTTGTGTAGTGACCTTGAGAAATTTGGCCAGCACTGAAGAAAGAGCAAAAAAGGGTCAAAATCTTGCCAGTAGAATGTGTTTACAGATATTGAAAAGGACTCTGTGGCGCAATGGTAGCGCGTCTGACTCCAGATCAGAAGGTTGTGTGTTCAAATCACATCAGGGTCATTGTTTAACACTTGTGCTATCTGATGCACTTTGATGTTGGGATTTGGGTCATCTAGACACTGTGCTAAGCTTTTTTCTTCAATGATTTGTGATCTTCACTGGTTTCCATGGATTACAGGAAATCCCTTTCACCTTTATCCACCTTTGTCATGGTAGGGAAAACACGTCAATTTAAGGCCAAGGTCATAGGATAGCACAAGGGTGCATCTGTGCAGAGCGCAAGCTGCGACTCTTTGGATTGCTGACGTTGTAGCATGGCCTTAAGACAAAGTCAGTTGCTTGCCTATTATTGACTCAGTCTATTGTGCACTGTTACAAACTTTAACCACACAACTTGAAAAAAAGAACAGTTGAGGAGATCCAAGTTTGTTCACTTGTAGATTGTATGTGGAACAGTTGGCTTCTGAGTAATGCACAGTTGTAAGTTGGGTTAGGCTGTTGACCAGGGATGTTTTCTGCTGCGTGTGGGAGAAAGCCAATAAACAGTTTGAGCAGCACTTTTGGATTAATTTGGAATCATTATAATAAGGGAGAGGAGTTGGAGAATGCTGGAATTGACACACAAACAGGGTTGGTGAAGGAAGAAGCTCATGTGCAGAATTTCACTTAGAATCAATGACTTTCTTTTTAATGAAGAGCTGCAACATTTGAAGCACCTCAGAGGGGACTTGAACCCCCAATCCCTGGCTTAGGAGGCCAGTGCCTTATCCATTAGGCCACTGAGGCTTGACAACTATGTTCACACATGAAAGAGTTGGTGTCATTTAACTCCGACAGGCCACTGACAACAATGACTAAATTCTGCTTCATGGTCACTTTTAAAACCATTGGTACTTTGTGTTTTGAAAAAGCCGCGACCAATAAGTCACTATCAAATCCCAGTCCTTGACTGGTCAATGTTCCACTTTGTAAGATTTGACGCTCATTCAATGGCCGTGCGTCTTGTGCGTGGAGCCCTAAAACGATTATAAAAAAACATGCTTCGCGATGCGTGTTGCAACAGTTTTCAACGACTTAGCCCAAAATGTGCATACAAGTGCGTTGGTACAGGCGTTTCATTGGAAGTGGTCGTGTTCCACTTCTAGGTCTTACAGAACTTGAAAGAGGGATGTACAGCATGCAGTTTTATCCACAACTAGCCCATAGGAGGGCTAACTCTACTTTTTGAACAAACTTTTCACAACGGCACCAAGGCATCCTTACAAATAAAGAGAAAACAATCAAGATACAAACGACATCCAGCCGCACGCACTAAAGGGAAGGGTATGTTGTATCTGCTGGACACTGTGGACAAATACAGCTGAGGTCAAAAACTCTCACCATGCTACTACATACACACCAGGCATGGGATGAATGTGTGTTCCAGAGTCCGTTTGAATGTAGTAGGAGTCTCTACATGCCTTTAGGCTAATGTTCAAATGCATAAAAGTGAATCTGGACAATGGCCATGCTGTTAGTGTGGTATTGTTCACACAATCGCACACATCAGGGGTATGTTTTGATCCAATATTAGCTCATAGTTGGTAGCAACCAATAGTAGTCAATGGTTATCCAGCCAATGCCCTTGAACTGTCAAAAAGCTCCAGATGGTGTAAATTTTCTTGCTGTTCTGATATGGAGCAAACATGAACACCACTTCTCTATTTGAACCCACTTTCTTGGCTCTTTGTCATCTTTCATCTCGTAGTCTTACTTAAAGAAGGCTGACATTTCAACTATAGCTTTTCTGTTGTGACTTTTTCCTTTCTTGAAAAGGAGACTGTTTTCTTGATGCTGACTTGTACCTCTTGAGAAAAACGACACAGTTCCTAGTTGAAAAGTTACAGTTAGACAATAGTAGAGACGATGAAGAAAAGGCCAAGAAAAACCACTGACATGAACTACAGACGAAAAGACCTAGTCACATAACAGCGATCAAAGAAACTACAGTGAATGAGAAAAAGGCATTACAAGTTAGGAAGTCAGTGGGATTCTGACCCTTAGAAAATAATTTGAAAAAAAAACATAGACATGCCTGTTGTGTAGTGACCTTGAGAAATTTGGCCAGCACTGAAGAAAGAGCAAAAAAGGGTCAAAATCTTGCCAGTAGAATGTGTTTACAGATATTGAAAAGGACTCTGTGGCGCAATGGTAGCGCGTCTGACTCCAGATCAGAAGGTTGTGTGTTCAAATCACATCAGGGTCATTGTTTAACACTTGTGCTATCTGATGCACTTTGATGTTGGGATTTGGGTCATCTAGACACTGTGCTAAGCTTTTTTCTTCAATGATTTGTGATCTTCACTGGTTTCCATGGATTACAGGAAATCCCTTTCACCTTTATCCACCTTTGTCATGGTAGGGAAAACACGTCAATTTAAGGCCAAGGTCATAGGATAGCACAAGGGTGCATCTGTGCAGAGCGCAAGCTGCGACTCTTTGGATTGCTGACGTTGTAGCATGGCCTTAAGACAAAGTCAGTTGCTTGCCTATTATTGACTCAGTCTATTGTGCACTGTTACAAACTTTAACCACACAACTTGAAAAAAAGAACAGTTGAGGAGATCCAAGTTTGTTCACTTGTAGATTGTATGTGGAACAGTTGGCTTCTGAGTAATGCACAGTTGTAAGTTGGGTTAGGCTGTTGACCAGGGATGTTTTCTGCTGCGTGTGGGAGAAAGCCAATAAACAGTTTGAGCAGCACTTTTGGATTAATTTGGAATCATTATAATAAGGGAGAGGAGTTGGAGAATGCTGGAATTGACACACAAACAGGGTTGGTGAAGGAAGAAGCTCATGTGCAGAATTTCACTTTGAATCAATGACTTTCTTTTTAATGAAGAGCTGCAACATTTGAAGCACCTCAGAGGGGACTTGAACCCCCAATCCCTGGCTTAGGAGGCCAGTGCCTTATCCATTAGGCCACTGAGGCTTGACAACTATGTTCACACATGAAAGAGTTGGTGTCATTTAACTCCGACAGGCCACTGACAACAATGACTAAATTCTGCTTCATGGTCACTTTTAAAACCATTGGTACTTTGTGTTTTGAAAAAGCCGCGACCAATAATTCACTATCAAATCCCAGTCCTTGACTGGTCAATGTTCCACTTTGTAAGATTTGACGCTCATTCAATGGCCGTGCGTCTTGTGCGTGGAGCCCTAAAACGATTATAAAAAAACATGCTTCGCGATGCGTGTTGCAACAGTTTTCAACGACTTAGCCCAAAATGTGCATACAAGTGCGTTGGTACAGGCGTTTCATTGGAAGTGGTCGTGTTCCACTTCTAGGTCTTACAGAACTTGAAAGAGGGATGTACAGCATGCAGTTTTATCCACAACTAGCCCATAGGAGGGCTAACTCTACTTTTTGAACAAACTTTTCACAACGGCACCAAGGCATCCTTACAAATAAAGAGAAAACAATCAAGATACAAACGACATCCAGCCGCACGCACTAAAGGGAAGGGTATGTTGTATCTGCTGGACACTGTGGACAAATACAGCTGAGGTCAAAAACTCTCACCATGCTACTACATACACACCAGGCATGGGATGAATGTGTGTTCCAGAGTCCGTTTGAATGTAGTAGGAGTCTCTACATGCCTTTAGGCTAATGTTCAAATGCATAAAAGTGAATCTGGACAATGGCCATGCTGTTAGTGTGGTATTGTTCACACAATCGCACACATCAGGGGTATGTTTTGATCCAATATTAGCTCATAGTTGGTAGCAACCAATAGTAGTCAATGGTTATCCAGCCAATGCCCTTGAACTGTCAAAAAGCTCCAGATGGTGTAAATTTTCTTGCTGTTCTGATATGGAGCAAACATGAACACCACTTCTCTATTTGAACCCACTTTCTTGGCTCTTTGTCATCTTTCATCTCGTAGTCTTACTTAAAGAAGGCTGACATTTCAACTATAGCTTTTCTGTTGTGACTTTTTCCTTTCTTGAAAAGGAGACTGTTTTCTTGATGCTGACTTGTACCTCTTGAGAAAAACGACACAGTTCCTAGTTGAAAAGTTACAGTTAGACAATAGTAGAGACGATGAAGAAAAGGCCAAGAAAAACCACTGACATGAACTACAGACGAAAAGACCTAGTCACATAACAGCGATCAAAGAAACTACAGTGAATGAGAAAAAGGCATTACAAGTTAGGAAGTCAGTGGGATTCTGACCCTTAGAAAATAATTTGAAAAAAAACATAAACATGCCTGTTGTGTAGTGACCTTGAGAAATTTGGCCAGCACTGAAGAAAGAGCCAAAAAGGGTCAAAATCTTGCCAGTAGAATGTGTTTACAGATATTGAAAAGGACTCTGTGGCGCAATGGTAGCGCGTCTGACTCCAGATCAGAAGGTTGTGTGTTCAAATCACATCAGGGTCATTGTTTAACACTTGTGCTATCTGATGCACTTTGATGTTGGGATTTGGGTCATCTAGACAGTGTGCTGAGCCTTTTTCTTCAATGATTTGTGATCTTCACTGGTTTCCATGGATTACAGGAAATCCCTTTCACCTTTATCCACCTTTGTCATGGTAGGGAAAACATGTCAATATAAGGCCAAGGTCATAGGATAGCACAAGGGTACATCTGTGCAGAGCGCAAGCTGCGACTCTTTGGATTGCTGACGTTGTAGCATGGCCTTAAGACAAAGTTAGGTGCTTGCCTAATATTGACTCGGTCTATTGTGCACTGTTACAAACTTTAACCACACAACTTGAAAAAAAAAACAGTTGAGGAGATCCAAGTTTGTTCATTTGTAGATTGTATGTGGAACAGTTGGCTTCTGAGTAATGCACAGTTGTAAGTTGGGTTAGGCTGTTGACCAGGGATGTTTTCTGCTGAGTGTGGGAGAAAGCCAATAAATAGTTTGAGCAGCACTTTTGGATTAATTTGGAATCATTTTAATAAGGGAGAGGAGTTGGAGAATGCTGGAATTGACACACAAACAGGGTTGGTGAAGGAAGAAGCTCATGTGCAGAATTTCACTTAGAATCAATGACTTTCTTTATAATGAAGAGCTGCAACATTTGAAGCACCTCAGAGGGGACTTGAACCCCCAATCCCTGGCTTAGGAGGCCAGTGCCTTATCCATTAGGCCACTGAGGCTTGACAACTATGTTCACACATGAAAGAGTTGGTGTCATTTAACTCCGACAGGCCACTGACAACAATGACTAAATTCTGCTTCATGGTCACTTTTAAAACCATTGGTACTTTGTGTTTTGAAAAAGCCGCGACCAATAAGTCACTATCAAATCCCAGTCCTTGACTGGTCAATGTTCCACTTTGTAAGATTTGACGCTCATTCAATGGCCGTGCGTCTTGTGCGTGGAGCCCTAAAACGATTATAAAAAAACATGCTTCGCGATGCGTGTTGCAACAGTTTTCAACGACTTAGCCCAAAATGTGCATACAAGTGCGTTGGTACAGGCGTTTCATTGGAAGTGGTCGTGTTCCACTTCTAGGTCTTACAGAACTTGAAAGAGGGATGTACAGCATGCAGTTTTATCCACAACTAGCCCATAGGGGGGCTAACTCTACTTTTTGAACAAACTTTTCACAACGGCACCAAGGCATCCTTACAAATAAAGAAAAAACAATCAAGATACAAACGACATCCAGCCGCACGCACTAAAGGGAAGGGTATGTTGTATCTGCTGGACACTGTGGACAAATACAGCTGAGGTCAAAAACTCTCACCATGCTACTACATACACACCAGGCATGGGATGAATGTGTGTTCCAGAGTCCGTTTGAATGTAGTAGGAGTCTCTACATGCCTTTAGGCTAATGTTCAAATGCATAAAAGTGAATCTGGACAATGGCCATGCTGTTAGTGTGGTATTGTTCACACAATCGCACACATCAGGGGTATGTTTTGATCCAATATTAGCTCATAGTTGGTAGCAACCAATAGTAGTCAATGGTTATCCAGCCAATGCCCTTGAACTGTCAAAAAGCTCCAGATGGTGTAAATTTTCTTGCTGTTCTGATATGGAGCAAACATGAACACCACTTCTCTATTTGAACCCACTTTCTTGGCTCTTTGTCATCTTTCATCTCGTAGTCTTACTTAAAGAAGGCTGACATTTCAACTATAGCTTTTCTGTTGTGACTTTTTCCTTTCTTGAAAAGGAGACTGTTTTCTTGATGCTGACTTGTACCTCTTGAGAAAAACGACACAGTTCCTAGTTGAAAAGTTACAGTTAGACAATAGTAGAGACGATGAAGAAAAGGCCAAGAAAAACCACTGACATGAACTACAGACGAAAAGACCTAGTCACATAACAGCGATCAAAGAAACTACAGTGAATGAGAAAAAGGCATTACAAGTTAGGAAGTCAGTGGGATTCTGACCCTTAGAAAATAATTTGAAAAAAAACATAGACATGCCTGTTGTGTAGTGACCTTGAGAAATTTGGCCAGCACTGAAGAAAGAGCAAAAAAGGGTCAAAATCTTGCCAGTAGAATGTGTTTACAGATATTGAAAAGGACTCTGTGGCGCAATGGTAGCGCGTCTGACTCCAGATCAGAAGGTTGTGTGTTCAAATCACATCAGGGTCATTGTTTAACACTTGTGCTATCTGATGCACTTTGATGTTGGGATTTGGGTCATCTAGACAGTGTGCTGAGCCTTTTTCTTCAATGATTTGTGATCTTCACTGGTTTCCATGGATTACAGGAAATCCCTTTCACCTTTATCCACCTTTGTCATGGTAGGGAAAACACGTCAATTTAAGGCCAAGGTCATAGGATAGCACAAGGGTACATCTGTGCAGAGCGCAAGCTGCGACTCTTTGGATTGCTGACGTTGTAGCATGGCCTTAAGACAAAGTTAGGTGCTTGCTTAATATTGACTCGGTCTATTGTGCACTGTTACAAACTTTAACCACACAACTTGAAAAAAAAAACAGTTGAGGAGATCCAAGTTTGTTCACTTGTAGATTGTATGTGGAACAGTTGGCTTCTGAGTAATGCACAGTTGTAAGTTGGGTTAGGCTGTTGACCAGGGATGTTTTCTGCTGAGTGTGGGAGAAAGCCAATAAATAGTTTGAGCAGCACTTTTGGATTAATTTGGAATCATTTTAATAAGGGAGAGGAGTTGGAGAATGCTGGAATTGACACACAAACAGGGTTGGTGAAGGAAGAAGCTCATGTGCAGAATTTCACTTAGAATCAATGACTTTCTTTATAATGAAGAGCTGCAACATTTGAAGCACCTCAGAGGGGACTTGAACCCCCAATCCCTGGCTTAGGAGGCCAGTGCCTTATCCATTAGGCCACTGAGGCTTGACAACTATGTTCACACATGAAAGAGTTGGTGTCATTTAACTCCGACAGGCCACTGACAACAATGACTAAATTCTGCTTCATGGTCACTTTTAAAACCATTGGTACTTTGTGTTTTGAAAAAGCCGCGACCAATAAGTCACTATCAAATCCCAGTCCTTGACTGGTCAATGTTCCACTTTGTAAGATTTGACGCTCATTCAATGGCCGTGCGTCTTGTGCGTGGAGCCCTAAAACGATTATAAAAAAACATGCTTCGCGATGCGTGTTGAAACAGTTTTCAACGACTTAGCCCAAAATGTGCATACAAGTGCGTTGGTACAGGCGTTTCATTGGAAGTGGTCGTGTTCCACTTCTAGGTCTTACAGAACTTGAAAGAGGGATGTACAGCATGCAGTTTTATCCACAACTAGCCCATAGGAGGGCTAACTCTACTTTTTGAACAAACTTTTCACAACGGCACCAAGGCATCCTTACAAATAAAGAGAAAACAATCAAGATACAAACGACATCCAGCCGCACGCACTAAAGGGAAGGGTATGTTGTATCTGCTGGACACTGTCGACAAATACAGCTGAGGTCAAAAACTCTCACCATGCTACTACATACACACCAGGCATGGGATGAATGTGTGTTCCAGAGTCCGTTTGAATGTAGTAGGAGTCTCTACATGCCTTTAGGCTAATGTTCAAATGCATAAAAGTGAATCTGGACAATGGCCATGCTGTTAGTGTGGTATTGTTCACACAATCGCACACATCAGGGGTATGTTTTGATCCAATATTAGCTCATAGTTGGTAGCAACCAATAGTAGTCAATGGTTATCCAGCCAATGCCCTTGAACTGTCAAAAAGCTCCAGATGGTGAAAATTTTCTTGCTGTTCTGATATGGAGCAAACATGAACACCACTTCTCTACTTGAACCCACTTTCTTGGCTCTTTGTCATCTTTCATCTCGTAGTCTTACTTAAAGAAGGCTGACATTTCAACTATAGCTTTTCTGTTGTGACTTTTTCCTTTCTTGAAAAGGAGACTGTTTTCTTGATGCTGACTTGTACCTCTTGAGAAAAACGACACAGTTCCTAGTTGAAAAGTTACAGTTAGACAATAGTAGAGACGATGAAGAAAAGGCCAAGAAAAACCACTGACATGAACTACAGACGAAAAGACCTAGTCACATAACAGCGATCAAAGAAACTACAGTGAATGAGAAAAAGGCATTACAAGTTAGGAAGTCAGTGGGATTCTGACCCTTAGAAAATAATTTGAAAAAAAACATAGACATGCCTGTTGTGTAGTGACCTTGAGAAATTTGGCCAGCACTGAAGAAAGAGCAAAAAAGGGTCAAAATCTTGCCAGTAGAATGTGTTTACAGATATTGAAAAGGACTCTGTGGCGCAATGGTAGCGCGTCTGACTCCAGATCAGAAGGTTGTGTGTTCAAATCACATCAGGGTCATTGTTTAACACTTGTGCTATCTGATGCACTTTGATGTTGGGATTTGGGTCATCTAAACAGTGTGCTGAGCCTTTTTCTTCAATGATTTGTGATCTTCACTGGTTTCCATGGATTACAGGAAATCCCTTTCACCTTTATCCACCTTTGTCATGGTAGGGAAAACACGTCAATTTAAGGCCAAGGTCATAGGATAGCACAAGGGTACATCTGTGCAGAGCGCAAGCTGCGACTCTTTGGATTGCTGACGTTGTAGCATGGCCTTAAGACAAAGTTAGGTGCTTGCTTAATATTGACTTGGTCTATTGTGCACTGTTACAAACTTTAACCACACAACTTGAAAAAAAAAACAGTTGAGGAGATCCAAGTTTGTTCACTTGTAGATTGTATGTGGAACAGTTGGCTTCTGAGTAATGCACAGTTGTAAGTTGGGTTAGGCTGTTGACCAGGGATGTTTTCTGCTGAGTGTGGGAGAAAGCCAATAAATAGTTTGAGCAGCACTTTTGGATTAATTTGGAATCATTTTAATAAGGGAGAGGAGTTGGAGAATGCTGGAATTGACACACAAACAGGGTTGGTGAAGGAAGAAGCTCATGTGCAGAATTTCACTTAGAATCAATGACTTTCTTTATAATGAAGAGCTGCAACATTTGAAGCACCTCAGAGGGGACTTGAACCCCCAATCCCTGGCTTAGGAGGCCAGTGCCTTATCCATTAGGCCACTGAGGCTTGACAACTATGTTCACACATGAAAGAGTTGGTGTCATTTAACTCCGACAGGCCACTGACAACAATGACTAAATTCTGCTTCATGGTCACTTTTAAAACCATTGGTACTTTGTGTTTTGAAAAAGCCGCGACCAATAAGTCACTATCAAATCCCAGTCCTTGACTGGTCAATGTTCCACTTTGTAAGATTTGACGCTCATTCAATGGCCGTGCGTCTTGTGCGTGGAGCCCTAAAACGATTATAAAAAAACATGCTTCGCGATGCGTGTTGAAACAGTTTTCAACGACTTAGCCCAAAATGTGCATACAAGTGCGTTGGTACAGGCGTTTCATTGGAAGTGGTCGTGTTCCACTTCTAGGTCTTACAGAACTTGAAAGAGGGATGTACAGCATGCAGTTTTATCCACAACTAGCCCATAGGAGGGCTAACTCTACTTTTTGAACAAACTTTTCACAACGGCACCAAGGCATCCTTACAAATAAAGAGAAAACAATCAAGATACAAACGACATCCAGCCGCACGCACTAAAGGGAAGGGTATGTTGTATCTGCTGGACACTGTGGACAAATACAGCTGAGGTCAAAAACTCTCACCATGCTACTACATACACACCAGGCATGGGATGAATGTGTGTTCCAGAGTCCGTTTGAATGTAGTAGGAGTCTCTACATGCCTTTAGGCTAATGTTCAAATGCATAAAAGTGAATCTGGACAATGGCCATGCTGTTAGTGTGGTATTGTTCACACAATCGCACACATCAGGGGTATGTTTTGATCCAATATTAGCTCATAGTTGGTAGCAACCAATAGTAGTCAATGGTTATCCAGCCAATGCCCTTGAACTGTCAAAAAGCTCCAGATGGTGAAAATTTTCTTGCTGTTCTGATATGGAGCAAACATGAACACCACTTCTCTATTTGAACCCACTTTCTTGGCTCTTTGTCATCTTTCATCTCGTAGTCTTACTTAAAGAAGGCTGACATTTCAACTATAGCTTTTCTGTTGTGACTTTTTCCTTTCTTGAAAAGGAGACTGTTTTCTTGATGCTGACTTGTACCTCTTGAGAAAAACGACACAGTTCCTAGTTGAAAAGTTACAGTTAGACAATAGTAGAGACGATGAAGAAAAGGCCAAGAAAAACCACTGACATGAACTACAGACGAAAAGACCTAGTCACATAACAGCGATCAAAGAAACTACAGTGAATGAGAAAAAGGCATTACAAGTTAGGAAGTCAGTGGGATTCTGACCCTTAGAAAATAATTTGAAAAAAAACATAAACATGCCTGTTGTGTAGTGACCTTGAGAAATTTGGCCAGCACTGAAGAAAGAGCCAAAAAGGGTCAAAATCTTGCCAGTAGAATGTGTTTACAGATATTGAAAAGGACTCTGTGGCGCAATGGTAGCGCGTCTGACTCCAGATCAGAAGGTTGTGTGTTCAAATCACATCAGGGTCATTGTTTAACACTTGTGCTATCTGATGCACTTTGATGTTGGGATTTGGGTCATCTAGACAGTGTGCTGAGCCTTTTTCTTCAATGATTTGTGATCTTCACTGGTTTCCATGGATTACAGGAAATCCCTTTCACCTTTATCCACCTTTGTCATGGTAGGGAAAACACGTCAATATAAGGCCAAGGTCATAGGATAGCACAAGGGTACATCTGTGCAGAGCGCAAGCTGCGACTCTTTGGATTGCTGACGTTGTAGCATGGCCTTAAAACAAATTTAGGTACTCGCTTAATATTGACTCGGTCTATTGTGCACTGTTACAAACTTTAACCACACAACTTGAAAAAAAAAACAGTTGAGGAGATCCAAGTTTGTTCATTTGTAGATTGTATGTGGAACAGTTGGCTTCTGAGTAATGCACAGTTGTAAGTTGGGTTAGGCTGTTGACCAGGGATGTTTTCTGCTGAGTGTGGGAGAAAGCCAATAAATAGTTTGAGCAGCACTTTTGGATTAATTTGGAATCATTTTAATAAGGGAGAGGAGTTGGAGAATGCTGGAATTGACACACAAACAGGGTTGGTGAAGGAAGAAGCTCATGTGCAGAATTTCACTTAGAATCAATGACTTTCTTTATAATGAAGAGCTGCAACATTTGAAGCACCTCAGAGGGGACTTGAACCCCCAATCCCTGGCTTAGGAGGCCAGTGCCTTATCCATTAGGCCACTGAGGCTTGACAACTATGTTCACACATGAAAGAGTTGGTGTCATTTAACTCCGACAGGCCACTGACAACAATGACTAAATTCTGCTTCATGGTCACTTTTAAAACCATTGGTACTTTGTGTTTTGAAAAAGCCGCGACCAATAAGTCACTATCAAATCCCAGTCCTTGACTGGTCAATGTTCCACTTTGTAAGATTTGACGCTCATTCAATGGCCGTGCGTCTTGTGCGTGGAGCCCTAAAACGATTATAAAAAAACATGCTTCGCGATGCGTGTTGCAACAGTTTTCAACGACTTAGCCCAAAATGTGCATACAAGTGCGTTGGTACAGGCGTTTCATTGGAAGTGGTCGTGTTCCACTTCTAGGTCTTACAGAACTTGAAAGAGGGATGTACAGCATGCAGTTTTATCCACAACTAGCCCATAGGGGGGCTAACTCTACTTTTTGAACAAACTTTTCACAACGGCACCAAGGCATCCTTACAAATAAAGAGAAAACAATCAGGATACAAACGACATCCAGCCGCACGCACTAAAGGGAAGGGTATGTTGTATCTGCTGGACACTGTCGACAAATACACCTGAGGTCAAAAACTCTCACCATGCTACTACATACACACCAGGCATGGGATGAATGTGTGTTCCAGAGTCCGTTTGAATGTAGTAGGAGTCTCTACATGCCTTTAGGCTAATGTTCAAATGCATAAAAGTGAATCTGGACAATGGCCATGCTGTTAGTGTGGTATTGTTCACACAATCGCACACATCAGGGGTATGTTTTGATCCAATATTAGCTCATAGTTGGTAGCAACCAATAGTAGTCAATGGTTATCCAGCCAATGCCCTTGAACTGTCAAAAAGCTCCAGATGGTGTAAATTTTCTTGCTGTTCTGATATGGAGCAAACATGAACACCACTTCTCTATTTGAACCCACTTTCTTGGCTCTTTGTCATCTTTCATCTCGTAGTCTTACTTAAAAAAGGCTGACATTTCAACTATAGCTTTTCTGTTGTGACTTTTTCCTTTCTTGAAAAGGAGACTGTTTTCTTGATGCTGACTTGTACCTCTTGAGAAAAACGACACAGTTCCTAGTTGAAAAGTTACAGTTAGACAATAGTAGAGACGATGAAGAAAAGGCCAAGAAAAACCACTGACATGAACTACAGACGAAAAGACCTAGTCACATAACAGCGATCAAAGAAACTACAGTGAATGAGAAAAAGGCATTACAAGTTAGGAAGTCAGTGGGATTCTGACCCTTAGAAAATAATTTGAAAAAAAACATAAACATGCCTGTTGTGTAGTGACCTTGAGAAATTTGGCCAGCACTGAAGAAAGAGCCAAAAAGGGTCAAAATCTTGCCAGTAGAATGTGTTTACAGATATTGAAAAGGACTCTGTGGCGCAATGGTAGCGCGTCTGACTCCAGATCAGAAGGTTGTGTGTTCAAATCACGTCAGGGTCATTGTTTAACACTTGTGC
The DNA here is from genome assembly GCF_053564925.1 of Oryzias latipes. NCBI lineage: Eukaryota > Metazoa > Chordata > Actinopteri > Beloniformes > Adrianichthyidae > Oryzias > Oryzias latipes. Next base: position 13,439,445 of record NC_136259.1, read on the forward strand.
TATCTGATGCACTTTGATGTTGGGATTTGGGTCATCTAGACAGTGTGCTGAGCCTTTTTCTTCAATGATTTGTGATCTTCACTGGTTTCCATGGATTACAGGAAATCCCTTTCACCTTTATCCACCTTTGTCATGGTAGGGAAAACACGTCAATATAAGGCCAAGGTCATAGGATAGCACAAGGGTACATCTGTGCAGAGCGCAAGCTGCGACTCTTTGGATTGCTGACGTTGTAGCATGGCCTTAAGACAAAGTTAGGTGCTTGCTTAATATTGACTCGGTCTATTGTGCACTGTTACAAACTTTAACCACACAACTTGAAAAAAAAACAGTTGAGGAGATCCAAGTTTGTTCATTTGTAGATTGTATGTGGAACAGTTGGCTTCTGAGTAATGCACAGTTGTAAGTTGGGTTAGGCTGTTGACCAGGGATGTTTTCTGCTGAGTGTGGGAGAAAGCCAATAAATAGTTTGAGCAGCACTTTTGGATTAATTTGGAATCATTTTAATAAGGGAGAGGAGTTGGAGAATGCTGGAATTGACACACAAACAGGGTTGGTGAAGGAAGAAGCTCATGTGCAGAATTTCACTTAGAATCAATGACTTTCTTTATAATGAAGAGCTGCAACATTTGAAGCACCTCAGAGGGGACTTGAACCCCCAATCCCTGGCTTAGGAGGCCAGTGCCTTATCCATTAGGCCACTGAGGCTTGACAACTATGTTCACACATGAAAGAGTTGGTGTCATTTAACTCCGACAGGCCACTGACAACAATGACTAAATTCTGCTTCATGGTCACTTTTAAAACCATTGGTACTTTGTGTTTTGAAAAAGCCGCGACCAATAAGTCACTATCAAATCCCAGTCCTTGACTGGTCAATGTTCCACTTTGTAAGATTTGACGCTCATTCAATGGCCGTGCGTCTTGTGCGTGGAGCCCTAAAACGATTATAAAAAAACATGCTTCGCGATGCGTGTTGCAACAGTTTTCAACGACTTAGCCCAAAATGTGCATACAAGTGCGTTGGTACAGGCGTTTCATTGGAAGTGGTCGTGTTCCACTTCTAGGTCTTACAGAACTTGAAAGAGGGATGTACAGCATGCAGTTTTATCCACAACTAGCCCATAGGGGGGCTAACTCTACTTTTTGAACAAACTTTTCACAACGGCACCAAGGCATCCTTACAAATAAAGAGAAAACAATCAAGATACAAACGACATCCAGCCGCACGCACTAAAGGGAAGGGTATGTTGTATCTGCTGGACACTGTGGACAAATACAGCTGAGGTCAAAAACTCTCACCATGCTACTACATACACACCAGGCATGGGATGAATGTGTGTTCCAGAGTCCGTTTGAATGTAGTAGGAGTCTCTACATACCTTTAGGCTAATGTTCAAATGCATAAAAGTGAATCTGGACAATGGCCATGCTGTTAGTGTGGTATTGTTCACACAATCGCACACATCAGGGGTATGTTTTGATCCAATATTAGCTCATAGTTGGTAGCAACCAATAGTAGTCAATGGTTATCCAGCCAATGCCCTTGAACTGTCAAAAAGCTCCAGATGGTGTAAATTTTCTTGCTGTTCTGATATGGAGCAAACATGAACACCACTTCTCTATTTGAACCCACTTTCTTGGCTCTTTGTCATCTTTCATCTCGTAGTCTTACTTAAAGAAGGCTGACATTTCAACTATAGCTTTTCTGTTGTGACTTTTTCCTTTCTTGAAAAGGAGACTGTTTTCTTGATGCTGACTTGTACCTCTTCAGAAAAACGACACAGTTCCTAGTTGAAAAGTTACAGTTAGACAATAGTAGAGACGATGAAGAAAAGGCCAAGAAAAACCACTGACATGAACTACAGACGAAAAGACCTAGTCACATAACAGCGATCAAAGAAACTACAGTGAATGAGAAAAATGCATTACAAGTTAGGAAGTCAGTGGGATTCTGACCCTTAGAAAATAATTTGAAAAAAAACATAAACATGCCTGTTGTGTAGTGACCTTGAGAAATTTGGCCAGCACTGAAGAAAGAGCAAAAAAGGGTCAAAATCTTGCCAGTAGAATGTGTTTACAGATATTGAAAAGGACTCTGTGGCGCAATGGTAGCGCGTCTGACTCCAGATCCGAAGGTTGTGTGTTCAAATCACATCAGGGTCATTGTTTAACACTTGTGCTATCTGATGCACTTTGATGTTGGGATTTGGGTCATCTAGACAGTGTGCTGAGCCTTTTTCTTCAATGATTTGTGATCTTCACTGGTTTCCATGGATTACAGGAAATCCCTTTCACCTTTATCCACCTTTGTCATGGTAGGGAAAACACGTCAATTTAAGGCCAAGGTCATAGGATAGCACAAGGGTACATCTGTGCAGAGCGCAAGCTGCGACTCTTTGGATTGCTGACGTTGTAGCATGGCCTTAAGACAAAGTTAGGTGCTTGCCTAATATTGACTCGGTCTATTGTGCACTGTTACAAACTTTAACCACACAACTTGAAAAAAAAAACAGTTGAGGAGATCCAAGTTTGTTCACTTGTAGATTGTATGTGGAACAGTTGGCTTCTGAGTAATGCACAGTTGTAAGTTGGGTTAGGCTGTTGACCAGGGATGTTTTCTGCTGAGTGTGGGAGAAAGCCAATAAATAGTTTGAGCAGCACTTTTGGATTAATTTGGAATCATTTTAATAAGGGAGAGGAGTTGGAGAATGCTGGAATTGACACACAAACAGGGTTGGTGAAGGAAGAAGCTCATGTGCAGAATTTCACTTAGAATCAATGACTTTCTTTATAATGAAGAGCTGCAACATCTGAAGCACCTCAGAGGGGACTTGAACCCCCAATCCCTGGCTTAGGAGGCCAGTGCCTTATCCATTAGGCCACTGAGGCTTGACAACTATGTTCACACATGAAAGAGTTGGTGTCATTTAACTCCGACAGGCCACTGACAACAATGACTAAATTCTGCTTCATGGTCACTTTTAAAACCATTGGTACTTTGTGTTTTGAAAAAGCCGCGACCAGTAAGTCACTATCAAATCCCAGTCCTTGACTGGTCAATGTTCCACTTTGTAAGATTTGACGCTCATTCAATGGCCGTGCGTCTTGTGCGTGGAGCCCTAAAACGATTATAAAAAAACATGCTTCGCGATGCGTGTTGAAACAGTTTTCAACGACTTAGCCCAAAATGTGCATACAAGTGCGTTGGTACAGGCGTTTCATTGGAAGTGGTCGTGTTCCACTTCTAGGTCTTACAGAACTTGAAAGAGGGATGTACAGCATGCAGTTTTATCCACAACTAGCCCATAGGAGGGCTAACTCTACTTTTTGAACAAACTTTTCACAACGGCACCAAGGCATCCTTACAAATAAAGAGAAAACAATCAAGATACAAACGACATCCAGCCGCACGCACTAAAGGGAAGGGTATGTTGTATCTGCTGGACACTGTGGACAAATACAGCTGAGGTCAAAAACTCTCACCATGCTACTACATACACACCAGGCATGGGATGAATGTGTGTTCCAGAGTCCGTTTGAATGTAGTAGGAGTCTCTACATGCCTTTAGGCTAATGTTCAAATGCATAAAAGTGAATCTGGACAATGGCCATGCTGTTAGTGTGGTATTGTTCACACAATCGCACACATCAGGGGTATGTTTTGATCCAATATTAGCTCATAGTTGGTAGCAACCAATAGTAGTCAATGGTTATCCAGCCAATGCCCTTGAACTGTCAAAAAGCTCCAGATGGTGTAAATTTTCTTGCTGTTCTGATATGGAGCAAACATGAACACCACTTCTCTATTTGAACCCACTTTCTTGGCTCTTTGTCATCTTTCATCTCGTAGTCTTACTTAAAGAAGGCTGACATTTCAACTATAGCTTTTCTGTTGTGACTTTTTCCTTTCTTGAAAAGGAGACTGTTTTCTTGATGCTGACTTGTACCTCTTGAGAAAAACGACACAGTTCCTAGTTGAAAAGTTACAGTTAGACAATAGTAGAGACGATGAAGAAAAGGCCAAGAAAAACCACTGACATGAACTACAGACGAAAAGACCTAGTCACATAACAGCGATCAAAGAAACTACAGTGAATGAGAAAAAGGCATTACAAGTTAGGAAGTCAGTGGGATTCTGACCCTTAGAAAATAATTTGAAAAAAAACATAAACATGCCTGTTGTGTAGTGACCTTGAGAAATTTGGCCAGCACTGAAGAAAGAGCAAAAAAGGGTCAAAATCTTGCCAGTAGAATGTGTTTACAGATATTGAAAAGGACTCTGTGGCGCAATGGTAGCGTGTCTGACTCCAGATCAGAAGGTTGTGTGTTCAAATCACATCAGGGTCATTGTTTAACACTTGTGCTATCTGATGCACTTTGATGTTGGGATTTGGGTCATCTAGACAGTGTGCTGAGCCTTTTTCTTCAATGATTTGTGATCTTCACTGGTTTCCATGGATTACAGGAAATCCCTTTCACCTTTATCCACCTTTGTCATGGTAGGGAAAACACGTCAAGTTAAGGCCAAGGTCATAGGATAGCACAAGGGTACATCTGTGCAGAGCGCAAGCTGCGACTCTTTGGATTGCTGACGTTGTAGCATGGCCTTAAGACAAAGTTAGGTGCTTGCCTAATATTGACTCGGTCTATTGTGCACTGTTACAAACTTTAACCACACAACTTGAAAAAAAAAACAGTTGAGGAGATCCAAGTTTGTTCACTTGTAGATTGTATGTGGAAGAGTTGGCTTCTGAGTAATGCACAGTTGTAAGTTGGGTTAGGCTGTTGACCAGGGATGTTTTCTGCTGAGTGTGGGAGAAAGCCAATAAATAGTTTGAGCAGCACTTTTGGATTAATTTGGAATCATTTTAATAAGGGAGAGGAGTTGGAGAATGCTGGAATTGACACACAAACAGGGTTGGTGAAGGAAGAAGCTCATGTGCAGAATTTCACTTAGAATCAATGACTTTCTTTATAATGAAGAGCTGCAACATTTGAAGCACCTCAGAGGGGACTTGAACCCCCAATCCCTGGCTTAGGAGGCCAGTGCCTTATCCATTAGGCCACTGAGGCTTGACAACTATGTTCACACATGAAAGAGTTGGTGTCATTTAACTCCGACAGGCCACTGACAACAATGACTAAATTCTGCTTCATGGTCACTTTTAAAACCATTGGTACTTTGTGTTTTGAAAAAGCCGCGACCAATAAGTCACTATCAAATCCCAGTCCTTGACTGGTCAATGTTCCACTTTGTAAGATTTGACGCTCATTCAATGGCCGTGCGTCTTGTGCGTGGAGCCCTAAAACGATTATAAAAAAACATGCTTCGCGATGCGTGTTGCAACAGTTTTCAACGACTTAGCCCAAAATGTGCATACAAGTGCGTTGGTACAGGCGTTTCATTGGAAGTGGTCGTGTTCCACTTCTAGGTCTTACAGAACTTGAAAGAGGGATGTACAGCATGCAGTTTTATCCACAACTAGCCCATAGGGGGGCTAACTCTACTTTTTGAACAAACTTTTCACAACGGCACCAAGGCATCCTTACAAATAAAGAAAAAACAATCAAGATACAAACGACATCCAGCCGCACGCACTAAAGGGAAGGGTATGTTGTATCTGCTGGACACTGTGGACAAATACAGCTGAGGTCAAAAACTCTCACCATGCTACTACATACACACCAGGCATGGGATGAATGTGTGTTCCAGAGTCCGTTTGAATGTAGTAGGAGTCTCTACATGCCTTTAGGCTAATGTTCAAATGCATAAAAGTGAATCTGGACAATGGCCATGCTGTTAGTGTGGTATTGTTCACACAATCGCACACATCAGGGGTATGTTTTGATCCAATATTAGCTCATAGTTGGTAGCAACCAATAGTAGTCAATGGTTATCCAGCCAATGCCCTTGAACTGTCAAAAAGCTCCAGATGGTGTAAATTTTCTTGCTGTTCTGATATGGAGCAAACATGAACACCACTTCTCTATTTGAACCCACTTTCTTGGCTCTTTGTCATCTTTCATCTCGTAGTCTTACTTAAAGAAGGCTGACATTTCAACTATAACTTTTCTGTTGTGACTTTTTCCTTTCTTGAAAAGGAGACTGTTTTCTTGATGCTGACTTGTACCTCTTGAGAAAAACGACACAGTTCCTAGTTGAAAAGTTACAGTTAGACAATAGTAGAGACGATGAAGAAAAGGCCAAGAAAAACCACTGACATGAACTACAGACGAAAAGACCTAGTCACATAACAGCGATCAAAGAAACTACAGTGAATGAGAAAAAGGCATTACAAGTTAGGAAGTCAGTGGGATTCTGACCCTTAGAAAATAATTTGAAAAAAAACATAAACATGCCTGTTGTGTAGTGACCTTGAGAAATTTGGCCAGCACTGAAGAAAGAGCAAAAAAGGGTCAAAATCTTGCCAGTAGAATGTGTTTACAGATATTGAAAAGGACTCTGTGGCGCAATGGTAGCGCGTCTGACTCCAGATCAGAAGGTTGTGTGTTCAAATCACATCAGGGTCATTGTTTAACACTTGTGCTATCTGATGCACTTTGATGTTGGGATTTGGGTCATCTAGACAGTGTGCTGAGCCTTTTTCTTCAATGATTTGTGATCTTCACTGGTTTCCATGGATTACAGGAAATCCCTTTCACCTTTATCCACCTTTGTCATGGTAGGGAAAACACGTCAATTTAAGGCCAAGGTCATAGGATAGCACAAGGGTACATCTGTGCAGAGCGCAAGCTGCGACTCTTTGGATTGCTGACGTTGTAGCATGGCCTTAAGACAAAGTTAGGTGCTTGCTTAATATTGACTCGGTCTATTGTGCACTGTTACAAACTTTAACCACACAACTTGAAAAAAAAAACAGTTGAGGAGATCCAAGTTTGTTCACTTGTAGATTGTATGTGGAACAGTTGGCTTCTGAGTAATGCACAGTTGTAAGTTGGGTTAGGCTGTTGACCAGGGATGTTTTCTGCTGAGTGTGGGAGAAAGCCAATAAATAGTTTGAGCAGCACTTTTGGATTAATTTGGAATCATTTTAATAAGGGAGAGGAGTTGGAGAATGCTGGAATTGACACACAAACAGGGTTGGTGAAGGAAGAAGCTCATGTGCAGAATTTCACTTAGAATCAATGACTTTCTTTATAATGAAGAGCTGCAACATTTGAAGCACCTCAGAGGGGACTTGAACACCCAATCCCTGGCTTAGGAGGCCAGTGCCTTATCCATTAGGCCACTGAGGCTTGACAACTATGTTCACACATGAAAGAGTTGGTGTCATTTAACTCCGACAGGCCACTGACAACAATGACTAAATTCTGCTTCATGGTCACTTTTAAAACCATTGGTACTTTGTGTTTTGAAAAAGCCGCGACCAATAAGTCACTATCAAATCCCAGTCCTTGACTGGTCAATGTTCCACTTTGTAAGATTTGACGCTCATTCAATGGCCGTGCGTCTTGTGCGTGGAGCCCTAAAACGATTATAAAAAAACATGCTTCGCGATGCGTGTTGAAACAGTTTTCAACGACTTAGCCCAAAATGTGCATACAAGTGCGTTGGTACAGGCGTTTCATTGGAAGTGGTCGTGTTCCACTTCTAGGTCTTACAGAACTTGAAAGAGGGATGTACAGCATGCAGTTTTATCCACAACTAGCCCATAGGAGGGCTAACTCTACTTTTTGAACAAACTTTTCACAACGGCACCAAGGCATCCTTACAAATAAAGAGAAAACAATCAAGATACAAACGACATCCAGCCGCACGCACTAAAGGGAAGGGTATGTTGTATCTGCTGGACACTGTGGACAAATACAGCTGAGGTCAAAAACTCTCACCATGCTACTACATACACACCAGGCATGGGATGAATGTGTGTTCCAGAGTCCGTTTGAATGTAGTAGGAGTCTCTACATGCCTTTAGGCTAATGTTCAAATGCATAAAAGTGAATCTGGACAATGGCCATGCTGTTAGTGTGGTATTGTTCACACAATCGCACACATCAGGGGTATGTTTTGATCCAATATTAGCTCATAGTTGGTAGCAACCAATAGTAGTCAATGGTTATCCAGCCAATGCCCTTGAACTGTCAAAAAGCTCCAGATGGTGTAAATTTTCTTGCTGTTCTGATATGGAGCAAACATGAACACCACTTCTCTATTTGAACCCACTTTCTTGGCTCTTTGTCATCTTTCATCTCGTAGTCTTACTTAAAGAAGGCTGACATTTCAACTATAGCTTTTCTGTTGTGACTTTTTCCTTTCTTGAAAAGGAGACTGTTTTCTTGATGCTGACTTGTACCTCTTGAGAAAAACGACACAGTTCCTAGTTGAAAAGTTACAGTTAGACAATAGTAGAGACGATGAAGAAAAGGCCAAGAAAAACCACTGACATGAACTACAGACGAAAAGACCTAGTCACATAACAGCGATCAAAGAAACTACAGTGAATGAGAAAAAGGCATTACAAGTTAGGAAGTCAGTGGGATTCTGACCCTTAGAAAATAATTTGAAAAAAAACATAAACATGCCTGTTGTGTAGTGACCTTGAGAAATTTGGCCAGCACTGAAGAAAGAGCAAAAAAGGGTCAAAATCTTGCCAGTAGAATGTGTTTACAGATATTGAAAAGGACTCTGTGGCGCAATGGTAGCGTGTCTGACTCCAGATCAGAAGGTTGTGTGTTCAAATCACATCAGGGTCATTGTTTAACACTTGTGCTATCTGATGCACTTTGATGTTGGGATTTGGGTCATCTAGACAGTGTGCTGAGCCTTTTTCTTCAATGATTTGTGATCTTCACTGGTTTCCATGGATTACAGGAAATCCCTTTCACCTTTATCCACCTTTGTCATGGTAGGGAAAACACGTCAAGTTAAGGCCAAGGTCATAGGATAGCACAAGGGTACATCTGTGCAGAGCGCAAGCTGCGACTCTTTGGATTGCTGACGTTGTAGCATGGCCTTAAGACAAAGTTAGGTGCTTGCCTAATATTGACTCGGTCTATTGTGCACTGTTACAAACTTTAACCACACAACTTGAAAAAAAAAACAGTTGAGGAGATCCAAGTTTGTTCACTTGTAGATTGTATGTGGAAGAGTTGGCTTCTGAGTAATGCACAGTTGTAAGTTGGGTTAGGCTGTTGACCAGGGATGTTTTCTGCTGAGTGTGGGAGAAAGCCAATAAATAGTTTGAGCAGCACTTTTGGATTAATTTGGAATCATTTTAATAAGGGAGAGGAGTTGGAGAATGCTGGAATTGACACACAAACAGGGTTGGTGAAGGAAGAAGCTCATGTGCAGAATTTCACTTAGAATCAATGACTTTCTTTATAATGAAGAGCTGCAACATTTGAAGCACCTCAGAGGGGACTTGAACCCCCAATCCCTGGCTTAGGAGGCCAGTGCCTTATCCATTAGGCCACTGAGGCTTGACAACTATGTTCACACATGAAAGAGTTGGTGTCATTTAACTCCGACAGGCCACTGACAACAATGACTAAATTCTGCTTCATGGTCACTTTTAAAACCATTGGTACTTTGTGTTTTGAAAAAGCCGCGACCAATAAGTCACTATCAAATCCCAGTCCTTGACTGGTCAATGTTCCACTTTGTAAGATTTGACGCTCATTCAATGGCCGTGCGTCTTGTGCGTGGAGCCCTAAAACGATTATAAAAAAACATGCTTCGCGATGCGTGTTGCAACAGTTTTCAACGACTTAGCCCAAAATGTGCATACAAGTGCGTTGGTACAGGCGTTTCATTGGAAGTGGTCGTGTTCCACTTCTAGGTCTTACAGAACTTGAAAGAGGGATGTACAGCATGCAGTTTTATCCACAACTAGCCCATAGGGGGGCTAACTCTACTTTTTGAACAAACTTTTCACAACGGCACCAAGGCATCCTTACAAATAAAGAAAAAACAATCAAGATACAAACGACATCCAGCCGCACGCACTAAAGGGAAGGGTATGTTGTATCTGCTGGACACTGTGGACAAATACAGCTGAGGTCAAAAACTCTCACCATGCTACTACATACACACCAGGCATGGGATGAATGTGTGTTCCAGAGTCCGTTTGAATGTAGTAGGAGTCTCTACATGCCTTTAGGCTAATGTTCAAATGCATAAAAGTGAATCTGGACAATGGCCATGCTGTTAGTGTGGTATTGTTCACACAATCGCACACATCAGGGGTATGTTTTGATCCAATATTAGCTCATAGTTGGTAGCAACCAATAGTAGTCAATGGTTATCCAGCCAATGCCCTTGAACTGTCAAAAAGCTCCAGATGGTGTAAATTTTCTTGCTGTTCTGATATGGAGCAAACATGAACACCACTTCTCTATTTGAACCCACTTTCTTGGCTCTTTGTCATCTTTCATCTCGTAGTCTTACTTAAAGAAGGCTGACATTTCAACTATAACTTTTCTGTTGTGACTTTTTCCTTTCTTGAAAAGGAGACTGTTTTCTTGATGCTGACTTGTACCTCTTGAGAAAAACGACACAGTTCCTAGTTGAAAAGTTACAGTTAGACAATAGTAGAGACGATGAAGAAAAGGCCAAGAAAAACCACTGACATGAACTACAGACGAAAAGACCTAGTCACATAACAGCGATCAAAGAAACTACAGTGAATGAGAAAAAGGCATTACAAGTTAGGAAGTCAGTGGGATTCTGACCCTTAGAAAATAATTTGAAAAAAAACATAAACATGCCTGTTGTGTAGTGACCTTGAGAAATTTGGCCAGCACTGAAGAAAGAGCAAAAAAGGGTCAAAATCTTGCCAGTAGAATGTGTTTACAGATATTGAAAAGGACTCTGTGGCGCAATGGTAGCGCGTCTGACTCCAGATCAGAAGGTTGTGTGTTCAAATCACATCAGGGTCATTGTTTAACACTTGTGCTATCTGATGCACTTTGATGTTGGGATTTGGGTCATCTAGACAGTGTGCTGAGCCTTTTTCTTCAATGATTTGTGATCTTCACTGGTTTCCATGGATTACAGGAAATCCCTTTCACCTTTATCCACCTTTGTCATGGTAGGGAAAACACGTCAATTTAAGGCCAAGGTCATAGGATAGCACAAGGGTACATCTGTGCAGAGCGCAAGCTGCGACTCTTTGGATTGCTGACGTTGTAGCATGGCCTTAAGACAAAGTTAGGTGCTTGCTTAATATTGACTCGGTCTATTGTGCACTGTTACAAACTTTAACCACACAACTTGAAAAAAAAAACAGTTGAGGAGATCCAAGTTTGTTCACTTGTAGATTGTATGTGGAACAGTTGGCTTCTGAGTAATGCACAGTTGTAAGTTGGGTTAGGCTGTTGACCAGGGATGTTTTCTGCTGAGTGTGGGAGAAAGCCAATAAATAGTTTGAGCAGCACTTTTGGATTAATTTGGAATCATTTTAATAAGGGAGAGGAGTTGGAGAATGCTGGAATTGACACACAAACAGGGTTGGTGAAGGAAGAAGCTCATGTGCAGAATTTCACTTAGAATCAATGACTTTCTTTATAATGAAGAGCTGCAACATTTGAAGCACCTCAGAGGGGACTTGAACACCCAATCCCTGGCTTAGGAGGCCAGTGCCTTATCCATTAGGCCACTGAGGCTTGACAACTATGTTCACACATGAAAGAGTTGGTGTCATTTAACTCCGACAGGCCACTGACAACAATGACTAAATTCTGCTTCATGGTCACTTTTAAAACCATTGGTACTTTGTGTTTTGAAAAAGCCGCGACCAATAAGTCACTATCAAATCCCAGTCCTTGACTGGTCAATGTTCCACTTTGTAAGATTTGACGCTCATTCAATGGCCGTGCGTCTTGTGCGTGGAGCCCTAAAACGATTATAAAAAAACATGCTTCGCGATGCGTGTTGAAACAGTTTTCAACGACTTAGCCCAAAATGTGCATACAAGTGCGTTGGTACAGGCGTTTCATTGGAAGTGGTCGTGTTCCACTTCTAGGTCTTACAGAACTTGAAAGAGGGATGTACAGCATGCAGTTTTATCCACAACTAGCCCATAGGAGGGCTAACTCTACTTTTTGAACAAACTTTTCACAACGGCACCAAGGCATCCTTACAAATAAAGAGAAAACAATCAAGATACAAACGACATCCAGCCGCACGCACTAAAGGGAAGGGTATGTTGTATCTGCTGGACACTGTGGACAAATACAGCTGAGGTCAAAAACTCTCACCATGCTACTACATACACACCAGGCATGGGATGAATGTGTGTTCCAGAGTCCGTTTGAATGTAGTAGGAGTCTCTACATGCCTTTAGGCTAATGTTCAAATGCATAAAAGTGAATCTGGACAATGGCCATGCTGTTAGTGTGGTATTGTTCACACAATCGCACACATCAGGGGTATGTTTTGATCCAATATTAGCTCATAGTTGGTAGCAACCAATAGTAGTCAATGGTTATCCAGCCAATGCCCTTGAACTGTCAAAAAGCTCCAGATGGTGAAAATTTTCTTGCTGTTCTGATATGGAGCAAACATGAACACCACTTCTCTATTTGAACCCACTTTCTTGGCTCTTTGTCATCTTTCATCTCGTAGTCTTACTTAAAGAAGGCTGACATTTCAACTATAGCTTTTCTGTTGTGACTTTTTCCTTTCTTGAAAAGGAGACTGTTTTCTTGATGCTGACTTGTACCTCTTGAGAAAAACGACACAGTTCCTAGTTGAAAAGTTACAGTTAGACAATAGTAGAGACGATGAAGAAAAGGCCAAGAAAAACCACTGACATGAACTACAGACGAAAAGACCTAGTCACATAACAGCGATCAAAGAAACTACAGTGAATGAGAAAAAGGCATTACAAGTTAGGAAGTCAGTGGGATTCTGACCCTTAGAAAATAATTTGAAAAAAAACATAAACATGCCTGTTGTGTAGTGACCTTGAGAAATTTGGCCAACACTGAAGAAAGAGCCAAAAAGGGTCAAAATCTTGCCAGTAGAATGTGTTTACAGATATTGAAAAGGACTCTGTGGCGCAATGGTAGCGCGTCTGACTCCAGATCAGAAGGTTGTGTGTTCAAATCACATCAGGGTCATTGTTTAACACTTGTGCTATCTGATGCACTTTGATGTTGGGATTTGGGTCATCTAGACAGTGTGCTGAGCCTTTTTCTTCAATGATTTGTGATCTTCACTGGTTTCCATGGATTACAGGAAATCCCTTTCACCTTTATCCACCTTTGTCATGGTAGGGAAAACACGTCAATATAAGGCCAAGGTCATAGGATAGCACAAGGGTACATCTGTGCAGAGCGCAAGCTGCGACTCTTTGGATTGCTGACGTTGTAGCATGGCCTTAAAACAAATTTAGGTACTTGCTTAATATTGACTCGGTCTATTGTGCACTGTTACAAACTTTAACCACACAACTTGAAAAAAAAAAACAGTTGAGGAGATCCAAGTTTGTTCATTTGTAGATTGTATGTGGAAGAGTTGGCTTCTGAGTAATGCACAGTTGTAAGTTGGGTTAGGCTGTTGACCAGGGATGTTTTCTGCTGAGTGTGGGAGAAAGCCAATAAATAGTTTGAGCAGCACTTTTGGATTAATTTGGAATCATTTTAATAAGGGAGAGGAGTTGGAGAATGCTGGAATTGACACACAAACAGGGTTGGTGAAGGAAGAAGCTCATGTGCAGAATTTCACTTAGAATCAATGACTTTCTTTATAATGAAGAGCTGCAACATTTGAAGCACCTCAGAGGGGACTTGAACCCCCAATCCCTGGCTTAGGAGGCCAGTGCCTTATCCATTAGGCCACTGAGGCTTGACAACTATGTTCACACATGAAAGAGTTGGTGTCATTTAACTCCGACAGGCCACTGACAACAATGACTAAATTCTGCTTCATGGTCACTTTTAAAACCATTGGTACTTTGTGTTTTGAAAAAGCCGCGACCAATAAGTCACTATCAAATCCCAGTCCTTGACTGGTCAATGTTCCACTTTGTAAGATTTGACGCTCATTCAATGGCCGTGCGTCTTGTGCGTGGAGCCCTAAAACGATTATAAAAAAACATGCTTCGCGATGCGTGTTGCAACAGTTTTCAACGACTTAGCCCAAAATGTGCATACAAGTGCGTTGGTACAGGCGTTTCATTGGAAGTGGTCGTGTTCCACTTCTAGGTCTTACAGAACTTGAAAGAGGGATGTACAGCATGCAGTTTTATCCACAACTAGCCCATAGGGGGGCTAACTCTACTTTTTGAACAAACTTTTCACAACGGCACCAAGGCATCCTTACAAATAAAGAGAAAACAATCAGGATACAAACGACATCCAGCCGCACGCACTAAAGGGAAGGGTATGTTGTATCTGCTGGACACTGTCGACAAATACAGCTGAGGTCAAAAACTCTCACCATGCTACTACATACACACCAGGCATGGGATGAATGTGTGTTCCAGAGTCCGTTTGAATGTAGTAGGAGTCTCTACATGCCTTTAGGCTAATGTTCAAATGCATAAAAGTGAATCTGGACAATGGCCATGCTGTTAGTGTGGTATTGTTCACACAATCGCACACATCAGGGGTATGTTTTGATCCAATATTAGCTCATAGTTGGTAGCAACCAATAGTAGTCAATGGTTATCCAGCCAATGCCCTTGAACTGTCAAAAAGCTCCAGATGGTGAAAATTTTCTTGCTGTTCTGATATGGAGCAAACATGAACACCACTTCTCTATTTGAACCCACTTTCTTGGCTCTTTGTCATCTTTCATCTCGTAGTCTTACTTAAAAAAGGCTGACATTTCAACTATAGCTTTTCTGTTGTGACTTTTTCCTTTCTTGAAAAGGAGACTGTTTTCTTGATGCTGACTTGTACCTCTTGAGAAAAACGACACAGTTCCTAGTTGAAAAGTTACAGTTAGACAATAGTAGAGACGATGAAGAAAAGGCCAAGAAAAACCACTGACATGAACTACAGACGAAAAGACCTAGTCACATAACAGCGATCAAAGAAACTACAGTGAATGAGAAAAAGGCATTACAAGTTAGGAAGTCAGTGGGATTCTGACCCTTAGAAAATAATTTGAAAAAAAACATAAACATGCCTGTTGTGTAGTGACCTTGAGAAATTTGGCCAGCACTGAAGAAAGAGCCAAAAAGGGTCAAAATCTTGCCAGTAGAATGTGTTTACAGATATTGAAAAGGACTCTGTGGCGCAATGGTAGCGCGTCTGACTCCAGATCAGAAGGTTGTGTGTTCAAATCACATCAGGGTCATTGTTTAACACTTGTGCTATCTGATGCACTTTGATGTTGGGATTTGGGTCATCTAGACAGTGTGCTGAGCCTTTTTCTTCAATGATTTGTGATCTTCACTGGTTTCCATGGATTACAGGAAATCCCTTTCACCTTTATCCACCTTTGTCATGGTAGGGAAAACACGTCAATATAAGGCCAAGGTCATAGGATAGCACAAGGGTACATCTGTGCAGAGCGCAAGCTGCGACTCTTTGGATTGCTGACGTTGTAGCATGGCCTTAAGACAAAGTTAGGTGCTTGCCTAATATTGACTCGGTCTATTGTGCACTGTTACAAACTTTAACCACACAACTTGAAAAAAAAAACAGTTGAGGAGATCCAAGTTTGTTCATTTGTAGATTGTATGTGGAACAGTTGGCTTCTGAGTAATGCACAGTTGTAAGTTGGGTTAGGCTGTTGACCAGGGATGTTTTCTGCTGAGTGTGGGAGAAAGCCAATAAATAGTTTGAGCAGCACTTTTGGATTAATTTGGAATCATTTTAATAAGGGAGAGGAGTTGGAGAATGCTGGAATTGACACACAAACAGGGTTGGTGAAGGAAGAAGCTCATGTGCAGAATTTCACTTAGAATCAATGACTTTCTTTATAATGAAGAGCTGCAACATTTGAAGC
The DNA here is from genome assembly GCF_053564925.1 of Oryzias latipes. Classification (NCBI taxonomy): domain Eukaryota; kingdom Metazoa; phylum Chordata; class Actinopteri; order Beloniformes; family Adrianichthyidae; genus Oryzias; species Oryzias latipes. The sequence goes on from NC_136259.1 coordinate 13,455,370, forward strand.
ACCTCAGAGGGGACTTGAACCCCCAATCCCTGGCTTAGGAGGCCAGTGCCTTATCCATTAGGCCACTGAGGCTTGACAACTATGTTCACACATGAAAGAGTTGGTGTCATTTAACTCCGACAGGCCACTGACAACAATGACTAAATTCTGCTTCATGGTCACTTTTAAAACCATTGGTACTTTGTGTTTTGAAAAAGCCGCGACCAATAAGTCACTATCAAATCCCAGTCCTTGACTGGTCAATGTTCCACTTTGTAAGATTTGACGCTCATTCAATGGCCGTGCGTCTTGTGCGTGGAGCCCTAAAACGATTATAAAAAAACATGCTTCGCGATGCGTGTTGCAACAGTTTTCAACGACTTAGCCCAAAATGTGCATACAAGTGCGTTGGTACAGGCGTTTCATTGGAAGTGGTCGTGTTCCACTTCTAGGTCTTACAGAACTTGAAAGAGGGATGTACAGCATGCAGTTTTATCCACAACTAGCCCATAGGGGGGCTAACTCTACTTTTTGAACAAACTTTTCACAACGGCACCAAGGCATCCTTACAAATAAAGAGAAAACAATCAAGATACAAACGACATCCAGCCGCACGCACTAAAGGGAAGGGTATGTTGTATCTGCTGGACACTGTGGACAAATACAGCTGAGGTCAAAAACTCTCACCATGCTACTACATACACACCAGGCATGGGATGAATGTGTGTTCCAGAGTCCGTTTGAATGTAGTAGGAGTCTCTACATTCCTTTAGGCTAATGTTCAAATGCATAAAAGTGAATCTGGACAATGGCCATGCTGTTAGTGTGGTATTGTTCACACAATCGCACACATCAGGGGTATGTTTTGATCCAATATTAGCTCATAGTTGGTAGCAACCAATAGTAGTCAATGGTTATCCAGCCAATGCCCTTGAACTGTCAAAAAGCTCCATATGGTGTAAATTTCTTGCTGTTCTGATATGGAGCAAACATGAACACCACTTCTCTATTTGAACCCACTTTCTTGGCTCTTTGTCATCTTTCATCTCGTAGTCTTACTTAAAGAAGGCTGACATTTCAACTATAGCTTTTCTGTTGTGACTTTTTCCTTTCTTGAAAAGGAGACTGTTTTCTTGATGCTGACTTGTACCTCTTGAGAAAAACGACACAGTTCCTAGTTGAAAAGTTACAGTTAGACAATAGTAGAGACGATGAAGAAAAGGCCAAGAAAAACCACTGACATGAACTACAGACGAAAAGACCTAGTCACATAACAGCGATCAAAGAAACTACAGTGAATGAGAAAAAGGCATTACAAGTTAGGAAGTCAGTGGGATTCTGACCCTTAGAAAATAATTTGAAAAAAAACATAAACATGCCTGTTGTGTAGTGACCTTGAGAAATTTGGCCAGCACTGAAGAAAGAGCCAAAAAGGGTCAAAATCTTGCCAGTAGAATGTGTTTACAGATATTGAAAAGGACTCTGTGGCGCAATGGTAGCGCGTCTGACTCCAGATCAGAAGGTTGTGTGTTCAAATCACATCAGGGTCATTGTTTAACACTTGTGCTATCTGATGCACTTTGATGTTGGGATTTGGGTCATCTAGACAGTGTGCTGAGCCTTTTTCTTCAATGATTTGTGATCTTCACTGGTTTCCATGGATTACAGGAAATCCCTTTCACCTTTATCCACCTTTGTCATGGTAGGGAAAACACGTCAATATAAGGCCAAGGTCATAGGATAGCACAAGGGTACATCTGTGCAGAGCGCAAGCTGCGACTCTTTGGATTGCTGACGTTGTAGCATGGCCTTAAGACAAAGTTAGGTGCTTGCCTAATATTGACTCGGTCTATTGTGCACTGTTACAAACTTTAACCACACAACTTGAAAAAAAAAACAGTTGAGGAGATCCAAGTTTGTTCATTTGTAGATTGTATGTGGAACAGTTGGCTTCTGAGTAATGCACAGTTGTAAGTTGGGTTAGGCTGTTGACCAGGGATGTTTTCTGCTGAGTGTGGGAGAAAGCCAATAAATAGTTTGAGCAGCACTTTTGGATTAATTTGGAATCATTTTAATAAGGGAGAGGAGTTGGAGAATGCTGGAATTGACACACAAACAGGGTTGGTGAAGGAAGAAGCTCATGTGCAGAATTTCACTTAGAATCAATGACTTTCTTTATAATGAAGAGCTGCAACATTTGAAGCACCTCAGAGGGGACTTGAACCCCCAATCCCTGGCTTAGGAGGCCAGTGCCTTATCCATTAGGCCACTGAGGCTTGACAACTATGTTCACACATGAAAGAGTTGGTGTCATTTAACTCCGACAGGCCACTGACAACAATGACTAAATTCTGCTTCATGGTCACTTTTAAAACCATTGGTACTTTGTGTTTTGAAAAAGCCGCGACCAATAAGTCACTATCAAATCCCAGTCCTTGACTGGTCAATGTTCCACTTTGTAAGATTTGACGCTCATTCAATGGCCGTGCGTCTTGTGCGTGGAGCCCTAAAACGATTATAAAAAAACATGCTTCGCGATGCGTGTTGCAACAGTTTTCAACGACTTAGCCCAAAATGTGCATACAAGTGCGTTGGTACAGGCGTTTCATTGGAAGTGGTCGTGTTCCACTTCTAGGTCTTACAGAACTTGAAAGAGGGATGTACAGCATGCAGTTTTATCCACAACTAGCCCATAGGGGGGCTAACTCTACTTTTTGAACAAACTTTTCACAACGGCACCAAGGCATCCTTACAAATAAAGAGAAAACAATCAGGATACAAACGACATCCAGCCGCACGCACTAAAGGGAAGGGTATGTTGTATCTGCTGGACACTGTCGACAAATACAGCTGAGGTCAAAAACTCTCACCATGCTACTACATACACACCAGGCATGGGATGAATGTGTGTTCCAGAGTCCGTTTGAATGTAGTAGGAGTCTCTACATGCCTTTAGGCTAATGTTCAAATGCATAAAAGTGAATCTGGACAATGGCCATGCTGTTAGTGTGGTATTGTTCACACAATCGCACACATCAGGGGTATGTTTTGATCCAATATTAGCTCATAGTTGGTAGCAACCAATAGTAGTCAATGGTTATCCAGCCAATGCCCTTGAACTGTCAAAAAGCTCCAGATGGTGAAAATTTTCTTGCTGTTCTGATATGGAGCAAACATGAACACCACTTCTCTATTTGAACCCACTTTCTTGGCTCTTTGTCATCTTTCATCTCGTAGTCTTACTTAAAAAAGGCTGACATTTCAACTATAGCTTTTCTGTTGTGACTTTTTCCTTTCTTGAAAAGGAGACTGTTTTCTTGATGCTGACTTGTACCTCTTGAGAAAAACGACACAGTTCCTAGTTGAAAAGTTACAGTTAGACAATAGTAGAGACGATGAAGAAAAGGCCAAGAAAAACCACTGACATGAACTACAGACGAAAAGACCTAGTCACATAACAGCGATCAAAGAAACTACAGTGAATGAGAAAAAGGCATTACAAGTTAGGAAGTCAGTGGGATTCTGACCCTTAGAAAATAATTTGAAAAAAAACATAAACATGCCTGTTGTGTAGTGACCTTGAGAAATTTGGCCAGCACTGAAGAAAGAGCCAAAAAGGGTCAAAATCTTGCCAGTAGAATGTGTTTACAGATATTGAAAAGGACTCTGTGGCGCAATGGTAGCGCGTCTGACTCCAGATCAGAAGGTTGTGTGTTCAAATCACATCAGGGTCATTGTTTAACACTTGTGCTATCTGATGCACTTTGATGTTGGGATTTGGGTCATCTAGACAGTGTGCTGAGCCTTTTTCTTCAATGATTTGTGATCTTCACTGGTTTCCATGGATTACAGGAAATCCCTTTCACCTTTATCCACCTTTGTCATGGTAGGGAAAACACGTCAATATAAGGCCAAGGTCATAGGATAGCACAAGGGTACATCTGTGCAGAGCGCAAGCTGCGACTCTTTGGATTGCTGACGTTGTAGCATGGCCTTAAGACAAAGTTAGGTGCTTGCCTAATATTGACTCGGTCTATTGTGCACTGTTACAAACTTTAACCACACAACTTGAAAAAAAAAACAGTTGAGGAGATCCAAGTTTGTTCATTTGTAGATTGTATGTGGAACAGTTGGCTTCTGAGTAATGCACAGTTGTAAGTTGGGTTAGGCTGTTGACCAGGGATGTTTTCTGCTGAGTGTGGGAGAAAGCCAATAAATAGTTTGAGCAGCACTTTTGGATTAATTTGGAATCATTTTAATAAGGGAGAGGAGTTGGAGAATGCTGGAATTGACACACAAACAGGGTTGGTGAAGGAAGAAGCTCATGTGCAGAATTTCACTTAGAATCAATGACTTTCTTTATAATGAAGAGCTGCAACATTTGAAGCACCTCAGAGGGGACTTGAACCCCCAATCCCTGGCTTAGGAGGCCAGTGCCTTATCCATTAGGCCACTGAGGCTTGACAACTATGTTCACACATGAAAGAGTTGGTGTCATTTAACTCCGACAGGCCACTGACAACAATGACTAAATTCTGCTTCATGGTCACTTTTAAAACCATTGGTACTTTGTGTTTTGAAAAAGCCGCGACCAATAAGTCACTATCAAATCCCAGTCCTTGACTGGTCAATGTTCCACTTTGTAAGATTTGACGCTCATTCAATGGCCGTGCGTCTTGTGCGTGGAGCCCTAAAACGATTATAAAAAAACATGCTTCGCGATGCGTGTTGCAACAGTTTTCAACGACTTAGCCCAAAATGTGCATACAAGTGCGTTGGTACAGGCGTTTCATTGGAAGTGGTCGTGTTCCACTTCTAGGTCTTACAGAACTTGAAAGAGGGATGTACAGCATGCAGTTTTATCCACAACTAGCCCATAGGGGGGCTAACTCTACTTTTTGAACAAACTTTTCACAACGGCACCAAGGCATCCTTACAAATAAAGAGAAAACAATCAAGATACAAACGACATCCAGCCGCACGCACTAAAGGGAAGGGTATGTTGTATCTGCTGGACACTGTGGACAAATACAGCTGAGGTCAAAAACTCTCACCATGCTACTACATACACACCAGGCATGGGATGAATGTGTGTTCCAGAGTCCGTTTGAATGTAGTAGGAGTCTCTACATTCCTTTAGGCTAATGTTCAAATGCATAAAAGTGAATCTGGACAATGGCCATGCTGTTAGTGTGGTATTGTTCACACAATCGCACACATCAGGGGTATGTTTTGATCCAATATTAGCTCATAGTTGGTAGCAACCAATAGTAGTCAATGGTTATCCAGCCAATGCCCTTGAACTGTCAAAAAGCTCCATATGGTGTAAATTTCTTGCTGTTCTGATATGGAGCAAACATGAACACCACTTCTCTATTTGAACCCACTTTCTTGGCTCTTTGTCATCTTTCATCTCGTAGTCTTACTTAAAGAAGGCTGACATTTCAACTATAGCTTTTCTGTTGTGACTTTTTCCTTTCTTGAAAAGGAGACTGTTTTCTTGATGCTGACTTGTACCTCTTGAGAAAAACGACACAGTTCCTAGTTGAAAAGTTACAGTTAGACAATAGTAGAGACGATGAAGAAAAGGCCAAGAAAAACCACTGACATGAACTACAGACGAAAAGACCTAGTCACATAACAGCGATCAAAGAAACTACAGTGAATGAGAAAAAGGCATTACAAGTTAGGAAGTCAGTGGGATTCTGACCCTTAGAAAATAATTTGAAAAAAAACATAAACATGCCTGTTGTGTAGTGACCTTGAGAAATTTGGCCAGCACTGAAGAAAGAGCCAAAAAGGGTCAAAATCTTGCCAGTAGAATGTGTTTACAGATATTGAAAAGGACTCTGTGGCGCAATGGTAGCGCGTCTGACTCCAGATCAGAAGGTTGTGTGTTCAAATCACATCAGGGTCATTGTTTAACACTTGTGCTATCTGATGCACTTTGATGTTGGGATTTGGGTCATCTAGACAGTGTGCTGAGCCTTTTTCTTCAATGATTTGTGATCTTCACTGGTTTCCATGGATTACAGGAAATCCCTTTCACCTTTATCCACCTTTGTCATGGTAGGGAAAACACGTCAATATAAGGCCAAGGTCATAGGATAGCACAAGGGTACATCTGTGCAGAGCGCAAGCTGCGACTCTTTGGATTGCTGACGTTGTAGCATGGCCTTAAGACAAAGTTAGGTGCTTGCCTAATATTGACTCGGTCTATTGTGCACTGTTACAAACTTTAACCACACAACTTGAAAAAAAAAACAGTTGAGGAGATCCAAGTTTGTTCATTTGTAGATTGTATGTGGAACAGTTGGCTTCTGAGTAATGCACAGTTGTAAGTTGGGTTAGGCTGTTGACCAGGGATGTTTTCTGCTGAGTGTGGGAGAAAGCCAATAAATAGTTTGAGCAGCACTTTTGGATTAATTTGGAATCATTTTAATAAGGGAGAGGAGTTGGAGAATGCTGGAATTGACACACAAACAGGGTTGGTGAAGGAAGAAGCTCATGTGCAGAATTTCACTTAGAATCAATGACTTTCTTTATAATGAAGAGCTGCAACATTTGAAGCACCTCAGAGGGGACTTGAACCCCCAATCCCTGGCTTAGGAGGCCAGTGCCTTATCCATTAGGCCACTGAGGCTTGACAACTATGTTCACACATGAAAGAGTTGGTGTCATTTAACTCCGACAGGCCACTGACAACAATGACTAAATTCTGCTTCATGGTCACTTTTAAAACCATTGGTACTTTGTGTTTTGAAAAAGCCGCGACCAATAAGTCACTATCAAATCCCAGTCCTTGACTGGTCAATGTTCCACTTTGTAAGATTTGACGCTCATTCAATGGCCGTGCGTCTTGTGCGTGGAGCCCTAAAACGATTATAAAAAAACATGCTTCGCGATGCGTGTTGCAACAGTTTTCAACGACTTAGCCCAAAATGTGCATACAAGTGCGTTGGTACAGGCGTTTCATTGGAAGTGGTCGTGTTCCACTTCTAGGTCTTACAGAACTTGAAAGAGGGATGTACAGCATGCAGTTTTATCCACAACTAGCCCATAGGGGGGCTAACTCTACTTTTTGAACAAACTTTTCACAACGGCACCAAGGCATCCTTACAAATAAAGAGAAAACAATCAGGATACAAACGACATCCAGCCGCACGCACTAAAGGGAAGGGTATGTTGTATCTGCTGGACACTGTCGACAAATACAGCTGAGGTCAAAAACTCTCACCATGCTACTACATACACACCAGGGATGGGATGAATGTGTGTTCCAGAGTCCGTTTGAATGTAGTAGGAGTCTCTACATGCCTTTAGGCTAATGTTCAAATGCATAAAAGTGAATCTGGACAATGGCCATGCTGTTAGTGTGGTATTGTTCACACAATCGCACACATCAGGGGTATGTTTTGATCCAATATTAGCTCATAGTTGGTAGCAACCAATAGTAGTCAATGGTTATCCAGCCAATGCCCTTGAACTGTCAAAAAGCTCCATATGGTGTAAATTTTCTTGCTGTTCTGATATGGAGCAAACATGAACACCACTTCTCTATTTGAACCCACTTTCTTGGCTCTTTGTCATCTTTCATCTCGTAGTCTTACTTAAAGAAGGCTGACATTTCAACTATAGCTTTTCTGTTGTGACTTTTTCCTTTCTTGAAAAGGAGACTGTTTTCTTGATGCTGACTTGTACCTCTTGAGAAAAACGACACAGTTCCTAGTTGAAAAGTTACAGTTAGACAATAGTAGAGACGATGAAGAAAAGGCCAAGAAAAACCACTGACATGAACTACAGACGAAAAGACCTAGTCACATAACAGCGATCAAAGAAACTACAGTGAATGAGAAAAAGGCATTACAAGTTAGGAAGTCAGTGGGATTCTGACCCTTAGAAAATAATTTGAAAAAAAACATAAACATGCCTGTTGTGTAGTGACCTTGAGAAATTTGGCCAGCACTGAAGAAAGAGCCAAAAAGGGTCAAAATCTTGCCAGTAGAATGTGTTTACAGATATTGAAAAGGACTCTGTGGCGCAATGGTAGCGCGTCTGACTCCAGATCAGAAGGTTGTGTGTTCAAATCACATCAGGGTCATTGTTTAACACTTGTGCTATCTGATGCACTTTGATGTTGGGATTTGGGTCATCTAGACAGTGTGCTGAGCCTTTTTCTTCAATGATTTGTGATCTTCACTGGTTTCCATGGATTACAGGAAATCCCTTTCACCTTTATCCACCTTTGTCATGGTAGGGAAAACACGTCAATATAAGGCCAAGGTCATAGGATAGCACAAGGGTACATCTGTGCAGAGCGCAAGCTGCGACTCTTTGGATTGCTGACGTTGTAGCATGGCCTTAAGACAAAGTTAGGTGCTTGCTTAATATTGACTCGGTCTATTGTGCACTGTTACAAACTTTAACCACACAACTTGAAAAAAAAAACAGTTGAGGAGATCCAAGTTTGTTCACTTGTAGATTGTATGTGGAAGAGTTGGCTTCTGAGTAATGCACAGTTGTAAGTTGGGTTAGGCTGTTGACCAGGGATGTTTTCTGCTGAGTGTGGGAGAAAGCCAATAAATAGTTTGAGCAGCACTTTTGGATTAATTTGGAATCATTTTAATAAGGGAGAGGAGTTGGAGAATGCTGGAATTGACACACAAACAGGGTTGGTGAAGGAAGAAGCTCATGTGCAGAATTTCACTTAGAATCAATGACTTTCTTTATAATGAAGAGCTGCAACATTTGAAGCACCTCAGAGGGGACTTGAACCCCCAATCCCTGGCTTAGGAGGCCAGTGCCTTATCCATTAGGCCACTGAGGCTTGACAACTATGTTCACACATGAAAGAGTTGGTGTCATTTAACTCCGACAGGCCACTGACAACAATGACTAAATTCTGCTTCATGGTCACTTTTAAAACCATTGGTACTTTGTGTTTTGAAAAAGCCGCGACCAATAAGTCACTATCAAATCCCAGTCCTTGACTGGTCAATGTTCCACTTTGTAAGATTTGACGCTCATTCAATGGCCGTGCGTCTTGTGCGTGGAGCCCTAAAACGATTATAAAAAAACATGCTTCGCGATGCGTGTTGAAACAGTTTTCAACGACTTAGCCCAAAATGTGCATACAAGTGCGTTGGTACAGGCGTTTCATTGGAAGTGGTCGTGTTCCACTTCTAGGTCTTACAGAACTTGAAAGAGGGATGTACAGCATGCAGTTTTATCCACAACTAGCCCATAGGAGGGCTAACTCTACTTTTTGAACAAACTTTTCACAACGGCACCAAGGCATCCTTACAAATAAAGAGAAAACAATCAAGATACAAACGACATCCAGCCGCACGCACTAAAGGGAAGGGTATGTTGTATCTGCTGGACACTGTGGACAAATACAGCTGAGGTCAAAAACTCTCACCATGCTACTACATACACACCAGGCATGGGATGAATGTGTGTTCCAGAGTCCGTTTGAATGTAGTAGGAGTCTCTACATGCCTTTAGGCTAATGTTCAAATGCATAAAAGTGAATCTGGACAATGGCCATGCTGTTAGTGTGGTATTGTTCACACAATCGCACACATCAGGGGTATGTTTTGATCCAATATTAGCTCATAGTTGGTAGCAACCAATAGTAGTCAATGGTTATCCAGCCAATGCCCTTGAACTGTAAAAAAGCTCCAGATGGTGTAAATTTTCTTGCTGTTCTGATATGGAGCAAACATGAACACCACTTCTCTATTTGAACCCACTTTCTTGGCTCTTTGTCATCTTTCATCTCGTAGTCTTACTTAAAGAAGGCTGACATTTCAACTATAGCTTTTCTGTTGTGACTTTTTCCTTTCTTGAAAAGGAGACTGTTTTCTTGATGCTGACTTGTACCTCTTGAGAAAAACGACACAGTTCCTAGTTGAAAAGTTACAGTTAGACAATAGTAGAGACGATGAAGAAAAGGCCAAGAAAAACCACTGACATGAACTACAGACGAAAAGACCTAGTCACATAACAGCGATCAAAGAAACTACAGTGAATGAGAAAAAGGCATTACAAGTTAGGAAGTCAGTGGGATTCTGACCCTTAGAAAATAATTTGAAAAAAAACATAGACATGCCTGTTGTGTAGTGACCTTGAGAAATTTGGCCAGCACTGAAGAAAGAGCAAAAAAGGGTCAAAATCTTGCCAGTAGAATGTGTTTTCAGATATTGAAAAGGACTCTGTGGCGCAATGGTAGCGCGTCTGACTCCAGATCAGAAGGTTGTGTGTTCAAATCACATCAGGGTCATTGTTTAACACTTGTGCTATCTGATGCACTTTTGATGTTGGGATTTGGGTCATCTAGACAGTGTGCTGAGCCTTTTTCTTCAATGATTTGTGATCTTCACTGGTTTCCATGGATTACAGGAAATCCCTTTCACCTTTATCCACCTTTGTCATGGTAGGGAAAACACGTCAATTTAAGGCCAAGGTCATAGGATAGCACAAGGGTACATCTGTGCAGAGCGCAAGCTGCGACTCTTTGGATTGCTGACGTTGTAGCATGGCCTTAAGACAAAGTTAGGTGCTTGCCTAATATTGACTCGGTCTATTGTGCACTGTTACAAACTTTAACCACACAACTTGAAAAAAAAAACAGTTGAGGAGATCCAAGTTTGTTCACTTGTAGATTGTATGTGGAAGAGTTGGCTTCTGAGTAATGCACAGTTGTAAGTTGGGTTAGGCTGTTGACCAGGGATGTTTTCTGCTGAGTGTGGGAGAAAGCCAATAAATAGTTTGAGCAGCACTTTTGGATTAATTTGGAATCATTTTAATAAGGGAGAGGAGTTGGAGAATGCTGGAATTGACACACAAACAGGGTTGGTGAAGGAAGAAGCTCATGTGCAGAATTTCACTTAGAATCAATGACTTTCTTTATAATGAAGAGCTGCAACATTTGAAGCACCTCAGAGGGGACTTGAACCCCCAATCCCTGGCTTAGGAGGCCAGTGCCTTATCCATTAGGCCACTGAGGCTTGACAACTATGTTCACACATGAAAGAGTTGGTGTCATTTAACTCCGACAGGCCACTGACAACAATGACTAAATTCTGCTTCATGGTCACTTTTAAAACCATTGGTACTTTGTGTTTTGAAAAAGCCGCGACCAATAAGTCACTATCAAATCCCAGTCCTTGACTGGTCAATGTTCCACTTTGTAAGATTTGACGCTCATTCAATGGCCGTGCGTCTTGTGCGTGGAGCCCTAAAACGATTATAAAAAAACATGCTTCGCGATGCGTGTTGCAACAGTTTTCAACGACTTAGCCCAAAATGTGCATACAAGTGCGTTGGTACAGGCGTTTCATTGGAAGTGGTCGTGTTCCACTTCTAGGTCTTACAGAACTTGAAAGAGGGATGTACAGCATGCAGTTTTATCCACAACTAGCCCATAGGGGGGCTAACTCTACTTTTTGAACAAACTTTTCACAACGGCACCAAGGCATCCTTACAAATAAAGAGAAAACAATCAGGATACAAACGACATCCAGCCGCACGCACTAAAGGGAAGGGTATGTTGTATCTGCTGGACACTGTCGACAAATACAGCTGAGGTCAAAAACTCTCACCATGCTACTACATACACACCAGGCATGGGATGAATGTGTGTTCCAGAGTCCGTTTGAATGTAGTAGGAGTCTCTACATGCCTTTAGGCTAATGTTCAAATGCATAAAAGTGAATCTGGACAATGGCCATGCTGTTAGTGTGGTATTGTTCACACAATCGCACACATCAGGGGTATGTTTTGATCCAATATTAGCTCATAGTTGGTAGCAACCAATAGTAGTCAATGGTTATCCAGCCAATGCCCTTGAACTGTCAAAAAGCTCCATATGGTGTAAATTTTCTTGCTGTTCTGATATGGAGCAAACATGAACACCACTTCTCTATTTGAACCCACTTTCTTGGCTCTTTGCCATCTTTCATCTCGTAGTCTTACTTAAAGAAGGCTGACATTTCAACTATAGCTTTTCTGTTGTGACTTTTTCCTTTCTTGAAAAGGAGACTGTTTTCTTGATGCTGACTTGTACCTCTTGAGAAAAACGACACAGTTCCTAGTTGAAAAGTTACAGTTAGACAATAGTAGAGACGATGAAGAAAAGGCCAAGAAAAACCACTGACATGAACTACAGACGAAAAGACCTAGTCACATAACAGCGATCAAAGAAACTACAGTGAATGAGAAAAAGGCATTACAAGTTAGGAAGTCAGTGGGATTCTGACCCTTAGAAAATAATTTGAAAAAAAACATAAACATGCCTGTTGTGTAGTGCTCCATTCTGGAGCTCCAAGCTAATGTTAATACGACAGCAGCCTGGGGGGGGGGGGGGGGGGGCTGTAATCTGTTGCCTTAAGGGACAAAGACTTTTGCATATAGCATGAAAAAAATTCAAGCAATGATGATAATTGCTATCACTGTCCCTAAGGATGAGAACAATAGAACTCATTCAATTTCCACTACCATGTCTAGATGAGTGTCAGCTATGTCTGATAACTTGGCCAATTAGCTGGACCGGGATCTTGCAAAGTGCAGGTGGTTAACGTCCAGTGTGATGAGTCTGTGGACGGCAACAGTACAGCATAGCTTTTGGTTTCCACAAGAGAAGAACTCCTGACACATCTGCCCTAACAGACAACTACAAGAGGAGTTGAAATGTATAACACGGTGAAGGAGTTTTTGTGCAGAAAAAGGTACAATTAGAAAAGCTGGTAGCAGTGACTGCAGATGGGACTCCTGCTATGATCAATAGACAAACAGGTTTCATCACTCACTGTAAAGCTGACCCAGACTTTCCAAAATGTCTGCATTACTGCTGCGTCATTCACCAGCAGGCCTTATGTGCAGAAGTGATTGGCTCTGGACATATAATGACTCTTATTCTGAAAATTGTAAACAACCTCAGCTGCAAAGCAAAACAGCACAGGATTTTTAAGGTGCTATTGGAGGAGATGTCTGTTGAATATGGTGAATATGAACATTGTGAATCTGAACTTGCATTCTTGACTGACATTACTGGAAAACTAAACCACTTGATCTGCAAGCTGCAAGACAATGGCAAAACTATTTTTTTTTGACTAGCCTGCCTGAGCCAGTGTTTTTCTTGTGGGGATCTTTTCTGCCAGGGCTTGTCAGCTTGGTCAGTGGATGTTGCTGCAGTTGTCTCCCTTGCTGGGACAGCTGGAGTTAAACACAGCAGCTCACGGCTCTGAAGTGGACCCCGTTGCTGTCCCAGTCTGGATGGGCACTGTGGCGATGTTCCAATGGCCAGGCTGGCTCCTGGTATAAAGAGATTCCCAAATACCATTTCCTAACCGCAGAGCCAAGGATGTGTTTACATGTTTAGGTCAAAAATGTGATGGACAGCTTCATGTTGTCTATTGATGTAAGTTTAAACCTAAACATGCCACCCTGTTATTAATCCAGTTGATATGGTTCTCCATCTGTGTCTAGGTGATAGAAAAGCATTTTTTTTTTATATTTAGAGCTCTAAGCAAACAAACAGTTGTCTATATAAAAGAGCTTTTACAATTGTGCACTTTTAGCAGGTCTCTGAGTTCATGTGACCAATGTATGGTGGATTTTCACAGACCTTGTTTAAAACTGAAGGTGAGAGAGACTTAGAGAAATGGCTTCATTGTTCTGGAGTTCTTTGTTTCATCCACTGAAGAGTAGAATTGGTGATTGATTTTGAAAAGCTGCTGAAAAAAGTATCTTTTTCAAATTGCAATTTCTAACTTGGGTTTTACATTTTGTGTTCCATTTTTTGTGCTTTATTTGGGAAGCATTTGTTATTTGTTTGGTGTTTTTAAGGTTCTGCAAATATACACATCATTTTTTAGAGACATTTGTTATCAGTTGTGTTTGTTGATTTGTAGTTTAATTTCATTGGATGTATAGATGTCGTGTGGGGGGGAGGCTCGAGAGCAGGTAGGACCCAGGCGCAGAGACAGGAGGCAAACGGGTTCAGGGCAAGTGGGTTTATTTAACTAACAAAAAGCGCTGCAGAGCAGGATGACAAAACTAAAACAAAAACTTACTGTGGCATGGCAAGGGACATGGACGCCAGACAAGAAGACGTGATCAACATGAGCAGAAGTTAATGGACCAGCACAGGAGGAAGGCAGAGACAAGACTTATATACAGACAGGGCAGACAAGACACAGGTGAACACGATTAGGGCAGATGGGGACCAAAGGAAGTAAAACTCAAGAAACATGACAAGACAGGAAACCTTTCAAAATAAAACAGGAAACAGAACCAAACAAGACAGAACAAGAACTAAAGCGAAAAACAAGACAACAAACTGAAACCATGACAATAGAAAGGAAAAGAAGTTCAAACATTGATTATAAAAAAGGATATAAGAGATAAAAAAAAAGAAAAAGGAAAAGAAAAAAGATAAAATATTGATTTAATTGCATTTTGAATGAATAAAAAACAATGATTAATAGAATCAGAATCAGAAATCAGAAAAAGTTTTATTGCCAGGTTCAGTAGAGCGCACTTTACAAAACGAGGAATTTGACTTGGTGTATAGTGCAATTAAGAATAAGTTAAAAATTAAGTTAACAACAACAACACACTATATACAGTAGAGTAAGGTGAAGTAAAGTGGGAGCACAGATGGGCTGGGATTGTGGGGCCTGTAAGTGGCACCGACAGTCCTTTGGTGGGCGGGGGGGTCACCTGGGGGAGTTGGGGTACTGTTCAGCAGGCTGACTGCAGTGGGGAAGTAGCTGTTCTTGTGGCGCGAGGTCCTGGTCCTGATGGACCGGAGCCTCTTGCCAGAAGGGAGGGGCCGAAAGAGATTATGTCCTGGATGAGATGGGTCGGCTACAATCCTGGCTGCCCGCCTCCAGGTCCTGGAGATGTGCAGCTCCTGGAGAGACGGGAGGTGGCAGCCGATCACCTTCTCTGCTGAGTGGATGACGCGTTGCAGCTTGGCCTTGTCTCTGGCCGTGGCCGCAGCGAACCAGACTGTGATGGAGGACGTGAGGGTGGATTCGATGATGGCGGTGTAAAAATCTACCAGCATCTTTTCAGGGAGGTGAAACTTCTTCAGCTGCCTCAGGAAGTACATCCTCTGCTGGACCTTCTTAGTGATGGAGCTGATGTTCTGCTCCCACTTGAGGTCCTGGCTGATGATGGTTCCCAGGAAGCAGAAGGACTCCACAGAGGTCACCGGGGAGTCACAGAGGATGACAGGGGGGAGGGGGGCTGGGGCCTTCCTGAAGTCCACTGTCATCTCCACTGTCTTCAGAGCATTAAGCTCCAGGTTGTTAGCGCTGCACTATGACACCAGCCTGGCTATTTCACTCCTGTAGGCCGACTCATCTCCGTCAGAGATGAGGCCGATGAGTGTGGTGTCGTCAGCAAACTTCAGGAGTTTGACAGACAGGTGACCAGCTGTGCAGCTGTTTGTGTACAGGGAGAGTAACAGGGGTGAAAGGACACAGCCCTGGGGGGATCCGGTGCTTGTGGTCCGAGTATCTGAGACGAGCTTCCCCAGCCTCACATACTGCTGTCTGTCCGTCAGGAAGTCTGTGATCCACCTGCAGGTGGAGTCAGGCACATTCATCTTGGAGAGTTTTTAATACTAAAGATGTATGAAAGACATACCGAAAAAATATGTCTTTCAGTGTTTAACTGGCTGTCTTTGGATTATGCATGCCTGAGTAATGGCCATTCTTACTCCTCATCTCTCTGTTCACTGCTTGCTAATTTACATAGCAGGGGTCCCAGCAGGAGGGGGCGGGGCTGTAACACGACTCCTTCAGCAGAGCCAGGCTGAGAGAGGCTTTGACATGTAAGATGTTAGATGTTAGAATGCTAGATGTTAGAATGACCAGTTCATTTTATATCTATGAAAATATTCAGGGAGCTATGGGACATGTTCAGCTATAGGTGTGTGAAAATTGGTGTCGATTGTTGAAACATAAGTTACCATAAAAAAATGTTTGTTTGGAGTCTAGACAGATTTAACACAGGTTTTTGGATGAAAAAGGATTTTTTATAAATCATCTGTTACACTTTTAAGTCTGAAAAAAATATGGAAGGCAGCAAACACAGATCCCTACCGTTTTTAATTTTTTTGTGTTGATATTTGAAAGATAAGTTATGCAAAAAAATAGGTGTTTGCAGTTTTGCCTAAAAAGACGTTTTCGGACCTTTTTGGATGAAATGCTGTCTAAAAGTTCACCTGTAACTTCAATCATTCTGAATTTTTTTAGGAAGCAGTAGCACATAAATGCCTATTAAAGTGTAGTCTTTGGTGCTGATAACCTAAACAGAATTTATGCTAAAAATCTTTGTTCAGTCCAAAATTGCATAGGAAAAACACCTGTATGAAGTTTCTCGTAGACCCTATAGTGCTATCTATCAAAGTTGGAGATTTGTAAGAGGCATCTAACTCTGAAATCTCAACTTCCTGAGACAAACGGCTGATTTGCTATGAAGCTTTGTTTTATGAGTAAGTGCAATTGACCACTTCCTGTTTGGGGGGGCCTTATGAAGGCACCGTCAGATGTACACCCATGAAAAAATGGAAGTTTCATCAAATCTATTTAATTTCAGTGAGATCAGACAAGGAATGTGAACGTGAGAGCAACATTTGTGCATGGCGAGATACCCAACTTCGCCGCTCTGTCACGACCACACCCCCGCGTTGAAAGATTTGTTTTTCATCAGAGTAAACTTCAATGGTTTTTCAACAGGTGGACGTCATTTTGAGGTGTGTTTGCTCATCCTACTTGGAGCAGTGATGCTCCAAGTAAAACATGTCATTTCCTGTTGCCAACAGGTGGCGCTACACCTGTTTCGGATTTTTCCACTGCAGATGTGTTCAAAGTCAGACTACAATCATGCACAACAAATTTGGATCAGATTAGATTATTTATGGCTGAGTAATGGCCATTTTTCTTTTCATGGCGTGATTTCGAAACGACCTCAAATTTTGACGCGCCGCCACGGTCACAAACAACCGTAAAAACTTAAAAGCTTCGCAATTTAAGATCGGACATGTGTTTAGTTTACAAAACCAAAGTTTGGAGTCATTGTTCAAAAATCTCTAGGAGGAGTTCGTTCTAGAACGAGGCCTGCAAATGACCAAAATACAGCAAAAATGACATATTGACACCAATATATCAGACTTCCTGTGCGACTGACAGCTTGGTCCCAAGAGACTTTTTTGTAGGTTTTTATCTGATGAACATGTCCTGTAAAAATCAAGCTTGTATGTTAAAGAACATGGCGGGGCTCTCAAAAACAAACATGGTAGGTGGCGCTATTGAGCCGTTTTTTGTTCACCCATGCAAGTGCTGTGTATCTAAGTTGGAGATATGTAAGAAGCCTCTCATTCTGAAATCTCAGCCTCGTGATACAAACGGCTGATTTTTTATGAATTTTTAATTATCTGACTGCAACGCAATCAACCACTTCCTGTTTGGCACTGGCTTGCGCAGGCACCGTCAGGTGTACACCCATGAAACTTTAGACGATGAGAGAAGACCCTTATGAGTATCTCCTGTTGTAATTTTATGAATGTCGGACAAAGCACAGAGAAAAGATAGGTCAGAATGTGACATAAAATGTATTTGTCAATATCTAGGTGGCGCTATGGAGCTCGTCCAAGATTGTCATATCCATTGGTTCAGAATGGAAGCCTCATCACCTCTATTGAATTTCAGTGAGATTGGACAAGGAATGTGCACGTGAGAGCAACTTTTGTGTGCATGGCGAGACGCCCAACTTCGCCGCTCTGTCACGACCACACCCCCGCATTGAAAGTTATGGCTTTTTATCAGAGTAAACATCAATGGCTTTTCAACAGGTGGACATCATTTTGAGGTGTGTCGGCTCATCCTACTTGGAGCAGTGATGCTCCAAGTAAAACATGTCATTTCCTTTTACCAGCAGGTGGCGCTACACCTGTTCTGGATTTTTCCACTTCTGATGTGGTCAGGGTCAGACTACAATCATGCATATCAATTTTGGATCAGATTGGATTTTGCATGGCTGAGTAATGGCCATTTTTCTTTTCATGGCGTGTTTTCAAAATGACCTCCATTTTCGACGCGCCGCCACGGTCACAAACATCCGTAAAAACTTAAAAGCTTCGCAATTTAACATCAGACATGTGTCTAGTTTACAAAACCAAAGTTTGGAGTCATTATTCACAAATCTCTAGGAGGAGTTCGTTCTAGAGCGAGGCCTGCAAATGTCCAAAATGGAGCAAAAATGACATATTGACCTCAATATATCAGACTTCCTGTGCGAGTGACAGGTGGGTCCTTTCAGACTTTTTTGTAGGTCTCCATCTGAAGAACATGCCCTGTAAAAATCAAGCTTGTACGTTAAAGCGTATGCGGGGCGTCGGGACAAAAGTCACTGTAGGTGGCGCTATCGAGCCGTTTTTCTGCGCCCATGCCAATCTCCTATAAAATACGAAATTTTTCGCGACTCCTGATGTGTGTGCCAAATTTGGTGAGTTTTGGGGTATGTTAAAGGCCTCAAAAAGGCGACTCTTCCGGTAGAATAATAATAATAATTAAAGCTACAAGTAGCATTTAGCGGGCCCGAGCACGTGCGACCGCATGGCACGAGCGACCGCCCCGTGAGCAACGCCCTGCTCGAGCCATTCTCGTCGTTTTTTTTTGTCCATTCTGGAGCTCCAAGCTATTGTTAATACGACAGCAGCCTGGGGGGGGGGGGGGGGGGCTGTAATCTGTTGCCTTAAGGGACAAAGACTTTTGCATATAGCATGAAAAAAATTCAAGCAATGATGATAATTGCTATCACTGTCCCTAAGGATGAGAACAATAGAACTCATTCAATTTCCACTACAATGTCTAGATGAGTGTCAGCTATGTCTGATAACTTGGCCAATTAGCTGGACCGGGATCTTGCAAAGTGCAGGTGGTTAACGTCCAGTGTGATGAGTCTGTGGACGGCAACAGTACAGCATAGCTTTTGGTTTCCACAAGAGAAGAACTCCTGACACATCTGCCCTAACAGACAACTACAAGAGGAGTTGAAATGTATAACACGGTGAAGGAGTTTTTGTGCAGAAAAAGGTACAATTAGAAAAGCTGGTAGCAGTGACTGCAGATGGGACTCCTGCTATGATCAATAGACAAACAGGTTTCATCACTCACTGTAAAGCTGACCCAGACTTTCCAAAATGTCTGCATTACTGCTGCGTCATTCACCAGCAGGCCTTATGTGCAGAAGTGATTGGCTCTGGACATATAATGACTCTTATTCTGAAAATCGTGAACAACCTCAGCTGCAAAGCAAAACAGCACAGGATTTTTAAGGTGCTATTGGAGGAGATGTCTGTTGAATATGGTGAATATGAACATTGTGAATCTGAACTTGCATTCTTGACTGACATTACTGGAAAACTAAACCACTTGATCTGCGAGCTGCAAGACAATGGCAAAACTATTTTTTTTTTGACCAGCCTGCCTTAGCCAGTGTTTTTCTTGTGGGGATCTTTTCTGCCAGGGCTTGTCAGCTTGGTCAGTGGATGTTGCTGCAGTTGTCTCCCTTGCTGGGACAGCTGGAGTTAAACATAGCAGCCTCACGGCTGTGAAGTGGACCCCGTTGCTGTCCCAGTCTGGATGGGCACTGTGGCGATGTTCCAATGGCCAGGCTGGCTCCTGGTATAAAGAGATTCCCAAATACCATTTCCTAACCGCAGAGCCAAGGATGTGTTTACATGTTTAGGTCAAAAATGTGATGGACAGCTTCATGTTGTCTATTGATGTAAGTTTAAACCTAAACATGGCACCCTGTTATTAATCCAGTTGATATGGTTCTCCATCTGTGTCTAGGTGATAGAAAAGCATTTTTTTTATATTTAGAGCTCTAAGCAAACAAACAGTTGTCTATATAAAAGAGCTTTTACAATTGTGCACTTTTAGCAGGTCTCTGAGTTCATGTGACCAATGTATGGTGGATTTTCACAGACCTTGTTTAAAACTGAAGGTGAGAGAGACTTAGAGAAATGGCTTCATTGTTCTGGAGTTCTTTGTTTCATCCACAGAAGAGTAGAATTGGTGATTGATTTTGAAAAGCTGCTGAAAAAAGTATCTTTTTCAAATTGCAATTTCTAACTTGGGTTTTACATTTTGTGTTCCATTTTTTGTGCTTTAATTGGGAAGCATTTGTTATTTGTTTGGTGTTTTTAAGGTTCTGCAAATATACACATCATTTTTTAGAGACATTTGTTATCAGTTGTGTTTGTTGATTTGTAGTTTAATTTCATTGGATGTATAGATGTCGTGTGGGGGGGAGGCTCAAGAGCAGGTAGGACCCAGGCGCAGAGACGGGAGGCAAACGGGTTCAGGGCAAGTGGGTTTATTTAACTAACAAAAAGCGCTGCAGAGCAGGATGACAAAACTAAAAACAAAAACTTACTGTGGCATGGCAAGGGACATGGACGCCAGACAAGAAGACGTGATCAACATGAGCAGAAGTTAATGGACCAGCACAGGAGGAAGGCAGAGACAAGACTTATATACAGACAGGGCAGACAAGACACAGGTGAACACGATTAGGGCAGATGGGGACCAAAGGAAGTAAAACTCAAGAAACATGACAAGACAGGAAACCTTTCAAAATAAAACAGGAAACAGAACCAAACAAGACAGAACAAGAACTAAAGCGAAAAAAAAGACAACAAACTGAAACCATGACAATAGAAAGGAAAAGAAGTTCAAACATTGATTATAAAAAAGGATATAAGAGATAAAAAAAAAGAAAAAGGAAAAGAAAAAAGATAAAATATTGATTTAATTGCATTTTGAATGAATAAAAAACAATGATTAATAGAATCAGAATCAGAAATCAGAAAAAGTTTTATTGCCAGGTTCAGTAGAGCGCACTTTACAAAACGAGGAATTTGACTTGGTGTATAGTGCAATTAAGAATAAGTTAAAAATTAAGTTAACAACAACAACACACTATATATAGTAGAGTAAGGTGAATTAAAGTGGGAGCACAGATGGGCTGGGATGGTGGGGCCTGTAAGTGGCACCGACAGTCCTTTGGTGGGCGGGGGGGGGAGGGGGGGTCACCTGGGGGAGTTGGGGTTCTGTTCAGCAGGCTGGCTGCAGTGGGGAAGAAGCTGTTCTTGTGGCGCGAGGTCCTGGTCCTGATGGACCGGAGCCTCTTGCCAGAAGGGAGGGGCCGAAAGAGATTATGTCCTGGATGAGAGGGGTTGGCTACAATCCTGGCTGCCCGCCTCCAGGTCCTGGAGATGTGCAGCTCCTGGAGAGACGGGAGGTGGCAGCCGATCACCTTCTCTGCTGAGTGGATGACGCGTTGCAGCTGGGCCTTTTCTCTGGCCGTGGCCGCAGCGAACCAGACTGTGATGGAGGACGTGAGGGTGGATTCGATGATGGCGGTGTAAAAGTCTACCAGCATCTTTTCAGGGAGGTGAAACTTCTTCAGCTGCCTCAGGAAGTACATCCTCTGCTGGACCTTCTTAGTGATGGAGCTGATGTTCTGCTCCCACTTGAGGTCCTGGCTGATGATGGTTCCCAGGAAGCAGAAGGACTCCACAGAGGTCACCGGGGAGTCACAGAGGATGACAGGGGGGAGGGGGCTGGGGCCTTCCTGAAGTCCACTGTCATCTCCACTGTCTTCAGAGCATTAAGCTCTAGGTTGTTAGCGCTGCACTATGACACCAGCCTGGCTATTTCACTCCTGTAGGCCGACTCATCTCCGTCAGAGATGAGGCCGATGAGTGTGGTGTCGTCAGCAAACTTCAGGAGTTTGACAGACAGGTGACCAGCTGTGCAGCTGTTTGTGTACAGGGAGAGTAACAGGGGTGAAAGGACACAGCCCTGGGGGGATCCGGTGCTTGTGGTCCGAGTATCTGAGACGAGCTTCCCCAGCCTCACATACTGCTGTCTGTCCGTCAGGAAGTCTGTGATCCACCTGCAGGTGGAGTCAGGCACATTCATCTTGGAGAGTTTTTAATACTAAAGATGTATGAAAGACATACCGAAAAAATATGTCTTTCAGTGTTTAACTGGCTGTCTTTGGATTATGCATGCCTGAATAATGGCCATTCTTACTCCTCATCTCTCTGTTCACTGCTTGCTAATTTACATAGCAGGGGTCCCAGCAGGAGGGGGCGGGGTTGTAACACGACTCCTTCAGCAGAGCCAGGCTGAGAGAGGCTTTGACATGTAAGATGTTAGATGTTAGAATGCCAGATGTTAGAATGACCAGTTCATTTTATATCTATGAAAATATTCAGGTAGCTATGGGACATGTTTAGCTATAGGTCTGTGAAAATTGGTGTCGATTGTTGAAACATAAGTTACCATAAAAAAATGTTTGTTTGGAGTCTAGACAGATTTAACACAGGTTTTTGGATGAAAAAGGATTTTTTATAAATCATCTGTTACACTTTTAAGTCTTAAAAAAATATGGAAGGCAGCAAACACAGATCCCTACCGTTTTTAATTTTTTTGTGCTGATATTTGAAAGATAAGTTATGCAAAAAAATAGGTGTTTGCAGTTTTGCCTAAAAAGACGTTTTCGGACCTTTTTGGATCAAATGTTGTCTAAAAGTTCACCTGTAACTTCAATCATTCTGAATTTTTTTAGGAAAACTAAACCACTTCAACTGTGATCTGCAAGGCAATGGTAAAACTATATTTTTTATGGAACAGCCTGCAGTGTTTCTTGTGGGGATCTTTTCTGCCAGGGCTTGCCGGCTTGGTCGGTGGTTGTTGCTGTTACCAATCCAGTTGATATGGTTCTCCATCTGTGTCTAAGTGATAAAATCAGAATCAGAATCGTTTATTGTCATTGTACATGGGGATACAATGAAATTGCAGCAGCCTTGGAGTGAAGGAGTTACATAAAATAAAAATAAAAATAGAATAGAAAAAGAAATACTGTATTTACAACTCTTAACAAAAAATGAACAATATGGACAGAAACTGTTAAATATTAAATATTTGTGAATAAAATAGAATGGAATTACATGAGTTGCTGTGAGCACAGCTTAATAAATATCAAGTTATTGCACAGTGACCCGGTTAGACAGATATTGCACGCATTGTAGTAAAATTAGAGTGAGGTGTGGTTGGTGGACGTATGTGCATTCCGTATGATAATTGTCTGTGGAAAAAAGCTGTTTCTTAGTCTGTTTGTCCTGGTTCAGATGGACCTGTACCTCCTTCCAGAGGGCAGCAGTTCAAACAGAGGGAAAGCAGAATGGGTGGAGTTAGTGGTGATGCTAGTCACTCTGCTGAGGCAGCGAGACTGGTAAATGTCCTTCAGTGAGGGGAGGGGGCAGCCGATGATCCTCTGCGCTGTCTTTACCATTCTCTGGAGACTCTGCCGTTCTGCTTCAGTGCAGTGGGAAAACCACACTGTGATGCCATAGGACAGAATGCTCTCAATGGTTGAGCGGTAGAACGTTACCAGCAGCTCCTGGCTGACGTCGTTCCTCCTAAGTTTTCTCAGGAAGTGCAGGCGTTGCTGGGCCTTCCTGATGACAGTCATGGTGTTGTTAGACCATGTGAGGTCAGCAGAGATGGTGGTGCCCAGGAGGGTGAAGCTGTGGACCCTCTCCACACAGTTTCCATCGATGTAGAGTGGGGGTGGATCTGTTCTGTTTTTTCTGAAGTCCAGGATGATCTCCTTGGTCTTGGTGGTGTTCAGGATGAGGTTATTAGCCTGACACCACCTTGAGAGTTTCAGGACTTCGTCTCTGTAGGCCGTCTCGTCGTCCCCAGAGATCAGCCCCACCACAGTAGTGTCGTCTGCAAACTTCACCACGGTGTTGCTGGTGTGGGCTGGTCTGCAGTCTGCTGTGTACAGTGTGTACAGCAGAGGACTCAGCACACATCCCTGTGTGGAGCCTGTGCTCAGCGTCCGGGTGGAGGAGAGGTGGGGGTCAAGTTTGACTGTCTGTGGTCTGTTTGTCAGGAAGTCCTTGATCCACGAGCAGGTGAGTGGGTGGAGTCCTAGTTCAGACAGTTTGTTGACCAGAATGTCAGGAATGATTGTGTTAAAGGCTGAGCTATAGTCCACAAAGAGCATCCTGGCGTAGGTGTCTCTGTGTTCCAGGTGGCTCAGCGCAGTGTGGAGGGTGATGGAAATGGCATCATCCGTTGATCTGTTTGCTTTGTAAGCAAACTGGTGGGGGACGAAGATTGGAGGGAGGGAGTCTTTGATGTGTCCCAGGAGCAGCCGCTCCAGACACTTTGTGATGACAGCAGTGAGTGCAACTGGGCGGAAGTCCGTGAGGAAGGCTGTGGATGAGGACTTTTTGGGTATCGGGATGATAGTGGATGACTTCAGGCAAGCAGGGATGAAAGCCTGAGCTAGCGACAGGTTGAAGATTTTTGTGAAGACCTGGGAGAGTTGATCGGCGCAGGCCCGCAGAACCTTTCCGGGAACTCCATCAGGTCCCGCCGCTTTCCTGGGGTTTACCCTGCTGAACATCCGTGCCATCCGTGCCACGTCCATAAAGGCATTGTTTTTATATTTAGAGCTCTAAGCAACCAAACAGTTGTCTATATAAAAGAGCTTTTACAATTGTGCACTTTTAGCAGGCTGAAAAAATTATCTTTTTAAAATTGCCATTTCAAATTTGGGTTTTAAATTTTGTGTTCCATTTTTCTGTGCCTGTATTGGAAGGATTTGTTATTATTTTGTTTAAAAGTGCTACATATTGTATATACACATAATTTATTTAGAGAAATTTGCTATACGTTGTGTTTTTTGGTTTTGTAGTTTAATTTCATTGGATTTATATTAAGGAAAAGAAGTTGCAGCATTGATTAAAAAAGGATAAAAGAGACATTTACTGTCTAAGTCTTATGTTACATCTGTAGAACTGTACTGAGAGTTGGGTTTTGTTTTGGAGCACATTCATATGTTTTGTTTGTAAAAAAAAAAAGATAAAATATTAAGTTAATTGCATTTTACATGACTAGAAAAGCAATGATTATTCATAAAAATCTATGAAAGACATACAAAACAAATGAAAAAGCAGTCTGCCCTCCCTCTTGTGTCTAAACTATTGTCACCTCACTTCTGGGTTAGTTAGCATATAAACAGGCAGCTGGTGTGTGTGTGTGGGGGGGGGGGGGGGGGGGTGAAATTTGACTCCAGCAACAGAGCAGGCTGAGGAACAAGCTGCAGCATGAGGAAAAGACTGAAGCATGTAAGAGGAAATGACATCCTACAGTTGACCAGTTCATTTTATATCTGTAAAGAATATTCAATAAGCATTTAAACATGTTCAGCTATATGCGTGTGAAACTTGGTGTGGATATTTGAAGCATAAGTAATTTTAAAACACACTTGTTTGGAGTCCAGACGGAAAAAGCACAGGTTTTGGGATGAATCAGGATTTTTTTAAAATCATCTGTTTCACCTGGACTTCTGAAAAAAATATGGAAGGCAGCAAACACAGATCCCTACATTTAAAAAAATAAATGGTGTTGATATATGATGATTAAGTTATGAAAAAAAATAGGTGTTTGTAGTTTTGCCTAAAAAGACGTTTTCGGACCTTTTTGGATGAAATGTTGAATAAAAGTTCACCTGTAACTTAAATCATTCTGAATTTTTTTAGGAAGCAGTAGCACATAAATGCCTATGAAAGTTGAATTCTTGGTGCTGATAACCTAAACAGAATTTATGCTAAAAATCTTTGTTCAGTCCAAAATTTCATTAAAAAAATCAAGTGATGAAGTTTCTCGTAGACCCTATAGTGTTACATATCAAAGCTGGAGGTTATTAAAGGCATCTAATTCTGAAATCTCAGCTTCCTGAGACAAACGGCTGATTTATAATAAATTTCTATTATTTGGGTGCACATAATCGACCACTTCCTGTTACGCAGGCACCGTCAGGTGTACACCCATGAAACTTTACATGATGAGAGAGGACCCTTCTGAGTATCTCCAGTTTTAATTTCATGCACATCGGACAAAGCAAAGAGAAAATACAGGGCAGAATGTGCCCAATGCAATAACTAGGTGGCGCTATAGAGCTCGTCCAAGATTGTCATATCCATGGGTTCAGAATAGAAGCTTCATCATATCCATTGAATTTCAGTGAGATTGGACAAGGAATGTGCACGTGAGAGCAACTTTTGTGTGCATAGCGAGATGCCCAACTTTGCCGCTCTGTCACGACCACACCCCCGCATTGAAAGTTATGGTTTTTTGTCAGAGTAAACTTCAATGGCTTTTCAACAGGTGGATGTCATTTTCAGGTGTGTGGGCTCATCCTACTCGGAGTAGTGATGCTCCAAGTAAAACATGTCATTTCCTCTTGCCAGCAGGTGGCGCTACACTTTTTCCAGATTTTTTCACTGCAGATGTGTTCAGAGTCAGACTACAATCATGCACATCAATTTTGGATCAGATTGGATTATGCATGGCTGAGTAATGGCCATTTTTCTTTTCATGGCGTGTTTTCGAAACGACCTCCAATTTTGACGCGCCGCCATGGTCCCAAACTTCCATAAAAACTTAAAAGCTTTGCAATTTAACATCGGACATGTGTCTAGTTTACAAAACCAAAGTTTGGAGTCATTACTCTCAAATCTCTAGGAGGAGTTCGTTCTAGAGCGAGGCCTGCGAATGACCAAAATACAGCAAAAATGACATATTGTCATCAAAATATCAGACTTCCTGTGCGACTGACAGCTTGGTCCCAAGAGACTTTTTTGTAGGTTTCTATCCGATGAACATGCCCTGTTAAAATCAGGTTTGTACTATAAAGCATATGGAGGTGCTCGCGAAAACAAATTTTGCAGGTGGCGCTATCGAGCCATTTTTGTTTACCTATGCCGTTCTCCTATAAAATATGAAATTTTTCGCGACTCCTGATGTGTATACAAAATTTGGTGAGTTTTGGGGTATGTTAAAGGCCTCAAAAAGGCGACTCTTCCGTCGGAAGAAAAAGAATAATAATAATAATAATAATAACTCTAACAGATACAATAGGGTCCTTGCACTCCGTGCTCGGGCCCTAATAATAATAATAATAATAATTAAAGCTACAAGTAGCATTTAGCGGGCCCGAGCACGTGCCACCGCCTGGTACGAGCGACCGCCCCGTGAGCAACGCCCTGCTCGAGCCATTCTCGTTGTTTTTTCTTGTCCATTCTGGAGCTCCAAGATAATGTTAATATGACAGCAGCCTGTGTGGGGGGGGGGGGGGGGGACTGTAATCTGTTTCCTTAAAGGACAAAGACTTATGCATATAGCATGAAAAAAATTCTTAAATCTAAGCCTCGTTTAGACCTGCTCAATTTCTCATCAAGTAGAAGAAAGTTTTTATCAGATTAAGAAACAAGCAATGATGATAATTGCTATCACTGTTCCTAAGAATGAGAACAATAGAACTCATTCAATTTCCACTACAATGTCTAGATGAGTGTCAGCTGTGTCTGATAACTTGGCCAATTAGCTGGACCGGGATCTTGCAAAGTGCAGGTGGTTAACGTCCAGTGTGATGAGTCTGTTGACGGCAACAGTACAGCATAGCCTTTGGTTTCCACAAGAGAAGAACTCCTGACACATCTGCCCTAACAGACAACTACAAGAGGAGTTGAAATGTATAACACGGTGAAGGAGTTTTTGTGCAGAAAAAGGTACCATTAGAAAAGCTGGTAGCAGTGACTGCAGACAGGTTTCATCACTCACTGTAAGCTGTAAAGCTGACCCAGACTTTCCAAAATGTCTGCATTACTGCTGCGTCATTCACCAGTAGGCCTTATGTGCAGAGGTGATTGGCTCTGGACACATAATGACTCCTATTGTGAAAATCATAAAAAAAACCTCAGCTGCAAACCAAAACAGAACAGGATTTTTAAGGTGCTATTGGTGGAGATATCTGCTGAATATGGTGAATATGAATATGGTGAATCTGAACTTGTATTCTTGACTGAAATTACTGGAAAACTAAACCACTTGATCTGCGAGCTGCAAGACATTGGCAAAACTATATTTTTTTATTGACCAGCCTGCCTGAGCCAGTGTTTTTCTTGTGGGGATCTTTTCTGCCAGGTCTTGCCGGCTTGGTCAGTGGATGTTGCTGCAGTTGTCTCCCTTGCTGGGACAGCTGGAGTTAAACATAGCAGCCTCACGGCTGTGAAGTGGACCCCGTTGCTGTCCCAGTCTGGATGGGCACTGTGGTGATGTTCCAATGTTCAGGCTGGCTCCTTGTATGAAGAGATTCCCAAGTACCATTTCCTAACCGCAGAGCCAAGGATGTGTTTACATGTTTAGGTCAAAAATGTGATGAACAGCTTCATGTTGTCTATTGATGTAAGTTTAAACCTAAACATGCCACCCTGTTACTAATCCAGTTGATGTGGTTCTCCACCTGTGTCTAGGTGATAGAAAAGCATTTTTTTATATTTAGAGCTCTAAGCAAACAAACAGTTGTCTATATAAAAGAGCTTTTACAATTGTGCACTTTTAGCAGGTCTCTGAATACATGTGACCAATGTATAATGGATTTTCACAGACTTTGTTTAAAACTGAAGGTGACAGAGACTTTGGAGAAGTGGCTACATTATTCTGGACTTCTTTGTTTCATCCACAGAAGAGTAAAATATGTGATTGATTTTGAAAAGCTGCTGAAAAATGTATCTTTTTAAAATTGCAATTTCTAATTTGGGTTTTACATTTTGTGTTCCATTTTTTGTGATTTTATTAGAAAGATTTGTTATTTATTTGGTGTTTAAAGGTGGTACATATTGTATATACACAATCTTCTTAGAGACATTTGCTATATGTTGTGTTTGTTGTCATTGTAGTTTAATTTTATTGGATGTATTGAAAGGAAATGAAAAGAAGTTGCAGCATTGATTAAAAAAAGCATAAAAGAGACATTTACTGTCTGATGTTACATCTGTAGGAGTGTACTGAGGCTGGGTTTTGTTTTGGAGCACATTCATATGTTTTGTTTGTAAAAAAAAAAAAAAAAAAGATAAAATATAAAGTTAATTGTATTTTGGATGAATAAAAAAGCAATGATTAGTGCTAAGGATGTATAAAAGACAAACAAAACAAAGGAAATTGCTGTAATTTAGTGTTGAACTAGGCTTTCTAACTGTTCTACTTTCTGTCTGCCACTCCTGGCTAATTTACATGTGAGCACACAGCCGGGGGTTGGGGGGGGGGGGGGGGGGGGCTAACTCCACTCCTGCAGCAGGGGAGACTGATGAAAAGCTTGAGGATGTAAGATTGAATAAATAAAATCCTAGAGTTGACCAGTTCATTTTATAAATGTAAATATTTTTTATTTTGGTGCTGATAAACTAAACAGAAGTTATGATAAAAATATTTGCTTGAGTCAAAATGTCCAAAAATTTGCTTTCAGCACAATAGGGTGATTAAGGTGGTTAAATGTTTCTCGTACGTATAGTGCTGCTTTTCAAACATGGAGCTTTGTAGGACGCATCTAATTCTGAAATCTCAGCTTCCTGAGACAAACGGCTGATTTCCTATGAAGCTTGATTATATGATCATGCTTCATGATCATTTATGAACATATATAGCTCGTCCAAAATTGTCATATCCATGGGTTCAGAATGGAAGTTTCATCAAATCTATTTAATTTCAGTGAGATCAGACAAGGAATGTGAACGTGAGAGCAACATTTGTGCATGGCGAGATACCCAACTTCGCCGCTCTGTCACGACCACACCCCCGCGTTGAAAGATTTGTTTTTCATCAGAGTAAACTTCAATGGTTTTTCAACAGGTGGACGTCATTTTGAGGTGTGTTTGCTCATCCTACTTGGAGCAGTGATGCTCCAAGTAAAACATGTCATTTCCTGTTGCCAACAGGTGGCGCTACACCTGTTTCGGATTTTTCCACTGCAGATGTGTTCAAAGTCAGACTACAATCATGCACAACAAATTTGGATCAGATTAGATTATTTATGGCTGAGTAATGGCCATTTTTCTTTTCATGGCGTGATTTCGAAACGACCTCAAATTTTGACGCGCCGCCACGGTCACAAACAACCGTAAAAACTTAAAAGCTTCGCAATTTAAGATCGGACATGTGTTTAGTTTACAAAACCAAAGTTTGGAGTCATTGTTCAAAAATCTCTAGGAGGAGTTCGTTCTAGAACGAGGCCTGCAAATGACCAAAATACAGCAAAAATGACATATTGACACCAATATATCAGACTTCCTGTGCGACTGACAGCTTGGTCCCAAGAGACTTTTTTGTAGGTTTCTATCTGATGAACATGTCCTGTAAAAATCAAGCTTGTATGTTAAAGAACATGGCGGGGCTCTCAAAAACAAACATGGTAGGTGGCGCTATTGAGCCGTTTTTTGTTCACCCATGCAAGTGCTGTGTATCTAAGTTGGAGATATGTAAGAGGCCTCTCATTCTGAAATCTCAGCCTCGTGATACAAACGGCTGATTTTTTATGAATTTTTAATTATCTGACTGCAACGCAATCAACCACTTCCTGTTTGGCACTGGCTTGCGCAGGCACCGTCAGGTGTACACCCATGAAACTTTAGACGATGAGAGAAGACCCTTATGAGTATCTCCTGTTGTAATTTTATGAATGTCGGACAAAGCACAGAGAAAAGATAGGTCAGAATGTGACATAAAATGTATTTGTCAATATCTAGGTGGCGCTATGGAGCTCGTCCAAGATTGTCATATCCATTGGTTCAGAATGGAAGCCTCATCACCTCTATTGAATTTCAGTGAGATTGGACAAGGAATGTGCACGTGAGAGCAACTTTTGTGTGCATGGCGAGACGCCCAACTTCGCCGCTCTGTCACGACCACACCCCCGCATTGAAAGTTATGGCTTTTTATCAGAGTAAACATCAATGGCTTTTCAACAGGTGGACATCATTTTGAGGTGTGTCGGCTCATCCTACTTGGAGCAGTGATGCTCCAAGTAAAACATGTCATTTCCTTTTACCAGCAGGTGGCGCTACACCTGTTCTGGATTTTTCCACTTCTGATGTGGTCAGGGTCAGACTACAATCATGCATATCAATTTTGGATCAGATTGGATTTTGCATGGCTGAGTAATGGCCATTTTTCTTTTCATGGCGTGTTTTCAAAATGACCTCCATTTTCGACGCGCCGCCACGGTCACAAACATCCGTAAAAACTTAAAAGCTTCGCAATTTAACATCAGACATGTGTCTAGTTTACAAAACCAAAGTTTGGAGTCATTATTCACAAATCTCTAGGAGGAGTTCGTTCTAGAGCGAGGCCTGCAAATGTCCAAAATGGAGCAAAAATGACATATTGACCTCAATATATCAGACTTCCTGTGCGAGTGACAGGTGGGTCCTTTCAGACTTTTTTGTAGGTCTCCATCTGAAGAACATGCCCTGTAAAAATCAAGCTTGTACGTTAAAGCGTATGCGGGGCGTCGGGACAAAAGTCACTGTAGGTGGCGCTATCGAGCCGTTTTTCTGCGCCCATGCCAATCTCCTATAAAATACGAAATTTTTCGCGACTCCTGATGTGTGTGCCAAATTTGGTGAGTTTTGGGGTATGTTAAAGGCCTCAAAAAGGCGACTCTTCCGGTAGAATAATAATAATAATAATAATAATAATAATAATTAAAGCTACAAGTAGCATTTAGCGGGCCCGAGCACGTGCCACCGCCTGGTACGAGCGACCGCCCCGTGAGCAACGCCCTGCTCGAGCCATTCTCGTTGTTTTTTCTTGTCCATTCTGGAGCTCCAAGATAATGTTAATATGACAGCAGCCTGTGGGGGGGGGGGGGGGGGGACTGTAATCTGTTTCCTTAAAGGACAAAGACTTATGCATATAGCATGAAAAAAATTCTTAAATCTAAGCCTCGTTTAGACCTGCTCAATTTCTCATCAAGTAGAAGAAAGTTTTTATCAGATTAAGAAACAAGCAATGATGATAATTGCTATCACTGTTCCTAAGAATGAGAACAATAGAACTCATTCAATTTCCACTACAATGTCTAGATGAGTGTCAGCTGTGTCTGATAACTTGGCCAATTAGCTGGACCGGGATCTTGCAAAGTGCAGGTGGTTAACGTCCAGTGTGATGAGTCTGTTGACGGCAACAGTACAGCATAGCCTTTGGTTTCCACAAGAGAAGAACTCCTGACACATCTGCCCTAACAGACAACTACAAGAGGAGTTGAAATGTATAACACGGTGAAGGAGTTTTTGTGCAGAAAAAGGTACCATTAGAAAAGCTGGTAGCAGTGACTGCAGACAGGTTTCATCACTCACTGTAAGCTGTAAAGCTGACCCAGACTTTCCAAAATGTCTGCATTACTGCTGCGTCATTCACCAGTAGGCCTTATGTGCAGAGGTGATTGGCTCTGGACACATAATGACTCCTATTGTGAAAATCATAAAAAAAACCTCAGCTGCAAACCAAAACAGAACAGGATTTTTAAGGTGCTATTGGTGGAGATATCTGCTGAATATGGTGAATATGAATATGGTGAATCTGAACTTGTATTCTTGACTGAAATTACTGGAAAACTAAACCACTTGATCTGCGAGCTGCAAGACATTGGCAAAACTATATTTTTTTATTGACCAGCCTGCCTGAGCCAGTGTTTTTCTTGTGGGGATCTTTTCTGCCAGGTCTTGCCGGCTTGGTCAGTGGATGTTGCTGCAGTTGTCTCCCTTGCTGGGACAGCTGGAGTTAAACATAGCAGCCTCACGGCTGTGAAGTGGACCCCGTTGCTGTCCCAGTCTGGATGGGCACTGTGGTGATGTTCCAATGTTCAGGCTGGCTCCTGGTATGAAGAGATTCCCAAGTACCATTTCCTAACCGCAGAGCCAAGGATGTGTTTACATGTTTAGGTCAAAAATGTGATGAACAGCTTCATGTTGTCTATTGATGTAAGTTTAAACCTAAACATGCCACCCTGTTACTAATCCAGTTGATGTGGTTCTCCACCTGTGTCTAGGTGATAGAAAAGCATTTTTTTATATTTAGAGCTCTAAGCAAACAAACAGTTGTCTATATAAAAGAGCTTTTACAATTGTGCACTTTTAGCAGGTCTCTGAATACATGTGACCAATGTATAATGGATTTTCACAGACTTTGTTTAAAACTGAAGGTGACAGAGACTTTGGAGAAGTGGCTACATTATTCTGGACTTCTTTGTTTCATCCACAGAAGAGTAAAATATGTGATTGATTTTGAAAAGCTGCTGAAAAATGTATCTTTTTAAAATTGCAATTTCTAATTTGGGTTTTACATTTTGTGTTCCATTTTTTGTGATTTTATTAGAAAGATTTGTTATTTATTTGGTGTTTAAAGGTGGTACATATTGTATATACACAATCTTCTTAGAGACATTTGCTATATGTTGTGTTTGTTGTCATTGTAGTTTAATTTTATTGGATGTATTGAAAGGAAATGAAAAGAAGTTGCAGCATTGATTAAAAAAAGCATAAAAGAGACATTTACTGTCTGATGTTACATCTGTAGGAGTGTACTGAGGCTGGGTTTTGTTTTGGAGCACATTCATATGTTTTGTTTGTAAAAAAAAAAAAAAAAGATAAAATATAAAGTTAATTGTATTTTGGATGAATAAAAAAGCAATGATTAGTGCTAAGGATGTATAAAAGACAAACAAAACAAAGGAAATTGCTGTATTTTAGTGTTGAACTAGGCTTTCTAACTGTTCTACTTTCTGTCTGCCACTCCTGGCTAATTTACATGTGAGCACACAGCCGGGGGTTGGGGGGGGGGGGCTAACACCACTCCTGCAGCAGGGGAGACTGATGAAAAGCTTGAGGATGTAAGATTGAATAAATAAAATCCTAGAGTTGACCAGTTCATTTTATAAATGTCAATATTTTTTATTTTGGTGCTGATAAACTAAACAGAAGTTATGATAAAAATATTTGCTTGAGTCAAAATGTCCAAAAATTTGCTTTTAGCACAATAGGGTGATTAAGGTGGTTAAATGTTTCTCCTACGTATAGTGCTGCTTTTCAAACGTGAAGCTTTGTAGGACGCATCTAATTCTGAAATCTCAGCTTCCTGAGACAAACGGCTGATTTCCTATAAAGCTTGATTATATGACTGCAACGGAATCGACCACTTCCTGTTTGGCAGTGCCTTACGCAGGCACCTTCAGATGTACAGCCATGAAACTTGAGATGATGAGAGAAGAGCCTTATGAGTATCTCCAGTTTTAATTTCATGCACATCGGAAAAAGCACATAGAAAATACAGGGCAGAATGTGCCCCATGCAATAACTAGGTGGCGCTATAGAGCTCGTCCAAAGTTGTCATATCCATGGGTTCAGAATGGAAGCTTCATCATATCCATTGAAATTCAGTGAGATTGGACAAGGAATGTGCACATGAGAGCAACATTTGTCTGCATGGCGAGACGCCCAACTTTGCCGCTCTGTCAAGACCACACCCCTGCGTTGAAAGATATGTTTTATATCAGAGTAAACTTCAATGGTTTTTCAACAGGTGGACGTCATTTTGAGGTGTGTCGGCTCATCCTACTTGGAGCAGTGATGCTCCAAGTAAAACATTTCATTTCCTGTTGCCAACAGGTGGCGCTACACCTGTTTCGGATTTTTCGACTGCAGATGTGTTCAAAGTCAGACTACAATCATGCACAACAAATTTGGATTAGATTAGATTATTTATGGCTGAGTAATGGCCATTTTTCTTTTCATGGCGTGATTTCGAAACGACCTCAAATTTTGACGCGCCGCCACGGTCACAAACAACCGTAAAAACTTAAAAGCTTCGCAATTTAATATTGGACATGTGTTTAGTTTACAAAACCAAAGTTTGGAGTCATTGTTCAAAAATCTCTAGGAGGAGTTCGTTCTAGAACGAGTCCTGCAAATGACCAAAATACAGGAAAAATGACATATTGACATCAATATAGCAGACTTCCTGTGCAACTGACAGCTTGGTACCAAGAGACTTTTTTGTAGGTCTCCATCTGATGAACATGTCCTGTAAAAATCAAGCTTGTATGTTAAAGAACATGGCGGGGCTCTCAAAAACAAACATGGTAGGTGGCGCTATTGAGCCGTTTTTGTTCACCCATGCAAGTGCTGTATATCTAAGTTGGAAATATTTATGAGGCATCTCATTCTGAAATCTCAGCCTCGTGATACAAACGGCTGATTTTTTATGAATTTTTAATTATCTGACTGCAACGCAATCAACCACTTCCTGTTTGGTGGTGGCTTGCGCAGGCACCGTCAGGTGTACACTCATGAAACTTTAGACGATGAGAGAAGACCCTTATGAGTATCTCCTGCTGTAATTTTATGAATGTCGGACAAAGCACAGAGAAAAGATAGGTCAGAATGTGACATAAAATGTATTTGTCAATATCTAGGTGGCGCTATGGAGTTCGTCCAAGATTGTCATATCCATTGGTTCAGAATGGAAGCCTCATCACCTCTATTGAATTTCAGTGAGATTGGACAAGGAATGTGCACGTGAGAGCAACTTTTGTCTGCATGGCGAGACGCCCAACTTCACCGCTCTGTCACGACCACACCCCTGCATTGAAAGTTATGGCTTTTTATCAGAGTAAACTTCAATGGCTTTTCAACAGGTGGACATCATTTTGAGGTGTGTCGGCTCATCCTACTCGGAGCAGTGATGCTCCAAGTAAAACATGTCATTTCCTTTTGCCAGCAGGTGGCGCTACACCTGTTCTGGATTTTTCCACTTCTGATGTGGTCAGGGTCAGACTACAATCATGCATATCAATTTTGGATCAGATTGGATTTTGCATGGCTGAGAAATGGCCATTTTTCTTTTCATGGCGTGTTTTCAAAATGACCTCCATTTTCGACGCGCCGCCACGGTCACAAACATCCGTAAAAACTTAAAAGCTTCACAATTTATCATCGGACATGTGTTTAGTTTACAAAACCAAAGTTTGGAGTCATTACTTCAAAATCTCTAGGAGGAGTTCGTTCTAGAGCGAGGCCTGCAAATGTCCAAAATGAAGCAAAAATGACATATTGACCTCAATATATCAGACTTCCTGTGCGAGTGACAGGTGGGTCCTTTCAGACTTTTTTGTAGGTCTCCATCTGAAGAACATGCCCTGTAAAAATCAAGCTTGTACGTTAAAGCGTATGCGGGGCGTCGGGACAAAAGTCACTGTAGGTGGCGCTATCGAGCCGTTTTTGTGCGCCCATGCCAATCTCCTATAAAATACGAAATTTTTCGCGACTCCTGATGTGTGTGCCTAATTTGGTGAGTTTTGGGGTATGTTAAAGGCCTCAAAAAGGCGACTCTTCCGGTAGAATAATAATAATAATAATAATAATAATTAAAGCTACAAGTAGCATTTAGCGGGCCCGAGCACGTGCGACCGCATGGCACGAGCGACCGCCCCGTGAGCAACGCCCTGCTCGAGCCATTCTCGTCGTTTTTTCTTGTCCATTCTGGAGCTCCAAGCTATTGTTAACACGACAGCAGCCTGGGGGGGGGGGGGGGGGGGGGGGGGGGCTGTAATCTGTTGCCTTAAGGGACAAAGACTTTTGCATATAGCATGAAAAAAATTCACGCAATGATGATTATTGCTATCACTGTCCCTAAGGATGAGAACAATAGAACTCATTCAATTTCCACTACAATGTCTAGATGAGTGTCAGCTATGTCTGATAACTTGGCCAATTAGCTGGACCGGGATCTTGCAAAGTGCAGGTGGTTAACGTCCAGTGTGATGAGTCTGTGGACGGCAACAGTACAGCATAGCTTTTGGTTTCCACAAGAGAAGAACTCCTGACACATCTGCCCTAACAGACAACTACAAGAGGAGTTGAAATGTATAACACGGTGAAGGAGTTTTTGTGCAGAAAAAGGTACAAATAGAAAAGCTGGTAGCAGTGACTGCAGATGGGACTCCTGCTATGATCAATAGACAAACAGGTTTCATAACTCACTGTAAAGCTGACCCAGACTTTCCAAAATGTCTGCATTACTGCTGCGTCATTCACCAGCAGGCCTTATGTGCAGAAGTGATTGGCTCTGGACATATAATGACTCTTATTCTGAAAATCGTAAACAACCTCAGCTGCAAAGCAAAACAGCACAGGATTTTTAAGGTGCTATTGGAGGAGATGTCTGTTGAATATGGTGAATATGAACATTGTGAATCTGAACTTGCATTCTTGACTGACATTACTGGAAAACTAAACCACTTGATCTGCGAGCTGCAAGACAATGGCAAAACTATTTTTTTTTGACCAGCCTGCCTGAGCCAGTGTTTTTCTTGTGGGGATCTTTTCTGCCAGGGCTTGTCAGCTTGGTCAGTGGATGTTGCTGCAGTTGTCTACCTTGCTGGGACAGCTGGAGTTAAACACAGCAGCTCACGGCTCTGAAGTGGACCCCGTTGCTGTCCCAGTCTGGATGGGCACTGTGGCGATGTTCCAATGGCCAGGCTGGCTCCTGGTATAAAGAGATTCCCAAATACCATTTCCTAACCGCAGAGCCAAGGATGTGTTTACATGTTTAGGTCAAAAATGTGATGGACAGCTTCATGTTGTCTAAACATGCCACCCTGTTATTAATCCAGTTGATATGGTTCTCCATCTGTGTCTAGGTGATAGAAAAGCATTTTTTATATATTTAGAGCTCTAAGCAAACAAACAGTTGTCTATATAAAAGAGCTTTTACAATTGTGCACTTTTAGCAGGTCTCTGAGTTCATGTGACCAATGTATGGTGGATTTTCACAGACCTTGTTTAAAACTGAAGGTGAGAGAGACTTAGAGAAATGGCTTCATTGTTCTGGAGTTCTTTGTTTCATCCACAGAAGAGTAGAATTGGTGATTGATTTTGAAAAGCTGCTGAAAAAAGTATCTTTTTCAAATTGCAATTTCTAACTTGGGTTATACATTTTGTGTTCCATTTTTTGTGCTTTAATTGGGAAGCATTTGTTATTTGTTTGGTGTTTTTAAGGTTCTGCAAATATACACATCATTTTTTAGAGACATTTGTTATCAGTTGTGTTTGTTGATTTGTAGTTTAATTTCATTGGATGTATAGATGTCGTGTGGGGGGGAGGCTCGAGAGCAGGTAGGACCCAGGCGCAGAGACGGGAGGCAAACGGGTTCAGGGCAAGTGGGTTTATTTAACTAACAAAAAGCGCTGCAGAGCAGGATGACAAAACTAAAAACAAAAACTTACTGTGGCATGGCAAGGGACATGGACGCCAGACAAGAAGACGTGATCAACATGAGCAGAAGTTAATGGACCAGCACAGGAGGAAGGCAGAGACAAGACTTATATACAGACAGGGCAGACAAGACACAGGTGAACACGATTAGGGCAGATGGGGACCAAAGGAAGTAAAACTCAAGAAACATGACAAGACAGGAAACCTTTCAAAATAAAACAGGAAACAGAACCAAACAAGACAGAACAAGAACTAAAGCGAAAAAAAAGACAACAAACTGAAACCATGACAATAGAAATGAAAAGAAGTTCAAACATTGATTATAAAAAAGGATATAAGAGATAAAAAAAAAAAGAAAAAGGAAAAGAAAAAAGATAAAATATTGATTTAATTGCATTTTGAATGAATAAAAAACAATGATTAATAGAATCAGAATCAGAATCAGGAATCAGAAAAAGTTTTATTGCCAGGTTCAGTAGAGCGCACTTTACAAAACGAGGAATTTGACTTGGTGTATAGTGCAATTAAGAATAAGTTAAAAATTAAGTTAACAACAACAACACACTATATACAGTAGAGTAAGGTGAATTAAAGTGGGAGCACAGATGGGCTGGGATGGTGGGGCCTGTAAGTGGCACAGACAGTCTTTTGGTGGGCGGGGGGGGGGGGGGGGGTCACCTGGGGGAGTTGGGGTACTGTTCAGCAGGCTGACTGCAGTGGGGAAGAAGCTGTTCTTGTGGCGCGAGGTCCTGGTCCTGATGGACCGGAGCCTCTTGCCAGAAGGGAGGGGCCGAAAGAGATTATGTCCTGGATGAGAGGGGTTGGCTACAATCCTGGCTGCC
Organism: Oryzias latipes; assembly: GCF_053564925.1. Lineage (NCBI taxonomy): Eukaryota > Metazoa > Chordata > Actinopteri > Beloniformes > Adrianichthyidae > Oryzias > Oryzias latipes. The sequence goes on from NC_136259.1 coordinate 13,494,410, forward strand.
CGCCTCCAGGTCCTGGAGATGTGCAGCTCCTGGAGAGACGGGAGGTGGCAGCCGATCACCTTCTCTGCTGAGTGGATGACGCGTTGCAGCTTGGCCTTGTCTCTGGCCGTGGCCGCAGCGAACCAGACTGTGATGGAGGACGTGAGGGTGGATTCGATGATGGCGGTGTAAAAGTCTACCAGCATCTTTTCAGGGAGGTGAAACTTCTTCAGCTGCCTCAGGAAGTACATCCTCTGCTGGACCTTCTTAGTGATGGAGCTGATGTTCTGCTCCCACTTGAGGTCCTGGCTGATGATGGTTCCCAGGAAGCAGAAGGACTCCACAGAGGTCACCGGGGAGTCACAGAGGATGACAGGGGGGAGGGGGGCTGGGGCTTTCCTGAAGTCCACTGTCATCTCCACTGTCTTCAGAGCATTAAGCTCCAGGTTGTTAGCGCTGCACTATGACACCAGCCTGGCTATTTCACTCCTGTAGGCCGACTCATCTCCGTCAGAGATGAGGCCGATGAGTGTGGTGTCGTCAGCAAACTTCAGGAGTTTGACAGACAGGTGACCAGCTGTGCAGCTGTTTGTGTACAGGGAGAGTAACAGGGGTGAAAGGACACAGCCCTGGGGGGATCCGGTGCTTGTGGTCCGAGTATCTGAGACGAGCTTCCCCAGCCTCACATACTGCTGTCTGTCCGTCAGGAAGTCTGTGATCCACCTGCAGGTGGAGTCAGGCACATTCATCTTGGAGAGTTTTTAATACTAAAGATGTATGAAAGACATACCGAAAAAATATGTCTTTCAGTGTTTAACTGGCTGTCTTTGGATTATGCATGCCTGAATAATGGTCATTCTTACTCCTCATCTCTCTGTTCACTGCTTGCTAATTTACATAGCAGGGGTCCCAGCAGGAGGGGGCGGGGTTGTAACACGACTCCTTCAGCAGAGCCAGGCTGAGAGAGGCTTTGACATGTAAGATGTTAGATGTTAGAATGCCAGATGTTAGAATGACCAGTTCATTTTATATCTATGAAAATATTCAGGTAGCTATGGGACATGTTTGGCTATAGGTCTGTGAAAATTGGTGTCGATTGTTGAAACAGAAGTTACCATAAAAAAATGTTTGTTTGGAGTCTAGACAGATTTAACACAGGTTTTTGGATGAAAAAGGATTTTTTATAAATCATCTGTTACACTTTTAAGTCTGAAAAAAATATGGAAGGCAGCAAACACAGATCCCTACCGTTTTTAATTTTTTTGTGCTGATATTTGAAAGATAAGTTATGCAAAAAAATAGGTGTTTGCAGTTTTGCCTAAAAAGACGTTTTCGGACCTTTTTGGATGAAATGATGTCTAAAAGTTCACCTGTAACTTCAATCATTCTGAATTTTTTTAGGAAGCAGTAGCACATAAATGCCTATGAAAGTTGAATTCTTGGTGCTGATAACCTAAACAGAATTTATGCTAAAAATCTTTGTTCAGTCCAAAATTTCATTAAAAAAATCAAGTGATGAAGTTTCTCGTAGACCCTATAGTGTTACATATCAAAGCTGGAGGTTATTAAAGGCATCTAATTCTGAAATCTCAGCTTCCTGAGACAAACGGCTGATTTATAATAAATTTCTATTATTTGGGTGCACATAATCGACCACTTCCTGTTACGCAGGCACCGTCAGGTGTACACCCATGAAACTTTACATGATGAGAGAGGACCCTTCTGAGTATCTCCAGTTTTAATTTCATGCACATCGGACAAAGCAAAGAGAAAATACAGGGCAGAATGTGCCCAATGCAATAACTAGGTGGCGCTATAGAGCTCGTCCAAGATTGTCATATCCATGGGTTCAGAATAGAAGCTTCATCATATCCATTGAATTTCAGTGAGATTGGACAAGGAATGTGCACGTGAGAGCAACTTTTGTGTGCATAGCGAGATGCCCAACTTTGCCGCTCTGTCACGACCACACCCCCGCATTGAAAGTTATGGTTTTTTGTCAGAGTAAACTTCAATGGCTTTTCAACAGGTGGACGTCATTTTCAGGTGTGTCGGCTCATCCTACTCGGAGTAGTGATGCTCCAAGTAAAACATGTCATTTCCTCTTGCCAGCAGGTGGCGCTACACTTTTTCCAGATTTTTTCACTGCAGATGTGTTCAGAGTCAGACTACAATCATGCACATCAATTTTGGATCAGATTGGATTATGCATGGCTGAGTAATGGCCATTTTTCTTTTCATGGCGTGTTTTCGAAACGACCTCCAATTTTGACGCGCCGCCATGGTCACAAACATCCATAAAAACTTAAAAGCTTTGCAATTTAACATCGGACATGTGTCTAGTTTACAAAACCAAAGTTTGGAGTCATTACTCTCAAATCTCTAGGAGGAGTTCGTTCTAGAGCGAGGCCTGCAAATGACCAAAATACAGCAAAAATGACATATTGTCATCAAAATATCAGACTTCCTGTGCGACTGACAGCTTGGTCCCAAGAGACTTTTTTGTAGGTTTCTATCCGATGAACATGCCCTGTTAAAATCAGGTTTGTACTATAAAGCATATGGAGGTGCTCGCGAAAACAAATTTTGCAGGTGGCGCTATCGAGCCATTTTTGTTTACCTATGCCGTTCTCCTATAAAATATGAAATTTTTCGCGACTCCTGATGTGTATACAAAATTTGGTGAGTTTTGGGGTATGTTAAAGGCCTCAAAAAGGCGACGGAAAAGTCGGAAGAATAATAATAATAATTAAAGCTACAAGTAGCATTTAGCGGGCCCGAGCACGTGCCACCGCCTGGCACGAGCGACCGCCCCGTGAGCAATGCCCTGCTCGAGCCATTCTCGTTGTTTTTTCTTGTCCATTCTGGAGCTCCAAGATAATGTTAATATGACAGCAGCCTGTGGGGGGGGGGGGGGGGGGACTGTAATCTGTTTCCTTAAAGGACAAAGACTTATGCATAAAGCATGAAAAAAATTCTTAAATCTAAGCCTCGTTTAGACCTGCTCAATTTCTCATCAAGTAGAAGAAGGTTTTTATCAGATTAAGAAACAAGCAATGATGATAATTGCTATCACTGTTCCTAAGAATGAGAACAATAGAACTCATTCAATTTCCACTACAATGTCAAGATGAGTGTCAGCTATGTCTGATAACTTGGCCAATTAGCTGGACCGGGATCTTGCAAAGTGCAGAGGGTTTACGTCCAGTGTGATGAGTCTGTGGACGGCAACAGTACAGCATAGCCTTTGGTTTCCACAAGAGAAGAACTCCTGACACATCTGCCCTAACAGACAACTACAAGAGGAGTTGAAATGTATAACACGGTGAAGGAATTTTTGTGCAGAAAAAGGTACCATTAGAAAAGCCAGTAGCAGTGACTGCAGACAGGTTTCATCACTCACTGTAAGCTGTAAAGCTGACCCAGACTTTCCAAAATGTCTGCATTACTGCTGCGTCATTCACCAGTAGGCCTTATGTGCAGAAGTGATTGGCTCTGGACACATAATGACTCCTATTGTGAAAATCATAAAAAAAAACTCAGCTGCAAAGCAAAACAGAACAGGATTTTTAAGGTGCTATTGGTGGAGATATCTGCTGAATATGGTGAATATGAATATGGTGAATCTGAACTTGTATTCTTGACTGACATTACTGGAAAACTAAACCACTTGATCTGCGAGCTGCAAGACAATGGCAAAACTATTTTTTTTTTACCAGCCTGCCTGAGCCAGTGTTTTTCTTGTGGGGATCTTTTCTGCCAGGGCTTGCCAGCTTGGTCAGTGGATGTTGCTGCAGTTGTCTCCCTTGCTGGGACAGCTGGAGTTAAACATAGCAGCCTCACGGCTGTGAAGTGGACCCCGTTGCTGTCCCAGTCTGGATGGGCACTGTGGTGATGTTCCAATGTTCAGGCTGGCTCCTGGTATGAAGAGATTCCCAATTACCATTTCCTAACCGCAGAGCCAAGGATGTGTTTACATGTTTAGGTCAAAAATGTGATGGACAGCTTCATGTTGTCTAAACATGCCACCCTGTTATTAATCCAGTTGATATGGTTCTCCATCTGTGTCTAGGTGATAGAAAAGCATTTTTTTTATATTTAGAGCTCTAAGCAAACAAACAGTTGTCTATATAAAAGAGCTTTTACAATTGTGCACTTTTAGCAGGTCTCTGAGTTCATGTGACCAATGTATGGTGGATTTTCACAGACCTTGTTTAAAACTGAAGGTGAGAGAGACTTAGAGAAATGGCTTCATTGTTCTGGAGTTCTTTGTTTCATCCACAGAAGAGTAGAATTGGTGATTGATTTTGAAAAGCTGCTGAAAAAAGTATCTTTTTCAAATTGCAATTTCTAACTTGGGTTTTACATTTTGTGTTCCATTTTTTGTGCTTTATTTGGGAAGCATTTGTTATTTGTTTGGTGTTTTTAAGGTTCTGCAAATATACACATCATTTTTTAGAGACATTTGTTATCAGTTGTGTTTGTTGATTTGTAGTTTAATTTCATTGGATGTATAGATGTCGTGTGGGGGGGAGGCTCGAGAGCAGGTAGGACCCAGGCGCAGAGACGGGAGGCAAACGGGTTCAGGGCAAGTGGGTTTATTTAACTAACAAAAAGCGCTGCAGAGCAGGATGACAAAACTAAAAACAAAAACTTACTGTGGCATGGCAAGGGACATGGACGCCAGACAAGAAGACGTGATCAACATGAGCAGAAGTTAATGGACCAGCACAGGAGGAAGGCAGAGACAAGACTTATATACAGACAGGGCAGACAAGACACAGGTGAACACGATTAGGGCAGATGGGGACCAAAGGAAGTAAAACTCAAGAAACATGACAAGACAGGAAACCTTTCAAAATAAAACAGGAAATAGAACCAAACAAGACAGAACAAGAACTAAAGCGAAAAAAAAGACAACAAACTGAAACCATGACAATAGAAAGGAAAAGAAGTTCAAACATTGATTATAAAAAAGGATATAAGAGATAAAAAAAAAAAGAAAAAGGAAAAGAAAAAAGATAAAATATTGATTTAATTGCATTTTGAATGAATAAAAAACAATGATTAATAGAATCAGAATCAGAATCAGGAATCAGAAAAAGTTTTATTGCCAGGTTCAGTAGAGCGCACTTTACAAAACGAGGAATTTGACTTGGTGTATAGTGCAATTAAGAATAAGTTAAAAATTAAGTTAACAACAACAACACACTATATACAGTAGAGTAAGGTGAATTAAAGTGGGAGCACAGATGGGCTGGGATGGTGGGGCCTGTAAGTGGCACCGACAGTCCTTTGGTGGGCGGGGGGGGGGAGGGGGGGTCACCTGGGGGAGTTGGGGTTCTGTTCAGCAGGCTGGCTGCAGTGGGGAAGAAGCTGTTCTTGTGGCGCGAGGTCCTGGTCCTGATGGACCGGAGCCTCTTGCCAGAAGGGAGGGGCCGAAAGAGATTATGTCCTGGATGAGAGGGGTTGGCTACAATCCTGGCTGCCCGCCTCCAGGTCCTGGAGATGTGCAGCTCCTGGAGAGACGGGAGGTGGCAGCCGATCACCTTCTCTGCTGAGTGGATGACGCGTTGCAGCTTGGCCTTGTCTCTGGCCGTGGCCGCAGCGAACCAGACTGTGATGGAGGACGTGAGGGTGGATTCGATGATGGCGGTGTAAAAGTCTACCAGCATCTTTTCAGGGAGGTGAAACTTCTTCAGCTGCCTCAGGAAGTACATCCTCTGCTGGACCTTCTTAGTGATGGAGCTGATGTTCTGCTCCCACTTGAGGTCCTGGCTGATGATGGTTCCCAGGAAGCAGAAGGACTCCACAGAGGTCACCGGGGAGTCACAGAGGATGACAGGGGGGAGGGGGGCTGGGGCCTTCCTGAAGTCCACTGTCATCTCCACTGTCTTCAGAGCATTAAGCTCCAGGTTGTTAGCGCTGCACTATGACACCAGCCTGGCTATTTCACTCCTGTAGGCCGACTCATCTCCGTCAGAGATGAGGCCGATGAGTGTGGTGCCGTCAGCAAACTTCAGGAGTTTGACAGACAGGTGACCAGCTGTGCAGCTGTTTGTGTACAGGGAGAGTAACAGGGGTGAAAGGACACAGCCCTGGGGGGATCCGGTGCTTGTGGTCCGAGTATCTGAGACGAGCTTCCCCAGCCTCACATACTGCTGTCTGTCCGTCAGGAAGTCTGTGATCCACCTGCAGGTGGAGTCAGGCACATTCATCTTGGAGAGTTTTTAATACTAAAGATGTATGAAAGACATACCGAAAAAATATGTCTTTCAGTGTTTAACTGGCTGTCTTTGGATTATGCATGCCTGAATAATGGTCATTCTTACTCCTCATCTCTCTGTTCACTGCTTGCTAATTTACATAGCAGGGGTCCCAGCAGGAGGGGGCGGGGTTGTAACACGACTCCTTCAGCAGAGCCAGGCTGAGAGAGGCTTTGACATGTAAGATGTTAGATGTTAGAATGCCAGATGTTAGAATGACCAGTTCATTTTATAGCTATGAAAATATTCAGGTAGCTATGGGACATGTTTAGCTATAGGTCTGTGAAAATTGGTGTCGATTGTTGAAACATAAGTTACCATAAAAAAATGTTTGTTTGGAGTCTAGACAGATTTAACACAGGTTTTTGGATGAAAAAGGATTTTTTATAAATCATCTGTTACACTTTTAAGTCTGAAAAAAATATGGAAGGCAGCAAACACAGATCCCTACCGTTTTTAATTTTTTTGTGCTGATATTTGAAAGATAAGTTATGCAAAAAAATAGGTGTTTGCAGTTTTGCCTAAAAAGACGTTTTCGGACCTTTTTGGATGAAATGATGTCTAAAAGTTCACCTGTAACTTCAATCATTCTGAATTTTTTTAGGAAGCAGTAGCACATAAATGCCTATGAAAGTTGAATTCTTGGTGCTGATAACCTAAACAGAATTTATGCTAAAAATCTTTGTTCAGTCCAAAATTTCATTAAAAAAATCAAGTGATGAAGTTTCTCGTAGACCCTATAGTGTTACATATCAAAGCTGGAGGTTATTAAAGGCATCTAATTCTGAAATCTCAGCTTCCTGAGACAAACGGCTGATTTATAATAAATTTCTATTATTTGGGTGCACATAATCGACCACTTCCTGTTACGCAGGCACCGTCAGGTGTACACCCATGAAACTTTACATGATGAGAGAGGACCCTTCTGAGTATCTCCAGTTTTAATTTCATGCACATCGGACAAAGCAAAGAGAAAATACAGGGCAGAATGTGCCCAATGCAATAACTAGGTGGCGCTATAGAGCTCGTCCAAGATTGTCATATCCATGGGTTCAGAATAGAAGCTTCATCATATCCATTGAATTTCAGTGAGATTGGACAAGGAATGTGCACGTGAGAGCAACTTTTGTGTGCATAGCGAGATGCCCAACTTTGCCGCTCTGTCACGACCACACCCCCGCATTGAAAGTTATGGTTTTTTGTCAGAGTAAACTTCAATGGCTTTTCAACAGGTGGACGTCATTTTCAGGTGTGTCGGCTCATCCTACTCGGAGTAGTGATGCTCCAAGTAAAACATGTCATTTCCTCTTGCCAGCAGGTGGCGCTACACTTTTTCCAGATTTTTTCACTGCAGATGTGTTCAGAGTCAGACTACAATCATGCACATCAATTTTGGATCAGATTGGATTATGCATGGCTGAGTAATGGCCATTTTTCTTTTCATGGCGTGTTTTCGAAACGACCTCCAATTTTGACGCGCCGCCATGGTCACAAACATCCATAAAAACTTAAAAGCTTTGCAATTTAACATCGGACATGTGTCTAATTTACAAAACCAAAGTTTGGAGTCATTACTCTCAAATCTCTAGGAGGAGTTCGTTCTAGAGCGAGGCCTGCAAATGACCAAAATACAGCAAAAATGACATATTGTCATCAAAATATCAGACTTCCTGTGCGACTGACAGCTTGGTCCCAAGAGACTTTTTTGTAGGTTTCTATCCGATGAACATGCCCTGTTAAAATCAGGTTTGTACTATAAAGCATATGGAGGTGCTCGCGAAAACAAATTTTGCAGGTGGCGCTATCGAGCCATTTTTGTTTACCTATGCCGTTCTCCTATAAAATATGAAATTTTTCGCGACTCCTGATGTGTATACAAAATTTGGTGAGTTTTGGGGTATGTTAAAGGCCTCAAAAAGGCGACGGAAAAGTCGGAAGAATAATAATAATAATAAACCTAACAGATACAATAGGGTCCTTGCACTCCGTGCTCGGGCCCTAATAACTCTAACAGATACAATAGGGTCCTTGCACTCCGTGCTCGGGCCCTAATAATAAACATTCGAATTACAATAGGGTCCTTGCACTCCGTGCTCGGGCCCTAATAATTAAAGCTACAAGTAGCATTTAGCGGGCCCGAGCACGTGCCACCGCCTGGCACGAGCGACCGCCCCGTGAGCAACGCCCTGCTCGAGCCATTCTCGTTGTTTTTTCTTGTCCATTCTGGAGCTCCAAGATAATGTTAATATGACAGCAGCCTGTGGGGGGGGGGGGGGGGGGGACTGTAATCTGTTTCCTTAAAGGACAAAGACTTATGCATATAGCATGAAAAAAATTCTTAAATCTAAGCTTCGTTTAGACCTGCTCAATTTCTCATCAAGTAGAAGAAGGTTTTTATCAGATTAAGAAACAAGCAATGATGATAATTGCTATTACTGTTCCTAAGAATGAGAACAATAGAACTCATTCAATTTCCACTACAATGTCTAGATGAGTGTCAGCTATGTCTGATAACTTGGCCAATTAGCTGGACCAGGATCTTGCAAAGTGCAGAGGGTTTACGTCCAGTGTGATGAGTCTGTGGACGGCAACAGTACAGCATAGCTTTTGGTTTCCACAAGAGAAGAACTCCTGACACATCTGCCCTAACAGACAACTACAAGAGGAGTTGAAATGTATAACACGGTGAAGGAGTTTTTGTGCAGAAAAAGGTACCATTAGAAAAGCCAGTAGCAGTGACTGCAGACAGGTTTCATCACTCACTGTAAGCTGTAAAGCTGACCCAGACTTTCCAAAATGTCTGCATTACTGCTGCGTCATTCACCAGTAGGCCTTATGTGCAGAAGTGATTGGCTCTGGACACATAATGACTCCTATTGTGAAAATCATAAAAAAAACCTCAGCTGCAAAGCAAAACAGAACAGGATTTTTAAGGTGCTATTGGTGGAGATATCTGCTGAATATGGTGAATATGAATATGGTGAATCTGAACTGGTATTCTTGACTGACATTACTGGAAAACTAAACCACTTGATCTGCGAGCTGCAAGACATTGGCAAAACTATATTTTTTTATTGACCAGCCTGCCTGAGCCAGTGTTTTTCTTGTGGGGATCTTTTCTGCCAGGGCTTTCCAGCTTGGTCAGTGGATGTTGCTGCAGTTGTCTCCCTTGCTGGGACAGCTGGAGTTAAACATAGCAGCCTCACGGCTGTGAAGTGGACCCCGTTGCTGTCCCAGTCTGGATGGGCACTGTGGTGATGTTCCAATGTTCAGGCTGGCTCCTGGTATGAAGAGATTCCCAATTACCATTTCCTAACCGCAGAGCCAAGGATGTGTTTACATGTTTAGGTCAAAAATGTGATGAACAGCTTCATGTTGTCTATTGATGTAAGTTTAAACCTAAACATGCCACCCTGTTACTAATCCAGTTGATGTGGTTCTCCACCTGTGTCTAGGTGATAGAAAAGCATTTTTTTATATTTAGAGCTCTAAGCAAACAAACAGTTGTCTATATAAAAGAGCTTTTACAATTGTGCACTTTTAGCAGGTCTCTGAATACATGTGACCAATGTATAATGGATTTTCACAGACTTTGTTTAAAACTGAAGGTGACAGAGACTTTGGAGAAGTGGCTACATTATTCTGGACTTCTTTGTTTCATCCACAGAAGAGTAAAATATGTGATTGATTTTGAAAATCTGCTGAAAAATGTATCTTTTTAAAATTGCAATTTCTAATTTGGGTTTTACATTTTGTGTTCCATTTTTTGTGATTTTATTAGAAAGATTTGTTATTTATTTGGTGTTTAAAGGTGGTACATATTGTATATACACAATCTTCTTAGAGACATTTGCTATATGTTGTGTTTGTTGTCATTGTAGTTTAATTTCTTTGGATGTATAGAAAGGAAATGTAGTTGCAGCATTGATTAAAAAAGCATAAAAGAGACATTTACTGTCTGATGTTACATCTGTAGGAGTGTACTGAGGCTGGGTTTTGTTTTGGAGCACATTCATAGGTTTTGTTTGTAAAAAAAAAAAAAAAGATAAAATATAAAGTTAATTGTATTTTGGATGAATAAAAAAGCAATGATTAGTGCTAAGGATGTATAAAAGACAAACAAAACAAAGGAAAATGCTGTATTTTAGGGTTGAACTAGGCTTTCTAACTGTTCTACTTTCTGTCTGCCACTCCTGGCTAATTTACATGTGAGCACACAGCCGGGGGTTGGGGGGGGGGGGCTAACTCCACTCCTGCAGCAGGGGAGACTGATGAAAAGCTTGAGGATGTAAGATTGAATAAATAAAATCCTAGATTTGACCAGTTCATTTTATAAATGTAAATATTTTTTATTTTGGTGCTGATAAACTAAACAGAAGTTATGATAAAAATATTTGCTTGAGTCAAAATGTCCCAAAATTTGCTTTTAGCACAATAGGGTGATTAAGGTGGTTAAATGTTTCTCGTACGTATAGTGCTGCTTTTCAAACGTGGAGCTTTGTAGGACGCATCTAATTCTGAAATCTCAGCTTCCTGAGACAAACGGCTGATTTCCTATAAAGCTTGATTATATGACTGCAACGGAATCGACCACTTCCTGTTTGGCAGTGCCTTACGCAGGCACCGTCAGATGTGCAGCCATGAAACTTGAGATGATGAGAGAAGAGCCTTCTGAGTATCTCCAGTTTTAATTTCATGCACATCGGAAAAAGCACATAGAAAATACAGGGCAGAATGTGCCCCATGCAATAACTAGGTGGCGCTATAGAGCTCGTCCAAAGTTGTCATATCCATGGGTTCAGAATGGAAGCTTCATCATATCCATTGAAATTCAGTGAGATTGGACAAGGAATGTGCACATGAGAGCAACATTTGTCTGCATGGCGAGACGCCCAAATTTGCCGCTCTGTCAAGACCACACCCCCGCATTGAAAGTTATGGCTTTTTATCAGAGTAAACTTCAATGGTTTTTCAACAGGTGGACGTCATTTTGAGGTGTGTCGGCTCATCCTACTTGGAGCAGTGATGCTCCAAGTAAAACATGTCATTTCCTGTTGCCAACAGGTGGCGCTACACCTGTTTCGGATTTTTCGACTGCAGATGTGTTCAAAGTCAGACTACAATCATGCACAACAAATTTGGATCAGATTAGATTATTTATGGCTGAGTAATGGCCATTTTTCTTTTCATGGCGTGATTTTGAAACGACCTCAAATTTTGACGCGCCGCCACGGTCACAAACAACCGTAAAAACTTAAAAGCTTCGCAATTTAATATTGGACATGTGTTTAGTTTACAAAACCAAAGTTTGGAGTCATTGTTCAAAAATCTCTAGGAGGAGTTCGTTCTAGAACGAGGCCTGCAAATGACCAAAATACACCAAAAATGACATATTGACACCAATATAGCAGACTTCCTGTGCAACTGACAGCTTGGTACCAAGAGACTTTTTTGTAGGTTTTCATCTGATGAACATGTCCTGTAAAAATCAAGCTTGTATGTTAAAGAACATGGCGGGGCTCTCAAAAACAAACATGGTAGGTGGCGTTATTGAGCCGTTTTTGTTCACCCATGCAAGTGCTGTATATCTAAGTTGGAGATATTTATGAGGCATCTCATTCTGAAATCTCAGCCTCGTGATACAAACGGCTGATTTTTTATGAATTTTTAATTATCTGACTGCAACGCAATCAACCACTTCCTGTTTGGTGGTGGCTTGCGCAGGCACAGTCAGGTGTACACCCATGAAACTTTAGACGATGAGAGAAGACCCTTATGAGTATCTCCTGTTGTAATTTTATGAATGTCGGACAAAGCACAGAGAAAAGATAGGTCAGAATGTGACATAAAATGTATTTGTCAATATCTAGGTGGCGCTATGGAGTTCGTCCAAGATTGTCATATCCATTGGTTCAGAATGGAAGCCTCATCACCTCTATTGAATTTCAGTGAGATTGGACAAGGAATGTGCACGTGAGAGCAACTTTTGTGTGCATGGCGAGACGCCCAACTTCACCGCTCTGTCACGACCACACCCCCGCATTGAAAGTTATGGCTTTTTATCAGAGTAAACTTCAATGGCTTTTCAACAGGTGGACATCATTTTGAGGTGTGTCGGCTCATCCTACTCGGAGCAGTGATGCTCCAAGTAAAACATGTCATTTCCTTTTGCCAGCAGGTGGCGCTACACCTGTTCTGGATTTTTCCACTTCTGATGTGGTCAGGGTCAGACTACAATCATGCATATCAATTTTGGATCAGATTGGATTTTGCATGGCTGAGTAATGGCCATTTTTCTTTTCATGGCGTGTTTTCAAAATGACCTCCATTTTCGACGCGCCGCCACGGTCACAAACATCCGTAAAAACTTAAAAGCTTCGCAATTTAACATCGGACATATGTCTAGTTTACAAAACCAAAGTTTGGAGTCATTACTCCAAAATCTCTAGGAGGAGTTCGTTCTAGAGCGAGGCCTGCAAATGTCCAAAATGAAGCAAAAATGACATATTGACCTCAAAATATCAGACTTCCTGTGCGAGTGACAGGTGGGTCCTTTCAGACTTTTTTGTAGGTCTCCATCTGAAGAACATGCCCTGTAGAAATCAAGCTTGTACGTTAAAGCGTATGCGGGGCGTCGGGACAAAAGTCACTGTAGGTGGCGCTATCGAGCCGTTTTTGTGCGCCCATGCCAATCTCCTATAAAATACGAAATTTTTCGCGACTCCTGATGTGTGTGCCAAATTTGGTGAGTTTTGGGGTATGTTAAAGGCCTCAAAAAGGCGACTCTTCCGGTAGAATAATAATAATAATTAAAGCTACAAGTAGCATTTAGCGGGCCCGAGCACGTGCGACCGCATGGCACGATCGACCGCCCCGTGATCAACGCCCTGCTCGAGCCATTCTCGTCGTTTTTTCTTGTCCATTCTGGAGCTCCAAGCTATTGTTAATACGACAGCAGCCTGGGGGGGCTGTAATCTGTTGCCTTAAGGGACAAAGACTTTTGCATATAGCATGAAAAAAATTCAAGCAATGATGATAATTGGTTGAATGCTGTAAAGCATTCAACCCTTTGTTTTCCTGTTTCTCTTTATTTCTTTATTATTATTTGGTTGAATGCTATAAAGCATTCAACCCTTTGTTTTCCTGTTTCTCTTTATTTATTATTATTATTGGTTGAATGCTGTAAAGCATTCAACCCTTTGTTTTCCTCTTCTGCTATCTTCCGCCGTTTTTCGGCACTTAACTCCTTCTACAATTTTTAACCGATTGTAACCATTCAACTTTTAAAATGTTCAGGTCTTTCAGCTAATTACTGCTATGACTTTTGGTACTTCTAATCCTTGTACTTTTTAAGATATTCCAGGTTTTCCGGGAATTTTTGCTCCATTGAAATACATGGAGAATTTTTCGTGCAGAAGTTCACAGTTATACTCCTTCTACAATTTTTCACCTATTTTAACCGTTCGACTATGAAAATGTTCAGCTCTTTCATCTTATTCTAGCTATGGCATTTTGTTCTTCAAATCCTTGAACTTTTCCAGATATTCCCGAATATTCCCAGATTTTCCAATGTTTTTGCTCCATTGGCCACACCTTTGCTTCTTTAAACAATTGTAACTTTAACATTCTTTTGGCTAGAGACACCGTTCAAATATTGAAATGTTCACAAGGTTTTGGACTTCAACATAAGGCTCAAAATTATTATGGGATGGCAACACCACCTACAGTTTGGCGGCCATTTTGTGCCAAAATGTGAGGCAATTTTAAACTTCTTCAAACTTTCACCTATTTTTACTATTCTACTATTACAATGTTCAACCCTTTCATCTTATTCCTTTCAGCTATGACTTTTGGTCCTTCAAATCCTTGAACTTTTCCAGATATTCCTGGATATTCCCAGATTTTCCAATGTTTTTGCTCCATTGGCCACACCTTTGCTTCTTTAAACAATTGTAACTTTAACATTCTTTTGGCTAGAGACACTGTTCAAATATTGAAATGTTCACAAGGTTTTGGACTTCAACATAAGGTTCAAAATTATTATGGGATGGCAACACCACCTACAGTTTGGCGGCCATTTTGTGCCAAAATGTGAGGCAATTTTAAACTTCTTCAAACTTTCACGTATTTTAATCATTCTACTATTACAATGTTCAACCCTTTCAGCTTATTCCTTTCAGCTACAACTTTTAGTCTTTCAAGTCTTTGAACTTTTCAAGATATTCCAAGATTTTCCAGGATTTTTCAAGATTTTTGCTTCATTTAAATACATGGAGAATCCTTGAAAACCTTTGTTGCTTTCAAGCATTATAACTTGCTTTCAGATAGAGGCACCGTTCAAACATTGAAATGCTCACAAGGCTTTGGACTTCAACATACGTTTTGAAATTATTATGGGATGTCGACACAACCTAATGTTGGTGGCCTTTTTATGACAAAATCTGAAGCAAATGTTGCAATAAACTTCATCCATGGCTGGAACTGAACATATTGAAATTCACTGGATCTGGACATATAAGGAATGTGGGCGTGGTTAGCAAACAAACTTCGTTGCTAAGGACTTCCAAAGGTTTACTTTTTCCGATTTGTCTGAAACTGACGTCGATTTGTTCGTCATCCCATGCCGACCCAAACGTAAAATGGTTGCTATGGAGATAAAATTAATAGAAAAGCCGCCATTTTGAAAAAAGTGGATTTTCTGTCAACTTAGAACATGTAGCTTTTACCAATATGATACTCTCAAACAATGTGTTTTTTGGAGTCAGTTGATGATGCTGATTCCAATGCTAGCACTTTTAGCCATTTTAGCATCATCTTCAAATTTTCAACAGTACATCCATTTTTTCAACAATTTCAGCTTTAATGCTTAACTCCTTCTACAAACTTTGACCTATTTCAGCCATTCTACTATTACAATGTTCAACTTTTTCATCTTATTCCTGCTAGGACTTTTGCACATTTAACTTTTCAAGGTTTTCCCAGTACAGTTAAGCCATTTCTTCAGCTAATTCAGCTTTCATTCAGCAGTACAGCATTCAACCCTGCATTTTCTTCTGGAAATGCAGCTCCTTCTAGTTATTTATACTATCTTCCGCCGTTTTTTGACACTTAACTACTTCTACATTTTTTAACCTATTTTTACCATTCAACTTTTGAAATGTTCAGCTCTTTCAGCTTATTCTTGCTATGACTTTTGGTACTTCTAATCCTTGTACTTTTTAAGATATTCCAGTTTTTCCGGGAATTTTTGCCCTATTAAAATGCATTGGAAAGTTATGGTGCAAGAGGTTCCCGGATCGACACCCAGTTCGGACACTTGAAATCTTTCTACCATTCACCTTTTTAAATGTTCAACTCTTTCAACTTATTACAGATATTACTTTTGGTCATTCAAATCATTGAAATTTTTAAGATATTCCAGGATTTTGCAGGATTTTTGCTCCATTAAAATACATAGGGAATTCTTGTGCTTAACCTTTTTTAAAGGTTTTCACCTTTTTTAACCATTTTACTTTTAAAATGTTGAGCTCTTTCAGCTCAGTTCAGCCATTTCTTTTACAAATTAAGCTTTCTATCAGCAATACAGCATTCAACCCTGCATTTTCTTCTGGAAATGCAGCTCCTTCTAGTTATTATTTATACTATCTTCCGCCGTTTTTTGACACTTAACTACTTCTACAATTTTTAACCGATTTTTACCATTCAACTTTTAAAATGTTCAGCTTTTTCAGCTTATTATTGCTATGACTTTTGGTACTTCTAATCCTTCTACTTTTTAAGATATTCCAGTTTTTCCGGGAATTTTTGCCCTATTAAAATGCATTGGGAAGTTATGATGCACGAGGCGCCCGGTTCGACACCCGGTTCGGACGCTTCAAAATTTTTTACCATTTTACTTTTAAAATGTTCAACTCTTTCAACTTATTACAGTTATTACTTTTGGTCATTCAAATCATTGAACTTTTTAAGATATTCCAGGATTTTCCAGGATTTTTGGCTCCATTAAAATACATAGAGAATCCTTGTGCTTAACTTCTTTTACAGGTTTTTACTTACTTTAACCATTGTATGAAACAGTTCAGCTCATTCCTTTCCTTCAAATCTTCAAATTTTCATTAATTCAGCCATTTTTTAATAATTTCATGCCTTGTTTAACTGCTTTTACAATTTTTTTACCTCCAAAATTTTTTTTACCACCACTTTTGGTCCTTCAAATCCTGCGACTTTTCAAAAGTGAAGGCTCATGGGAAAGTGTTGATTCCCAAACCATGAGTTAGGTGGCTGTTACGAGAAGTGACTATCCTGTTTTTGCACCACATAAGTTAGTGGTTTAATGAAAATATAATGCTGTATCATTCAGCTAGCTGGCTGATGATCAATATATCTCTCCAATATACATGGATGTGTTTGCAAAAAGTAATGGCACATGCATAGTTGAGAGAATTGATCTTGAAGCTCTACATATGCCAGAATGTCTCCTGCTGCAGGATGTGGCTACACTTTTACTGTCAAATGATTGGTGCTTTGGATTACAACACCAAGGTTTGACGTCATTGTGGGATGGAGACTGTTTGGCAGCCATTTTGTGTTTTTCAAATTTTTAAACCTCTGTTTCTTTCAACCAATATAACTTCCACATACTTGTAGCTAGAGACACCGTTCAAACATTAAAATGATCACAAGGCTTTGGACTATAAAATACGTTTAGAAATCATTATGGGATGTCGACACAACCTACTGTTGGTGGCCTTTTTATGACAAAATCTGAAGCAAATATTGCAATAAACTTCATCCATGGCTGGAACTGAACATATTGAAATTCACTGGATCTGGACATATAAGGAATGTGGGCGTGGTTAGCCAACAAACTTCGTTGCTAAGGACGTCCAAAGGTTTACTTTTTCCGATTTGTCTGAAACTGACGTCGATTTGTTCGTCATCCCATGCCGACCCAAACCTAAAATGGTTGCTATGGAGATAAAATTAATAGAAAAGCCGCCATTTTGAAAAAAGTGGATTTTCTGTCAACTGAGAACATGTAGCTTTTACCAATATGATACTCTTAAACAATGTGGTTTTTTGAGTCAGTTGATGATGCTGATGCTAGCACTTTCAGCCATTTTAGCATCATCTTCAAATTTTACAGTACATCCATTTTTTCAACAATTTCAGCTTTCATGCTTAACTCCGTCTACAAATTTTGACCTGTTTTGGTCATTCTACTTTTACAATGTTCACCTTTGACTTGTGGTCCTTTAACTTTTCAAAATATTTCAGGATTTTGCAGGCAGTTCAGCCATTTTTTTTGAACAATTTCAGCTTTCATGCTTAACTCCTTCTACAATGTTTGACCTATTTTAGTCATTCAGCAATACAGCATTCAACCCTGCATTTTCTTCTGGAAATGCAGCTCCTTCTAGTTATACTATCTTCCGCCGTTTTTTGACACTTAACTACTTCTACAATTTTTAACCTATTTTAACCATTCAACTTTTAAACTCTTCAGCTCCTTTAACTTATTCCAGCTATGACTTTTGGTTTTTCTAATCCTTGTACTTTTTAAGATATTCCAGTTTTTCCGGGAATTTTTGCCCTATTAAAATGCATTGGGAAGTTATGGTACATGAGGTTCTGGGTTCGACACCCGGTTCGGACCCTTAAATTTTTTTTTACCATTTTACTTTTAAAATGTTGAGCTCTTTCAACTTATTACAGTTATTACTTTTGGTCTTTCAAATCTTTGAACTTTTCAAGATATTCCAGGATTTTCCAGGATTTTTGCTCCATTAAATTACATAGGGAATTCTTGTGCTTAACCTCTTTTACAGGTTTTCACCTTTTTTAACCATTTTACTTTTAAAATGTTAAGCTCTTTCAGCTCAGTTCAGCCATTCCTTTTACAAATTAAGCTTTCTTTCAGCAATACAGCATTCAACCCTGCATTTTCTTCTGGAAATGCAGCTCCTTCTAGTTGCTATCACTGTCCCTAAGGATGAGAACAATAGAACTCATTCAATTTCCACTACAATGTCTAGATGAGTGTCAGCTATGTCTGATAACTTGGCCAATTAGCTGGACCGGGATCTTGCAAAGTGCAGGTGGTTAACGTCCAGTGTGATGAGTCTGTGGACGGCAACAGTACAGCATAGCTTTTGGTTTCCACAAGAGAAGAACTCCTGACACATCTGCCCTAACAGACAACTACAAGAGGAGTTGAAATGTATAACACGGTGAAGGAGTTTTTGTGCAGAAAAAGGTACAATTAGAAAAGCTGGTAGCAGTGACTGCAGATGGGACTCCTGCTATGATCAATAGACAAACAAGTTTCATCACTCACTGTAAAGCTGACCCAGACTTTCCAAAATGTCTGCATTACTGCTGCGTCATTCACCAGCAGGCCTTATGTGCAGAAGTGATTGGCTCTGGACATATAATGACTCTTATTCTGAAAATCGTAAACAACCTCAGCTGCAAAGCAAAACAGCACAGGATTTTTAAGGTGCTATTGGAGGAGATGTCTGTTGAATATGGTGAATATGAATATGGTGAATCTGAACTTGCATTCTTGACTGACATTACTGGAAAACTAAACCACTTGATCTGCGAGCTGCAAGACAATGGCAAAACTATTTTTTTTTGACCAGCCTGCCTGAGCCAGTGTTTTTCTTGTGGGGATCTTTTCTGCCAGGGCTTGTCAGCTTGGTCAGTGGATGTTGCTGCAGTTGTCTCCCTTGCTGGGACAGCTGGAGTTAAACACAGCAGCTCACGGCTCTGAAGTGGACCCCGTTGCTGTCCCAGTCTGGATGGGCACTGTGGCAATGTTCCAATGGCCAGGCTGGCTCCTGGTATAAAGAGATTCCCAAATACCATTTCCTAACCGCAGAGCCAAGGATGTGTTTACATGTTTAGGTCAAAAATGTGATGGACAGCTTCATGTTGTCTAAACATGCCACCCTGTTATTAATCCAGTTGATATGGTTCTCCATCTGTGTCTAGGTGATAGAAAAGCATTTTTTTTTATATTTAGAGCTCTAAGCAAACAAACAGTTGTCTATATAAAAGAGCTTTTACAATTGTGCACTTTTAGCAGGTCTCTGAGTTCATGTGACCAATGTATGGTGGATTTTCACAGACCTTGTTTAAAACTGAAGGTGAGAGAGACTTAGAGAAATGGCTTCATTGTTCTGGAGTACTTTGTTTCATCCACAGAAGAGTAGAATTGGTGATTGATTTTGAAAAGCTGCTGAAAAAAGTATCTTTTTCAAATTGCAATTTCTAACTTGGGTTTTACATTTTGTGTTCCATTTTTTGTGCTTTAATTGGGAAGCATTTGTTATTTGTTTGGTGTTTTTAAGGTTCTGCAAATATACACATCATTTTTTAGAGACATTTGTTATCAGTTGTGTTTGTTGATTTGTAGTTTAATTTCATTGGATGTATAGATGTCGTGTGGGGGGGAGGCTCGAGAGCAGGTAGGACCCAGGCGCAGAGACGGGAGGCAAACGGGTTCAGGGCAAGTGGGTTTATTTAACTAACAAAAAGCGCTGCAGAGCAGGATGACAAAACTAAAAACAAAAACTTACTGTGGCATGGCAAGGGACATGGACGCCAGACAAGAAGACGTGATCAACATGAGCAGAAGTTAATGGACCAGCACAGGAGGAAGGCAGAGACAAGACTTATATACAGACAGGGCAGACAAGACACAGGTGAACACGATTAGGGCAGATGGGGACCAAAGGAAGTAAAACTCAAGAAACATGACAAGACAGGAAACCTTTCAAAATAAAACAGGAAACAGAACCAAACAAGACAGAACAAGAACTAAAGCGAAAAAAAAGACAACAAACTGAAACCATGACAATAGAAAGGAAAAGAAGTTCAAACATTGATTATAAAAAAGGATATAACAGATAAAAAAAAAAAGAAAAAGGAAAAGAAAAAAAATAAAATATTGATTTAATTGCATTTTGAATGAATAAAAAACAATGATTAATAGAATCAGAATCAGAATCAGGAATCAGAAAAAGTTTTATTGCCAGGTTCAGTAGAGCGCACTTTACAAAACGAGGAATTTGACTTGGTGTATAGTGCAATTAAGAATAAGTTAAAAATTAAGTTAACAACAACAACACACTATATACAGTAGAGTAAGGTGAATTAAAGTGGGAGCACAGATGGGCTGGGATGGTGGGGCCTGTAAGTGGCACCGACAGTCCTTTGGTGGGCGGGGGGGGGAGGGGGGTCACCTGGGGGAGTTGGGGTTCTGTTCAGCAGGCTGGCTGCAGTGGGGAAGAAGCTGTTCTTGTGGCGCGAGGTCCTGATGGACCGGAGCCTCTTGCCAGAAGGGAGGGGCCGAAAGAGATTATGTCCTGGATGAGAGGGGTTGGCTACAATCCTGGCTGCCCACCTCCAGGTCCTGGAGATGTGCAGCTCCTGGAGAGACGGGAGGTGGCAGCCGATCACCTTCTCTGCTGAGTGGATGACGTGTTGCAGCTTGGCCTTGTCTCTGGCCGTGGCCGCAGCGAACCAGACTGTGATGGAGGACGTGAGGGTGGATTCGATGATGGCGGTGTAAAAGTCTACCAGCATCTTTTCAGGGAGGTGAAACTTCTTCAGCTGCCTCAGGAAGTACATCCTCTGCTGGACCTTCTTAGTGATGGAGCTGATGTTCTGCTCCCACTTGAGGTCCTGGCTGATGATGGTTCCCAGGAAGCAGAAGGACTCCACAGAGGTCACCGGGGAGTCACAGAGGATGACAGGGGGGAGGGGGGCTGGGGCCTTCCTGAAGTCCACTGTCATCTCCACTGTCTTCAGAGCATTAAGCTCCAGGTTGTTAGCGCTGCACTATGACACCAGCCTGGCTATTTCACTCCTGTAGGCCGACTCATCTCCGTCAGAGATGAGGCCGATGAGTGTGGTGTCGTCAGCAAACTTCAGGAGTTTGACAGACAGGTGACCAGCTGTGCAGCTGTTTGTGTACAGGGAGAGTAACAGGGGTGAAAGGACACAGCCCTGGGGGGATCCGGTGCTTGTGGTCCGAGTATCTGAGACGAGCTTCCCCAGCCTCACATACTGCTGTCTGTCCGTCAGGAAGTCTGTGATCCACCTGCAGGTGGAGTCAGGCACATTCATCTTGGAGAGTTTTTAATACTAAAGATGTATGAAAGACATACCGAAAAAATATGTCTTTCAGTGTTTAACTGGCTGTCTTTGGATTATGCATGCCTGAGTAATGACCATTCTTACTCCTCATCTCTCTGTTCACTGCTTGCTAATTTACATAGCAGGGGTCCCAGCAGGAGGGGGCGGGGTTGTAACACGACTCCTTCAGCAGAGCCAGGCTGAGAGAGGCTTTGACATGTAAGATGTTAGATGTTAGAATGCTAGATGTTAGAATGACCAGTTCATTTTATAGCTATTTTTTTGTGCTGATATTTGAAAGATAAGTTATGCAAAAAAATAGGTGTTTGCAGTTTTGCCTAAAAAGACGTTTTCGGACCTTTTTGGATCAAATGTTGTCTAAAAGTTCACCTGTAACTTCAATCATTCTGAATTTTTTTAGGAAAACTAAACCACTTCAACTGTGATCTGCAAGGCAATGGTAAAACTATATTTTTTATGGAACAGCCTGCAGTGTTTCTTGTGGGGATCTTTTCTGCCAGGGCTTGCCGGCTTGGTCGGTGGTTGTTGCTGTTACCAATCCAGTTGATATGGTTCTCCATCTGTGTCTAAGTGATAAAATCAGAATCAGAATCGTTTATTGTCATTGTACATGGGGATACAATGAAATTGCAGCAGCCTTGGAGTGAAGGAGTTACATAAAATAAAAATAAAAATAGAATAGAAAAAGAAATACTGTATTTACAACTCTTAACAAAAAATGAACAATATGGACAGAAACTGTTAAATATTAAATATTTGTGAATAAAATAGAAAGGAATTACATGAGTTGCTGTGAGCACAGCTTAATAAATATCAAGTTATTGCACAGTGACCCGGTTAGACAGTCAGGATATTGCACGCATTGTAGTAAAATTAGAGTGAGGTGTGGTTGGTGGACGTATGTGCATTCCGTATGATAATTGCCTATGGAAAAAAGCTGTTTCTTAGTCTGTTTGTCCTGGTTCTGATGGACCTGTACCTCCTTCCAGAGGGCAGCAGTTCAAACAGAGGGAAAGCAGAATGGGTGGAGTTAGTGGTGATGCTAGTCACTCTGCTGATGCAGCGAGACTGGTAAATGTCCTTCAGTGAGGGGAGGGGGCAGCCGATGATCCTCTGCGCTGTCTTTACCACTCTCTGGAGACTCTGCCGTTCTACTTCAGTGCAGTGGGAAAACCACACTGTGATGCCATAGGACAGAATGCTCTCAATGGTTGAGCGGTAGAACGTTACCAGCAGCTCCTGGCTGACGTCGTTCCTCCTAAGTTTTCTCAGGAAGTGCAGGCGTTGCTGGGCCTTCCTGATGACAGTCATGGTGTTGTTAGACCATGTGAGGTCAGCAGAGATGGTGGTGCCCAGGAGGGTGAAGCTGTGGACCCTCTCCACACAGTTTCCATCGATGTAGAGTGGGGGTGGATCTGTTCTGTTTTTTCTGAAGTCCAGGATGATCTCCTTGGTCTTGGTGGTGTTCAGGATGAGGTTATTAGCCTGACACCACCTTGAGAGTTTCAGGACTTCGTCTCTGTAGGCCGTCTCGTCGTCCCCAGAGATCAGCCCCACCACAGTAGTGTCGTCTGCAAACTTCACCACGGTGTTGCTGGTGTGGGCTGGTCTGCAGTCTGCTGTGTACAGTGTGTACAGCAGAGGACTCAGCACACATCCCTGTGTGGAGCCTGTGCTCAGCGTCCGGGTGGAGGAGAGGTGGGGGTCAAGTTTGACTGTCTGTGGTCTGTTTGTCAGGAAGTCCTTGATCCACGTGCAGGTGAGTGGGTGGAGTCCTAGTTCAGACAGTTTGTTGACCAGAATGTCAGGAATGATTGTGTTAAAGGCTGAGCTATAGTCCACAAAGAGCATCCTGGCGTAGGTGTCTCTGTGTTCCAGGTGGCTCAGCGCAGTGTGGAGGGTGATGGAAATGGCATCATCCGTTGATCTGTTTGCTTTGTAAGCAAACTGGTGGGGGACGAAGATTGGAGGGAGGGAGTCTTTGATGTGTCCCAGGAGCAGCCGCTCCAGACACTTTGTGATGACAGCAGTGAGTGCAACTGGGCGGAAGTCCGTGAGGAAGGCTGTGGATGAGGACTTTTTGGGTATCGGGATGATAGTGGATGACTTCAGGCAAGCAGGGATGAAAGCCTGAGCTAGCGACAGGTTGAAGATTTTTGTGAAGACCTGGGAGAGTTGATCGGCGCAGGCCCGCAGAACCTTTCCGGGAACTCCATCAGGTCCCGCCGCTTTCCTGGGGTTTACCCTGCTGAACATCCGTGCCATCCGTGCCACGTCCATAAAGGCATTGTTTTTATATTTAGAGCTCTAAGCAACCAAACAGTTGTCTATATAAAAGAGCTTTTACAATTGTGCACTTTTAGCAGGCTGAAAAAATTATCTTTTTAAAATTGCCATTTCAAATTTGGGTTTTAAATTTTGTGTTCCATTTTTCTGTGCTTGTATTGGAAGGATTTGTTATTATTTTGTTTAAAAGTGCTACATATTGTATATACACATAATTTATTTAGAGAAATTTGCTATACGTTGTGTTTTTTGGTTTTGTAGTTTAATTTCATTGGATTTATATTAAGGAAAAGAAGTTGCAGCATTGATTAAAAAAGGATAAAAGAGACATTTACTGTCTAAGTCTTATGTTACATCTGTAGAACTGTACTGAGAGTTGGGTTTTGTTTTGGAGCACATTCATATGTTTTGTTTGTAAAAAAAAAAAGATAAAATATTAAGTTAATTGCATTTTACATGACTAGAAAAGCAATGATTATTCATAAAAATCTATGAAAGACATACAAAACAAATGAAAAAGCAGTCTGCCCTCCCTCTTGTGTCTAAACTCTTGTCACCTCACTTCTGGGTTAGTTAGCATATGAATAGGCAGCTGGTGTGTGTGTTTGGGGGGGTGGGGGGGGGTGAAATTTGACTCCAGCAACAGGGCATATTGAGGTGCAGGCTGCAGCATGAGGAAAAGACTGAAGCATGTAAGAGGAAATGACATCCTACAGTTTACCAGTTCATTTTATATCTGTAAAGAATATTCAAGAAGCATTTAGACATGTTCAGCTATATGCGTGTGAAACTTGGTGTGGATATTTGAAGCATAAGTAATTTTAAAACACACTTGTTTGGAGTCCAGACGGAAAAAGCACAGGTTTTGGGATGAATCAGGATTTTTTTAAAATCATCTGTTTCACCTGGACTTCTGAAAAAAATATGGAAGGCAGCAAACACAGATCCCTACATTTAAAAAAATAAATGGTGTTGATATATGATGATTAAGTTATGAAAAAAAATAGGTGTTTGTAGTTTTGCCTAAAAAGACGTTTTCGGACCTTTTTGGATGAAATGTCTAAAAGTTCACCTGTAACTTCAATCATTCTGAATTTTTTTAGAAAGCAGTAGCACATAAATGCCTATGAAAGTTGAATTCTTGGTGCTGATAACCTAAACAGAATTTATGCTAAAAATCTTTGTTCAGTCCAAAATTTCATTAAAAAAATCAAGTGATGAAGTTTCTCGTAGACCCTATAGTGTTACATATCAAAGCTGGAGGTTATTAAAGGCATCTAATTCTGAAATCTCAGCTTCCTGAGACAAACGGCTGATTTATAATAAATTTCTATTATTTGGGTGCACATAATCGACCCCTTCCTGTTACGCAGGCACCGTCAGGTGTACACCCATGAAACTTTACATGATGAGAGAGGACCCTTCTGAGTATCTCCAGTTTTAATTTCATGCACATCGGACAAAGCAAAGAGAAAATACAGGGCAGAATGTGCCCAATGCAATAACTAGGTGGCGCTATAGAGCTCGTCCAAGATTGTCATATCCATGGGTTCAGAATAGAAGCTTCATCATATCCATTGAATTTCAGTGAGATTGGACAAGGAATGTGCACGTGAGAGCAACTTTTGTGTGCATGGCGAGATGCCCAACTTTGCCGCTCTGTCACGACCACACCCCCGCATTGAAAGTTATGGTTTTTTGTCAGAGTAAACTTCAATGGCTTTTCAACAGGTGGACATCATTTTCAGGTGTGTCGGCTCATCCTACTCGGAGTAGTGATGCTCCAAGTAAAACATGTCATTTCCTCTTGCCAGCAGGTGGCGCTACACTTTTTCCAGATTTTTTCACTGCAGATGTGTTCAGAGTCAGACTACAATCATGCACATCAATTTTGGATCAGATTGGATTATGCATGGCTGAGTAATGGCCATTTTTCTTTTCATGGCGTGTTTCGAAACGACCTCCAATTTTGACGCGCCGCCATGGTCACAAACATCCATAAAAACTTAAAAGCTTTGCAATTTAACATCGGACATGTGTTTAGTTTACAAAACCAAAGTTTGGAGTCATTACTCTCAAATCTCTAGGAGGAGTTCGTTCTAGAGCGAGGCCTGCAAATGACCAAAATACAGCAAAAATGACATATTGTCATCAAAATATCAGACTTCCTGTGCGACTGACAGCTTGGTCCCAAGAGACTTTTTTGTAGGTTTCTATCCGATGAACATGCCCTGTTAAAATCAGGTTTGTACTATAAAGCATATGGAGGTGCTCGCGAAAACAAATTTTGCAGGTGGCGCTATCGAGCCATTTTTGTTTACCTATGCCGTTCTCCTATAAAATATGAAATTTTTCGCGACTCCTGATGTGTATACAAAATTTGGTGAGTTTTGGGGTATGTTAAAGGCCTCAAAAAGGCGACGGAAAAGTCGGAAGAATAATAATAATAATTAAAGCCGCAAGCGGCGTTGTATGGCCCGCAGACGCAACCCGCCTTCCACGCCCAACTCTACGCACCACCGTCCTCACCGCCCATGAAAATAAAGGCTAGTCAAAATTTTATTCGGTAATTATGCTAACTATGCTAGCTATGCTAATGTGGCTAAAAGTACTAGCATAGCGATCAGCATCATCAATTGACTCAGAAAAACACATTACCTAAAATGCTAATTATGCTAACTATGCCAGCAATGCTAATGTGGCTAAAAGTGCTAGCATAGCGATCAGCATCATCAACTGACTCAGAAAAACACATTACCAAAAATGCTAATTATGCTAACTATGCTAGCTATGCTAATGTGGCTAAAGTGCTAGCATAGCGATCAGCATCATCAACTGACTCAGAAAAACACATTACCTAAAATGCTAATTATGCTAACTATGCTAGCTATGCTAATGTGGCTAAAAGTGCTAGCATAGCGATCAGCATCATCAACTGACTCAGAAAACCACATTACTAAAAATGCTAATTATGCTAACTATGCTAGCTATGCTAATGTGGCTAAAAGTGCTAGCATTGCGATCAGCATCATCAACTGACTCAGAAAAACACATTGCCTAAAATGCTAATTATGCTAACTATGCTAGCTATGCTAATGTGGCTAAAAGTGCTAGCATATCGATCAGCATCATCAACTGACTCAGAAAAACACATTCCTCCATTGGTGAGAGCTATATGCCATAAGTTGATAAAAAAACCCACTTTTTCCAAAATGGCGGCTTTTTTGTTGATTTTATCTCCATAGCAACCATTTTATGTTTTGTTCCCCTTGAGAAGACGAACAGATTGACGTCAGTTTCTGACAAATCGGTAAAAGTAAACTTTTTGTCGTCCTTAGCAACAGTGGTTTTATGCTAACCACGCCCACATTCCTTATATGTCCAGAACCAGTGTTTTTCAATGTATTCAGTTTCAGGCATGAATGCATGCATTCAATTTTCACTGTATTGTATTGAAATGCATGGGAGTTATAACAGTGCGCCACTTTGCTAGCTTGCCACGCGCACGCCGTTCAAAATCTACAACTTCTAATTCCAACATTTTTTCCACAGTAGCTTGCCATTGATGCCCAAAAAGTTTCGAGACGATTGATGAAAATTCCAACGACAAGTTTACGTTTGAATCCGGTGGTAAAGGTGTTTTTTATAGAAAATTCAAGATGGCCGCCTTTTCCCGAGGTCAAAGGTCGACGAAACTCCAAAGGTGATTGTAGACTTACGCTAGGGACATGCGAGTCAAATTTCGTGAAAATCGCTCGAAAAAAAGTTCATTTTTCCATATCGTGTAAAAACGCGAAAAACTCAAAATGGCAGATTTTGGCACAAAATGGCCGCCAAACCGTAGGTCGTGTGGCCATCACGTAATGATTTCAAAACTTTCTTTGGATATACCCGACAAAGTTATCTGGGTCTCGTTAGCCGATTCTTAAAAATAAAATCCGAAAAAAATTTTTTTTGCCGAGTCAGCACTTTTTTTTGCGACGGTTTTTTGTTTACCACGGCCACATTCCTTTATCGATTTTGTCGTATGTGACATCGTTTTGTTCAGTGTGGGCCAGGGTATCGCATATTTCAGTTTCAGGCTATTCCGATAAAATATGTGCGAGCTAGCTAAAATGGCGACGGTTGCGAATTCGGCACGCGCACGGGTTTCAAATTCTACAACTTCTAATTCCAACATTTTGTCCACAGTAGCTTGCCATTGATGCCCGAGAAGTTTCAAAAAGATCGATAAAAATCCCTAGGACGAGTTTTTGTTTGTATCTGTTACTAAAGGTGCTTTTTTTTGAAAATCCAAGATGGCCGCCCCTTGCCAAGGTCAAAGGTCAACGAAACTTCTTTGGTTATTGTAGAATCATGGTCTCGGCATATGTGTGCAATTTCGTGAAAATCGCTTGAACAAAAGTGTCGTTTTCCCATAATGTCAAAAAACACGAAAATCGCCATTTCTCTGAGTTCGCCACAAAATGGCCGCCAAGACGTAAGTCGTGTGGCCATCCCATAATGATTTCATAACTTCTTTGGGATATCTCCAACACTCGTGTTTTGGATTCGTAACTGTATTTCAAAATATTTTTTTTTGGCCCCATAAGCGATTTTCGGCCCATTCATTTTTTTTACGGGAACGCTCGCCGTGATGTCATTGTCGTGGGGGGGGTGACGTTCTCTTTGCCGAAAATTCATTTTCAATTTATCCCAGGTGTGTGCCAATTTTGGTGAGTTTTCGGGTATGTGGCGGGGGTCAAATTTGCGATCTACGGATCCGTTAGAAACGGGAAGAATAATAATAATTAAAGCCGCAAGCGGCGTTGTATGGCCCGCAGACGCAACCCGCCTTCCACGCCGAATTCTACACAACACCGCGGCCCTCTCCGCCCTCACCGCCCACAAATTAAAAGCTAGTCAAGGCTGGATTTGCTAATAATGCTAACTATGCTAACTATGCTAATGTGACTAAAAGTCCTAGCATAGCGATTAGCATAATCAACTCTCTCAGAAAAACACATTACCTAAAATGCTAATTATGCTAACTATGCTAGCTATGCTAATGTGGCTAAAAGTGCTAGCATAGCGATCAGCATCACCAACTGACTCAGAAAAACACATTATCTAAAATGCTAATTATGCTAACTATGCTAGCTATGCTAATGTGGCTAAAAGTGCTAGCATAGCGATCAGCATCATTAACTGACTCAGAAAAACACATTCCTCCATTGGTGAGAGCTATATGTCATAAGTTGATAAAAAACCCACTTTTTCCAAAATGGCGGCTTTTCTGTTGATTTTATCTCCATAGCAACCATTTTATGTTTTGGTCCCCATGGGAGGACGAACAGATTGACATCAGTTTCGGACAAATCGGTAAAAGTAAACTTTTTGTCGTCCTTAGCAACAGTGGTTTTATGCTAACCACGCCCACATTCCTTATATGTCCATATCCAGTGTTTTTCAATGTATTCAGTTTCAGGCATTAATGCATGCATTCAATTTCTACTGTATTGTATTGAAATGCATGGGAGTTATAACAGTGCGCCACTTTGCTAGCTTGCCACGCGCACGCCGTTAAAAATCTACAACTTCTAATTCCAACATTTTTTCCACAGTAGCTTGCTATTGATGCCCAAAAGGTTTCGAGACAATCAATGAAAATTCCAACAACAAGTTTACGTTTGAATCCGGTGGTAAAGGTGTTTTTTATAGAAAATTCAAGATGGCCGCCTTTTCCCGAGGTCAAAGGTCGACGAAATTCCAGAGGTGATTGTAGACTTACGCTACGGACATGCGCGTCAAATTTCGTCAAAATCGCTCAAAAAAAAGTTCCTTTTTCCATATTGTGTAAAAACGCGAAAAACGCAAAATGGCAGATTTTGGCACAAAATGGCCGCCAAACCGTAGGTCGTGTCGCCATCACGTAATGATTTCAAAACTTTCTTTGGATATACCCGACAAAGTTATCTGGCTTTCGTTAGCCGATTCTTAAAAAAAAAATCCGAATTTTTTTTTTTTTAGCCGAGTCAGCACTTTTTTTTGCGATCGTTTTTTGTTTACCACGGCCACATTCCTTTATCGATTTTGTCGTGTGTGACATCATTTTGTTCAGTGTGGGCCAGGGTATCGCATATTTCAGTTTCAGGCTATTCCGATAAAATATGTGCGAGCTAGCTAAAATGGCGACGGTTGCGAATTCGCCACGTGCACGTGTTTCAAATTCTACAACTTCTAATTCCAACATTTTGTCCACAGTAGCTTGCCATTGATGCCCGAGAAGTTTCAAAAAGATCGATAAAAATCCCTAGGAAGAGTTTTCGTTTGTATCCGTTACTAAAGGTGCTTTTTTATGAATATTCAAGATGGCCGCCCCTTTCCAAGGTCAAAGGTCAACAAAACTTCTTTGGTAGTTGTAGAATAGTGTTTTTGGCATGTGTGTGCAATTTCGTGAAAATCGCTTGAACAAAAGTGTCGTTTTCCCATATTGTGAAAAAACACGAAAATCGCCATTTCTCTGATTTTGCCACAAAATGGTCGCCAAGCCGTAAGTCGTGTGGCCATCCCATAATAATTTCATAACTTCTTTGGGATATCTCCAACATGCGTGTTTTGGTTTCGTTGCTCTAATTTGAAATATTTTTTTTTGGCCCCATAAGCAATTTTCGGCCCATTCATTTTTTTGACGGGATCGCTCGCTGTGATGTCATCGACTTCGGGGGGGTGGCGTTCTCTTTGCCGAAAATTCATTTTGAATTTATCCTAGGTGTGTGCCAATTTTGGTGAGTTTTCGGGTATGTGGCGGGGGTCAAATTTTCGCTCAAAGTGGAAGAAAGAAAGAAGAAGAATAAAAATAATAATAATGAAACGAAGCAGAAACAATATAGAAGTTTTTGCGGTTAGGATTTCCCATGTATTTCAATGAGGCCTGTCTTTTACTATAGGCTGGGCATGTCTTTTTGGCTTTAAACCCGTTCTTTAAGGGCTTTTTGGGGCTTTTTTGTGTTTTTGTCGTCATTTTTGCGACTACAAATTTGTCGTTTGTTTGGTGGTGTTGTGCGTGTGTGTGTGTATTTTTGTTGCGTTACACAATTGTCGTCTCGTTGTCTGCTTTGGGCGACTTTTGACCCCATTTTTTGGCGTTTTGACGCGTTTTTTTGACGTTTTGGACTTTTTGAGTGTTCGACCCTCGTACCAGTTACAATATGGTCCTTGCAGTCTATGACTGCTGCGGGCCATAATAATTAAAGCCGCAAGCGGCGTTGTATGGCCCGCAGACGCAACCCGCCTTCCACGCCCAACTCTACGCACTACCGCGGCCCTCTCCGCCCTCACCGCCCACAAATTAAAAGCTAATCAAGGCTGGATTTGCTCATAATGCTAACTATGCTAACTATGCTAATGTGACTAAAAGTCCTAGCATAGCGATCAGCATAATCAACTCTCTCAGAAAAACACATTTCCTCAAATGCTAATTATGCTAACTATGCTAGCTATGCTAATGTGCCTAAATGAGCTAGCATTGCGATGACCATCATCAACTGACTCAAAAAAACACATTTCCTAAAATGCTAATTATGCTAACTATGCTAGCTATGCTAATGTGGCTAAAAGTGCTAGCATAGCGATCAGCATCATCAACTGACTCAGAAAAACACATTACCTAAAATGCTAATTATGCTAACTATGCTAACTATGCTAATGTGGCTAAAAGTGCTAGCATAGCAATCAGCATCTTCAACTGACTCAGAAAAACACATTACCTAAAATGCTAATTATGCTAACTATGCTAGCTATGCTAACATAGCTAAAAGTGCTAGCATAGCGATCAGCATCATCAACTGACTCAAAAAAACACAATACCTGAAATGCTAATTATGCTAACTATGCTAGCTATGCTAATGTGGCTAAAATTGCTAGCATAGCGATCAGCATCATCAACTGACTCAGAAAAACACATTCCTCCATTGGTGAGAGTTATATGTCATAAGTTGCTAAAAAGCCCACTTTTTCCAAAATGGCGGCTTTTCTGTTGATTTTATCTCCATAGCAACCATTTTATGTTTTGGTCCCCTCGGGAGGACGAACAGATTGACGTCAGTTTCGGACAAATCGGTAAAAGTAAACTTTTTGTCGTCCTTAGCAACAGTGGTTTTATGCTAACCACGCCCACATTCCTTATATGTCCATATCCAGTGTTTTTCAATGTATTCAGTTTCAGGCATTAATGCATGCATTCAATTTTCACTGTATTGTATTGAAATGCATGGGAGTTATAACAGTGCGCCACTTTGCTAGCTTGCCACGCGCACGCCGTTCAAAATCTACAACTTCTAATTCCAACATTTTTTCCACAGTAGCTTGCCATTGATGCCCAAAAAGTTTCGAGACGATTGATGAAAATTCCAACGACAAGTTTACGTTTGAATCCGGTGGTAAAGGTGTTTTTTATAGAAAATTCAAGATGGCCGCCTTTTCCCGAGGTCAAAGGTCGACGAAACTCCAAAGGTGATTGTAGACTTACGCTAGGGACATGCGAGTCAAATTTCGTGAAAATCGCTCGAAAAAAAGTTCATTTTTCCATATCGTGTAAAAACGCGAAAAACTCAAAATGGCAGATTTTGGCACAAAATGGCCGCCAAACCGTAGGTCGTGTGGCCATCACGTAATGATTTCAAAACTTTCTTTGGATATACCCGACAAAGTTATCTGGGTTTCGTTAGCCGATTCTTAAAAATAAAATCCGAAAAAAAATTTTTTTGCCGAGTCAGCACTTTTTTTTGCGACGGTTTTTTGTTTACCACGGCCACATTCCTTTATCGATTTTGTCGTATGTGACATCGTTTTGTTCAGTGTGGGCCAGGGTATCGCATATTTCAGTTTCAGGCTATTCCAATAAAATATGTGCGAGCTAGCTAAAATGGCGACGGTTGCGAATTCGCCACGCGCACGTGTTTCAAATTCTACAACTTCTAATTCCAACATTTTGTCCACAGTAGCTTGCCATTGATGCCTGAGAAGTTTCAAAAAGATCGATAAAAATCCCTAGGACGAGTTTTCGTTTGTATCCGTTACTAAAGGTGCTTTTTTATGAAAATTCAAGATGGCCGCCCCTTCCCAAGGTCAAAAGTCAACAAAACTTCTTTGGTAGTTGTAGAATCGTGTTTGTGGCATGTGTATGAAATTTCGTGAAAATCGCTTTAACAAAAGTGTAGTTTTCCCATATCGTCAAAAAACACGAAAATCGCCATTTCTCTGAGTTCGCCACAAAATGGCCGCCAAGCCGTAGGTCGTGTGGGCATCCCATAATGATTTCATAACTTCTTTGGGATATCTCCAACACGCGTGTTTTGGTTTCGTAACTGTATTTCAAAATTTTTTTTTTTGGCCCCATAAGCGATTTTCGGCCCATTCATTTTTTTTACGGGATCGCTCGCCGTGATGTCATCGACTTCGGGGGGGTGGCGTTCTCTTTGCCAAAAATTCATTTTAAATTTATCCCAGGTGTGTGCCAATTTTGGTGAGTTTTCGGGTATGTGGCGGGGGTCAAAATTAAGCTCAAAGACGCCGTTATAGGACAAGAAGAATAATTAAAGCCGCAAGCGGCGTTGTATGGCCCGCAGACGCAACCCGCCTCCACGCCCAACTCTACGCACCACCGCTGACCTCACCGCCCTCACAGCCCGCAAATTAAAAGCTAGTCAAGGCTGGATTTGCTAATTATGCTAACAATGCTAACTATGCTAATGTGGCTAAAAGTGCTAGCATTGCGATCAGCATCATCAACTGACTCAGAAAAACACATTATCTAAAATGCTAATTATGCTAACTATGCTAGCTACGCTAATGTGGCTAAAAGTGCTAGCATAGCGATCAGCATCATCAACTGACTCAGAAAAACACATTACCTAAAATGCTAATTATGCTAACTATGCTAGCTATGCTAATGTGGCTAAAAGTGCTAGCATAGCGATCAGCATCATCAACTGACTCAGAAAAACACATTACCTAAAATGCTAATTATGCTAACTATGCTAGCTATGCTAATGTGGCTAAAAGTGCTAGCATAGCGATCAGCATCATCAACTGACTCAGAAAAACACATTACCTAAAATGCTAATTATGCTAACTATGCTAGCTATGCTAATGTGGCTAAAATTGCTAGCATAGCGATAAGCATCATTTACTGACTCAGAAAAACATATTCCTCCATTGGTGAAAGCTATATGTCATAAGTTGATAAAAAAATGACTTTTTCCAAAATGGCGGCTTTTCTGTTTATTTTATCTCCATAGCAACCATTTTATGTTTTGGTCCACTTCAGAAGACGAACAGATTGACGTCAATTTCGGAAAAATCGGTAAAAGTAAACTTTTTGTCGTCCTTAGCAACAGTGGTTTTATGCTAACCACGCCCACATTCCTTATATGTCCATGTCCAGTCTTTTTCAATGTATTCTGTTTCAGGCATGAATGCATGCATTCAATTTTCACTGTATTGTATTGAAATGCATGGGAGTTATAACAGTGCGCCACTTTGCTAGCTTGCCACGCACACGCAGCTCAAAATCTACAACTTCTAATTCCAACATTTTTTCCACAGTAGCTTGCCATTGATGCCCAAAAAGTTTTGAGACGATCGAAGAAAATTCCAACGACAAGTTTACGTTTGAATCTGGTGGTAAAGGTGTTTTTTGTAGAAAATTCAAGATGGCCGCCTTTTCCCGAGGTCAAAGGTCGACGAAACTCCAGAGGTGATTGTAGACTTACGCTAGGGACATGCGAGTCAAATTTCGTCAAAATCGCTCGAAAAAAAGTTCATTTTTCCATATTGTGTAAAAACGCGAAAAACGCAAAATGGCAGATTTTGGCACAAAATGGCCGCCAAACCGTAGGTCGTGTCGCCATCACGTAATGATTTCAAAACTTTCTTTGGATATACCCGACAAAGTTATCTGGGTTTCGTTAGCTGATTCTTTAAAAAAAAATCCCCAAAAATTTTTTTTTGCCGAGTCAGCACTTTTTTTTGCGATCGTTTTTTGTTTACCACGGCCACATTCCTTTATCGATTTTGTCGTATATGATATCGTTTTGTTCAGAGTGGGTCAGGGAATCGCATATTTCAGTTTCAGGCTATTCCGATAAAATATGTGCGAGCTAGCTAAAATGGCGACGGTTGCGAATTCGCCACGCGCACGCGTTTCAAATTCTACAACTTCTAATTCCAACATTTTGTCCACAGTAGCTTGCCATTGATGCCCGAGAAGTTTCAAAAAGATTGATAAAAATCCCTAGGACGAGTTTTCGTTTGTATCTGTTACTAAAGGTGCTTTTTTTGGAAAATCCAAGATGACCGCCCCTTGCCAAGGTCAAAGGTCAACGAAACTTCTTTGGCAGTTGTAGAATCGTGTTTTTGGCATGTGTATGCAATTTCGTGAAAATCGCTTGAACAAAAGTGTCGTTTTCCCATATTGTGAAAAAACACGAAATTCGCCATTTCTCTGAGTTCGCCACAAAATGGCCGCCAAGCTGTAGGTCGTGTGGCCATCCCATAATGATTTCAAAACTTCTTTGGGATATCTCCAACACATGTGTTTT